>NC_134137.1:355897500-356522500 GCF_033958435.1 Carettochelys insculpta
CACCTACCAGACTGGGGAGGGGAAACAAAAGACTTCTGCCTTTAACCAGGATTGTAGGGCTAGGGGCTTCTGCCCAGTGAGGTGAGGGATCTAGTGGCTTCAGCCCCTTGAGAGGTGCCCACTGTGGCTCAGGACTTCAGCCCTTCAGGGGAGGCAACAGCTGAACCCCTAGCCCCACCATTCTGCCACAGGGCAGAAGCCACAGCCCTGCAAAGTTTGTCTGGCTCTTGAATTTCTGAAGACTGTCATATGTAACTTGGAGCGTCAGGGAGTTTGGCCATCCTTGCATTATACCATCACTTAGCAGCACAGGCATCGACTTTTTACTTTGCTGGGGGTGGGGTGCTCAAGCTCCACTCCATGCTCCACCCTTGCTCTACCCCTTCCCCCAAACCTCTGCCCCTACGCTGCCTCTTCTTACAACTGCTTCACACCCTGTTGTGCCTCTTCAGCCTTGGAGCACCCACAGAGTCAGCACCTATGCTCGGAAGGCTAGAGATGATGCCAATTTCAGCCATGCAGTCTTGCAGTCATGCTGCTTTTGAACTCTAAGCCCACCTCCTGCAGAACTGCTTGTGAGTCACCTACACTGGAATGGACATATGCAAGCACTCAAAGAAGAAAAACAAGTTACTAACCTTTCTTGCTGTTCTTTAAGATGTGTTGCACATGTCCATTCCAAACTCACCCTCCATCACCTCCTATTGGAGTCAATCGGTAAGGCCCTTTATGCTAGCATTATGAGTGTGCCATCAGAGGGTGTTGGAGCTGTGCCAATGGAGACCACTAAGAAAAAAATTCCAGCAACCATACCAGGGGAATACACACGTGTTGGAATGGACACATTCAACGCATCTCGAAGAACAATAGTTACAGAAATGTTAGTAATCTTTATTGTTTGTTCAGTTTCCTGCAAGACATAAATGCTTTTTTAAATCCAATTTCTTTCTCTCTCTCTCTCTCTCTCTCTTTTTTTAAATCAGATTTCTCTTGATGGCTTCAGATTTATTGCTAACAGCTGCAGTGGGATTAAACATTTGATAATCAATGATATGCCAACTCTTACAGACAAATGTATTCAAGTAAGAAATTAAAAAGAATCTTGCATTTAGGGAAAATTTCTGCCATTGAATAAGTGTGTATATTTCACATTGACTTTAAAGGGTGATGTGCACATGCAATTGAATAGGAGCATTTCACCCTTTAAAAACTTTTAACAAAAATATATTTTTTAAAAAATCACCAAACAAATCAATTTTATTTTAGCTCACATTTACAAATCTTTCTGACTTGAATACTCAGAAGTTTATAACAGTTCTTCCATCTTTTCCAATTTATGTGCCGGCATGATCAAAGCCTATCCTCCTACCATATAAATAAGATTTCTTTGGCTTTTTTGTATAAAATCAAAGTTTAGCTGGCCATATTTTTGTATTAAATCAAAGTTTAGCTGGCGATATAGAATATCAAGCCAATACCATACCACTGATTTTTTTTGCAGAGGACTTCCAGTTGATTAAAGTGAGGAGTTTTGCATTAAAATCAAATACACAGTAGGATCACCAATGTGGTAAAAGTTTTTCAAACTTCAGCAAATCTAATTGTTATTTTAGATGCTTATTCTTGCATTTCGGCCCCCCACCATTCTTCAGGTCACTGATTTATTTTCCTTATGTTTCAAATTATAATTAAAAATACAGCATTTTAAGTTATCTATACCATTGGTTTAGATATTGGTTAAGCTTAGTATTAAAATTAGATTATAACTAAGCAAACACAAGGATTATCCTTAGATCAATTAATAAAATATTAGTTAGCTTTTGGCTATATAACATACCATAAATGTAGATGTTCTGTTTAATCATTCTGTTTTGTTTGTTTAAAGGCTTTAGTTGAAAAATGCCAAGATATTATGTCTGTTGTTTTTCTGGACTCTCCGCATCTTTCTGATGTAGCGTTTAAAGCCCTTGCTGAATGTAAACTTGTGAAAGTCAGAATTGAAGGTCAGTGACTTTAGAGTATTTAAAAAGATTATTAATTTGTGCTTTTAAGGTCTGATGTGACTGATTTGAAATCAGAAGGATCATATCAGTTAATTTCAGTGGGGATTTGGATCAAGCCTTTAATACATGGCTAATATGTGCTTTATATATTAATGTATTTCAACAGGGAATAATCGGATTACTGATTTAAGTTTCAAGTTGATGAGCAAATCTTGCCCACAAATCAAGCACATTTATATGGTCGACTGCCAAAAGATTACAGATGTCAGTCTTAAGACAATTTCTCCACTGAAGTATATTCTTGTATTAAATTTAGCAGACTGTGTAAGGTAATCATTATATCCAGTTTTCTGTTCTCTGTTTATTTTAGTTAAATTATTTATAGTCCTTAAGGTACATTTATTTCAGATTTAAATGCTCTGACTGTCCTAAAAATATTTTAATAATTTATTTTAAAAGAAATGTATATTTATTATGTTGCTTTCCCAAATATACCAAATATGTACTAAATGCAAATACATTCTGTTGCTGCAGCATGTTTTGAAAAATGTGTAGGATATAAGTATTTATTAATACCTAAATCTAACAAAACGCTTAAGCATGTGTGTAAGCCTAAGCACATGAGTAGTCTCAGGCATGCTTTTAAGTGCTTTGCTGGACTCAGGCCGTAGTGGGACAGTACAAAGAGAATAAAATTTTAGTGGGATAGGGCAATTAGAATTTAGGAGTGTTTTATTAGCTTCTTGATAATGGAGATAAAGTATGTGGACTAGTAAGTACTAGGGCATAAGCAAAACTACCTTTTTCACTTATCAGCTCAAAAGCTTCAAGTTGCATTACTGCAGAAAGATAGATTTGACATAAAAACTGTTTTCAAATATTAGTTTGCATTACATTAGTAAAACCAATGCCAAACAACAAATAGACTATAGGCCAGACCCTGGCCCATGCTCCAGGACAGCACAATAGAACCTTAAAACTGTCCCTCTTCTAGGATGTGTAGTGTAGTGGGTGTGTCAGAGAGAGGACAAAAAATATTTAAATATTGGCAGTGTCCTATTTATAGTGTCATGCAGTTGGGTTGCTACTTACCTTGAGATTTCTAGGGTCATTGTAATTTAAGGAGGTTACATCCACAAGCGAAAGGAGGGCAACACCTTCATAGTGTTCTCCATCATCCCATCCCGAATACAGTAGAGTTTCTTGTGAGGCTGTTTATCTTCTTGATTCCATCCATCTGCTCTTGCTGACAGTCAGGATGTATAAGCTGTAGCATCTCATCTCTGCTGTCACCTGAGCTAGCTTCCCTGTTTCATATGTTATCTGTATGTTCCAAAACACAACTTTGGTTTTGTCTTGATGTTGAGCTTGTCAAGCGTCATACCTGTGAGTTCCTTTTGGCTTTCATCACTGGCAACCATACTGATCATTGGCTCCTGAAGACCATCAAACTCAGTATTGGTTGATTTTTGGTTTATCTGGCCCCTCCCCCTCAGAGCAGTTCAGCATGGTTGAACCTGCCAGGAGCAGAAAGCCCCTGCTAACACAGACTCTAGGAATTATTAGAGCATGTAAGCTGTTTCATCATGACATGGCACAGACACCAGAGGGCAAAATCAGTAAGACAGATACCATGACCTTCAATATTGCTTTGCCATTACTAGTGTGATTACAGGCTTGTGTTCTCTCCAGTGTAGAAACATTCACATATTTGGGCAGCACCATCACTCAGGGTAGTAGAAAAACATGGGACATCTGGAACAGAATCAGGGAATCCAGGAATACCTTCAGGTGCTTAAATACAGGCTGGTAATCAGTAAAATATAACACCAAGGCCAAACTCCAGATTTATCAGAGCTGCTTACTTTCAGTGCTATTTTATAGTGCAGAATCCTGGTGAATTGAAAGTACAACGTATCCAAACTGTCTCCATTCCATACAACCTACTTCAGAAAAATCCTCAGCAACTTTTGACTTAGAACAGTCTCAAACCAAGGTCTGCTAGCATAGTGCAGCCAAGAAGATACAAGCATCATCATTGACAGGAGGCATTGGAGATGGATTGGCCATGTGCTTCAGATGGAAACTGTTTCCGTCACCGGAACAGCAATAAAGTGAACACCTGAAGGCAAGCAAAAACAAGGTGGCCTGAAAACAACATAGTGGAAAGTATTGGAAGCCTGCAGCTCCCTCAGCTCTGGTGCACTAGGAGGGTGGGCAATGCACAGCCACAGGCTCCAGCCCCAGAATACTGGGAGGGTGTGTGGTGGGCAGCTGCAGGCTCCACCCTCAGCTCCAGAGCCCCAGGAGGGTGGGCAGTGCATAGCCAGAGCTCAAGCCTGGGCCACTGCTCAAGGGGACTGGAACTGCTGCACATACAGTGGGAAGCAGGATGGGAAGACCTGGAGAGGGACATGGGCAGGGTCATGCCTGACTGTTGGGGAGGCCTCCCCCAGTATATGGTACCCACCACCCATGCCCTCCACCCGACATTGCTTCTTGTCCCTGTTATGCTCCAGCTGCTGCATGCCCTCTGCAATGTCCAAATACGGATCTTTATTTCTGCAGTTATCCTGACACTTTGTGTGCACTCTTTCTTCTCTTCGCAGGCAGAGAAAACCCAGGACTTCTTTCCTGGACCAAGCAACAGGTTGAGATTTAGCTGTAGTTTTGTGTGGACCCATAATTGTGTGGTCACAATGGTGTGCTTGCCAACGTGGGATAGTCAGAAGAGAGGCAATTCAAAAGTATGCTTGTGTCCTTCCAAGCGATGAGGGGAAGAGGGTCAGGCATCTGGCCTTTGTCATTCTTGGGCAGCAAAGTTTAGAGCAGGCATTGTTGCTGAGATGATGATATGTCAGGTCACTTGGTTGAGGAGCATTTTGCTGATATAGGTAGAGCAGCGTCATCTCATACATTCTACCAGTGCACCCGTGCCATTAGAGGACTTCTTTTGCATAAACCAAAACATTTAATTCTTTCTCTAGCTATTTATTCAAATTTGGTGAAAACAAGTGATGGTGGGCAACTATCAGTTTCAGTCACTGCTTATCTGCAATGTTGGCTAACAGATGGAATTATATATTGAATTATGTGGATTATAAAAATGTGTGTGAGAATGTTTCTGTATTTGTATTTTAGAATCAGTGATGCAGGTTTACGAATATTTTTAGAAGGATCTTCAGGGACAAAGCTAAGAGAACTGAACTTGACTAACTGTATATATGTCACTGATTCCTCTCTCATGAAAATAGCCCAAAGGTACTGTACTATTGGACTACATGTATTGATTTGGTGGTAAATGGCCATTATTTTCTTAAATATTATTTCCTTAGAAAACTAAATTTGGTAAGTTAGAAGGCTCAACACAAGGGTAATTGAATGAAATACTGTTGCCTGTGTTATACAGGAGGTCATACTAATCTAACGATACTGTCTGGCTTTAAGAATCTATGAATGATTACTAGGATTGAGAGTTTGTCTCTGCTAATTCAAAAAACTGGAAAGCAAAGTTCAGGAAAGTAAAGCTTCTTGAAAGCTTGTTGTGAGGAGACAGAGCTGCCTTTAATTTTTAACATTTCAAAGCTACCTTTTTCTTAATAAGTATTCACAATTATGGTTGCACAAGCTAATGAAAGCTGCATGGCAAACCCCTTTCACATAATTATAAATAGAACTTTCATTAGGGACACTGGGAAGTGGACTGGAGGAATGCTGGCTGTATATCTAGCCAAAAAAAGTCATCTTGCGGTTGCAGAACAAGATGGCTTAATGCAGGCCACTGTTAGTTACTCCTCTGAGCAGAACACATTCATTATTTACTGCTAACAGTAGCATGCCTGTTAGCAGACTAGGGGAAGCCTGTACCTTTTAGTAGCAGACAAGACTCCTTTGAGGCCTTGGAGTGGGGGCTAGCTCGGTGTAGCCGTGCTGCTCTTTTGAGCATGAGACGTGTTCCTGTTAGCTGACTGTATGTGAGGAGGAAGCTCTTAATACTTTTGTCTCGTGTAATGAGGGATTCTAATATAACATTTGTTCAGAAAGAGATTTATTTAATTATTCTCATTTAATATGTTAAAAATGTACAGAATTATTTTTCCAGAAAAGAAGTGACATGTAGTTCTGATGTTCAAAATATGAGGAACACATGGCTATAGAGCTGTTTAAGAATATATGTTTTGAAACAGATAATTGATGGTAGTTTAACCTTTTCACGGGATCAATGTTTTATTAAAAATCTACACTGTAAAGAACAGTAAATATTCTACAGAACAACAAGAGGTCTTGTGGCACCTTATAGACTAACAGATATTTTGGAGCATAAGCTTTCATGGGCAAAGACCCGCTTCGTCAGATGCAACCCTGTTCTACAGAGTTCAGCTATTTTGAGGCTATTATTATAGCATGGTCTTCTGACCATGATTATATCATCATATTGCCACTGGCTAGAATAGTTTATGACCATGAATACTTACCTCAGGGAAGACGGTCAAAAAGAAGGCAGAAACCCCAAATTGGCAGTGTGTTGTATAATTAGATTTCACCTTCACGTATACTCTCTATGTGATGTTTAGAACTGTAAGTAGCCCCATTGAAGAAAAGAGCTACTTACAGCACCGAGTACTATTCCTGGCAGTGTTTGCAGGACTGGACCCTATTTCTTACTTGGAGATGTAAGCAAGGCATACAGGTGGATAAATTGTTGTCCAAGTTTCTGATTTTGTGTAGTGTTTTATTATCATATTTTAGTTATAGTATTAGCTCATTTCTAGTTTTTATAGTTAACACATGACTTTGTATTTTTCAGCAAGAAATATAGCTAAATCCTACTGAAATGCAGTGGGTGCCTGATTTCTTAGGTTGCCTTAGACATCCCAACCCAAGATACTGCAAAAAATGTTCGTAACATAGTACATTTTCACAATGTAGGGGAAACTCACATTTCTTTGTTTTAATTTAGGTGCCATAATTTGACCTACCTGAATATACGTTACTGTGAAAGTGTGACTGATGGTGGGATTGAGGCATTGGGAAACATGACCTCATTGATTTCTATTGATATTTCTGGAACAGCTGTCTCAGATATGGTAAAAAAATCGATGTTTCTTCTCTAGATATTTTCCTTTGTAACAGACACCCCTTGCACAGATATTAAGTGGTGAAGCTGCAAGAACTTTACAATATTCTGTATAGTTGTGTAGAATACTTTGTAATGATGAATTTGATACATTTGAAAAGGGGTTTCATCACTGTAGCAGAGTTTTAACCTAAGACAGCACAGTGTAATCATTGTGCTGTGTGGAGTGACCACTGGGAGAGGCGGGCGGGGGTCAACCCCCTTACTTGCAAATAAGCCATGGAGTTGCTGTTCAGACCTTCCGCATTCCTTATTCCATGCTGTACCTCTCTGCAGCTATGTGGGATTTCTGGAGCATTGGATCCACATCATTTTGATTGTGGCCTTGCCCCCATATTGTCTTACTGAGGGGCTATGCAATGATCTTCTCCCTTCAGCATCCATTTCTCTTTGACTCAGACCCTGGAGAATCCAGGGGAAGGCCTGGAGCCAGACCAGGAACATATCCATTTTCCAGGGTCTGGTGGGAATTCTGCTGTAAAGGTAATATAGACCAGCACTGTATTTCTCATTCTGTAGTCCTTCTCCTGGAGAATTAAGTGGGTTGAAAATCAAATTTCCATCTTGTGCAAAATGTTAATGTTGTAAAATTCTTTTTATCTAAATCAAGACAAAACATTGAAATATTGATATTTTTTAACCTTCCATTCCATGAAAAATTTCAGTTTGGAACATTTCATTTTGACATTTCCTTTTGAAAAGTTTTGATATTCCTGAATCAAAACATTTCATTTTTGATTGTAGAACTGCCGTAAAATATTTTATCTCACACTGCCAGGCTTCCCAGCCAGACTGTAATTCCCAAGGCACACATAGGCAGTTGATCCCTGTGCTGCACTATGCTTGCTCAACCGGGGGGGTGAACTGTGGTGCACCATGCGAAATATAGTCCAGTCATGGAGCCCAGCCAAAGGAGAGGGAAGGCATAAGGTACTCAAAGTACAACTCCCATGATGTTTGGCTGCAGCTCAAGTATATACAGATTTATGTTGAACTGATCCAAAACAAAATGTTTCAGTATGGTTTGGCAAATGGAAATATTTTGACTCAGGCTGATTAAGCTTGAAGGAAATTTTAAAAAATTAGAGTAAAAAAAACCCACAGAAATAGAAAAATCAGAAAATTCATAACAGCTCTAATCGGGAGGCCCCCTGATTCCAAGGTATAACTGCTAACAAAAGGTTTGGCAAGGTAGCTTCAAAGATGTCAAGTTGTTGGGACCAGGAAACAACCATAAAGGGCCTTGGAGCCAAGTTAGACACGTGGGGCTTCAATGCAGATGTGCATGGCTTTTGGCAGATCCTCCAAGATCCACAGCGCTGGGAGCCAGGCCATTTGCTTCTTCCAAAGGAGTCCAAACCCTGCTCGAGAAGTTTGGAAGAAACTGTGAGAGAAACCTCTGAGGCAGTTTCTTTCCCCTGGATTTCTTACTGTGTGTTTTAGCATAGAAAAATATGTTCTTCAGTGTTGACTTAGACCGTGTTATGCAAACCTGTGAGCAAAAAAAAATCAGTGTTTGATTCTAAAGCAGTATTTGTTCAAAAGTAATTAAAAACTCCTTATCCTTGGTGGAGGCCTAGAAAAGAGAAGAGTAACCCCCAAATAACATGAATGGGGAAAAACAAGACATTTTAATTTAAAATATAGTTTAATCACTGCTGGTATGTTATAGCACACTTTATGTGAGATTTTGAATTCTTGAAACTGTGAATTGCAGATCTTTATAATGTAAGATTTTCTTCTCTCTTAACCAGAACCAGCCCGTTAAAATATTATATGTTTCTTCTTATTCTCATTTATGTGCGGCACCCTGTGCTGCAGGCAATCATCCAGCTTCGCTTGCTGACCCACATGTTTTTAGACATTCAGTTTTCCCTCTTCCCACAAGACAGATAAGTTAACTCTGATCTTTGCCATTCATCACTGTAGAATACAGTGCTGTTCTAGCTTATTGATCACAGGATTTTAGAGAGACAAAGTAGGTGAGGTATTATCTTTAATTAGACAAACTTCTGTTGGTGAGAGACACAAACTTAGATTACACAGAACTCTTCTTTAGGTCTGGAAAATGTACTCAGAGTGTCACAAGTGGACCAGATTTTTTAACGTAAGTATTGAATACATTTCAAGAGACCATTCAAGATGAAGTGGCCCATTAACATCTGTCCATTCAGAGTGGGATGTAGAGGATTTAAGTAAATTGTAGGCCTGCTTTATACTAGAATATTAGGTTGAACTTAGCTGACTTAAGTTGATTTTTCTAAGCAATCAGTCCACACTACAGGGTCTGTTCCAACTTTAAGGTTCCCTAAGGTCGACTTTGATACTCTGTAGCTGTGTCTACACTAGAACGCTAAGTCAAAGTAGCTTATTTCGAAGTAGCAAAATCAAAATAAGCTACCTCATAGCGGATGCGGCCTACCCCTCCAGCCCTGGCTTATGCACCCCTGCACAGGCCACCTCGGTGCCAGCCAGGAGGGGTTCAACACCCACCTGAACCATGTGCACCAGGTGGTCGAGCAGACTTTCAGCTGCCTCAAAGGCTGCTGGAGGTGCCTCCTCACACGCCTGGATGTGGGGCTCCCCAACATCCCTCAGGTTGTGGGCATGTGCTGCGCACTCCACAGCCTAGTGGAGAGCAAGGGGGGAGGCCTTTGTGCAGGGCTGGGCTGTGAAGGCTGGAATGGCCTACCCCCAGCCAGCCGCTGCCCTGAGCTGCCAAGCCTTCCACAAGGGGATCTGGGTCTGGGAGGCCCTGTGGGCTCATTTCGACCAGGCTGTGGGGTGAGCACTGGTGTGGCTATCCTGGTGGGCCACTCACTGCCCCCCACCACCCACAACACCCTACTGCCCCCACACCCACACTACTGTGCCCTAAGAGGACACGACAACATTGTTTTGTTTTAAAAATAAACCTGGACTTTATTTAAAAACAACAAAAACGATGAAATTTTTAAACAGGAATGGGGGAACTATGTACATTGTGGGGGATGGCTACTAAAGTGTGGGGGGACACAACAACTATTTACAATGGGGGGGAACTATGTACAAAGGAGGGGGCCTGAATGGCCCAGTCCTTGGCCCCCTTCCCTACTGTCCATCGCCTGGCATGGGGGGGCATGACCCACGCCTGGGCGGAGGCCAGGAGGATCAGCAAGTATGGCTGGGCCAGCTCCTGAGCCCTGTGGTCCTCCTCCTTGGTGGGCTCCAGGGCAGGTGGAGGGTGGCTGGGAGGGACAGTGTCTGGAGCAGTGAGGAGTTGGCATGCGCTCGTTGATCCGCTCCAGGGTCCCAATGATCTGATTGAAGGTCCACATGAAGGACCCCCCAAGGCCTCCTGATGCCAGGCCAGCACTCGCTCCTGCAAGTGGAGGTGGTGCTCCTCCGCTTGCAGGCAGCGCTCCAACACCTCCATCTGGCGCCGGAGGGTGGTGAGGACCTGGGAGGTCAGTGGCCACCCACGGCTGGCTCCACGGTGGCGGGCTAGTCCTGGGACCAGTCCCTACTCCGTCGCCTGGCTGCCACAGTGTGATGTCCCTGGTGGGCTGTTGGGCATGATGGACACGGCGCTTGCGCTCTTGTGGCCCTCAGATGGCGCAGCTGTGGAAAAGAGTAGGGAAGAGATAAGACAGCTGTTAGTCTGGGCCCTGACCCATGGTCCAAGCCCCGCCATCCCCTGTCCCCCAGGATGGGTGTGGTGTCCGTGTGGGTGACCCCCTTTGGGGGTTCTGCTCCCCCGTACCCCCAGGGATGGGGTGTGGTGCTGTCCTGGGGCGCGGGTGCTGATGGGCTCTGGGGGCTGTGCCGCTGCTGTCCTGGGACCATGGTCTTAGCTGGGTGTGGGGTGGGCCCTGGTAATGTCCCTGGCCCCCATCTTAACCCAGGGGTGTGCGCCTATGGGGTACATACCTGACGGTCCACTCCCACGGCCGGGGCACACCTGTCGGGCGGACGCCCTGCTGGAGCTGCGGAAGTGGAGGTCGATCAGGAACTCCCCATCACTGGAGGCCTCCTCCTCCGCTGTCCCAGGGGTGGGCTCCTCTGGGGGCCCCTAGGGTGCAGGGCTGGCCTCTGGGCCGGTCCCCGGCTCTGAGGCCTGCTGGGGCTCCTCTGCCGAGGTGTCAAGGGTGGTCTTTGGGGAGGAGGTGTATGGGGGGCCCAGGATCTCCCTGAGCTCCCTGTAAAAGGGGCAAGTGGTGGGGGTGACCCCTGACCGGCTGGCTGTGTTCCAGGCCCGGGCGTAATCCTGCCGCAACTCCTTGACTTTACTCCTGGTGTGGTCAGGAGCGTGGACAGGGTGACCCTGGGCAGCCAGGCTCTTGGCCAGCCAGGTGAATGCATCTGCATTCCGCCGCTTGCTTCCCATTACCTGTAGCACCTCCTCCTCACCCCAAAGCCTCAGCAGATCCTGGATTTCGGAGTCCGTCCAGGAGGGGCCCCACTGCCTGTTCTCCCACTGGATAGATGGCTGGGAGCCCTGGGTCCCCCTAGGGGGTGTGCCCTGGGGGTACTCAGAGGGATGGCTGGTTGCCATGGGGTCTGTGGGGCCTATGGAGGGCGTGCAGGGTGACCACATCTCTGTGCTGCTGCCTGCACGCTCTCAGCTTCCTGTCACAGGAAATCCGAGGGTGTGGTGCTTTAAGGGCTGCTGCACGCGGTGACCATAGAGCCCCACAGGAGCTGGACAGAGCGTCTCAACCCCCTCAGCTGTTTGCCGCCATGGAGGACCCCGCTATTTCAAAGTAACGGGATGCAGATCGTCTACACATGCCCTACTTCAACGTTCAACGTCGAAGTAGGGCGCTATTCCCATCTTCTGATGGGGATAGCGATTTCAACATCTCACTACCTAATGTTCATTTCAAATACACGCGTTATTTCAAAGTTGGGCCAGCTATTTCGAAACAGCTAGCTAGTGTAGATGCGGCTTTTGTAAAAAGTTGGACTAACACCAAAACTGAACTTTCAGGGTTGACTTTAGGGTAGTGCAGTTGGGGTGTTGCAAAGTTTGATGTTCTTGGCCTCCTGGAGGTGTCCCACAGTGCCCAATGTGACCATTCTGGCCTCCATTTTCAACTCCGCTGCTCTCCAGATGTGGAGGAAACTGACTAGGAAAGTTCAAATTTCATTTCCTGTTTGGCCAGCATGATGAGTGGAGCAGGCAACACACCTCAGCAGCACATCTGGCAATGAATTCCTAGGATTACAGACAAGTTCCCGCGTGGAGCATGCAGAAGATTCATGACCTTATTGCTGGGGGGCAGGAAGGGGATGGGGGATGAAGCTGTGCTGAAAAAGAAATGCAGACTCCTATGCCGAGATCTCACAGGGCATGACGGAAAAAGTATACACCAGAGATACCCAGCACTGCCACGTGAAATAAAGAAGCTCCGGCAGGTGTACCAGCAGACAAAGGAAGCAAATGAACACCGTGGAGGGATAGCTCAGTGGTTTGAGCACTGGCCAGCTAAACCCAGGATTGTGAGCTCAGCCTTTGAGGGGGCCGTAAAGGGATCCGGGGCAAATTTAAAAAAACAAATCTGTCAGGGATGGTGATAAGCCCTGCTGTGAGGGTAGGGGACTGGACTTAATGACCTCTGAAGGTCCTGTCCAGCTCTATGAGATGTGTGGGTATGTCTCCATATATTATTCTGGGCCATCGCCACAAGCATGCAGCTTCTATGACCACCTGCACTGGATGCTGAGGGGCACTCAACAACTGTCCCCAAAGAGCCTGTGGATACCTCCCAAAGTATGCCTCAGGAAGCCGCTGGCAACAGCAAGGAAGACATGGTAGATGAATAAGAGGAGGATGACGACAATGGTCAGCAGGCAAATGGAGCAGCTGATATCATGGATAGCCAGGACATTTTTTTAACTTTGGATTTCATCCCCTCCACCCAGGACATTTTGCAGCCAGACCCTGATGGTGGGGAGGGCACCTCTGGTGAGTTCTCAATTTTTATCATGCTACAAATGGGTTAAGGCAATTGCATGTGATCTGTGGTGGGTGCTGTAAGTGCATGTGTCTGCGGATAGAGAGCCAAGCCTCCCTACTCATCTTCAAAAAGCTCTCAGACAGGTACTGTTTCATCTTTCTCACAAGGTTTCTGGGGAGGCCTGCCATATTCTGACCTCCACAAGTGGATACCAATCTATGCCAAGACAGCAGTAAGTAATCTGGCATCATTACCCCACACAGCCGTGCAGCATGGTGACCAGCCTTCCGCCCACATTCAGTCAGCATCTGTTACTTATCAATGTGTGTTACCCTTAGCAGTTTAATATCTCATATTGCAACCTCGAGGAAGGAGCAGCAAGCTATAATAGCACAAGCTGTTTTGCCATGCTTGGACTACCCTCCTCACTTCTCTTTCCTGGGCTCCTGGTGAAAGGGAAATGTTCAGTGTCCCAGGCCAGGTGGGGGGAAGCACACGGCAACTGGGAGAGCCACACAGCTCTGATAGCACAAGCCAGACTCCTGGGGGAAGTGAAACTCTTAATGCCCAGCAAAGTGCAGAAAGCAAGCACACACTGACTGTGACTGCCACAGCCCTGAAAGCCACCATGCCCTGCTCCAACATGCAGCATACATAGTTGCAGAAACCGCTTTTGGAATCACAGTCTTGAATGCATGCCTCAATTTGTACCTTACCTTGATGGGAAGCAAGCCAAGTCAAGAAGGTCCCTTAAGATCTCTGTGTAGTACTTGCTGCACGGATACTTAAAAAATTTGTCCTTGTACATAACGCATCACTGTTGTTTCCCATAGAGGCTCTTCCATGAAATTACTTTGTCTGCTGCAATACTTATCTCATCTACAGCAAATGTATCTCCCTCATGTCTGGCCTTCACTTCTGTTTTATTTCAGTGTGTTCAATAGCGGGCTCCTTGACCACTAGTCCCCACCCTCCTCCAGCTGTTAGACTGGCACAGATCTGAAGGAGAAAATGAATGTGGGAAGATATGTTCCTAAAGCACATGAAATCTACCTGCATGAAAGGGCACAGTCAAATGCATGGACCAAAACCATAGTGGAGACAAGATGGATTGGGAGGAGAGGAGAGTGCTCAGTGTGAAGTCCAGACACAGGAGGAGATGCTGAAGCTGACGGTTCAGCAAACAGAGCTCTTGAGCTGCCTGGTAGACAAACACAGAGCCCCACTGCAGACCATGACGATCCACATGCTCTCCTCACCATGTTCAGTACCCTGCCCTCATCAGCACCCCCAAATGCAGGTCGGAGGGAGTCAAGGGCAGCCCTGCATTCCACTTCCAGGGACACTTCTCAGAGTTTAATCTGACATTCCTCCACCTGTGATTGCAAAACACCTCTTGCTCTTGCTTACCCACCTCTGAAGCCCTTGCCATGAACTCCTTTACTGTGTGCTATCTTTTGTCCCCTATATAAAAATGATTAAGCTCTCAAAAACAGTATCTTTCTTTATTGCTGGTGTTGCGTGGGGGGTGGGAGGGAGGGACCTGCAGGTCTACAGGGGACCTCTCCTTAACTGCAATAGACGACCGTTATGTCACTGTCTGGTCATTCATAAAGCTGTTTTTCAAAGCCTCTCTGATTATCAGTGCTGCTTGCTGCACTCTCTTTCTTGCCCTGGAGTCTGACTGCTCATAATTAGTGGCCAGGTATTCTGCCTTGGTCCTCCAATCTGGCATGAAATTTCCCCCCTTACTCTCTCATAAGTTACAGAGCACACAGCACTCTGCCATCATGAGGGGAATGTTGATTTCGCTGAGACCTGATTGAGTCAAGAGACTCTTGAACCTGGCTTTTAAATGGCCAAATGCACATTCTACTACCATTCTGCACTTGCTCAGCATGTAGTTAAACCACTCCATACTGTGGTCCAGGCTGCCTGTGTAGTGTTTCATGAGCTAAGGGAACAAGGGATAAGCCAGAGCTCCCACAATCACTAGTGGCATCTCCATGTTTCCACTGGTGATTTTTCTGGTTTGGGAAGAAAGTTCCATTCTGCAGTTTTCTGAACAGACCGAAGTTCCTAAAGAATATCATGCACTTTTCCCGATCATCCCATGTTGATGTTGGTGAAACGTCCCTTGTGATACACCAATGCCAGCACTACTATGGAGAAGTACCCCTTGCAGATTATGTACTGTGTGATGAGATGGTCTGGCTGTAATATAGGGGTGTACATTCCATGTATCACCCTGCTGCATTTAGAGAACCCCATCATGGTAAAACCATCTGCTATGTCCTGCATATTTCCCAGAGTCGCTGTCCTTCATAGCAGAAGGTTACTCATTGCCTTGGCTATTGGAGTGATGGCTGCGCCTAAGATTTGCCCACTGACTGGTAGCTGTGTTTGTTTCATGGCACTAGATTCGGTGCTCCACAGTGTACAAAGCACTGAGTGTAGCCAGCATTTCCCCATTTCTCCTCTCCAGTGTTTCACATTTGTGTATATCTGTGTCCTCCTCAGAGTCTTCATCACTCTGACAGCTGCTTAAGCGCCGCACATACTGCAGAACAGTGCATGAGGTGCTCAAGAATACTTGCTGCAACAGTTTGAAGGCAGACAGGTTCCCTGCAAGCCTTGCAACGGCATCTTCATGGATACCCAATGGAAAAAAAAGGGCACAAAAATACTTTTTGCTGTTGCTTTCCAAAAGGGATGGGGGAGATTTGCCCTATGGGATGCTGTTGACACAGACCCAGACCCACTTTTTTTTTTGTCCTGTCAGATGCTGAAAGCGTAACTCACAATGCAAGTAGGGCAACAAGAACTGTGGGATAGGTATCCAGAGTGCATAGTTGACAAAGCTGAAGCTGCCAGTCCTCATGGGAATGCACTCCATCACTAATGCTAGTGTTTACATGCACCCTCAACTTTACAAAATTGGGTGCTAATATATTGACCTTATGAAGTCTGATCAAGTGTAAGTCTACTCTGAGAAAACCTGCACAGCACCTCCAAAAATGAGCCTGGGACCTTAAATTCATAATTTTCCTAGATACTAAAAATCATGGACAGAACAGAGACCCTGGATTTATGGCTAAAGCTGAGGGCAGGAATGGAGGTTTTTCAGGATCAGGCACCAAACAAGGAACACCAAAAATATTGTCAATGTCAAAGGATAATTTGAATGTATTCATTTATTTTCACTTAATAGACAACCTTCAAGTTTAATAATATTTACGATGCTTCATTCAGTTATAGTGGATGTTACTTTTGGGATTTTTATCTTTTACAAGTCTTAAAACGTGCTCCAATAGTATCAGGGAAGTATTTGATACACACATTTTTCAGGCAATTTCCTGTCTCCATTGTTTCCGGAATACATCTGCTCTGCTTTAAAAATGTAAATTCCCTCATTTCTGTTGCTCCTGCCTTCCCTCCATGGGAGGTAGCACACAATATTATGCCTGTGCAAGCATTTTATTCCCTTGATACACAGGTCATACGTACACTTAATGGAAACATAAACTATAGCCTAACATTCTTTTGTCTACTGTTTTCATTAAAAAGCATGTAAGGATTTTTGATCTATCTAGGAACAAGCAAGTTTCAGACATACCTCAGCCCAAAAACATATATCATATAGTCTTCTGAAAATAATGGAATATAAAGAAGGCTATAGGCTATGTTTTAATGCCTGTTATATGTATTTTATTGAAAGGAACATGCCTCCTTTCAATTGTATATTTCAAAATAAATTTCCTTATTATTAATAACCAGAATTATTTTGATAAATAACACTTATTAAAAAGTCATAAGAATGTTTCTGTAAAAAGATGTTCTTCCCCTTTGTTTTGATAGTATACTCCAAAATGCTTTCTCAAACTTTCTCCAGAAAATAGTCTGAGACTGCAGGTAAATCTGAGGAATTTCATCCTAAAAGTTACAGTTTTGAATGTCCTTCTATGAGTGTTTACATACATTTATTCCATTCAAGTGTGTGTGGGCCAGTGGGCTGAAGCTGGATAACGCTGCTGAGTGGTACCCATCATGGCAGTGCTTGTGCAGTCTGGCTCTCAGATCCCTTCCTAGGGCTGTGAAAGGGTAATGCTGTCCTAACTCCCCTCCATTCCTTCTCACTGTCTGCTGCTTGGGTTGGGGGTTCTTGTGCAGATTTACTGCATGGTTTCTGATAACAACATTGAAATTGCCTGAAAAGGCTAAGGAATACCTTTGTCATTAGTTTGGAGATTTGTTCTCTTTATAAGGAATCTCTTCTATTTGCTGCTCTTTTAAGAAAAGGATTCAAGAGGCATGGGTCTTATATTTAATACATCACTTCATGGACTTGCTATGAGGCTGGATGGAGCCCTATGGCTCTTGGCAGATTGCCATACACATCAATCTTTGGAGATGGTGCTGACCCCAAATTGGCTGCCAGATTCAGATTCAGATTCAGACAGATTCAGATCCCTTCCTCTGATCCCCCAAGGAAGAGGATTCATAAAGCAAATTGAAGCCATTCCAAAGCACAGACTCTCCCTCCTCTTTTCGAAGGAAAGTGGAATAACAGTGGTTTCTCTTGATGCCTTACAGAGGCAGGGTTGTGTGCTTTCCAGAGGGTGGCCATATTTCCCCAAAGAGAAAACAGGATACACTGTGCTGGACCAACCTGCTTGGCATTGTTACTTGCCCCCACCCGCTTTGAACATTCTAGCATGCCCCAAACTAAGACAAGTAGCAGAGCTGGGGATGGGAGCAAGAGGAGTGGGCATGGGCTGGATTCAGGACAGCAAAGCTGGGTGTGAGGGTGAATGAGGTTTTGGACTCGGAGCCAGAAGTGAAACTATTGGACTCTGCCCATATATGACAAATGCCCACATTTGTCAAAACAGGATATTTGGGAGAGACCTTAGAAAAGAGACTAACTTGCCAGAACCAAGGTAAAATCAGATCGTAACTATACCATTAACTCCAGCATCATCCATTGAATAGTCACTGAATTCAATACTGACTTTGCTTTTTGACACTAACTTTGCTTTTTGCTTTTGCTTTTAACCCACTGCCTTACCAGCAATTATCTGATTTATTTGCCCTTTCGGTCCTGGACTTTCCTCTGATTCAGGGAGATCTGCCGTAAATCCCATCGTCAGCACAGAGACATCCTGTTTCAGTACGAGTACCACTTTCAGTGCCTAAGGCTGCTAATCTGGACTTCAGCATTTGTAGCAGCAATTCCTAATCCAGTGCCAACTTCTTCCTTGGTACTAGCTGTGAGTCTGGTAATAATGGGCTTCTTGATAATGAGTGTTTCTGCAGCTTTGAGTTGTCAGTCAGTGATGGCAATGTCTACAGTACTGGCTGAGATCTCAAAACAGCACTGGTCTTCAGTCAGAGTAGGGTGTTTGATAGCCCTAGCAGATTTGGCCCCTTTGTTACCAGCAAGCAATTCAGGGGTTTCTTCATACTTGAGGTCAGAATTGTATTTCTTCTCCATCTCCTTCTAAGTTCTGGTCTTGCAAATCCTTTAGATCTTCTATGAAGAAGCACTATTGGTACTGAGAGTGACTGGGAGGTAAAAATTCTTAGCCAGAGTTCATTGGCCTCCACTATCCTACTAATTTCCAAATTGGCCTCTTTGCGATTCTTAGACTATCCCACATTCATTAAGAGCCCCATCAACTGCTCATTCTAGGCTGAGATAATCTGGGTGCTTCATCTCCTGCCCAACCTAGATGGGAGTCACAAACCAGCATTGCCCCTACTGAATTTCCAGTACAGCAGCAGGACCAGCTTTGCCTCAGAAGGATGTTTTTGCTCTTCCGTCTCTTTTGTCTTCTTCACCAGATGATTCTCCGGTCCCAGATTCATCCTTTCTGGTTCCAAAAGGCTTTAAGGCTTATCAGGACCTTCTAAGGAGGATGTCTGCAATTTTGCATAATTCACACTGAATGTCTCAGAGAAAGTGCTGCTCATTCTGCAGATCTCAGTCCCAGGAGGAGTAGGAGTAGCCTTCCTTATATATGAAGTTGTCTTGGAGCCAGCAAGATACCTGTGGTATACATCAGTCTCTCTGCCTATTACACTGAAATGTCCTGACACATATTACTGTGTCCCCCTGGAATGACTTAAGTGATTCTACTCATATCAGCTCCCCATTTGCTTGTGGTGATTGCTCCCAATGAGTAAACGTGTCAAGACAGATATAAAACTATGCCTAGAAATAAAGAACCCAAGAAATGAGACTTAATGGAGAGTAAGGGTTATTTTATATCTTCCCTACATATGTGTGTTGCTAATCAGCAGACATTTTTGTCTAAATACAACTTTGTGGAATGCATTGTCCACATTAATAAACAAGTTATCTGGGGGTGTTATGGAAGAGTTCAAGGATTTCCTGGCAGAGAATTGTCTAGTGGCAAAGACATTGGTACAGTCAGTACTCCATTTGGTGGATGTTTCATTTAGTATTTTGGCCTTGGACACAACAATGAGGAGGGCTTTTTGGCTGCGGAACTCTGGCATCGCTGCAGACATATCACAAATGATGTAAGACTTACTGTTTGATCAAGAGTCTTTGTGGTTCTGAAAAGACAAATGAGAGATTACATTCTTTGAAGGACTTCAGGGCCACATTATGTGCTTTAGGATTTATAGCCTGTCAGTTAAAAGGTGCCATTTTGGAGGTCACCAGTAATGGTTGTGCTAGTACTCTCAACTGTATTTCATACAGCCTCCTTATTCTACAAGGCAGCAAGGCTCCTCCAAGAGCAGGAATTTATCTCACAGAAAGAAGCCGGGGAGGTGGGGTGGGGTGACAGGATTGCTGGGCTCCTGGGCAAGAGGGTGGGGGGGCTGCTTCATGCTTGCTGAGAGGGCAGGGCCTTTGGCAGAAGTGGCAGGGCAGGGGAGAGCCAGCCCCCAGCACTGTCTGGACCATGTTATGCTCTCTCAGGCAACCCATAGCACCACCTGGAGTGTGCCACACGAGGCTCGGGCAATGACTTAAAGGGCCCTGGGCTCTGCCTATTGGTGCTACCGCAGTAGCAGACAGGAACCACATGTCCCTTTGAATCGCAGAGCTCTGGGGAAGTTTCTCCCTTTGCCTTCCCCTCCCCAGGAGGAGGCCCTCTGGTTCCAGTTTTTATCAGCCAACCTGTCTTCAAGCAGCTTCTGAAATGCTGCTCATTTGTCTCTGCCTTCAAGCACAGCAAACTAATAGTCAGATTTCAGACCGTTTCCCCTCTGTTTGAGGACAGGCAGTCCCAGTTCCACAATTCATGTGTTTTGGTAACCTCAGGCAATTGGCCCTAAGCACTGTAAGACAGGGTTATGCCATCCAATTCCCACCCATTCCCCCTTCCCTGCCTTTCTGCCCTGTCCCTTTTCAAGCACCCCTCTCAGCAGGACCACACTCTGCATACTTCAGGATCTGTAGAGGAGGTTGCCCAGCAGGATCAAGGAAAAGGATTCTACTCTCAGTACCTTCTGAGCCCCAAGTTGAAGGGAGAGGTGAGACCTGTTCTTGTTCTACAGTTGCAACAAGTACATCAAATACAAGAGACTGGTCTGCATGGTCACCATGGCTAAAATTGTTCCTTCAATCCAACTGGTTTTCTGCTGTCATCTCCCAGACATCTACTTCCAAGCAGTGATTCTCTCAAGGCACAGGAATCTTTTGCGTTTGCTAGTTGTTTGACTTCAGCAACATACATTTATCCCCATTTGGCCTGTCATGCGCTCTATTAATCTTAACTAAATGTGTGACAGTGATAGCAGCATGCCTCAGGAAGAAGTGAGTCCATACCTTCCTTTACCTAAATGGTTAATTAGTGAGGGAAAGATCCAAAGAACAAATCCTCAGTCATGTTCACTTCAGAGTGGGCATTTTAATCAACTGTGGTTCATTTTGAAGAAAACAGAGTCAACAATGCTTTCCACTCAAAAAATTACATCCACTGAACTCCATGAATTTAAGAGCCTTTCTCTCACAAGGCAGACTAACACAGCTAGTTCTCTGAGACTCTCTCTCACAAGAGTGATTCCAGACAATCTGATAGCGATGTCTAGATCTCCAGTCTCAATATTCAACCAGGTTCCAAGTATGTTGGAATTTTGTAGGCTGTATGATTGTACTTACATGGTACAGTATGTGAGATCGGGTCTTTGTCCTCTTCAATCATGGTTGAAGTTGTTCTGTCAGCCAGGATGCCAGTCATTGGTCAATCTTGTCTGTGTGGCTCCAAAGATACTATACCCTTTAATATATATCAGGGCATTCCCTTTGCCTGTCTGACCAGGACTTTTGTCACCAATGCCTCCACAGTAGCTGGGAGAACACATCTAGAGACATTAAAAGTTCAAGGTGTATGGTACTTTCATATCAGAGTATTGGAGTCTTAAGCCATTTTCAGTGCTTGCTGAGCCTTTTGGGGTCAGATCAGGAAACCAGCAGTTCTAATGCCTACCAACAATGCTACTGTAGTCTATTGCATGAATGATCAATGAAGAGTGTGCTCCAACCAGGTTTGTTATGAAGTTGTGAGATTTTTGGCACTTTTGTATTAAGGAACATACCCTGCCCACAGTTTCATATTTACTGGACTCTCAAAACCAATAGCTCCATTGTATCAGCAGGCCTTTCTCCAAAGATGATGAGTGGTCATTGAAAAGAGGTTTGGTGAGGTCCATTTTCAGAAGATAGGCATCTCCTTGTTCAACCTGCTTGCAACAAAGGACAGAGAGATGTGCTGTCAGTTATGTTCTTGGTGGACTCACTTCAGGATTTTTAAATGATGCCATCCATCTGAATTGCATGCAAGCTTTTCCTCCTATTCCTCTCATCTCTCAGATTATGCTCAAGCTGAAGTTGGAACATACCACACTGGTTCTTCTTACACTGGCCAGGCCAAGACAGGGTTGGTGCTCTGAGCTTATCATTTGGTCTATTTGTCCTCCCATATCTTTTCCTCTGTTTCTCAAACAACTGATTCAGAACCACCAATAAATTGCACATCCAGCTCTAAACAGTCTACAGCTCACAGCGTGGATATTGTATGGCTAGATGAGGAGGAAGGTTAATGTTTGGAAATAATAGGAGGGTCCTATTTAACAGTAAGAAGCCATGTGCTAGAACTACCTGTTCAGACAAATGGAAGAGTTTTTTTATTTGTTCAATATGTAATGGGATTCCACTCATGTCAGCTCATGTTCAGGACATTTTATATTTATTTGTTACATTTGACATCCTTGGGTCTGTCTCTTAGCTGATGGAGGGTTCACTTGGTGATCTTGGTGTTCTTGGTGTTGGAGGGTATTGTCTGCCTGATTCCACCAGTGATTGTGGGACTTGGTATTGCACTGGCAGCCTGTATGGACCTTCCATCTGAGCCACTTGTAACTAGCTCCTTGCCTCTTGTTTCTCAAAGACAACCTTGTTGCTATAACTTCCATAAAAAGAGTCAGTAAAGTGTAGCACCTTATGTCAGGGCTGTTCAAAGACAAAGTGCCTTTGAGGTTACATTTGAAGTTTTTGTCTATTTACTTACTTATATTCTTTCCTAAGCCCTACTTGAATGCAGATGAACAGGAACATCATACATGAGATGCGAGATGATGGCTGGCATTTTTTTTGGGAGGAACTAAATCATTTTGTTCTCAATTTTTTGCCTTCTGTGCAGATCAGCTGAAAATTCGGTCAGTATCTGCGGAGACAATCTGCAGGTGGATAATTTTCTGCATTATGACATGTTAAGTAGGTCAGGCCACACTTGCATAGACTTTATGGGCTCATTCAGCAGTGGCTCAAGAAATATTGACTGCATTTCTCAGTGATGTTGCAGTTTTGGACAATTGTAAGGCTACTACATGGTCTTCTGAACAGTTACTTACCTGTTCAGTAACTGTAGTTCTTTGAGATGTGGGTGCAGACCATAATTCCGTGATCCACCTTTTTTCCCTCTGCATGGGAGTCTTCAGTCTCTGATTCCATGGCAAAGGAACTGAAGGGGGCTAGGGTGGTGTCACCAGTATGTGGCCACAACAAGGGCTAAGAGGGTCAGAGAGCGTGTTGCTAAGAAAAATTATCTGGCTTTGGTGGACATACACCTGAGTGGAATACATATCTGCATCCACATCTTGAAGAAAACAGTTACAATGTAGGTCATTAACCATCTTTTTCAAACAATTGAAAATGAGATTAGAAGTGATTATTCAGCGTTTACTGTAGCAGTGATTATGTGCCTCTCTAAAACACAGATAAACACAACAGTATTGTAAAAACACATAGCCCTTAAAAATAGGTTCTTAAAAATCTTCCCAAAAACTCATTTTCTTGCGGGGGGACTATGCTCCTACCACTGATCAGCTTCCATATGTTTTTGCTCTTTTAAGGTCTTTAGGGCAGGGATGGCCTTGTCTGTATGTTTGCAAAGTATCATGCACACCTCTGGTACTGCAATGATGATAAATATTTTTGATGAGATTGTAAATACATTTGAAAAAAATATTTGTAGGCCCTTCAAAGTTCTGTTTTGAGGTGGAGCATGTTTACTTAGAGGTAAAATTTACTTGCCTAATTCCTGGTCTTCACCTAAAACATTAGAATGACCTAACTACCTCATTCAGGGCTGTGGTGGTAGCTTACCTCCACCAGCGAGATGTCCACGTGTCACCTGAATGACTGGTCAGTTCAGGAAGTCAATATAAAACAAAGAAAAGTCCAATAGTAGAGTTCATTGGGATAGTCCTGAATTCAACTTCTGCCAGAACCTTTCTGCCTCTTTACAAGGTTCAGGCTACACAAAACCTCTGTGTATCCCTCCAGGATCACACACTACTATGAGGAGTTGCCTGAGGCTCTTAGGTCACATGGCTGCATGTGAACCCTCATTCCAGGCTATAACTCAAGAGTACTTTATTTGCAGACGTGACTGAAATCAGTATATCGCCCATCTGAACAAGTTTGTCTGTATTCCAGAAGGAGTTTTGTCATCTCTGACATTGTGGATGAGTCATATATTTATAGTCCAAGGCCAGAAGAGAAGAGGCCTATGTTATCATCTAGTTTGACGTCTGTATAACATGGGTTATAGAACTTCTCCAAAATAATTTTTAAGGCAGATGTTAGGAAAATATCAGTTCTTGATTTAAAAATGGTTAGTGACAAAGTCCTTTACAACTAGGGCTATCCCCAGTGGGGGTGAGGCCTGTGATAAATCAGCCTATAAGAGTCTCCTTTAACATTTTTTATAGAGATGAAATCTGATTACAGTGAACTTCTAGGGCAGCTGCAGGCTTCAAGTTAAATATTGATAGTGCCCAGCTGTATAATTATAATGTAGGTTTGTAACTGTTTTTTACTGTTTCCATAAGTGCTGAACAGCTACAGTTCCAACTGACATCAGTGAGTGCTGCAATTACTCACACATTTGGAAAACTGGGCTGTGTTTTTTTTGTTGGTTTTTTTTTCAAGAAATTTTTGTTACAACAGACACTGTGCTATCTTAATGAGACATCAAAAATAAACATACTTCTAAAGATGTGCTTAATCAACCATAAATGATAGGATTTGGTGCTGGTATTACTGAGAATAGGTCTATGTCCTGTGATTATACAGAAGGGCAGACTAGCTAATCATTACAGTTGATGTTGACCATAATATATACACACATCTGTGATTAATCCTAGTTTTCCAATTTTCTGCCCAGAGAAAACTATTGTAGATGAAACGTAAATCTATTAAAAACAGCTGAGAATAGAAAAGCTGACATAACTTTACTGAAAAAATTATAAAACACCACTCTGTAATAACTAAAGTACTGTGTATGTTGTTTGATCATTATTTTTATTTAGACAGTGTATAAAATAGAAAAATTTTGTAACAGTTAGGATTTAGGCTGTATCGCTAAGATTATTTTCTGGTATGATATGCAGATAATTATACTGCAACCATCTTTAAAGAGGTTCTTTATTAGCAGAGATCATGTAATGCAGCAATTACCAAGAATATTGTACAATGTAAGATAACTGTATACATTTTGTATAATAATTTGATGCAAAAATATGACTTTCCCTAGGCATGCTAAAGAAAAAAACATCAAGAGCAAGAAAGGAATTATATTGTTTTAGCAATTTATCATATGACAGACTTAACATACTAGTAAGTCTGGTTTTGACTAGAGGAAAACGACTCTGACACATTGTTTATAGCTACATAAAGAATAGACGGTCTTGTGATTTAAGTCAGAGGAATGAGACCCGTTCTTGTCTTGGCTGTGCCATAACCTTCCTTTGTGACTAAAGGCTAATCAGACAATGGCCAAACATTTCAAAATTCATTGCCTGTTGTTGGGCATTTGAATTGATATTTAAGCATTACATATGGCCTGACTTTGCTGAGCTCCCATGCAAATTCTATTGACTTCAGCATCTCTGAAATTCTATTACTATGCAATTTGGTATTTGACCTCGGTTTGAAATTTTGGTCGAAGCACTAACAGTCCAGGGGCGATTTAATGGTCCCAGAGCGCCAGCTGCTGCTTCCCCTTTGGTGAAATGGCTAAATAACAAAAGCCCTGGAAATGATAAGATCACAGGAGAGATGATCAACTACAGCGGAGAAAGCATGATTCAGGAAATACACAGACAATGTAATATAGTGTGGAAAGAAGGGAAGGCACCTAAGGAACAGACAAAGATCCGTGCTAGTGACAATACACAAGAAAGGAAGTGCGTTGGAGTGCAAGAACTACATGATTGCCCTAATGAGTCATCTAAGCAAGGTGCTGATGGTGATACTGACGGAGAGACTGAGATTGTAGGTAGAAGAACATTTAGCAGATGAGCAAGCAGGATTCAGGAAAGATAGAAGTACCATACAGCAGATATTGGCACTAAGGCTGATAGTGGAGAAAGCTCAACGAAAGAACATCTACAGTTGCTTTGTCAATTTTCAGAAGGCATTTGACAGTGTAGATCAGAAAGTGACTTGGGCGGTGTTGGAGTCATACGGAGTGGTTGGCAGACGGATACCATTGTTGAAGGATATCAACGACAATGCAGAAGCAGCAGGGAAAACAGGCAGAGGGTTGGGAAGACAGTTGTACGGATGTGAGTCATGGGTGATAACAAAAGATTTGAAGAGAAGAATATTGGCATTCGAGAGCAGTTGTTATAGAAAGATCCTGAGAACAGGATGGATGCAGAAGGTCACCAACAAGGAAATATATAGGAAGATACAGCCAAAAGAGAACCTTCATGCAACTGATGAAGTGGGTCTTTGCCCATGAAAGCTTATGGTCCAAAATATCTGTTAGTCTATAAGGTGCCACAGGACTTCTTACTGCAGAAATTTATACAATGGAAGTTACAGTTATTCGGGCATATCTGCAGAATGAATGATAAATGAAAAGTCAAGACCCCGATATTCGGCACAATGGACAGTTTGAATAGGAGAGGAAGACCCCACAGAGAATGGGTAGATGATATAGTAGAGTGGTGCAGAGCTAGTCTACAGAAACTAAGCCACTCTGCACTGGACAGGGAAAGATTGAAGGAAATAGTGAGGGAGGCATCGAACACCAACAGGCACTGAGCCCATGGATGTTGATGATGATGATGATGATGATGGTCTCCTTAGAGTGGTCAGTGCTGTAGAGGGAATTAATAACAGGTAATCATCAAGTGATTCATCCTCTGGTGCTCATGCTCGGCTTCTGGCAAACAGAGGCTAGGACACTTTGGAGCATGGTTTTGTATTCCTGCCCATCCTGGCTACCTCTGCACTAGCACACTATGTTGAAGTAGCCTATTTCGAAGTAAGGACATCGAAATAGGCTACTTTGATGTGTATCATCTACACGTCCTCCGGGGGGGTGCCATCAATGTTCAACATCGAAGTAGCAACGGAGAACATCGAAAGGAGCCGCCCCAGAAGGAAATGCAGAGCGTCCACACACACAAGTGCTCCCCATTGAAATAAGGGGGCAGCAAAGCCCCAAGCCGCTCCCTTAAAGGGCCCCTCCCAGACACACTCGGCCTGCACAGCACAAGATCCACAGAGCCAACAACCGGTTGCAGACCCTGTGCACGCGGCATGGACCCCCAGCCGCAGCAGCAGCAGCCAGAAGCCCTGGGCTAAGGGCTGCTGCACATGGTGACCATAGAGCCCCACAGGGGCTGGACAGAGTGTCTCTCAACCCTTCAGCTGATGGCCGTCATGGAGGACCCCACTATTTCAAAGTAGCAGGACGTGGATCGTCTACACATGCCCTACTTCAACGTTGAGCGTCAAAGTAGGGTACTATTCCCATCTTCGGATGGGAATAGCAATTTAGACGTTGTGCCGGCTACTTTGAAGTAGCCGGCTAGTGTAGATGCATCCCCTGACTCATCGCCATTGATGGACCTAGCCTCTGAATTTATCCAGTTCTCTTTTGAACCCTGTTATAGTTTCAGCTTTCACAACATCTGCTGGCAGAGTTCCACAGGCCTGTGTGTTGTGTGAAGAAATAGAATCATAGAATCAAAGAATCATAGAAGAGTAGGACTGGAAGGGGCCTCGAGAGGCCATCGAGTCCAGCCCCCTGCCCTCATGGCAGGACCAAGCACTTTCTAGACCATCCCTGAAAGCCATCTATCTAACCTCTTCTTAAATATCTCCAGTGATGGAGATTCTACCACCTCCCTTGGGAATTCGTTCCAGTGTTTGATCACCCTGACAGTTAGGAACTTTTTCCTAATGTCCAACCCGAACCTCCCCTGCTGCAATTTAAGTCCATTGCCTCTTGTTCTATCCTCAGAGGCAAGGAAGAACAAGTTCCCTCCCTCTGCCTTATGACACCCTTTTAGATACCTGAAAACCGCTATCATGTGCCCCCTCAATCTTCTCTTTTCCAAACTAAACAAGCCCAATTCTTTCAGCCTTTCTTCATAGGTCATGTTCTCTAGACCTTTGATCATTCTCGTTGCTCTCCTCTGGACCCTCTCCAATTTCTCCACATCCTTCCTGAACTGCGGTGCCCAGAACTGGACACAATACTCCAGCTGAGGCCTAACCAGCGCAGAGTAGAGCAGGAGAATGACTTGTCGTGTCTTGTTCACAACACACCTGTTAATGCATCCTAGAATCATGTTTGCTTTTTTTGCAACAGCATCACACTGTTGACTCATATTTAGCTTGTGGTCCACTATAACCCCTAGATCCCTTTCTGCTGTACTCATTCCCAGGCAGTCCTTTCCCATTCTGTATGTGTGACACTGATTGTTCCTTCCTAAGTGGAGCACTTTGCATTTGTCCTTATTAAACTTCATCCTGTTTACCTCAGCCCATTTCTCCAGTTTATCCAGATCCTTTTGAATTATGACCCTATCCGCCAAAGAAGTTGCAACCCCTCCCAGCTTGGTATCATCTGCAAACGTAATAAGTGTACTTTCTATGTCAATATCTAAATCGTTAATGAAGATATTGAACAGAACCGGTCCTAAAACAGACCCCTGCGGAACCCCACTAGTTATACTTTTCCAGCAGGATTGAAAACCATTAATAACTACTCTCTGGGTACGGTTATCCAGCCAGTTGTTCACCCACCTTATAGTAGCCCCATCTAAGTTGTATTTGCATAGTTTATTGATAAGTATATTATGTGAGACCGTGTCAAATGCTTTACTGAAGTCTAGGTATACCACATCCACTGCTTCTCCCTTCTCCACAAGGCTCGTTATTCTATCAAAGAAAGCTATTAGATTGGTTTGACATGATCTGTTTTTAACAAAACCATGCTGGCTGTTCCCTATCACCTTACCACCTTCCAAATGCTTGCAGATGATTTCTTTAATTACCTGCTCCATTATCTTTCCTGGCACAGAAGTTAAGCTGACTGGCCTGTAGTTTCCCAGGTTATTCTTGTTCCCCTTTTTATAAATGGGTACTATATTTGCCCTTGTCCAGTCTTCTGGCATCTCTCTTGCCTCCCATGCTTTTCCAAAAATGATTGCTAAAGGCTCAGATACCTATTCTATCAGCTCCTTGAGGATTCTAGGATGCATTTCATCAGGCCCTGGTGATTTGCAGACATCTAGTTTTTCTAAGTAAATTTTAATTTGTTCTTTCCTTATTTCAACTTCTAAACCTACCCCTGTTCTACTAGCATTCTCTATGTCAGGCATTCCTTCAGATTTCTCAGTGAAGACCGAAACAAAGAAATCATTAAACATCTCTGCCATTTCCAAATTCCCTGTTACTGTTTCTCCCTCCTCACTGACCAATGGCCCTACCCTCTCCTTGGTCTTCCTCTTGTTACCAATGTATTTGTAAAAAGCCTTCTTGTTTCCCTTTACACTTGTAGCTAGTTTGAGCTCATTTTGTGCCTTAGCCTTTCTAATCTTGCTCCTACATGCTTGTGTTGTTTGTCTATATTCGTCCTTTGTAATTTTGTCCTAGTTTCCATTTCTTATACGATTCCTTTTTTATTTTGAGATCATGCAAGATCTCCTGGTTAAGCCAAGGCAGTCTTTTGCTATGTTTTTTATCTTTCCTATGCAGTGGGATAGCTTGCTTTTGGGCCCTTAATAATGTCCCTTTGAAAAACTGCCAACTCTCCTCAGCTGTTTTTCCCCTCAGTTTAGCTTCCCATGGGACCTTACCTACCAGCTGTCTGAGTTTACCAAAATCTGCCTTCCTGAAATCCATTATCTCTATTGTACTGTTTTCCCTTCTACCCTTCCTTAGAATTGTGAACTCTATGATTTCATGATCACTTTCACCCAAGCATCCTTCCACTTTCAAATTCTCAATAATTTCCTCCCTATTTGTTAAAATTAAATCTAGAACAACTTCCCCCGGTACCTTTTTCAACCTTTTGGAATAAAAAGTTGTCTGCAACGCAATCCAAGAATGCTTCCTTTTGTTTGTTTTAAACTCTATTTATTTTCAGCAGTGACCAGGATGAAGGATGTTTGTTTTTCGTGACCATTTTAGGCATGGCAGATTTGATTTAAACAGTTGGTAAATGTTGATTTCACCTCACACGCTGAAATTGACAAATAAAATGCATCGATAACGGTCAGCAGAAGCAGCCCTACTTGCACCTTGCCCTGGCTCTGTGGCAGCATACGGAGCCCGCGGCAACCCACTTGCTCACTCACCAATAGGGAGTGCCGGGGCTGTCTCCAGGTAGAAACTGTTCACCAGCAGGACAGCTAAATCTAATCCTTCTCTTTGCAGTTCTGGTTAGAGGTCTCTGTTTTGCCCTGTCAGGACCACAGCCTTTGTTGCACCTTATACCTGAAGGGGTCCCATTTCACTGGTGCTGCAGTGCCATTGTGAAACTCCAACACTTTATTTTAAACAATAAAAATAGGAAAAAATAAAAATAATGATCAATATTAATTGTTAAGTTTCCAAACATGTTAAATTCTGCCAAGCCTCTTTTTTCATTGGTCTAGGTTTCCATAATCAGGAAAATCTACATTTCTAAAATCACTACAATAGTATCCACATCTGGATCCCAGACTGTTTACACACATTTGTTTTTCTTTAGCATGTTTTTTTCTTGTTCAGGATGGGTGTTCTGAAAGATAGCAGATTAGTTACTGGTTAAAATATTTTTCACCTCAGAGAAAATGAAAAATTTGTTTCCTGGAGGCTCAGCTTTTACTTTGATTTGGTTTTACTACTGTAAAGCACACATGCCCCTGGACATTCGGCAACAGTTTACATTTTTAAAACACCAAAACTCTTGTTCTCCATAGGGTTTAAGAGTGATAGCCAGTTTGGGCTGGTTATTGCTCGAGAGAACAAGAAAAAGAAAACTTAAGCTGCATTCCCTTCTCAGTGTTGGGACTTGCCACAGTTGCAGTCCTGAACACAGGAACTGCTCTCTGCAGGCTGGATAACCCCTGGAGTTCTTAATAGGGTAGTATGACTGTATACGATCTCTGGCTTGTGCCTGACAGGAACCATCTGGTCCTTGAAGCATAATTTAAATGTAAAAAAATAGAATTTAAAGCTTGGTTGAAGAACTGCAGCTAGTATTTGTTTATTGCCCCTATAGTTAAAGTATAGTTAAAGTACATTTGTTTCCGAAAAGTTCGTGCTTCAGTCCAAAATTTTGAAGCAAATCTGTGAAATGATTCTCTTTATGATAATGTTAATTTGTTTACTGGAAATGAAAACATTTCATGCGTCTCTGTTTCCTCCACTTCCTTTTCTTACTTACATGAAAAAGTTCATTTCCATTGTTTTCTCAACAAATAATTTTTTACAAGACCACACAGCAATTTTTATCTAACTTGGCTGGAGTGAAAAGATCTGCACAAAAGCTATAAATATGTTGGTTTCCAAATATGAGTGGATGCAGATCAGATGGACAGTTCTCCCTAATGAACTCTTTAAAGTATTAATATAAGGAGCTGGTATGTAATGAAAATTTTTTCTAGCTCTGAAGAATCAACATGATGTTTACTTTGGGACCAGTTGATGGCTACATAAAAACATCATTTTTAAGGAGGAAAGAACAGAGGAAGGAAATCTGGTCCATGTTCCTCACCAGTATTCCCTGTAAGCTGAGCACTTGGGCAGCCACCCAAAAGAGATTCAGGTGCCACCCAACTCATTTGTGGAGCTGCCCTGGCTGGCAATATGTATTTATATCAGTATTGCACATTTGCCCATAACAAATTTTATTCCATACATGGATGGAAAAAGAAGGAGCACTGTTCTTCATTCTGTCTTGAACTCTTATGTGGCTTCAGGCAGCTCACTAACTCAACCTCTCTGGGCCTCACTTTCCCCTGTAGAACTGAGACAGTATGTCAGAGTGGTATTATTTGCATAAATTAACTAATGTCTTTAAACTGTAATCCTCAGATGGAAGGTGCTAGATGCTGTAAGTTTAGGGCATTATTATCATCTATCTTAGCAAAATGTTATTTCACAGATGTGTTTTTGTAATATAAAGTTGAAATTTGTTTGGCATGTTTTCAGAGCTTGGTAGCCCTCGGACACATTAGAAGAATGAAGGAACTTTCTATATCTGAGTGTAGGAAGATCACTGATATGGGGATTCAGGTAAAATTAACCAGACCCTTTATAGACAGATGTCCTCCGAGAAGTCTCTCTGCTTTCTTTCTTGAATTAACCATGTCTAAAACTGAGTTTCTTTCCTTTTAAACCCTCTCACTCACTATCCATCACACAATCCTGCACTCATTTTTCTCTATCCTTTTGCCAGATTATTATGGCCATTGGTGAATTTTAACTTTTCTCCGCTACATTATCTCTAAAATACCTATCTTCCTAAATATCAATTATTATAACATTATCCTTTCCAACCTCCCCACTCTCCTGTCAATCCAAAATACAGCAGTTAAATATCTTCCTGTAACACTGCATCAACTGTGACTCACCTCCAGTCGTGGAGACCCTTATCTTGCTTTTTATGTATCAGTTTTATATTTACAAATCTCACTTTCAAAAACTTTCACAACCATGCTCCTGCTTATATTTCTTTCTACATATTCCCCATCTCAAATCTGACCTTACCAAATTTAATCACAAACATTTTAAAATGTCATAAATATTTTTCTAAAATTATTTATTTATGTTGCATTTTGAAGTTTTAATATTGAACACAACATAAAAGTGCTATTTGGGTACACTTGTGGTGATGGGATGTGTTCCTTAAGGTATTGCTTTATTTTTTGTCTCTCCAGTGGTAGTCTAAAAATAAAACATCATCTTTGTTTATAAGGTGTCTGCCATTAACTACTATTCTAACAGCAGCTATATCTTTACAATGAAATCAGAAAGAGAAAATAATTACATAGTATAGCAACAACCTTTATTTTGAAGCCACCCTTCACACCCATTGGAAGCTACAAACTCTTAAGTTATCCAGTAACAAACCATTTTTACTTCATGGTGTCTAGCAGTTGTCATAACACTACTAAAAAATTATTTCAGCTCGTTTTTACTCTGGAACAGCACACCTGGTGAATTGTAAGTTTCTGATTTGCTGATGCTTGCGGCATCTGTTTTCAGTTATTCTCAGTGATGTTATTTCCCATCTGAATACTTGTCACATTTACAGTCTGATTGTAAAGGGTTACTTTCACATTGAAATTCTGATTTATCATTTTGTTTTTGTTATACAATTGCTCTTTGTTGTTGTAAGTTTCATTGGTATACTAACATAGATAGTCATGGGCTACATCTACACTAGAAACATCTGTCTACAAAAGTTACTGTAGGAAGAGATGATCCAACAAAACTTCTGTCAATGGATCACGTCTGCACATAAAAGTGGATTGATCTTTAGGTCCACTCTGTCAACAGAAGAGCCCCCCAGAGAGTCTACACTGCTTTTTTGTCAACAGTTTCTGTCAACAAAATGCATTTTGTGTGTAGCCATGCCGTGAGTTTTGTCTCCCTGTGAAAGGAGTAGACTGGACACTCACGTGAGAGACCAAGGGGATAGTGCCCCCGGACTCCAGTGAGCTCCCCTGCCCCCATCCTGTCATACCCTGCCCCAACTTTCTGGAAGCCCACCCTGGGCACCACCCCTCCCCCAGGTACAGGGCTTCCACCCCACCTCACCCCTCACTTCCCCACCCCGACTCAAGGATCTGCCTTGGGCAGGCCTGCCCCCCATCCTCTCCCACTTCCCCTCTCCCAACCTCCCCCTATGCAGGGCCTGCGGCCCAAGAGTGTCTTACCTGCATACGTATGGCCCTGATGGTAGTCCTCCCAATACCAAATTGGTGGCCCATTGAGTGGTAGCTTGTTGGGGGTGGCCAGCTTCCAAAGGGTGATGGCAACCCACTTCTTGAGGGGGTTGGCAGGCCACGTGTTGGTGTCCTGTCATCAGAGGGCAGGGGCAATGAGCCAGATGCAAAGATTGAGAATGGTCTCATTGTGCATCTGGAAGTTTTGTAGCCACTGGTGGTTTTCCCATTGCCTCATGACCAGCTAGTCCCTCCAGTTGGAGGTGGTGGGGTACCTCCAGACCTGCCTGAGCTCCTGAGTGGGTGAGGGTGGCTAGGGTACTGGGATACCACGGATGTGCTCCATGGGCCACCTCTTGGGGTTGTCTCTCCAGATGTGGTGGAAGACAACCATCAGGAACATGGCAGACCCAGCAGGAGCTGGTACTTGGGCCAGGACAAGCCTGGGGGCTGCTCTGGCATGACAGCGGTTTGGAAAGTACTTGGTTTCTCACAAACAGCACTGGAACCCTGCAAGAGCTTTGCTTTCCCTCGAGGAGGTAGGCAAGCTTCAGCATGGGTAGGGAGTGTAGGTTGTGGGGGGGGGCCCATTAAGGGGGCATGGGGCTAGTGATTCCAGAAGAGCTTTTCTCCCATGCATGCTTGCCTTCCTGGGTTTCAGAGCCAGTTCTGTCAACAAAGTGGCCAGAGCATGTGGCTGCTTTCTCATGAGAGTGTAGAATATAGCTCAGTTGGCAGCCCAGCTAGCACAGTTGGTAGAGCATGAGACTCTTAATCTCAGGGTTGTGGGTTTAAGCCCCATGTTAGGTGCTAGCACAAGCTTTTGACCCCAAATAAATTGAAGCTGGGAGAAGGGTTTCCTCCTTGGAAATAAATGTGTGTCTCTGCTGAAAACGAGTGTTTCAAAAGCCACTCTCTGTTTTTGGGGAGAGGCTAGAGAGACTGGGACTTTTCAGTTTGGAAAAGAGGCGATTGAGGGGCGATATGATAGAGGTATATAAAATCATGAATGGTGTGGAGAAAGTGAATATAGAAAAATTATTTACCTTTTCCCATAATACAAGAACTAGGGGACACCAAATGAGATTGATGGGTAGTAGGTTCAAAACTAATAAAAGGAAATTTTTCTTCACACAGTGCACAGTCAACCTGTGGAACTCCTTGCCCGAGGAGGCTGTGAAGGCCAGGACTCTATTAGGGTTTAAAAAAGAGCTTGATAAATTTTTGCAGGTTAGGTCCATAAATGGCTATTAGCCAGGGATAAAGTATGGTGCCCTAGCCTTCAGAACAAGGGCAGGAGATGGATGGCAGGAGATAAATCACTTGATCATTGTCTTCTGTTCTCCTTCTCTGGGGCACCTGGCATTGGCCACCGTTGGCAGATGGGATGCTGGGCTGGATGGACCTTTGGTCTGACCCAGTATGGCCATTCTTATGTTCTTATGTTCTTAATGAAAGAGTGATGCGCTTTTATGTGTAGATGCAATCTGTTGACAGAAGTTTTGCTGGGCCATCTCTTCCGACATACAATTCTGTCGACAGATGCTTCCCACGTAGACATATCCTATATGTGTACATACACTTCTGTGCATTCATAACTTGTACATAAAGAGCACCTCAAGAATCGTTACAAACAGAGGATGCTTGTGCAGGCAAATCTCTGTACGTGTTCAAGTGTCATTTATATGTATATACTGGACATTTTTCACTTGCAAAAGTGCATCACTTTTTCTCAAAGACTTTTAAACATTTCCACCTGAGTTCCTGCCTGTGTGCCTTAATGCTCTTTGGCAAAATACTTAATTACATGTGTAAATTTTGTTTACTTCAGGGATGTGCATATGTGCTTTTCTGAGGAGTGATGGGATTACTGTTTTTAAGGTTAAATGTGATGAACTGGGGGCCTAAATTAAGAAAAGAGAAACAAGAAGGAATGATGAAATTTGGAGTGAACAAGGATAAAGACAGTAAGATCATGAAGTTGCAGTATTGATATACAGTAAACAGGAGGCTGCCAGATATTCAACTAGTACAGATAACTGAGAGGATCCTTTAGATGGTCCCTTTGCTGTTACTGACCATCGCTCTGGGGCCAGGCCTGGGTGGCATGAGGCTCCCAGCTGCTCACCCCATTTCTCTCCCTTTCCCAGTCTGCTTGACACAGGCACAGGTGGGGCTGCAGCAAACCCACCTGCTGCTGGCCACAGGTGCACAGCTATCCAGCCCAGCTCCCTGGCACGTCCCTTCTGTTTACATGTCATTGCCAAGCGACAGAGGAGTAATTGTCATCGTTGGTGGCATTAGCGGTGAGGCTCTGCTGCATCCAGCCACCACGGATGAGAATAGACAACCGTCTCATGGTAGCAGCCACTCAGGCTTCCAGGGACCACTGTGCCCTCTGTGGTCCAGCCACCACTAACTGCCAGCCCCCCCAGGCACCGAACAGGCAGGCTGGGATCCCGGAGTGCTCAGCCAGCAACAGGCCTTGTGTGCCAGCAGGTGATGGGAGTAAGAGACCTGGGCCACGCCTGTGCAAGGATGGATGGACGGAGGTAGTGGGGGAAGACGGGTTCCATTGTGGCACTGCACCCCACTCCTGTTGCTCTTCCAGCACATCAGCCCTGGCATGGTCTGGGCTGTGCAGCCTACTGACGGTGCAGGGCAGAGTCCTGCATGCCGAGGCACAGGCCACAACTGGGGCCTTTCCTGTTAAGAGACAACCGAGCTGGCAGCCAGCACACAGTGCCTGGCCCTGGGGGGTGAGGTGAGGGGACCCTCCCACTTAGCACCCCCCAGGCAGCTAAGCAAGCTCCGCATTTCATCTATCTTCATGCTAAGTGATAAGAGTATCATCAATGAAGGAAAAAAAAGGAATGGCGCTTCCCGCCCCGGCCGGTGCAGCGCCCCCTGTGGGGACCTGCAAGAACCGCATGCACCACAACAAATCTTCTGGCTATGGCAGGCAGCTTTACCTTCAAACCTGCTGGGTCCAGTGCGAAGAGGGGTTGGGGGCCTCTGCGCCCCCCTCAGCCTAGCACAGCTCAGCCCTCCCAGGACCCTACCTTAGGAGCCTCATGCTATGGGCTGGAGTCTGCACTATAGCAGTGCGTCCCTCCCTGAAGCCCTTGGCAGCCCAGCCCCCAGCGTATTGCCTCCACCCACGCAGCCCACCTGGTGGCAGTGCCAGGTATCTGAGCGTACCAGTTAACTGAATACCACTTAAAAGGGAGTTTACTGTAACTATCTAAAGATTATAAGCTTCCATGAAAAATTATTTTGAGAAGGGATTTTAAAAAGGATGGAGGTGAGGTGTGCCAGACATAGTCAAATAGGCATTTGTGGAAGTATAACATTGTATAAGTATAACGTTGTATAAGGGGATATGCTGGATACCTTGTATATGAGAGGGCATGCCAAAACATGTTACAAAGTATCTGAGGGAGCACACGTAGGGACAGTTAGCTTTTGAATGGAGAAGCAATTAAGATGGAGCCAGCACGTCTAAGAAGCAGGCATCAGAATGGAAGGTGTGAAGGGCAATTAGTTAAGTTAACTGGAAGCTGTTATAGGAGATTGTTAAGGGTGGCAGGTAATTGAAGATACGTGACTGGTCTCAGGGATCTCGAAGGGTGGTGACTAAAATCTTTTTCTTCTTTTGTCTGTAACTTCTCTGTAACTTGTTCTCCAAAAAACTGTATAAATTAAGAGACACAAGCCCCACTCGGGGGGCTCACTTCTAAATGTATTAGCAGAGCGGCTTTGCTAATAAAACAGAGTGGTCTGATAAATTGTGAGTCTGAGTCAAACTTTGACACATTAAAAAGGTATTTAGTAGGACTGGTTGAAAAATCGTTTTATCTGCGTGAAAAAATGCCAACAAAATGATTTAATTCGAGAATTTTCACAGAGACATTCAACTTTCGTATGGAAACAATTAAATGTTTTTTTCAATTTCAATTGAAAATTTTGTTCTTTTAGAAAAATATATTGAAAAATCCAGTTTCATTGGAATCAAACATTTTTTAAACCTTTCAGTGGCACTGCATTTTTCTCAAATAATAGTATGAGTCAAAAAGGTTTTGATTAGCTTTAGTATTGATGTGTGTATGGAAGAAGGAAATGAAGAGGCTAGTTAGATGAGCATCAAACGGACAGGGAGTTTTGGGAGGTGAGATGTGACAAGGCCAGAGAGAAGCTTGTTTATGGAGGGCCTTGAAGGAGCTGGAATTTGATGCAGGAGACAATAAGGAGAAAGTGACAGGATTTGCTGCAGAATTTTGGCCACAGGGTGTTTGGATGAAGTGAGTGTCAGGCAAGCCAGGAGGAAGTAGTTGATATATAATATGACCAAGGCCTGACCAACAGTTTTTTCAATGGAAAAACAAACATTTTAAAAATGAATTTAGGTATAGCATGTTTGTTGATGGGGAGAGAGGCTGCAAGCCCTGGAGATGGAGAGAATGATGGAATGATCAACAGTAATAGAGATGAGAGTAAGGGTTTTATAGTGAAAATAAGGATGTGAGTTTTTTGACATGCTAAATGTGAGTTGGGTGTGCAAATCCAGGAGAAGATCTCAGAGAGTTGGTCAGAGGGGTGGGTCCAAACAGAGGGGAGCAGTTGGGAGTGGAGAAGTATATCAAGGACTCAGCAACATCACCATAGTCATTAAAGTTACGTAAGTGAATGACAACAGATTGTAGAGAAAGAAGAGGATGGGGCTAAGGACAGAACACCAGGATCAGGATGAGCAATGAAAAGGAGAGGGAAGGCTGAGTCACCAAAGGAGACATTGAATAGCTTTTATAGAGCAAGGTTGAAAAAAAAACAACCAGTCTCTGATTCCAAGGGAAAAGAGTTTCCAAAGGAAGGCACAACAGATGAGCTCAGTGGCTAGACTGAGATGACTGAAAATAGAGAAAGTCTTTTGAAATTGACCTTCACTCTTAATAAGACAGACTCCCATGCTGACTTTGAACCCCAGATTTAATTAACCAGCAAATATTTGTATTGGAGGGGAAAATGGCCTCTGATTTGTTCATTTATTATAAAACAGGTGATATGATTATTATAATATTTTGTTTGCTGAGTCTATAAAAGTTGTCATATTATTTACCTTCTCCACATTTTATAAATATCAGTATAGATACACATATTTCCTGCTTTGCATATAACAATGACATAAAACAACATGAATCAGCAACTTAGGACTAGTCTCAGATCTGAAGAAGTGGGTCTGACCCATGAAAGCTCATCACCTAGTAAATAATATTGTTAGTCTTTAAGGTGCTACAGGACTGCTTTTTTGTTTTGTCAGTTTAGGATTGTTAAGCTTGCCAGTAGGCAATCAAATGGGATTTATATCTTACTCCAAATGAGAAGAACAGTTGGAACAGGATATAAAATTCAGCTGTAAACTATAGCTGATAAACATTCCTTGCCATATGTGACAGAGAGATGCTAAGCTCTCCTGTTCACTAGCCATCACACATATGCCACAAGCCTAACTGTACCCTCTTTAACTGTAGGTGTTGGCATTGCTACTGGGTAAACCCAGTCTTTAACTCCCACAGCTTTTTCCATTAGAGGACTCCATTGCTGGGTCTACACGTACCCCTTCCTTTTGAAAGGGGCATGTTAATGAGCAGGTTTGAAATATGCTAATGAGGTGCTGCAAAGAATATGCAGCGCCTCATTAGCATAGTGGCGGCTGCGGCGATTCGAAAGTGTGGCTTTTCGAATCCTGTGCCCTCCGTGAAGATGGAACCTTCCGAAAACATCCCCCCCCAGTTTTCAAAAGCTCTCCTTCTGATCACCAGATAGGAAGAAGGGCTTTCGAAAACTGGGGGGATTCTTTCAGAAGGTCCCGTCTCCACGGGCAGTGCGCGCTTCGAAAAGCCGCACTTTTGAATCGCCACAGCCACCATTATGCTAATGAGGTGCTGCATATTCATTGCAGCACCTCATTAGCATATTTTGAACCTGCTCATTAACATGCCCCTTTCGAAAAGAAGGGGCACGTGTAGACCCAGCCCACATCTATGGCTATAAAGCCATATATTAAAGGAAGGAGTCTGTTCCTACTGCACCTCAAGAGATGCATCTGGATTGAATTTATTTACCATTCGTACACATGAAGATCTACAGAAAAATCACTGGCACACTTTATGCCTTGGAAAGCAGTTCTGATTGGACTTTCCTGTACGTTCCATGTAATTGCAACACAAATAATGTCAGAATAGAAATATCTTCTCTAATCTATAAAAGCCAGTCGATAGACATCTGGTTTTTTATAGAAGAAACAAGAAGAATATCACATTATATTTACATGCATGTTGCTTTTCTTCAGTGCAGAATATTCAGTTTCTCATCCATATCAAGTCAGTTCCCTAAAATTGGACATAGCTCCTCAGATAAGTCAGCTTCTTACCCCCAATACATTAACTTTCACAATACATCTGCAATTATGCCATGAGAAACTCCACCACAAGTCTCATGGGTACATAGCAACTACATGAGCCAAGTTACCAGGGAAGTTAAAGGGTAAGAGAAAAGGAATGCTTGTGAAGCGGAGAGGCTAGGAACTATTGCAGAGACTGAAATTTCCTGTCCTCTTTAAGTGATTTTCCTAACTATCTAGGGAATTATAGAATCAGAGAATAATACACGTGGAAGGAACCTTGAAGGGTCATCATGTTCATTCCCCTGCACTCATGGCAGGACCAAACATAATCTAGACCTTCCCCGAGAGATGTTTGTCTCACCTGATCTTAAAAGTTGCCAGTGATGGAGATTCCATAACCTCTTCCTAACTCCCTCTTAATCCTAATTTTTCTAAACTATATATAGAATAATAGGCTATATGCCGACAAATGCAGTTGTGGAGTGTTTACTTGTGAAGCTGTTCCACTTGGTACAATTAAATATTTATTGACCCAGGGACAAGAACATGGTTGTCTCTACACCATAGCAGGTGCTCTAACCATAGCAGGTGCCCTAACCCCAGGCTATAGAGTATAAATTATTTAGTAATTTATACAAAGAGGAACTGCTTTGTCAAGCTGAGAGACAATGAGATCCACAAAAGATACTGTGTAGTGAGCTCACTCATTTGCATGACAGGAGATCCATATTCAAACTCATGCTCCAAATCAAGCAGTGTGAGAACTCTTCCCATATCCCAGGAAAGTGTTTTAGCAACAGAATTATAAGGGGGCAACTGCCTCTTGATTGTCTGGTGGTGTCTGTGAATGGAACTCCAAAATTTGTTTTTCTTTTAATAAAAAAGCAGCTAAAAATGCCCCAAATCGAAATAGAATATTTTGTTTTATCAAAATTATGTTTTCTTTCACTAAAAAAGCCCCAAAGTTTCATTTTGGCTTGATGTGAAGCAACGTTTTTTCAGCTCAGCCAGCAAACTGGAAAAATTGATGATTTGTACAGTTCTAGTATTGATGCACTGTTGGAACTGAAGTGCCCCAAATATAGTCAGTCAAGTAGCAATCGTTCCATTGCTATTTAAAACATATAAAACTTGACTGTCCCCTTCCTGGTTTGTGGCATGGTAAGTCTATATACAGCCCCAAACTACATTTTTGTTACATTATCACCTTTCAGGCTCACATCTAATTTCCTGTTATTTTTGTCCAATCACTGAGCATGAAATTCAATGGGAATTGCACGCTGGTAAGGTTGATTTGCCTTTTTGTTGGTCTGGAGGTGCTATATAGATTACCCAAAAATATTTAGCCTATTAAAATGAAATTGTACCAAAAGCATACAGCATAACAAAACATTCAGACTTTCTGTATCGGTTTTGCAGGTTATATGCCAGTTGTTAAGATTGCCAGATACTGTTTTCATTAAAGAAAATAATTCTTGGCTGCCCTAAGTTCTCCAGTGCTCTCAACAGGTTATAAAAAAATTTTGCGGTATGATTTTTCAGAACTTAGGGTGATAGTTTGTAAAAGCTATGTTTGCCCTAATGGTGGTATTCACAATTGAGTGGGGAGTTTTAGGATAAGAACAGCTCGAGTCCCTAATTTGTATGCATATTTTAAATCTGTACACTTGACAGACTGTAACAGCTTGACAAATTCAATAAAAATGATTTAAGCATATCACACAAATGCTGAAATACTGGCTGCAGCCCACACTACATACCCTAGCTGGGAATGTTGTGATGACTTAATCACATGTGGGGACTTAATGCTGAAGATAATTAGGCTTCTCTTACATGAGGAGAAAAAAATTTAGTCTCTAAGGGATTAGAAGTTTTCTGCACTGCAGTTAACACCCTACAAAACTGGCACAGAAATATGACAGACACAGTAGCTAATGTTTATAATTCCTGTATTTCCACTCTCTGCAGTCTTAAAGTAAAATATCCACAATACAAATAATTAAAAGCAGCAGTTGCTGACCTATCATACCATACTGGCCCAAAATACCAAAATGCAGCAGTAGACACAGATGCCAACAGGTAAAACCTGATTAATGAAACAAAGTTGAAATTATCAAATTGATCTATCTATCTATCTACCTACACACACAAACTCATATACATGCAATTCATGCTTACATACATGCACACACTGGCCATCCAAAAGTCAGCATTTACCAGCAATTATGATATCAAAGTATCTGAGATGCTGAAGTGAATTCATATTTTAAGTTAAGGGAAATACTCTTCTGACTCAGATACGAAAATCAGGTCATTATTGGTAAATACTGTTTTTTAGAGTAACAGATATATGTATGATATATTTTATTATTAATAGTACAGGTTGATGCTCTCTAATCTAGCACCCCCTCATCAACATTTGTAATCTGGCATGATTTCAGTTAGCTGGATGACCACTGACCATGGGTGTGACTAAGTTTCCTAAAGTCCTATGAAACTGTGTGCAGCTACCCATCCTGGCTCTCAGCATTCTGTGCTGTTATTTAGCTGTAATTTACCCCACGTGGCTTCTAAAAGCCCAGTAAGCAGTGGAAGTGTTGGTAGTGTTGCTACACAATATTGACCACCCATGGTCTGGCAAATTCTCTCATTTGGCACCTGTCAGGTCCCAAGGGTGCTGGACCAGAGAGGTTCAACATGTACCTACCTTATATATGGAGATGACTGTGATTAATTACATTCATCCTGCACTTTTACTTGCCTCTCTTCTCACTATCCCTCTACCTCAAGACTATTTCTAACATTAGAAACCTTTGAGGGGCTTCAAGCAGCCACCATTTACACAGTCTGTCATATAAATGTTTTCTTCTGTCCCTCACAGAAGCAGAATTTTCACTTTGTCAATCCTATGCTATATTACACTGGCCATAGGCCCAGGCTGATTAGCCACGGTCAGGGTTGATTTAAATCACGGCAATTTAAATCATTGATTTAAATCACAATAACTAAAAAAAATCATTTATTTAAATCAAGTTATCAGAAAAAGCTAACACTGACTGTGCTTAGAGTGCACTTTGTTTTGGAGTAAGCCCCATTGAATTCACTGTCATGTCTGTTTTTTGAGAAAAGAAGTAAAGAATAGGGCTCCCTTGGAAAAGCTGAGCTATGCTGAATAGGGAATAGACTTATTCCATTATGGTTTGTGACCATAATGTTCCAAAATAAGGAGCATGCCTTATGTAATATAAAATAAGAAAATGACAGTGGTAACTGGAAACTCTGGACTTCTTTTACTGCAACTTTCTGTATTGTATACTTGGGTAATAGATTCTAAACCTAATCAACTAGTTAAACAAGCCATAAGGATTAGCTAAGCTAAACATTTTCTAGCAACATCCAACACAGCAAACAGCTTGGGAATTTACTTGTCAAATCATACGTATACAAAAAGGCATAGAGGGAGTCTGGAAGAATGATGCATTGCAAAATGAAGCATTTAAATTAGTAACCAGTTGATCCAGTCAGCCATAGCCACATTATCCATATCCTTCATCCACATCACTTTCTCACAATAAATACTTTTCATAACAGGTTGCACCTGCACCAACCCCCCACTGAGCTGCCAAGGAACTCCAGCTCCAGTGCAGCTCCCAGCCGGGCTGCTGAGCCTGTAGCTACTGCCCTGAGGCTCCTGGAGTCTCTGATCCAGGCTGGACCATGGATGTTGCCAGACCAGAGAGTGCTACTTTTAGGAGGTGCAACCTGTATGATGTTTCCTTCTTGCATCTAGACTCTGCATCTTCTTGCACTGCTTACACTTAGGACATTTTTCTTTTGCACCCAGTGAATGAATCTCTTCAAAATATTCCCAGTTAGGATCTCTCTTATACCCAGAAGCCATGACTGTTTCTGTGACAAAAGTGTGTGGGAATATAGGAAGCGGTGTGTTCGCTAATGTCTTCCCTTCTCTTTCCAGTCCACACCACTGTTCTTTTTTGTGCTGCCTCCATCCTTTTCTATATAGTGTAGTACAAATTGCATAGCTTATTTTGAGTTTAGGCTGTCAGGTATATGTAGCCCAGCAGAACAGGGGCAAGAAGCTAGACCTCCAGATTTGCAGTTTTGAGATCTAACACCTAGATCATGTTCTTTTCTAAATAATGTGTCCAGATACAGTTGCCTGTTGTGCTTGCCAAATGCCTTTTAATATGTACAACAATGTATTTGTAGGCACAATAAAGAACAGAGGATTTCTGTGGCCCATTCATTTGCAAATGTAACCCATAATGTTTGGATATGGTCATTGCAAAAGTCACAGACTCAGTCGTTAGCTGTGTTAGTAAGTGCAGTGAAACTTAAATGAAGGAGACTACCTGTGATCTGAGTGACACACTTGTGATTTACCTCTATCAGAAATGATGGTGCTCTTCTTCCTTTTCTGCTGGGAGTTACGGAACGCAGCTGAGTAACCTCACTGATCATATATATTTTATTCCACACGTTCAATATGAGAAAAAGAACAAATTAGTTAATTATGGTGACTAAAGTAAATCAGATGATTAATGTGAACGTAATATAAACTATAAGCATTCAAAAAATACATGAGATTGATTTGGGTGTTCGTAATTTTGTTTCAGAAGTTCTGCCAGCGCGCAACAGATCTTGAGTACTTTGATGTCTCTTACTGCTTTCAACTTACAAATGAAACCGTCAAAGCTTTGGCATTCAACTGCCACCAGCTTACATCCCTCAACATAGCTGGTTGCCACAAGGTATGTAGGAGAGGTGGGAAGGGCAGTTCCAGGAATTCTGTTCTATAAAATGAAATAATGTACCTTTCAGCTGTTTGACCTGCTGATGTCCACATCTTGTAACCATCATATAACCTATTCTTCAACATTCAAAACATATTTATGGTATATGTAATAGTCACTAAAACCAATGAATTAATACTGATCTTCTGATTATTGAGCTGGTCACAAATTTTCAAATCCACCTAAATAATTTAGGAACCTTGGTCATATTGATGTTCCATAAGAAATAAGCTCCCAAGCACCTAAGTCACATTTGAAATGAGGGCACAGGCACATAAATAACTTAAGCATATTGAATATTTTACTTAGAGTTAGTATATTACTATCTGTGCGTGCATATATGCAAAAATTGTGGTCACTACTGTATTTGGCCTATCAATAGTGGAATTTTGTGTATGATAATAGTCATATTGAAGTTTGCTTCAGTGAAGTTGCAGAATGACTTATTCTGTATTTCTAGTTATTTACACATTTTAATTAACATTATTTCCAATTATCAATTTATTTAAATAAATAAAGATGCATCATTGGTATAATGCCATTCACCATTTTCTTATACAGTAGGTGACAATTTTCCATTGCTTCTTTAGTTAGACCCGAAGATCCCAGTTGTCTGTTCCGCCCCAACTGAACATGGGATCCATTTACATTTTATTGCTAACACAAATGCTTGTCATTTTCATTAGTTCCAGTACTTGCTTACTCATCACATCTGCTCCCTATGTGTATTCTGTTACCCTAATTTTATGCTAGAGACCACCTCAGGGTTACACTGATATGCATTTTATTAAATGCCACTATTGGACTGAAGGAAAAAAGGGGAACTAGCTTTCAAGCACACACACCCCCTCTCCTGCACTCACACAAACAGGCTGACCATTTCTACATAGGCCACTTTCTCTGAAAGTGGCATGGTAATACACGGCCCGAAATATGCTAATAAGGCACGGATGCAAATTCCCCACGCCTCATTACCATACGATCACGTGACTTGGAGTCCGGAAGAATGGTCTTCTGGACTCCAAATCACGCGACCGTATGCTAATGAGGCATGGGGAATTTGCATCCGCGTCTTATTAGCATATTTCGGGTCGTGTATTACCATGTCACTTTCGGAGAAAGTAGCCTGTGTAGGCTGCTGTGTCTACACTGGCATTCCTCTTTCGAAAGAGGCATGCAAATGAGGGAAATCGAAAATGCAAATGACACACAGATTTACATATCTGGCACCTCATTTGCAGATTCTTCTTTTAAAAGAAGAAAAGCAGTGTAGACGTGGCTCTTTTGAAAGTAAATCCCATCTTTGAAAGAACCCTTCCCTTTTTTTATTGGAGAAAACATAGGAACTGTAATTTATGAAATTCATATCCCAGTAAGAGCATTGTGGGCTGTTCTCTGGAAACTGGGACATTCCCAAAAAAACTAGCACAGATGGCCACTGTAACGCTTTCATATTGAAAAACCATAGACATCAGTAGGAACATAATTGGGCTCCCTGTCATATGTCTCTCTATACAAACATTTCTAGGACATGTAGAACCATCATTTTCCAAGTATTGCTTATTTTGCAAAAAACCTCAACATGCAGCTTGCACATTGTACAACCACAAGTCTTGGGTAATTTCTGAGTCTATAAAGCAGCTTTAGGGAATCTTTGTTAAATAGTTTTATTGAAAGAAAAAAAGAAAGAAAGAAAAAGAAAAAGAAAAAGAACTTGTTGTGGACAGCAAACCACATGAATGAGAAAATATAGTTAGGGCTGAAAATGAATCTAAGGTTGAATGAATAATCAGTTAAATAATGATGTTCTAAAGATACAGTTCAATGGGAGGAAAGTATCAGAGGCGTAGCGTTAGTCTATATCTGCAAAAATGAGAAGTCCTGTGGCAGGTTATAGATTAACAGCTGTATTGGAACATAACCTTTTGTGGGCAAAGATCCACTTCATCAGACAGATGTATGTGCTGACAAAAAGCTACATTCACAAGATACCACAGGACTTCTTGTTGTTTAAGAGGGAGGATGGTCTCTCACATGAACAGCATTGGTATATGTGATTAAAATAGATTTCTCTGAATAGTGTCCGATCCTGTATCTATTTAGATTAGCAACCAAACTTCTGTTTACTTCACTGCAGAAGCAAACTAATATGTCAGCTGGAGGTCTTGATGGCCATTTTGAGAAAAGGTGTTACAAAAGTACATCTCCCCGGTGGAGCTCCAGAGGGACTGTGCCGAGGGATTGTGCACTGGCTATCCAGCTTTGTGGGCTACTGTGGAAGGGAAAGGGAGACAGTTACACCCTAGCTTCGTCCTTGTCCCTGTTAGGCTTCCATGATCACAGGGCCTGAGATTGTTCTTGCCCCTTGCACAGGCAGTACAAATGAAGGAATGGCATCTCCTCATTCCACTGCACTCAGATCACAGATAATATGACTCTGCATGAATCTCTTAGAGGTTGGTTTTTTTCTTTTTTTTTTTTTTTGCATTATCAAGTTTCCTTAAGATTTTAGGCCCCATTTAAACAACGTACTTTAACCACATCCATAACTTCAGACGTACGTATTCACTTTGAAGTCAGTGGGGCTACTCACATACTTAAAGTTACACACACATGCTTAAGTACCTTGCAGAAACAAGGCCTTATATGGTGCCCAAAGCAAACTTCAGTTTGCATTACTGGTGATCAGTTCCAGAAGAGACTATGGGACTGTGAAGTGAAGCTGAATAGTTCTGCCTTGGACAAACAGAAAGACATACTAGACTCAAACACACACCTGTACTACAATACTGAGTATTAAATGTGTGTTTTTAAAGCTAAAATTCTTTCTCCCACACACTCCTGTAGCTAATTCTAAAATGGATTGGTCTAACAGGTTAAATGGAATAATTTGAGACCAGTTAATCCTATGAGATGAGGCGTGCCATATGCAGCTTTATGGTGTTGGGAGTACTGAGCCACTTCAGCCTTCTGTTTAGCTGAAACTTCTCTACCTGCTTTAGCATGTAATGGAACCATATTTAACTGACACCAAATATATTTTCAACACTTAACTTTTAGTTATCTTTTTTAGCCTCCATTTCAAATTGTCGGAATTCATCTGTTCCATACATTTCATGTCCTGTGTGGCACTCATCGGTATAATATGCCTGAAATGATAAATTTCAAAATTTTGAGTTCAGCTGTTGTTTTTTTGTTTTCTTCCTTTGGAGTCATCATCAATCTAACTTCTATATGTGTGTGTGTGTGTGTGTGTGTGTGTGTTTGCTGGCTTTACAGATGACGGATTTATGTATTCAGTATTTGTCTGGAGTCTGCCATTATCTCCACTTCTTGGATATCTCAGGCTGTGTACATCTTACTGACAAAACACTAAAGTGCCTCTGGAAAGGTTGTACACAACTCCGGATTCTTAAGATGTTGTACTGCAGAAATATTACCAAGTAAGATGTTGCTTCCTGGACCAAAACTTGAGAGATCAGTGTAAAATTTGAAAAAGTATAAATAACTTGTCATTAATAGTTTCTTTAAGAGCAGCTAAAGCATGTTTTTAATGCAATCGGGTTTGAAATATAAAGTGATCTTTGTCACAAACTGGTCCTCTCCCCCTCTTGATAGATACCAGTCTGATGTGAGTGGCCCCAACCACCAGTGGGCAGAGCCAGATCACTTGCTCCTAGCTTTGGGCCTCAGCAGCACACTCCCAGACCCCATCTCTGCCACCCTTCCTTGGCACATGGGGCTGTAATGACCAGCTACCTGAGCCACTGAAGCCAGTGACTCAGACCTCTTGAGCCCCCAGCTGCTAATATATATTCCCTTAGGGGCCCGCCTCACTGTGCAGTCTCTGAGCTTTTTGACTAAGAAGAACGACCTGACAGATGAACAAGGGCTTTCTGAATCAAAGTAATTTTTATGATGCAGAAACCACTAAAGAGTTATTTCTTTGCAAAGTAATGAATGGTACTGGTCTCTCTCCATCCTTAGTCTGATTTTACCACCCTTACTCTGACTTGTTGGTCTGGTCAGCACTTCAGGCAAGGCACACCTTCCTGCTTCTCTCTTTAACCTGGTCTGAGGGCTTGTGGTGATGGATGCTGCCCCTTCAGAGATAAGCTTCCTTTTTTATTCCAGGCTTTAACCTTGTTTTGCCCTACACCCAGACTGGAAAAGTCTAAACCCAGCCACACAAGCCCCATGTGAAGATAACTGTTGTCCCCAGAGAGCTGCCAGGCATTTAGAGTCACACACAGCTAATGACCCTTATCGTATCTTGGACGTCCTCTCTGAGGTGTCCCACGTGCACCCAAGCAGGACAATATCTAGAAGAAAACGACCTTACCCAGGTCAGGTTGCTCTGTTTTTTCAGCACAGAACACAAAATGGGACAGGATAGAGGACAGTACAAAAATGGAAGTAACAGAAGAAAACTGACTTCACGGTTTGGTACAAACATATCCAATTCTGTCACAATATCCTTCCACTTTAAAAAAAAAAAAAAACAAACCGGCATGTTCTATTTTAACACTTGTATGGCAAAGCTGACAAAAAAGCTACCTTCACTTTCTATGGTCTAGGCAATAATCAAAGCAAAATCATCATTATAGTATAACAACTCTACTCGGTATGGCAAATGTGGAGCAACTACTATAATTTGACATGTAAATGGTTAAGCCAGATAACTGCATGTGCATTAGCAGAGTGTATTGCTGTTGTGCCTCCTTCATGTTTGTGACTTGGCCCTTGAGTTGTTACATGTTCCCTGGTCTGTTTGTTTTAACTTTCCATTTTTGCAGTAAGTATCCACATCTGCCATGGTGTGTGCCAGCGTGGTTTAGGATTGTGCAGAAGACTGAAGCAAAGAATCTTCTGTGTTGGATATTACACGAAGTGTTTGTTTGTGATGACTTGTGAACTACATTCGGCAAACCCAGCTTCATCAGAGTTGAAGTCACAATATAATAATGATTTTACATTTTTAAACGGGGATTCGGATTCTCAGAAATGACAGTAGGAAGAATAGTAACAGAGAGGTAGCTGTGTTAGTGTGTACTCCAACCAAACAAAGCAGCAGAAATGTAGCACTTTAAAGACTAACAAAATGATTTATTTGGTGAGGAGCTTTCGTGGGACAGACCCACTATCATGTTATCATTTAATTTCATGGGTTATTTTTAGGGATCCATGCACTTCATTCACCACTTCTGTAATTTCAACTAATGAATAATAAGCAGAGACTTGTCACATATAATATACCATTCCCCAGTAGTCCCAGATTCTTTTTTTGGCACGCTGATCATTAAGGCTCCTATTCAACCCCAATATTACAAAAACTGGGGCAAAGCCTGGGTGTTTTTCTAAGTAGCATGTCTGTGTTCTACATTTTATAGATGTGGTCACATTTCAGAGCCCTTTCTTAGTATTTGAGAGGATGGAAGCTGTGCAAAGTGAAATTAATCTGCACAACAAGCCATGCTATTTCTGCACACTCTAAAATATTAAATACATAATAAAAGAAAGATGTGTTTAATTTAAAGATGCCCCAGGATATCTCTAAATCTGGTGCACTTCATGTTGATAGAAGAATTTATCTGTAACTTATTAAACACTGCCTAGGCCTACCAGACCTCACTTAGCAGTCACTGCCAGCCATATAAACATTCAGACACAGCACATGTTGCATCCCTTTTACAATTTTATTTTTATTGTGAGATTAAAAAAAAAACAAAAAAAAACAAGCAAGTCATGAAACCCGCCCAGCTGCAAATCCTTATAGCTCTCTAGGAAGCAGTTACAAGCATACTGAGGGGCCATCCTTTCCAATCTCAAATACCGTTAAAGATGATATTTGCCAGTGTAAAAGCATGCTACAGATTTCTGCAAATATTACCATAAAAAGCCATAATTGGAATAAATATGGCTGCTGCATGTCCATATTTAACTAGTCACCTTGCAGCATGCCCCAGAGAATCCTTGTGTAGATATGACACTAGTACAGCATGTTTCCACTACAGCAGGCGAAAGAGGCAGACTGGGTCTTTAAGTGTGTGGGAGCACAGGGCTATCATCTCTGAGTCACTTAGGACTGATGCTCTTTTGTAAAAAGGAACACATCATTAACTCTCCATGTGTTTACTACAAACAACTGGCAGGATGGGGAGGTCTGGGCCTCCCACACATTCCTGAGGTTCAAAAAAATCAAGGCAGCCCAACGTGGCCATATAAATTGGACGCAGCATGACTCACCTAGAAGGTTGCACTTTGAGACAATGAAAACTGTCTAGCAACAAAATAATCTGTTTTTTAGCTACTGTACACTAATGTTTTTCAAATCTGACCCATGCAGAAGCTTACTTCTGAACGGAGGGACCCTGAGCACCACATTTCAGCCCACATGGGCATCTGTGTACTGGCGCTGTACAGTGATAGCTTAATACAGCTTTGCAGCTGACAAGCCTCAGAAGAGCTGAGAGCTTATATAACACAAAGGCTTTTACCTAAAAGAGGAAATCCGCAGAATGCTGGGCTAGGTTCAATTTTAGTTTTCCCTTTTTCGTCCTGTGTCCCTGTCGCTCTTTGCTGCTTACACCCATCCCTTAAGGCCAGGCATTTCACTGTGATGCAGAAACACTAAGTGCTTGCCTTACTGCTGATTTTTTACACAGTTAACTCTGGTATCCTCTTACCCCTCCCCAGAATGTTGACTCCAAGGCTCTTGATCAGGTGTTCTCAAATTGTGGGTGGGGACCCCAAAGTCTATCAGTGCTCTGTTAAAATGGTGTCACCAGGGTTGGCTTAGACTTGCTGGGACACAGAGCCAAAGCTGAAACCCAAACCCCAGCACTCAGGGCTAGTGGCTATGGTGAAGTTTGAGACTCCCTGCGCTAGACAAACAAACAAACATGCAGTGCTCCTTAAGTCATGTATTTTGTTACATGCTGAAAGCTAAGTAGTGGCCACTTATGGCCATCTGGTCGATTTTTGGCTCCAGTCATGGAGCAGCATATGCTTCCAAAGAGCAGTAACAGCTGCTACTCTGCAAAAAGATCCACTCAGCCATTGTCCAGTGAAAGCAAATTTTTCCATCAGCAAAGGGAAAGTGGCCCTGGATAAGTGGCATTTGTACTAGCTGGCTCTGCCATCTTGCCCATCATGTACAGCTGTGCATGGGTTCCTCTAAAGCACAGGTTTGCTTGTATAAAAGCACTTGTGTGCTAATGCATTCCTCTTGTTAACAGAAATGGGTTAACAACTAAGTGCTGTAACGCTGGATCTTTAAAATTTGCTCGTGTGGGCAGAAAGGAATTCTGCCTGGCTTAGCCAACCTTGTCTCCTATTGCATCAGCCCACGATCCCTTTTTTGGCTGCTAATGAGGCCACTCTCAATATTGCATTTGCCTTTTGCTCCCACAGCCATCGTCCCACTTCCTTCCACATTGCCCCAATGTAGGAACTTCTTCCCTCAGCTGGTGTAGCCAGGCACTGGACCTCTCCCCATTCAAATCCTAACTGAAGCCAAACCATCACACAAAAACATGAACCTATTCCACCATCTTATTTATTATACTTTTCGGATGAGGGAACTGCTGTTCTACATGGTGTGAGGCAATGTGAATGGCAGAAGGCCACAAAGTGCCTGGACGTAAAGCTGGGGGTGGACGTGAAGAATGGGGTAGGTGAGGAGATTGAGTGTTGGTGAGAGGAGTCATCACCGGAGTCAACTGAAACACAAACAAAATAATGTATTCCTCCTCCCGCCATGCTGAGGGTTTTGCCTGTAGGGCATAACATTTCCCTACGTTGGTCCCTTTAGGCTACATCTAGATTGCCAAGAACTATGAACAAAAGAGGCACAACACATTTGCGTCTCTCCTGCTGTTGGTTCTGTTGGGAGACGCTTTCCCCACATTTGGCCCATCCACACAGGGCCAAACATTGGGACACCCCCCCCCCCGCCCGCTCTGCTGGGACATCCCTTCTTCCTCGTCGGACGTGGGCAGATGGCTCCCAACGTGGCAGACTTCTGTAAGGAGACCTCCAGACTCCTGACAGGAGCCTGAAGTTTAGACATAGCCTTAGCTTTGATGTTCTCTGGGTGTAGATGGGGCCTCCTTCTGTAGTTACAAGGCGCTTTCCACTCTGTGGGCACTAACACAAGTGATAAAGCTTATTATGTAGCAAGCACTCAAAAACCCGCTCATGGCGGGGGATGGGGAAGGAGGAATGTGCAAGATGCTCAGCAAGGAAACTGTCCCTGCTGTGAAGAGTTTACAGTTAAGTGGTACCAAGCAGGCCTGGCAGGGCGGGAGGAAGAGGGTAACATTAAGGAAGGTACCTGACTCTTGCAGGGGTGGACAAACTGTGGCTCCTCAGCCACCTGCAGCTCTTTTAACAGCTAAGTGTGGCTTGCAAGTCCCCCACAGGGTGAGGGGAGAACCCACAACCTTCTGCATTGCAGAGGGATGGTGAGGTAGAGGCTCCTGCCCAGTGGGAACAGGACTCTCTGCCAAGCTGGGTCCAGCATTTCAGCCAGAGCAGGGCTCTAGTGTTTGCTGAAGCTCTGAGCCCTGGCAGGTGTGCCCCAGATCTCAAACGGCTGAAGCCCGTAGTATGCAGCGCAGAGGCTCTGGAAGTTTGGCCACCCCCTCTATATATACCTGTGGTGAAAAATGCAATGAACACGTCATAGATCCTGTCCCCTCCATTCATTGTTCCCTAACCTCAAATCAAAGGCTGTGGCCTCAGCACTTTCACAGGTGCCAAGGAGAGCTAGGCCAGAGCTGTGCTGGGAACTATCCCTTCTACCTCAGCATCAACTAGAGATGCCACTTAATAGCACAACAAGATGCCTTTGCTTCCCATTATCAGCTGAGAATGTGACCTCACTGTAAGGTACCCAAATGACAGCATACCCCATATGGCCACACACAGTGCTGCATGTTTCACACAGCGTGAAATACTCACTGTGACCCAGGACAGAATTGGAGACTAACTTCCAAGACCATTACTGGGTCAACTGCTGCATCATAAAAGACAGAGTGGGGTAGGACATATGGGCACACTGAGAATCTGGCTCTTCAGTGTTTGCATTTTTACAAATGTTCTTGGTAGAAATTGCTTGTGTAACAATACTAACTTTCATTTTTGTTTCAGGCAAGCAGTCTTGAAATATTCAGCCAAGCTAGAGAAGCACGAATATAATGATGCTGACCCTCCTTCCTGGCTCGGATATGATACTGGTGGTGATGTACTTCCCTTCAGCAAGAAACCCAAAACAGGAGCCAAGAAAGCTAAACCCTTGTACCAGACTGAAAACAAAGCAGCTCCATAACAGCGTCTCTATTTCAAGTGCTCTTCAGCAGAGTACATAAAAATGAAATGGCAAGTTCCTGTTTTCAAAATAGTAATTTAATAAAGGGGATTGTCTAGCGGCATTGTGAAGCGTTTATTGCAAATCTTGGCACTACTGCTGCTCTCTATTATGGTGCAAAGAACTGAAATTAGTAACTAAGGTACCACAGGACTGCTTGTAAATTTTTATTGAGCATTCTAATGAAATTTCAGATGTGTTCATTCTCTCCCAGATGAGCAGCATTTATACAGCTTGCAAAGCTGTGTTTATACTTCATGATACGTAAATAATAAAGAAGCTATGTGTGTTGTGTTCTTATTATCAGGAGGGTCTAACTTGGACTTGCCCCAGGCAAGGCCAAAAACTGTGAGCTCTCACAAAAATGTGGGAATTTAGCAATCCACAGAATTAGTTGAAATCAAGGACAAATACTGGTACGTCCACCTGCGCCCCTTGGTCTCCACTGCAGGACATTTGCCCATACAAATAGTCACTTGCACATACATTGCAGTAATTGCACATTCAAGCCTCCTTCCCAAAAAAAAAAAAAAAAAAAAAAGGTGGCGCTCCATGTTAGTTAAGGCCAAAGCATTAAAGCTACAGCTGGGGCTTTTGGAAATCCTACTTGGTGCCTCATGTGATATGTGTGCACAGGCATTTTTGTAACGCTTTCTGGGAGCCTATCTGGAGCTTCAGGTGTCTCAGTAACTTGAAGGGCTAGATTTTTACATTCAGTCATATGAAATTACAGAGCTGAGCGAGCCAGAGCAATGAAAGCTAGATGACTCAAAGGCCGCCTAAAAAATTAGAAACAAAACTATATGGACTTGTTCCTGTAAAACATAGCCATATAGTTCTGTTGCTGCATGCTGTTCTTTCAAGTCAGTGCAGATCTGCATGGGAGAACAGGCCTGAGTGGATCCAACTGTATGGCTGGCTCTATAACAGTATCAGGCAAGGAACATAACAGTCAGACACAAAACAGCAGGTTCCCCTTTGACTAAACTATGTAACGAAAGCCGTGGGTGGGAGCAGTGCTTCGGGAAATTGGACCCCCCCCTCATCACAGCTTTTCGTTAGTGTATTTTTTAAATCTATCATTTCAACTGGCCAGCGTTGCTGCACTTCAAGTCCCTCTGTCCCAGACCCCCGCCCCCCCCCGCCCCCTCCCAAAAAAAACAAAAAAACCACACACACACACACAGAGAGAGAGAGAGAGAGAGAGAGAGAGAGAGGGGAAAGCAATGCCTGCTGTGGTTTTACACAAGTGACATGACCGGTAATTGCACTGCCTTCTGTTCTCCCCCTGGATGTGCATCGGCAATGGCGTGTCCAACGGGCTGCAGCAGGGCAGCTGTACAGCGCACCCGTGGGATTCAGAGCGCGCACACCACCCCGCCCCCCCCCCCGAGCATGGTGAGTGATGAACCGCAGTGGCACTGTGAACTCGCTTTTCCTTCCTCTGACAGCTGCACTCGGTAGGAGGTTAGGTGGCCTCAGATTAAATTTCAGTTTTGAGAACCAAACTTGTGCTCTGCTCCTCCGAATCCCAGTGTGCTGTAGTCAGGCAAAGGGTTTTAAACAGTTGTGTTGTGGCTAGCAGCCTCAGCCAAAACCAGGGCCCCACTGAGATAGGTGCTAGACAAATGCCCAGTAAAAAAGAATTCCTGCCCCCACAGCGCATACAGTCTGAACAGCCACAGCAAACCACAAATCATTTGTTTTCCATTTTTTTTAACGTCTCATGCCCCTCATGCTGAACAACACAACCAGACTAGCTTCCCATGCTCTGACCCACCACTGCAGTACCTGGGGCCACACACTGCTGGGGAACAGTCGTTATTTGTTAAAGACAGGCTGACAACATAGAGTTTTGAAATTGGTTCCAGCCTATCCAGTTAGAGCAGTGATTCTTAACCTGGGGTGCACACACCCCCATGGAGGAGCCATTTCTACCCTGACTGAATAGACCTTGTCAGCTCTGGCCCTCCCTTTTACTGGGACCCCCCTTTTTAAATACACCTCTGAAAACCCCACCCCCCTCGCTCATGCATCTGACAAAGTGGGTCTTTGTCCACGAAAGCTTATGCCCCAAAATATCTGTTAGTCTATAAGGTGCCACAGGACTTCTTGTTCTTATTTGTGGTGAGTAATAGAACTTACAGAGCTATTTTACATGTATTTAATATGCATTTAAAAGTGTATAGGCCCCCATCTCCATTTTTGATTTTTGATAAGGATGATGTGAGAACATAGTTTGAGACCCAAAGGCTGCAGTAAAGGTTAAGAACCCCTGAGTTAGAGGATACTAACTACTTCCTTCCTGTTATTCAGGGCAGGGATTATCTTTGGGGCCCTGAGCCATAACTAGGGTTCCTAGATACATCCAGAACTGAAATAAACTGAGACCCCGGGGCTGGCATGGTGGGGACGGGAAGCAGGGACTGGGAAAGGAGGAAAAGTCATAACGCTGGGGAGGAAGCAGGAATCCATGTGAGCCAGGGAGTCATGCTGATGAGGGAAACAGGGACCTGGCTGTGGGAAGATGATGTGGAAACAGGGATGGAGGTGGGGGAAGCAGGGAGTGTAATCAACCGTGACTTTATCAACATGACCTTGGCAGCTGCTGACTTTGGAAGGAACAGGGCCATGATGGGTGGAGTGGGAGGGGGAAGGATTCCCAGCCAAGGCTTAATGGGGTGAAGGAAGGTTGAGTGGGGGCAAGGGCATGAATTTATGAGGTCAGATGGGAAGGGAATGGGGGCAAGTTAACAAGTAGGGCACAGGTTCTCAAACATTGTGGTACTGCGACCCCCTAAAATACTAAATGAATTTGTGTGATCCCATGCTCACTGCTCCATGGGTAAAGCTAATCATTTTATTGGGATTAGAATTGGACAAGAAATAAATATGCCAATAACTTTTGATATTTTTATTGGAAATAAAAAATACCAAATTTGGAATTATATTGTTTAATATGAAGGATGAATCTTGTTTATCGTTGCATAATTTTTGAAATCTGCGCTTCATTGTCGAGATAGCCACTCTCATTTCTCATTCCACATTTACTTTTGATTGCTATTTGCTTTTTATAGCAGCAACTGCAGAAAACCCTGACTCGCACAAGTAAGATGTTGCAAAATGGATTAGGTTGTTCATAGCCTTCTCGCTTAATTCTTTGTACTCTTTTTGCAGACTGAACCAAAATTCAGAGAGAGAGTGCTGAGAATTTTATTTTTAAATAAGTGTCAGAAGATATATCAATGATTTGCTCCTCCTCGGTAGTAGTGAGTGTACCAGCTATTAGTTTAGGGTCAAATGGGTTCCTTATCCAATCAAATTTTTCAATATTCATATCTGAGAAATAGTTCTTGAAGTGAAATTTGAAAGTTGATTTAAAATACAAAATTTCACATCTTCACTAATGTGTGTTATTGCTTTCAATAAATTGTTTTAAAGTGGGAAACGTCTAAATTTGAATTTTCCATTTTGCTCTGCCACAGTTCAACTTTCTGAATCCAGCTGTGAACCCTCTCCCCAAAGCTGCTTGTGACCCCCAGGAGGTCGGGACCCACAGTTGGAGAAAAGTGGAAGTAGGGGATGTCACCCTTTATCACTTGGGGTAGTAAAGGACTAAACAGCTCTTAGTGCAGGCACTGGGGACATCTGTTACTGCCATGATCCCCATCTCTACCCACTTCTAGCCCACAGTACCTCTCCCCCATTCCCTATTCAGCCCCCTTTTGCAAACTGCTGAAGGCAGAAGAACTCTAGCACTCCTTTGTGCCGCTTACAGATACCCCAGGCAGCAGCTTCAGACGCTGTTTTTTCATCAGGTGGCCAACTCCTCCTACAGAAACAGATGTAGGAAATCCTTTAGTCAATTTTTTAAAGTTTTTTTCCATCTCTGCTGTTGCTGACTGTGTAGGGCATCTGAGACAGAAAGCACACGCAGGCCTGAAAGCACCACAAAGAGACATGCTGTGGGTCAGGACTCCCCATCTCTACCTGGCATGCCTCTACCACTCTTTGGTACAGTGCTGCCCTTCCACGCCCCTGCCCCCCATAGTCAAGAATTCCCCTTTCTGCTCCCAAGCCCTGGGGCAGGCTCCAGGGAGAAACCATGTTATCACCACTGCCTATGAGGCTAAGAACCTTGTAAGAAAGCAAAGAAAAGCAGCTATGGTGGCACATTAATGGTGACATGCCACATAACTCCACCTGCTCACTGAGGCATACACTTGTATGGGTTTCCTCCATCTGCAATCTCCATATAGCTGCAAGACGAGCCAGCCTGACCCAACAAGCCCACCTTGGCTCTGACTATCACCTCTGGCAGCGTAAGTCCATTCACACTTGACAAGACTCTTCCCAAAGAAGGGCCTTTGGGCCAGGTTGCAGCAAGGAAGGCATTTCCTTAACGCAGGTAACTAACGGCACCCTGGTAGAAAATGACTCTTTGGAGTGGGCCAAAGACAAACAGCCTCAGGTGAAGGAAAGCTGAAGAATTTATATTGGTGGAAATGGCACAGTGGGAAGTCAGGTCTCCTAATACCAATAACACTTTGGACACTTGCTGCTGCTAAAAACATAGTCCTGTCTCTACACACCAGGACACAACTTAACAGTAGCTGCGTCTACACGTGCACGCTACTTCGAAGTAGCGGCACCAACTTTGACGTTAGGCGGCGAGACGTCGAAGTCGCTAACCTCATGAGGAGATAGGAATAGTGCCCTACTTCGACGTTCAACGTCGAAGTAGGGACCGTGTAGACGATCCGCGTCCCGCAACGTTGAAATTGCTGGGTCCTCCATGGCGGCCATCAGCTGGGGGGTTGAGAGATGCTCTCTCTCCAGCCCCTGCGGGGCTCTATGGTCACCGTGGGCAGCAGCCCTTAGCCCAGGGCTTCTGGCTGCTTCTGCGGCAGCTGGGGATCTATGCTGCAGGCACAGGGTCTGCAACCAGTTGTCAGCTCTGTGTATATTGTGTTGTTTAGTGCAACTGTGTCTGGGAGGGGCCCTTTAAGGGAGCGGCTTGCTGTTGAGTCTGCTCTGTGACCCTGTCTGCAGCTGTGCCTGGCATCCCTATTTCGATGTGTGCTACTTTGACGTGTAGACGTTCCCTCGCTGCGCCTATTTCGATGTTGGGCTGAGCAACGTCGAAGTTGAACATCGACGTTGCTGGCCCTGGAGGACGTGTAGACGTTATTCATTGAAATAGACTATTTCGATGTTGGCTGCACGTGTAGACGTAGCCAGTGAGAGAGAGAAAAGACAAGCCAAGGAACCTGTATGCCCTACATCAGGGCGAGCAAACTTTTTACAGTGGGCCCCACACCCCAACCTGTCTAATGTAACCCAAACCCACAGAAATTTTGGTTATGTTCATATGGAAAAAAACCAAACCCTTTTGGCATGTGTAAGAAAACAAGTGTATAGAGTGTAAAAACTTTATTCACTGGTATAGAAATGTGAATACACATACATAAAAGTTACTTTTCACCATTTGTAATGAGATGGATGAGCCCGAGACCCAGCAGCCAATCATGCTGCACCCCCCTTATGAAATTTCATGCTCTCCTTACAGCCCCCCCTTTGCTCACCCATGCCCTACATCAGGGATGGGCAATAATTTTTGAAGTTGGGCCACTCCAAGAATTTGGTAAGTGGTCAAGGGCTGCACTCTTCCATGATATTAATGGAGGAGGTGCGGGGTCTGGGATGAAGGCTGGGTACAGAAGGGAACTTGGGGTAAGGGACTGGGATACAAGACAGGGTTTGGGATCTTGGAGGGAATTTGTGTGGCGGTGACTGTAATGTGGGGTAGGGGATTGGGGTGCAGGTGTTTGGGTTGTGACCTTGGGCAGGAGGGGGATGTGCCCTGGGTCAAGGGATTAGGGTACAAGGCATGGGAGAGGGTATGGGTGGAGGAGGAGCAGGTTTGGATTATGTGGAAACCAGCCAATGGGACTGTGAAGCCTCTCCCCCTTGGGCTCGCAGCTACTGAAAAACAAGCAGGCCCTCAGCTGCTTCTCTGAACAGCATGCATGGGTGGGGCAGGTTTGGAGACTGCCTGAGGCTTCCCACTGCATCCATGGGCTGGAGTCAGTAGCTTGGCGGGGCTGCATCTGGCCCACGGCCATATTTTGCCCAGCCCTACCCTACACAATGCCCCTGACTGCTCTGCTCAGCATTTGAACTCTCCTGCCTGGCAGCAAGGTACACAACAAAGTATATGTCCCTGCCCTCTAGAGCCCCATGCAGTTTTTGAAATTCCATATGCTGTTTGTTCCACGTGGAGAGCTCACCTAGCAACCGCCCTGCTGACCATGCTGGCTCCATGCTGCAGATGTGCTCCTGCCTGGAAACACAGGTGGTGGGGATTGGTGGGGAGACAAGGCTGTGCTGGCACTCTTCTGAGCCAGGTGGGAAAACACGGATATCTCTGAGCCAATCAGTGAGGGTGAGAGTCGAAGGGCTGCAAGAGGGACCTGCAGCAGTGGTGCATGAAAGCCAAGGAGCTGCAGCAGGTTCACCATAAGGCCAGGGAGGCTAACAGTCACTCTGGTACAGATCTGCAGATATACTATTATTATAAAGAGCTGTGTGCCAATGGTAGGGACATCCCTCCCCAAGAGCCCTGGGGATGCTTAGGAGGAGCCAGTCACAAGCTTCTGGAGTGAACAGTGAAGTGGGGTGGCGTTGGACAAAGAAAAGGAGGAGAATGGGGGACAGGCAAATAGAGGATCCAGTGTCACAGTGACCCAGGCCCTGGTTCTGACTCCAGAGCAGAGCCAGTTTCAACAACACATGAGCATCTGCTACAGGGGAAGGGACCTCCAGTGAGTGTGCAGTTTGCTTTGAGATTGCAGAGACACACGGATTCATCTACTCATGATAGAAGAGGCAGTGAAATAACCAACAGAGGCAGAGTTGCTGTCTGGTTCTCATGCCCCAGCATAGACAGGCAGAGGGGAACATGCAGAGCAGCTTTTTTATGGCATCAGCATGTCCCATGAATCCTGGATACAGATTGTGAGAAAACTTCCCAATGGTACTTTGCAATTCTCTGCCGACGGTTTCTGGGGAAGGCTGCCTTACGTCTCTGCCATGATAGGACATCTTTCCACCCCACTCAGCAGCTACTTTCAGCAGGCACCATTGCAGCATGCAAGCTAGCAGCATATGAACCTGGCTGTGCGCAGATGCAGTTCTCTGTCAGCTTTGGTCACCCCCGGAGCGAGACATCAGCTAAAATCACCACTGCCTGTGGCAAACGGTGCCAGGGTTCTGCTCAATTGCCCTATCTGCCCATACACGTACCCATGAGCTGCCTCTCTTATTGTCCTAACTCCCCAGTTTGTAGTCACTATGGCTGGGGCTGCCACTGTGCTCTATGGCCGTTGCTACACAGGCCACTTTCTTTGAAAGTGGCATGCTAATACACAGCCCAAAATATGCTAATGAGGCACGGATGCAAATTCCCCACACCTCATTTGCGTAATGTCATGTGATTTGGAGTCCGGAAGATGTTCTTCTGGACTGCAAAACGCTGTTTAGAAGCACGGCCCCCACAGGGGTTCTTCCGGAAGGAAGTCCTTCTTCAGAGGCCCCTTCTTCCCAAAAATTTTCAGGTAGAAGGGGCCTCCGGAAGAAGGGCTTCCTTCTGGAAGACCTCCCGGAAGCCACGCTTCCAAACAGTGTTTTTGAGTCCAGAAGAATGTCCTCTGGACTCCAAATCATGTGACCTTATGCTAATGAGGCATGGGAAATTTGCATCCATGCCTCATTAGCATATTTCAGGCTGTGTATTAGCAAGCCACTTTCAAAGAAAGTGGCCTGTGTAGAAATGGCCTATGAGTCCCAAGGGGACATGAAGACGTACTGCGTGCAACTTGTGTGGGTCAAGGGGAGCAAGCTCAGCATCACAAATTTCTATTTATCCTCCAACAGCATCTCTATGCACTGTAGCTTTTGCGCTAGAAATGGGGCCCTGAGGAAAAGGAGAAAGACTTGAGTGCTTCTCAAGCAGCAAACAGACATGCAGATTCTTTTTGACCTTCAAGTTCAACAGACCCATGTTCATCTTCCTCTACAGCCCATAGAGCGCTACATCCTAGGACCTCCCTCCTTACCACCTCCCACTCTACATGGTTTTAGGGGCCACTACCTGGAGATGGGAGTAACAACTTTCTAACTAGTACAAACCATTGTGTGCGCACTGTTCTTAAAATAGGGGTGACAAAAGGTATGGTTTGATGTTATTTATTAAGGACAGTCTTGTATTCATGTGCACTGCAGCTCTTGAAATATTGATTTTGTAAATGAATTTGAAAAAATAGCTCTTCTTGCTATTTCAGTTGCAGACCTCTGCACTAACCTGTGAGAGACGGGGTTGGTATGTGTGTTGGTGAAATGAAAATGACTGCTCTTTTCCCTTCAAGGGTTCTTCTCCCTGTACGCAGAACATTTCATTCAGTTATAAATATGCCTGTTTGCTTGGGTTTGGAATAAAAATCTAATTATGGAAACTTTATTAGTTCAGAACACATCCTGACTGGGGTTGACATCACTCACAGATAATAGCAACAGGTGCATTTGCAATGTTATATCACTACACAAACGACACTCATGAAAAGGCACCCACCAAGTGTAAAAAAAACCCAGTGCCAAGTAGAGCACACCATCACCCCGGCTCACTATTAAAAATGGTCTTTCAAAGTCTCCCTGAGTTATACAGCTCTCCGCTGAGCTATGATCAGCCCTACCTCTGGCTGCTCAAAGTAAGCAGACAACCATTCCAGTGCCACCCTTCATCCCAGTTGAAACTTTCTATCCTCTGCTTCACAGATATTATGAGGCCCAGAGCAGGCAGCTATAGCCACTGGGATATTTTTTTCATTGGGGTCTAATTTTATGGGATAAGCAATATGAATACTCTGAATACCCAAGATTGTGCACAGTTGTAGAAGGCACTAAAAGTAAAACCTGTTTCATACAGCAGTCATTTAACATATACAAATGTTGGGCAAGAAAGTCTTCATTTAATATACTGTTTACTATATCTTAATAAGTAGCTTTCACCATAATCTTCCTTCCCAGTTCCTTGATTGTAAATACCTTTGGCCTATTACATACTCAAGGAATCTGCACCTTGATGGACTGGAACCAGCTTTGCCTTTTAAGATGCACTGCACCATCTTGTGTGTCCGCCTTAATCCACTTGTCTCTTTCGTTCGTTTGATTCATATGACCTGAAAAACAAAATTGCATTTAGTTTCCTATTCTGACACATTAACAATTTCGTAAGTACAAAAGTCTATTCAGAGCTTCCTGGAAACATTCTGCAAGAGGATTTTACTGGCAGAATTCGGTACATTTCTTAAGATATGGCACTGCTTTGTGTTTCCCTCCTGACATGATGTCATTTGTTCTCTGCATTCTGCCAATGGGACGAATCTACAGCCTATATATACTATTTTCTATTGCATAAAATCATGTAGATCAAAATTGCATTTGGAAAAGAGACAAGGTGGGTAACGTAACATCTTTCACTGGATCAACTTTTGTTAGCGAAAGAGAGACGGTTTAAAAATGCATCTGCCATGGAAGCAAGAAGCTTTCAACCCAGCTGCAAAACTGTCTAAGAAATACGGTTGAGTGCCAGGCACTATAGCTGATTTACTGCGAGCACTTAGCTACTTGTGGAAATTCTATTTTTATTACAACAGAGTGTAGACAACCTGATATTGTGACTCTACCATTTTAGGTGCTTCACAGTCACATGGTAAGAGACAGTCTTTGCCCAGACAAGCTTGTAGTCTAAATAGACATGACAAGGGAGAAAGTACAATCATTGTAGACCAGGGACAGGGTAGGGCCGTTGCTCAGTGAGGAGGGAGAAACAGTAACATGGAACTTGGAAATGGCAGAGATGCTCAATGACTTCTTTGTTTCGGTCTTCACTGAGAAGTCTGATGAAAGAGTGCCCAACATAGTGACTGCTAGTGGGAAAGGGGTAGGGTTAGAAGTTGAAATAAAAAAAGAACAAGTTAAAAATCACTTAGGAAAATTAGATGTCTGCAAGTCACCAGGGCCTGATGAAATGCACCCTAGGAGGGATTGCGACTACTTTGGAGGATAGGGTCATAATTCAAAACGATCTGGATAAATTGGAGAAATGGGCTGAGGTAAACAGGATGAAGTTTAATAAGGACAAATGCAAAGTGCTCCACTTAGGAAGGAACAATCAGTTTCACACATACAGAATGGGGAGAGACTGTCTAGGAATGACTACAGCAGAACGGGATCTAGGGATTATAGTGGACCACAAGCTAAATATGAGTCAACAGTGTGATGCTCTTGCAAAAAAAGCAAACATGATTCTGGGATGCATTAACAGGTGTGTTGTGAACAAGACATGAGAAGTCATTCTTCTGCACTACTCTGCGCTGGTTAGACCTCAGCTGGAGTATTGTGTCCACTTCTGGGCATCGCACTTCAAAAAAGATGTGGAGAAACTAGAGAGGGTCCAGAAAAGAGCGACAAGAATGATTAAAGGTCTAGAGAATTGGGCTTGTTTAGTTTGGAAAAGAGAAGATTGAGGGGAGACATGATAGCGGTTTTCAGGTATCTAAAAGAGAGTCATAAGGAAGAAGGAGAAAACGTGTTCTTCTTGGCCTCTGAGGATAGAACAAGAGGCAACGGGCTTAAACTGCAGCAAGGGAGGTTTAGGTTGGACATTAGGAAAAAGTTCCTAACTGTCAGGACGGTCAAACAGTGTAATAAATTGCCAAGGGAGGTTGTGGAATCTCCATTGCTGGAGATATTTAAGAACAGGTTAGATAGACGTCTATCAGGGATGGTTTAGACAGTACTTGGTCCTGCCATTGGGGCAGGGGGCTGGACTTGATGGCCTCTTGAGGTCCCTTCCAGTCCTAGTGTTCTATGATTCTATGATTGTGCAGTAGAGAGCTAAGGCCCAGATGTCTAGATCCACAAAAGTCCTTAGGGGTCTAAATCTCAAAATCAGGCCCAGCTGGGATTCACAAAACTCCTACTCTGCTGCCTCTGAATTTGATAGGTGCTAAAATCACTCGGCACCTAAATTTTTGCAGTAAAAGGTCCTAGGTACCTATATTTCTGCCTTGAGCAAGTGTATTGCAACCACACCAGCCTGAAGCCTGGAGGGATTCGGACCCTGGGTGAGGGAAGATAGGCATTCTGACCAACTCATCTGCAAGCCTTGATCCAGAAGGCAAGCTCAGAGCCTGCTTACCGGATCAGGCCCTTAGAGATGAGCTTTTGCGGAATGGCTGAGGGAATTAAGACTTCATTCATAACTTTCAGCTTAGTGATCAGAGAGCTCACCTAGAAGGCACAACACCTGCCAGTTCAAGACCTCTCCACCTGAAGGAGAGAAGGAATTTGACCTGGGATCTGCCACTTCATACAAGAGTGCCCAAACCAGTGGGCTGGGGACATTCTGATAGAGGGAAGATTCCTGCCAGCTCTCCTGTTGAAGCTGTTTCACTGTGATAAATAATGAATGATTGTTCCAGAGGGGCAGACAGATGTGTGCTAGCATGAGAATGAATCTGTAGCCTGGTGGCTAGAGCAGTCAGGTGGAAGGCTCAGGCCATAGGCGCCCCGCACCAACCATTTCTGAAAAAATATTTATCCACAGTGGAAAAGCTTCAGCAGGGGACACCGAGGGAGGGAGTGTCTCCCATATGAGTATGCTGAACACTGGGCCACGCATAAGTAGACGCACTCTGACTCCCCCTCCCCACAGCTTCTTGCTAAAACAATATAGGCACCTAGCCCCAAAGAAAGGATTTGCTCCTGAGACTCCCATGCAGAAATAGGGACAGGAGCTGGGTTTAGAACACTCCCATCAACTACACATCTTTCATTGTCTAGCTTAGGTGAGGAGCCACTTTCCTTAATGGATTTCATGCATCCAATTCTCAGGCTATGTCTATACGAGACACAGACACCGACCGCCAATACACAATTTTATCTACGCCAATTACATAGCAATAATCAATTTATCTGCAGTCAACTTCCGTGTCTGCCCACACAGTGGACGGTCGATGGGAGTGTTTTTCCTGTTGACCTTCCCTATTCCTTGCCTCTCACGAGGAGTACAGGAGTCAGTGTCAACTCCCGGGAGCGTCATTACACACATGCATAAAATGAAACCCTGGAAGATGGCCCTCAGCGGGTCGATCTATCATTGTCGTGTGGCTCTAGCTTCATGTACTTCTCTCTCCCCATTCACTGAATATGGAGCCCAGGTGCCCAGCTCAGGCTTTTGAGAATGCCAGTGATTTTCTTGGCACCTAAGTTTCTCTTTCAATTTCGCTCAGAAAAATTAAGGGATTTGGTTAAAGTTACATACAATCTGTAGCAAATCTAAACATTAAACCCAGATTTTTTTGAGTCCCAGTCTTGGGCCAGTCACAAGATCAGCTTTCATTCTGAACTCTTTTCTAAACCTCCTTTCATTTTAATTTTTGATGACCTACTGCTCAGATAAGTGTCTAATTTGTCAGTTTAGCACTGTGCCTAGCATAGCGCGGTACTGAAGAAACACCCAAGAACATCTTTGCAAATGCACCTCGGTTCAAAGCTGCAACACACAGAACATGAAATCCTGGTCCCACTGAAGTCCAACACAAAGCCTGCCACGACTTCAGCTGGCCACTTTTCATCCCTAAGAACCTATTTTCTGCCTCTATTTCTGGGGTGTCTGGGAAACCATTTTAAACCAGCTGAGAGGACTGTTTGTTTATTCAGCTCTCCCACAGCACAGGCAGGGATGTCCATTTCCTAACCTACAGACAGTACAAGAGCTTTGGGACCTCCGTGGGGCTGCCTCAGGGCTTACTCTTTATTCCCATGGTTATGTGAGCCCCACTGAAGCTCTGCTCCTTCCTGCCTTTGTGTCAGAACTGAAGTTTCCCAACTCTGCCTGCCCAAATACCTTGAACATCAGTCTTTGAAAAACATTTAACCTTTTCATAAACCTGCATAATTAGACCTGCTTCTGGAATCACCACTACACTGCATTTGACAAGCAGGTCTTTGCCCATGAAAGCTTATTTCCAAAATATCTGTTAGTTTGTAAGGTGCCACAGGAGTTCGCATTGTTTTTGCGGACACAGACTAACACAGCTACCCCTCTGACATTGAACAACAGAAGTGGAGTGCACGACTATGTAGGACAGGAGGGGTGTGCAGAATATTCGCCACTACTGAAATTTTGAGCTCCATTAGAAATCTTCTCTGAATCCCTATTACTTTCATTTATCACAGCTCACAGTGGATGAAGACTCGAAATGAAAAGAGTATCTGGCTTCTAAGAAGAGTCCGCCCTGAAAATATGAAATTGGACTGAATTTTAAACAGGAAATAAATGCCAACTGTCAAAAAAGGAGCTGACAAAAAATGTACAAAAACAGCTTTCAGCTGCAGAATGCAGCCATTTTTTCTTAACTGTCAGAAGAGGGGTCAGAGCAAATAGGTGGGGCATAGAAATATATGCCAGGAGATGGACGTGGGAGCTGAAGGTGCCTGGCTGTAATAGCTTTTTATGTCAAGTGTGAATTCTCTGGGGTGTTTTCATAGACTCAAAGCCCCACACCATATGTGTTGATGAGATTTTCATGCATTATTTACCTCTTGTTAAATTATTGCTACAGAGCTGAAGAAAATCTTTTAACAAAACAAACAAAAATAGCTGAGATGTTTCAGAGTTCTAAAGTTGTCTGGGCTCAGCCTCTAGTTTTGCATTTGCTGTATTAATAATAATGATTCATTCCTTTTACTTCCTTTGGAGTTTTGTCTTGGCCACACTAGTGAGGAACACAAGACCAACTTTCCAGAGCCCAGTGTCTAAAGTTCCACTCCCCTGGGACATGCTACCAAGAGATCCAGGGGGAACAGCTTCCCAAGCCCATCTGCATCAGCAGTTTAAAATCAGGCTCAGGAGTGTAACATAATTTAACTCACATGAAAACTTTCCAGCCAAGCTACAATCATTTTATAAAAAACTCTGCTGGACTCTTGCCAAAGTAGTTCTTGAACGTTGTTTTGTCTTAATGCTTCTTGGTGCCTGTACTCTGAACAAGGAGGCTCTACATATGTTTTAAAGACTGCTCTACTAACACACTTAAACTATGACAGAAAAAGCCATTTAGGTTTTTCTTCAGTGCGGGCAAGGCTTTAATTTCAAAGTACACCCTTCATACTTATCAGGACTATGCACCAAAACACATGACATCTGACCATTGGCCATCCCTTTCAACTTAACATCTAGAAAATAGAATTTTTCCACATTTTGATAGTCAAAACAATTTTTCTCTATGATCCTTCCAAAGTTACAAGCCACAGAAGTCACTTATTTCTTTCAATGTGAAGTAATAGAAGAATAACTACTTCCAACCTAAAGATCTACAAGGAATCATATGCATGGATCTATAAGCTCTGGATAAAAATGAGGGCTGTGATTCACCTTAAAAGCCAAACCTAGGTAACCATACAACCCATTTTGGCCAGGACCAGCGCTCCCTCTAAACTAAGTGCTGGGGCGGCTGCCCAGGAGAGTTTCAGGTGCCGTCCAGCTGATTAACAGAGTGCCTACAGACACCGACAGCGGACTACCTTTCTTTCTACTGGTGGTGCACATCCATACATGCCTTGGTCCGCATAAAATTTATTGTACCCATAGACTGGGCACTCTCCCTCTTTTAAAACTCTCTCCTGGATGCCATGGCATTTTTGGCAAAAGTTGTCATTTGCCCTGCTTGCTCTTGCCAAGCACTGGCAAAAGGAAACCCTGCTGGTAAGTGACCAGGGACTTTGATAACAGGAGACACTTTTGAGAGGAGCTCTCTTGGTGAAGGAGGGGGCAATTTACAGCACCTTGGGGTAAATGGCTGTCTGGAGTGCGTGGGTGTTTGGGGATTCAGGGCTTGAGTTTGTCTTTTTGGAGTTTTGAGTGCTGAGCTGTGTGTGTGTGTTGGAAAGGCCGTGTGTTCAGGCTGGCAGTTGGAAGCTGTGAGCCTTAATTAGGATTTGAAATAAACTCTCTGCTCATTGGGCAAGCAGTAGCCACAGGGAGCCAAGCAGAGCCAGAGGGAGGGACTATGAGGAAGGACAGAGCTTTGTAAACCCTGCTAGTAAGCAACCAGGGCGTTTGCTACCAGGAGGCAGTTGTGAGAGGGGTGTTTAGAGGGCACTAGTTAGTTCTTAACGCCTTTAGATGTAAAACTTTATAAAACTATACCCCCAAACATTTAAATAAAAGCCCTGTATTAATAAAATCAATCCTTAGGAGAAAATGCAGGCAGAAGCCCAGCAGCAGAGTGGGGTCTATTCTGTTTATTGTGTCCAATGTAACATGTATGATTACTTGCATTGTGGGCAGGTGGAGTATGCGTGCACCCGGTGCAAGAAGCTCCTGACTCTCAGAGACCACGTTCGGGCTTTGGAGGCCAGGCTGGCTGAACTGGAAGAGCTAAGAGAGGCAGAGATTTGTTGATGAGGCTTTCCAGGACACCATAGTACTGTCCCACCTTCAGTCTGACAGCCTCAGTGCTGTTAAGGAGGACAAAAGGCTCAGGGGAAGAGAGCAGTCAATGGAAGCAGAGGGAAATCATCCCACAGTTGAGACCCTCCTCCCAAAGGATGTTATGGTATCCTCTTGCACTGAGGATACTATTCTGGGGGAGGGAACACCAGTTGTTACGAAGAGGCAGGTGTTAGTAGTGGGTGATTCGATCATTAGAAACAATAGATAGTTGGGTTTGTGATGACTGGGAGAAGAGTATGGTGACCTGCTTGCCTGGTGCGAAGGTTGCAGATCTCTTGAGGCATCTTGATAGACTTGTGTGTAAGGTTGGGGAGGAGCTGGTGGTCGTGGTACATGTAGGTTCCAATGACGTAAGGAGGGGTAGGAGAGATGTCCTGGAGGCCAAATTTAGGCTGCTAGGAAAGACACTGAAATCCAGGACCTCTACAGTGGCATTCTCAGAAATGCTTCCTGTTTCACACGCAGGGCCAGGTACACAGGCAGGCAGAACTTCAGAGTCTCAATGCATGGATGAGACAATGGTGTAGAGAGGAGGGGTTTAGTTTTATTAGGAACTGGGGACACTCTGGGGATAGGGGGAGCCTATACAGGAATGATGGGCTCCACCTAAAGTAAGGTGGATCCAGACTGCTGGCACTAAATATTAAAAAGGTCATAGAGCAGTTTTTAAACTAAGAGATGGGGGAAAGCCGATTGGTGCGGAGGAGCACATGGATCAGACAGAGACTCCTCTTAGAGGAGAGTCCATTGACAGAGATTCTCTAGGTCTTAGTCAGAAAGACAGGAGGGGAGATGATATAAGATGCACCAGATCAGACAGGAAACACTTACATATAAAAGAATCCAATACATCAGGGAAGGGCAGACAAACTATGGCAATTTTTTAAAATGCTTCTACACAAATGCAGAAGTCTAACTAATACAATGGGTGAACTAGAGTTCCTTGTACTAAAGGAAGACACCTGGTGGAATGAGGACAATCAGTGGGACACGATCTTACCAGGATATAAAATATATCGGAAGGACATAATAGCTTGTGCAGGTGGTGGAGTGGCACTGTATGTGAAAGATAATGTAGAATTAAATGAAGTAAAAATCTTAAATGAATCAAAATGTTCCATAGAATCACTATGGATAGTAATTTCATTCTCTAATAAGAATATAGCAGGGGGGATATATTGTCAACCACCTGACCAGGACAGTGATAGTGACTTTGAAATGCTCAGAGAGATGAGAGAGGCTATCAAAATAAAAAAACTCAACAATAATAGGGGACTTCAATTATCCCCATATTGCCCAGGTGCATGTCACCTCAGGACAAGATGCAGAGAGAAAGTTTCTCAATGCCTTAAATGACTGCTTCTTGGAGCAGCTAGTACAGGAACCCACTGGGGAGAGGCAATTCTCAATTTAGTACTGAGCAGAACACAGGATCTGGTCCAGGAGGTAACTATTACAGGACTGCTTGGAAATAGTGATCATAATATAACAACATTTAACATTCCTGTGGTGGGAAGACCTCACCAGTCCAACACTCTGGCATTTAATTTGAAAAAAGGGCAATTACACAAAAATGACTGATTTTAATTTATGTTAGATAAACATAAATTAAAAGGTACAGGGCACCATATTATCACCATAATAGAGGCCCAAATTAAACGCATACCCAAAATTAAAAAAACATAGTGAGAGACCTAAAAATGAGTCACCATGGATTAACAACTATGTAAAAGAAGCAATGAAAGATAAAACGGAATCTTTTAAAAAGTGAAAGTCCAATCCTAGTGAAATAAATAAGAAGGAACATAAATGCTGCCAAATTAAGTGTAAAAAATGTAATAAGAAAAGCCAAAAAGATTTTGAAGAACAGCTAGCAAAAAACTCAAAAAGTAATAGCAAAATGTTTTTTAAGTACATTAGAAGCAGGAAGCTTGCTAAACAGCCAGTGGAACCCCAAGATGATGAAGATACAAAAGGAGCAATCAAGGATGATAAAGCCACTGCAGAGAGACTAAATGATTTCTTTGCTTCAGTCTTCACGGTTGAGGATGTTAGGGAGATTCCCAAACCTGCACCATCCTTTGTGGGTGATGAATCTGAGGAACTGTCCCAGATTGAAGTGTCATTACAGGGGGTTTTGGAACAAATAAAAAACTTAACAATAACACATCACCGGGCCTGGATGGCATTCACCCAAGAGTTCTGAAGGAACTCAAATGGGAAATTGTGGAATTATTAACCAGGATTTGTAACCTATCCTTTAAATCAGCTTCTGTATCCAAGGACTGGAAGACAGCCAACATAACGCAAATATTTAAAAAGGGCTCTAGAGGTGACCCTGGCAATTACAGACTGGTAAGTCTAACGTCAGTACCGGGCAAATTAATTCAAACAATAGTAAAGGATAAAATTCTCAGGCATGTAGAAGAACATAATTTGTTGGGCAAAAGTCAACATGATTTCTGAAAAGGGAAATCAGGTCTTATTAATCTATTGGAATTCTTTGAAAGGGTTAACAAACATGCAGACAAGGGGGATCCAGTAGATATAGTATACTTAAATTTCCAGAAAGTCTTTGAAAAAGTCCCTCTCCAAAGGCTCTCGTGTAAATTAGGTTGTCATGGGATAAGAAGGAAGATCCTTTCATGGATTGAGAACTGGTTAAAAGACAGGAAACAAAGAGTGGGAATAAATGGTAAATTTTCTGAATGGAGATGGTTAACAAGTGATGTGGGTAATGAGTGGTGTTCCCCAAGGGTCAGCCCTAGGACCAATCCTATTCAACTTATTCATAAATGATCTAGAGAAAGGGGTAAGTAGTGAGGTGGTAAAGTTTGCGGATGGTACTAAACCGTGCAAGATAGTCAAGACGAAAGCAGACGGTGAAGAACTTCAAAAAGATCTCACCAAACTAAGTGACTGGGCAATAAAATGGCTAATAAAATTTAATGTGGATAAGTGTAAAGTAATGCACATTGGAAAAAATAATCCCAAGTATACATACAATACTGGGGGCCAATTTAGCTACAACTAATCAGGAAAGAGATCTTGGAGTTATCGTGGATAGTTCTCTGAAAACATCCACTCAGTGTGCAGCAGCAGTCAAAAAAACAAATAGGGTGTTAGGAACAGTCTTATTTTCTATCCCTTTCTTACAGCCCCTTTATAAAACTATGGTACATCCACATCTTAAATACTGTGTACAGATCTGGTCTCACCTCAAAAAAGATATTTTGGCATTAGAAAAGGTTCAGAAAAGGGCAACTAAAATGATTAGGGGTTTGGAACGGGTCCCATATGAGGAGAGGTTAAAGAGACTCTGACTTTTCAGTTTGAAAAGAGGAGACTGAGGGGGGATATGATAGAGTTATATAAAATCATGAGCAGTGTGGAGAAGGTGAATAAAGAAAAGTTATTTACTTGTTCCCATAATATAAGAATTAGTGGACACCAAATGAAATTAATGGGCAGCAGGTTTAAAACTAATAAAAGAAAGTTCTTTTTCACACAGCGCACAGTCAACCTGTGGAACTCCTTGCCAGAGGAGGCTGTGAAGGCTAGGACTATAAGAGAGTTCAAAGAAGAGCTAGATAAATTCATGAAGTTAGGTCCATAAAAGTATGTTAGCCAGGGCTAGGAATGGTGTCCCTGGCCTCTGTTTGTCAGAGGCTGGAAATGGATGGCAGGAGACAAGTTGCTTGATCATTGCCTTCGGTCCACCCCCTCTGGGGCACCTGGCACTGGCCACTGTCAGTAGACGGGCTAGATGGACCTTTGGTCTGACCCAGTAATAGCCACTCTTATGTTCTTATGTTGGTACAAATGCTGACAAATTTGGGGCACATCCTCTGGGGGGGCATAGAGAAGCACTGAGGAGGCAAGCAGTGACACCAGAAGGCTCAGACAAAGTGGGTCAGTCTGACAGTCCAGGCAGCTCAGGCCGGCAGGGGGTCCTGCATGGCAAGTTTTGGCCTGCCAGTCCAAATGCCAGGCAGGGCTAGGGCCCATGGTGACACCAACCGAGGCTCGTTAAGAACAGTGACACCAGATGGTTCAGGCCTAGTGTCCTGTTTCGTTAGGGAAATACAGTCACACTTTACAAACCACTTTCATAGGATGTGGAAAATTAGGGAATTGTTCTCTACAACCAGAGTCAGACCTTGGATTGCTCTGTGGTAAACAAGAAGGGACACAGAAATGCCATAACAATGGTAGCTTTTTCTTCTCACCTTTTGAGCCATATTTGACCAAGATTGGCTGCCAGTGCAAAGCTCTAGGTTCAATGAACCTTGGCCAGCCTCAAAAGGTTTTGACTTTTTTGAGTTAAATGAAAGCTGAGACCAATCAAAAACCAATCTGTTGGACAGCAGCTGATCTAACGTGTTAGTAAAAAGCTGCACTGTCTTTCTATCTTCCTCAGAGGAATTTAATCATTTGCAGATTTCTTTTAACTTCTTGCTTATTGGAGAAGAGCTTCATCAAGATGTACATATGGACATTGTAAAATTGTAAGAAAATCTTTTCCCACTCAACTTGGGTGATGTGAGTTTTAGCAGCATTTGATTTTAGAAAAGAAGGAAATTATGCCATGAATACAGAAAATCATTGTGGCGATCTCCTTCGTTGAGACCAGGGCTCAAACTTCAAATATAGCAAAGGCTTTTCCATTGCCTTCAAGATGTTGGGGATAAGTGGCACTGAGCAATGAGGGATACCAGAAGATAAAGTCCCCTAAGCTGAGCTCATATTCTGTGGGATCATTGGAGAGGGAAGAGCTGGACAAACTCAGATTGCTTTGACCCAAGCACATTTCTTCAAGGTGAGTCAGCAACACCTCATGGTTAAACATTTCAATCAAACAGGTCTAGCAGCATTACCCTGGAGGGTCCACCACTATATGTGGCCAGTAGGAAGCTGGCTGTAAAAGCACCAAGGCTGTCTCTGCACAAGGGGCAGCTTGAAACTTGGTGAGAAAAGATCCAGGATGTCAGGTGCTACTGGACATTTCTTTCAATGAGTTTTGCCACAGAAGAAAAGGATGGTGATAGGATGGAAGCTGGGAGGACTGCTGGTGCTAAGTAGCGGCTTCTTAAGCACAGAATGAGCTGTGGCTTCTTTACCTGTGGCAGGTAAAATGCCCTTCCATGAGGCAGGACTTGACATCAGTTAGTAGGGAGTTGCTCCCTGCTGATGCTCAGCAGATAGGAAGGTAAAGTTTTAGAAGTGGCTGCTCTTAGAGTCTTCAGAACTATAATTTTTGGGACAGGGCCAAACTCCACCAGGGATGGCAGTCTGTTGACTTCTTTCTCTGGTGGCTTTTCCTGGGAGTTTTAAGAAAGGTTACCATGCGTCTTCTCCTCACTATCAAATTACAGGCTGAATGGCTTGGGAACTGGGAATATTGCATTACCCCCTTGGTCTCTAAGGCTGCGTCTAGATTCTGTCTGGCTGCCAGCATCATGATGCAAATGAGGGCTCACGAAATTGCAAATGGCCTCTCATTTGCATATTAACAGCAGAAAATAAGCAGTGTAGATGTGGTTCTGCCAGCAAAGACCTCCTCTGTTGCCAGCCCCTTATCTCTTATTTTTTCAGGGATTATGGGGCTGACGACATAGGGGGGGTTTCCAGGCAGAACCATGTCTACACTGCTTGTTTTCCTGATGCAAATATGCAAATGACAGGCCATTTGCAATTTCATGAGCCCTCATTTGCATCATGCTGCCAGCAACCAGACTGAATCTAGATGCAGCCTATTGGAGAAAGGCAATCCCCAAAACATCACCTAAACAAGTGTTAATATTCACCCCAAATCATGAGAGTTACATGATTATATTAGCTGGTCCAGTATGAACTGCAGAAACTTTATGTGCAAAGTTAAAAGACTCTGATACACACCAGCTGAGACATCCTCTTATTCAATTTGGTGAATGAAGTGAGAGCCAAACGTTTCATGATTTTACAAAACTCTTCCCACTTCTCATTATTCCCCAATACTTTGCTCCCCTCTTGGACATGAGCAATAACTCTGACCTGCCAGAAAATTGACGGCATAGGTTAAACTCCCCCAGCCTTCTGGAACGGTGGAGCAGGACGCTTCTCAAAAAATAAGTCCTTTTTTGAGATTAAGACAAGGCACCAGGGTTTTATAAGACCCCATAAAACTGCTATAAATTGGTTTCTCTGCTGATTCCAAATGAAGTTGCCAAACATGCAATTTACTCAGGCTGTCTCCATGTCAAATGCAGTATCTGCCTAGATCTGTAGGAAATAGAATATAATATGCCTGGTTAGTTTCTTGACTCTGCGCCTGAAAAACTACAGTCACTGGGATTTTCTCTTGCAGCAGGTTTATTGTCTAGGCTGCTTTTTTTTTCTCCCCACCAAATGAAAAGCTTAGTGTCTCTTCTTCTTTGCCAATGTAGAAGAAACGAACTATCCTAGCTTGCACAAATATACTGCTGGTGAAAGAGATGATGCTCCTAGCTTACTCTTCAAGGCATACACTTTCAGAAGGACACAAATTTAAGATTGTCTCCTAATTGTTGGCAATGACGGACATACAAAAGAGGGATTAAAAAGAGCTATTATCAAGTCCCAAGAGCCTCTATTGTGAGTGAAGACTTTAAATAGGTTGGGGGTTGGAAAGGCTGCAGAAACCACATAACGAGCACACATTACTTCACTAAAAATGACCAGATAAGCAAAAGAATAAGGTATGGGTGGGGTGCTGGGGAATAGCTGGGCTGACTGTCAGTTTGCTGAGATCAGCTCCCTACCCTGTGAAGATCTCTTCATAACAGCAGGCCTCTAATTCTCACTGAGTGTGTGTTCTTTGGCACCTGAGCAGGCAATGCAATGGGGGAACCTGTCCGTTGGCTGTGTCTGGTCTTGCTCCCGAATGGTTCCTGCCTCTACCTTCTTGATTTTCCTTTCAGTTACCTTGTCACAGGTAGGAGCAGGTGCCCAGGTAAACTCTTGGCCAATTCAGCTGTCCCCAGTATTCTGCCAAATATCCTTCCCTTTAGTGATGGGGGCCTTGCTGTCTGTCCTGTGCCCTCCAAATTGCTCATGTAGTTCTACACAGAGTTCAGTTTGCAGAGACCTGCTGTGTTAACTGTGCTACACCTGCCCTTGGGTGAATGGACATGGACCTGGCATTTCTTCCTTATTGCCAAACAAAAAGATAGATGTGTCTTCCTAGTGCGATCTGCCCAGGAATGGAGTTCATCTAGCAGCTTCTAGGTCTGCAGCCTGACAACACTAAGGCTGTTTCTACACATGCCACCTACCGTTGGAGGTGTCAGGGTAATGAGGCAATTCCAAGCAGACTAATGAGGCGCTAACATGCATATTCAGCACCTCATTAGCACAACTGTGGCTGCATGAATTTCAAATAGGCTTGGAATTGCAGATTGATTGTGTAGATGGGGACAGCTTCAAAATAAGTGCCCCCTTCGACATTCCCTTACTGCGATCTAGTTCTGTGGGAGTAAGGGAATGTCAAAGTGGGGTGCTTATTTTGAAGCTGCCCCATCTACACTGTCAATCTGCAATTCAAAGTCTGCACTTTGAAATTCTCGTGGCCGCCATTATGCTAATGAGGTGCTGAATATGCACGTTAGTGCCTCATTAGCCTGCTTCAAATTGGCTCATTACCTGTGCCACCTCTGACAGATGGTGGCATGTGTAGAAGCAGCCACAGAAAGACACTGGGCCACAGAATTGGCAAGCTAGCACTTAAAGCCTGCTGTTAGAGTCTATAGACAATTTCCTTTCACGTGCCCACTGCCTGATTAGAGATGGGAGGGCTCATCCTTGTTAATTACACCGAAGCACTCAAGAGTAAACTCTCCTTCTGTGTTTCCTATTTCCTTCCCTCCTACATCAAAAGTCCCAAATCCTTTCAACTGATCCTCCATCTCCAGAGAGAATTAATGCCTTCCAGTCCCTAACTCTCCTGTCGCCTCTCCTCCAAACACCCTCCACCTACAACCTACCCTAGGCTATTTCCCTCTTTTCCTCTTCCTGAGGTCAAATGAAGCTCCATTCTTTTGTAGCCTCCAAACACCCCTGGATGTGCACCACCAATGAGGTCACAGTTCTGCTACTGCCTTGACCAACATTATACATAGAAGAAGAAAGAAGATGAGTCTCGGGGATGTAACATCAAACCCCAGGGTTCAGTGAAATTTCCTATAGTGCGAGGTGGACTGCATGAGAGCTCCTTTGATGCAAGAATTCTATCCCAACTCTCCCTTGGAATAACTCCTCACTGACCACTTGCCCTAGCACTCCCAAGAGATATGTAAAATCCAGTGAAACCAGCCAGTTCCCAGCATTAACCACTCGGAAATCAGCCAGCTTCTGAAGAGTTAACTACTTTTGTAGTAACCTCTTAGCTTAGAGACTTACAAGTCTAAACTGATATCCCCTTGTGATGTGGGACTTTTTTTGTTTGGCAAACACATGGGGTTTTTTTTTCATCTGTTTTATATGTTCTGTATCTGAAACTCAAATTAAATTGTTGCCACGCTGTCCCTGAAGTTCCCAAGAGAAGAACATTTTTCACCATGCAGCTTGTTCATCTTATTAAATTATTACAGGGTTTACTTGTATCAGAAGAGGGTCTGACTGGAAAAGTAATACTTTCTGTTACAAGTGGCAATTTTGCAATGTAATATAAGACACGGTTAAGTTAGTTGAAGGCAGGATGTGAAAAGAAGCCAGCCCACAGTTCAAGGAAATAAAGAAAAACTATAAAAGATACAGAACTGGACAAGGTTCACTTTTAGAGGACTGCTCCCCACAATGTTCTGTGCAGACTATGAAGTCATCCACTGTAGGAATCACACATTTGTACAGTACACCGGGTATGACCCCGTACTCAATTCTTGACCAAATGCAGGACACGGTATTTTGATTTGTTTTGAGAATGTGGGACATTAGGCAGTAAATACAGTTATAACATCCCACTGCCATAAGGCAGGGATGGCCACCCTACCCTCGAACACAAACTGTTATGTTCACTAAACTATCTGTATTAGGATTATTAAAATGATTTAAACATGACATGGACAGAAATAAAACAGCACGTAACTGGTGTCTCTCCATACGGGCAGGTGTGAGCTGAAGGGGACGACACATGCCCTTCTATTTGTCTCTGCCCCACCCCACCACCAGCCTAGAGCTTGCCTCACCCCCTCCCCACCCCACATTACCTGGGGACATGGGTCTGACTTTCCACTGCACTGGATCCCTCCAGCAGGTTGCTCTCCCTCCCTCCGGCTGCTCAGGCTCAGCTTCTGGGGACAGTGGCCAGTGAGCCAGAGCGCCCCCTGCCCTCTCCAGTATGCTCAGAGTCGCTTCCCGTCCCCAGAAGCTGAGCCGGAGCCTGAGCTTGAAGCACAGCTGGGGAGGGGAGGCAGTGGCAGCCCACTCCCTGCCCAGGCTCAGCTTCTGGGGCCAGGAGTTGACTGAACACGCTGGAGGGAGCGGAGGGCTCCAGATTGCTCAGCTACTGTCCCAGAAGCTGAGCCTGGGCAGGGGCAGCCTGCTGCGACCACAGGCAGATGCTCTCCCAGCAAGCCTGCAGTGTTCCAGACAGCATGGCTGGCAGAAGCTCTGGCCCCACTCCTTCATGTCTGGCTCTTACCCTGCCCCTTCCTGTCCTCACCCAGGTTGGCCACTGGTGGGGGACAAGTGACCTTTCATGTTCCACCACCGTGCCACCTGCAACAGGTCAGCCCCAAATCCTTGCTGAATTGCATATCCATAACTCACTGGTGTCTTACGGGAATGCCATGGGCCCTTTAGGGAAGTGAAAACCAGCAGCTATATGCTGCCTTCAGCACGTAACTCCCATTCATGTCAGCGGCTTTTGGGTGTGTATGTTTGAGGGCTGGCTAATCAGGAGACACTTTCAGTCTAAATTTCTCAACTGTCTCTGTGCTGAATGGTAGGTTCCTGAGACATTTCTGTTCCAGAGATGATTTGCCTCCATCTCCCTCCCCCTCCCCAAAATATCACAGAATGTTAGAAATACACGCTGACCACCTCCCCCAACACAAAGAAAAAAACCACCCCGGGCCTGCTCCAGGTGTCAGAAAGATCAAGACAGAAGAGGGATCCCTCAGCTCACATGTACCCTTTACAGGGCAAGGACATATGGGGGGAGGGTATTTTTTAAACCCATAGGATCCAAACCACTGGTCAGTCACCAGCTGCGTACTCACTGTGATGTGTTGTCTACTGATGGAGATCCAGAGAAGTTTACTGGAGAAGTGAGTATGCTGGCAGGTGGTGTATCATGCTGGGAACCTTGTAACATGGCTTTTTAAAAATTCTAGTTGCTTATTGTATGTATCGTTTTACACACTGTGCACAGAATTAGGGAGGGACAATAGTAGCTGTGGATCAGGTAATTAATGACAGCATCGTGCTGCACAGACACAAGGCAGCCAAATTAAGACTACACAGGCACACTTATTTCCTTTCAGCTTGAGTGCTTGACTTTGCAGTCTTAACATTCTTCTAATGTAATGTGTGCGGTTTCTTATTGCTTTAAAAAATGATGGCCATCATGGCTAATCAGTAGGGTTAGGAACCCTTAGTTCCAAAACACAGACCTCAGCTAAATGGAGTGGCTGTTAGCAAAGGTACCTAACTATAGGTAGCAAAGGTAGCAAAGCTATACTTTCCAGTCACAGCACGGGAACAAAGCACATGCTTTGCCAGTGGATTTCACAGCTATAACCTGAAGGCAGAGAAACAGAGACTCAGGATTCTTAAGTATCGGAGGGGTAGCCATGTTAGTCTGGATTTGTAACAGCAACGAAGGGTCCTGTGGCACCTTATAGACTAACAGAAAAGTTTTGAGCATGAGCTTTCGTGAGCACAGACTCACTTCATCAGATGCTGGTCTTGGAAATCTGCAGGGCCAGGTATAAATAAGCCAGAGCAAGGGTGGGGATAACAAGGTTAGCCCAGTCAGCAAGGGAGAGGCTTACTACCAGCAGTTGATCTGGAGGTGTGAACACCAAGGGAGGGGAAGCTGCTTCTTAGGATTCTCAGGATTCTTAGGTTCAGTTCTAGGTTCAGCATGGAAATGTGCTCTGCCCCATCTTTGTCCTCTCTGCTCCTATCAACTCCCTCATCCCAGATCCAGCCTCTGCCTGCACAGACCTATCTACCACCCCACACATAGCTTCTGACACTGTCCCCTTCTGTTCTTATCACTATCCCCAGCTCCTATTCCCCTTTGGCTCCTGCAACATCCTTCTGCTTCTCCCCTCATTTTTCACTCCAGGGTGCCTGCTCCATCATTCCCCTTCCACCTGGCTAGAGCCCAACAGAAAGAGCTTTGAAACCTCAGCAGAAACACTTCCCTCCTCTCGGTTTGTGTAGCTGTCCCTACAGTAACCCCGGCCACTTGCTGCCCTGATGCAACTGTGGTACAACATGCTCAGTTATTCTGTGGGGATAGTACAAGCTGTGAGAGGATGGACCATGCTCAGCGTAGATGGACTCTTTAGCTGCCACAGTCTAGCAAGCCTCTATTAGCATGTTCAAACTGATCTTTCAAGCTTTGCAAAATTGGACTGTCATGGGGATAGTAAAGATCACCATGGAAACCCTTCTACCAAATTTCAAGTTCCTGGTCAAAAAAATGGAGGCACCGCATTGTCTCAAAGAAGCCAGGGAGGTGTGAGATGCTAAAGATGAAGTAAAAGAAAATTAACACAAGCAGAACTATGCATTTTTCTCTAATCTGCTACTTAGAAGTGGCTTAACTATTTTTGCTATTTCAACAACAACGGTTAAAGTTATCCTGAGACAAATACATTGCATGGAAAATTTCAGCATGAAATTTCAGGTTAAAGTTTGATTAAACAACCAAAAACAGCATCTTACAATGGGAAGTGTTGGGCAATCTTAATCAACAGGCAGTGCTACCTGCATCACCTATAATATACACACATTTACTTTTCTAAAATATGCTACATGCCCCTTTTATCCTGGTTATCAGAGGCACTCAAAACACATTTTCAAAGATTCTTTTGTTATGTTTTCATACAGATTTGCTGGTCATCTCTTTACTTACATTCAGCTTTCTAAAAACAACAACATTCTCTCCATTAAAAAAAAAAATCAGTGGGCTACATTCTAGCCCAGTATAGCTTCCATACAAATCACTGAAGTTATGCTGGGGATGACTTGGCTCTACAACTCTCATGAGTGAAACAGCTGATCAGTATTCACACATCATGTACGGATGTATAAAATAGAAAAGGCATCTCAGAACAGATGTGGAGGCTGCTGGCACAAGCAAACATCTGAAGTTGAAACAGAATAGAAAGAAGCCAAGTACAATAAAATCATAATCAAATTTATCTACTTTTTATGTAGGCCAGACACATTAATTAAAAGCAAAAAAAAGCAAGCCATACCAGTAATAGTTACGAGACCCTCTTTATGGGCACATTGGGATTCCTGTAACTGGATCTCTGGGCTCACATCAACCTTGCTTCCAGACAACTGTACGTAAGATTTTAGAGAGGCAGGTACCTTGACTGTAATAGAGCCTGTCATAAATTAAAATGAGACATAAAAGTTAACAACTAAGACAAAACATGCAAACAGGGAGAGAACACTCACCAGCCTATCCTCTTCTGAGCTAACATTGGAGAAAGAGGGTTCTATTTTTGCTCAAGAATCTTCAGAAGTGCTGGTTTCTTTTCTTGCCTCCAGAATAAAAAGGACTCTTGTGGTCATATATTCTCTCATATACTGCAAACAGAAGATTGTGTAGGAGCATAAACCATCAGTACAAGCAGATAACTTCTGAACTATCTTCCCCTGATAGCAAGGAGCTAGCACTTCACATCCATTGAGAAGATGCAGCCTCACAATTGATTCTAGCTTGCAGAATAGATTGCGGTTGACTCCAATTACATTGCACAGATGATCCATTAGCAAATTCACAACTTCAGTAATCTGCGCTACCATAAACCCGAGATTAAAAAACTGGATGTCTGGCCTCTATTGGAATGGCAATCCTGAAGATCTTTCCCTAAATGTGGGCCTACTGTAGGACTGAAGCTAATAGCTGGGCCATCGAGTTGCCAGTCTCAGGCTATATCTATTCTACCCCAGAAGATCAACCTGCTCTGGATCAATCTTCCAGGGTTTGATTTTGAACTTCTGGTAAAAATGCACAAAATCCACCTATCCAGGGTGAGCATCAACCCCTGCACTCCTTGCAAGACGTGAAGAGTAAAGGATGTCAGTGGAAGAAACTCATCTGGCCAGTCTCACTGAGGAAGGCTGATGGGAGAGTTAATTTCAGATAAGCTGATTCTAGCTACACAATTGCTGTAGCTACAATTGCATATCTGAAATCAACAGTTTCCTAGTGCAGACCTGGCTTTGAGTATATCTGGAATAGTTAGACGTAGGCGCTTCAGTAGCTTTGCTAGGTGAACGAAAGCAAAAAGCACAAAACCTCAAAAAGATTCTCTGTATAGAGATTTCTTATTGTCAGACAGATTTCTGCTTTCACTATTTAAAAGTTTGCATTTTTATATAGCTACATACATGCTATAGGCCCAACTCAGAACATAACTAGTAATTCGGTATGATATTTATACATCAATCCTACAAAGCAATATCCATGAAGCTGCCTGTACAAGAAAAAACAGACAGACATAATAGGGAGCACCCCTGGCAACACAAAGCAGTTACTGAGGAAGCTGGGGATTCCCCTTATGCCTGGGAATCCCAGGGCAGCAGACTGTCAGCTCTATATCATCTGCTCCTGACCCAAATTAGAGGAAAACTGTTAGCATAACTGAAACTGCCACAAATAACGACGGGCACAGAACCAGTCCCACGATCAAGGGAGTGGAAAGATGGTTTAGAAACATTTTTTCCTCCATCCTCATATCCTGCTCAGCCACATTCAGTGGTTTAGCTCATAACCCCGACAAACTACAGGCCAAGTTCTGCTTCACAGATGCCAACAGTTATTCTGGATTTACATTGGTGTAAATAAGAACAGAATTAGGCCTTTTGTGTCCTTACCCTCACTGGAACAGATGTCAGAGTACGTTTTGAAAAAAAGTTTAATATAGTTTTGTTTTCTTTATAACACTTTTGAGAAACATTTCCTTTTCTCGATGGTTGAACACTGGCAGTAATTCCATGCTAGGTAATAAAGTGAATATAGTTCTTGCCAGCTTAGGAGATAGAATGGCTAGTGCAGCAGAACAGAAAATAGCACACAGGAATTAATTCAGTATCTCCTTTCTTGTGGAATGCTGCATTCCTACAAAGCCTATTCCTTGTCTCAGGAATAGCAGTGGAAGATGAGCCAAAGACTAACTGCCACGAAGAAACATTGGGAGAGTGCAAAGGCACATCAGAATTGAGAAGGAAGAGTACTGCACACTAGCCTTTGCAAATGCATTCCTCTTAATATTGTGACATAAAATACAAGGCTCAAGTGACTTTACTGTAACAAGCCCTTCAGCTCCGTGCTCTTTCAAACGACAGAGGGGTGAATCCAGCTTTAGAAGGGCTATGTTTTGACAAATAAAGTTGAGATAAATGAGAAAGTAGATAGCAGAAATCAGGGGAGCAATTAGCTCATTCAGCAAAATGTCCAGGTACTTAGCAGGGATATAAAATCCTTGTTTAATTGGTTAACTGTGATGTTTAACCAGATAACCAATTAAAGGGGGAACCAAGTGGTGGAGTGGGAGAGGCACTTATGCCCAGCCCTGATGGAGCGTTGCCTGTTTGTAACACACCAATGCTGCTGCAGGCAAGCTCCAGTCCTCCCTGGGTAAGCCTCATCCATTAAGGCTGATGCCTACCGGTTAACTTTCACACCCCTAGTGCTTGGGCATGCATCATCTCCCTGGCTCTGCCTTCCCTTGTGTTGTTGCTTTGCCATTTTAATTTTAGGGCCTCCAATCACAATAATTCTTTTCATGGGAAAAGGGCCTGGAAAAATGAGATAAACTCATGAGCCTCATTGGTTCCACACACCCGCCAGCCCAACGGAATACACTGCATTGGTGAGGCAAAGGAAGATTACAATCATAGTCAGTTCTGCAGGATTCTACTGGCTTGGTGGGAAAGATTCTTGAAAGGAAGGTGGAAATTGTCAGATTCCCAGAATGACACTGAAATGAAAGCCCTGGATAATTTTGTGGAGTCTATTTTAAATATAATTATGCTCTCCAGTGCTTACTGTGTGCAATATACATTTTCTAATGAGGAATTCGGTAACAATGATTATTTAAATATAGAGTGGGTAATTTTATCATCGCATAAAATTTCTTTAGATCAAAGGCTGCCATAAAATGTTGCAATTCACTAACCTTCCTGGCTTCTGAGATCCACATTTCTCACTTGACTGACATAAACATCTATTGCCCCTCGATGTGTAGAAGCTTTCAGACATCCATCCACCGAACCTGAAAAACAAGAGAATAAAGGGACAATTTGCTGTAGGATTTTTAAAACAATTTTCAAAATGTTAAACTATGAGCTGGATTCAGTCACTAGGACAATGAACTGGTATTTTGTGTGTTTTTAATTTTAATGTGCAACAGCTCTCCCACATTTCGTCAGGACCAGACTCCCGTCCCATTGGAAATGTCAGAGTACACAGCATAACGGAAGTGGTTTAACTAAATTTTAAGCCTTCTAAAACAGTGTTTCTTAACATTTTTGGGTTCAGGACCCACTTGTAAGTATTTATGGACTATTGTCATCCAGTAACTAGTCTGGAGGTGGAAGCCCTGAGGTAGTTTCAGTCAGGTCCTACCCACTCTGGGGTTGAGTCCTGCCCAGCACCAACTTCGAAGAGGCAGTTCCTGCAGCTCCTGTGGGTCTGGCTGGGCTCGGCACATCACTGTGGTTACCACCTGGCTAGTACTTGACCAGACTGACAGGGGATTTTTTTTAATGGATTTACCAATTGCCAGAAAAATGATTTAACCAGATGGATTTTTTGTAAGTAGGTCTAAACAGCTGCATTATTATTACAATACACTGATAGCTAACGTCAAAAGTTCCTGTGTCCAGCTACTGCATTCCCACTTCCACTTTCCATAATAAGAAAATGATGTTTGTCTCCTCTCTGCATACTCTCTCTAGATACAAGGGGCTGGTGCAGGAGGGGAACACTGTGGAATTCTCTTGAGGCTGGGGCTTTTTTGTATGTCAAAGGTGGAAACCCTTCTCCCCACTCTGGTGTTGCAGCCTCCAGGGTTATGGTACCGCTCAAGTTTGGCCCAGACTTCATGACTAGACCAAATCTGTGTGAGTGGAGTTGTGACCCGGCTCATGGGGTTGCTATGCCACTCAGTCAAATTTTGCCAATAAGGAATTCCATCATCCTGTCGACTGCACCAAACCTGAGTGGCGTTGGGATGCTGGAGGTGGTACAGGAGCTACCATGCAACCCTTTGAAAGAGTCTGGTGACCCAGTGAGTTGAGAAATGCTGTTGCAGAGCATAGGGGTAGAGCCCTGAAAATCTACACCCACATGCAGATGCAGATATTTGCAAATCATTTTTGTGTCCTGTAGTGTGCATACCAATTTTGTATCTAAGCAGGGCTCTAATGCACATGCTCACTCGAATACGAGTCTGTGACCCAGCCGGGAGGCTCCATCTAGAGTAGATGCTCTGAATTATCCAGCAGCGTGTTAGGCATTCTGGGAGCTGTAGTCCCCAGCTTGCTTGGAGGAAGGGGGTAAACTACAACAACCAGAAGAGACTGAACCAAATGCCATTTTGAAGGCAGGGTTGTTCTTTAAACAAGCATGCAGCAATGGTTGTTTGCATTAGAGTAGAGGTTCTCAAGCTTCATTGCACCATGACCCACTTCTGACAACAAAAATTACTTCACAGTGCCAAAAGAGGGGATGGTGGGAGCCTGAAGCTTGAGCCCATCCAAGTTCCAGCTCCCTAGGTAGCATGGGCCAAAGACAAAGGGCTTCAGCCCCACATGGGAGGCCTGGACCCCAGCAGACAAGGGCGGTAGGGCTCAGGCTTTGGCCCTGGGGCCTAACAAGTTTAATGCCAGCTCTGATGAACCCATTAAAACAAGGTTGTGACCCACTTTGTTGTCCTGACCCAAATTTGAGAGCTGCTGAATTAGAACCACCACCGCAACAGCATGAGGGTATCCAAGCAGGCACTGCAGAGAAGGGCCCAGAATTATCACCTCCGTGCCTGGAGTGGGGAAAGAAGCATGGTGGGGCTGGAGATGGTGACAGGACAAGAGACCTCTGGGGAGTCATGGGGCTGCAGGGGCAGTTGAGGGGCTTGACACAGCCATGCATCACGGCTGCACAGTGACCTATGGAGTTGTTTGAAGCCCTGCAAACCCACAGATAAAGGATATCCACGTGCATGGATGCAGATCTCTCCACAGATAAAGGTGTATCTGCCTCTGATCTGCAAAAATTTTGTGTACCCACACTGGGTTCTACATATGGGGACAGTATATTCTCCCTACAATTAATTATACTGAATAATTGCAGAGATTTACTGAATTTCAGTGTTTCTGGAAAACCAGCACAGTCTGGTACCTCATTACCGGCTCTAAAAGCAGCACAGAATGTTCTCCTTCTTATATTTTCATCTGTGACAACTGAAGACTCTGCAAAAGAATGACTATACCAATACAATACTTCAAAAAGGGGCAAACCAGAGTTAGAGGCAAAATATTCTGTAGTCTCCATTTCCTGTCTGTGCTTGCAATTCACTCGAGGTGTGAGATGAACAAGTTTCAACTATTCTCTATTGAAAGTCTAAAGAATTAACTTTTGAACAAACTACAGAATTTTCAATAGATAAAAATTCTAAATTCTAATCTTAATTCAAGAAGTGTACTAAAATTCCAAAGATTTGTACAAATGTGGAAAAAAAATCCAGCTGTGCAGCATGATCAACAGTAAGGGAACTTCGTATCTTTTGTTCTAATAGTGGTTGGAATGAGCAAATCTTTCCACTGTGAATTTTATTTATCCAATGGATGTGTAGGCAAGTGTCATGAGGTGTGCATCTTCCACACTAGCCAAGACTGGACATGCGCCAGATACTACAGCAGTATAAACAGAGGAAGCCCAGATCATTCTGGGGTGGAGGCTGGAGGGGAATCTGTGCTGGAAGCTCTTGCTGAGGACTGGCTACAGCCACCGCCTGAAGAGATTGAAGGCCCCAAGGGCCAGTTTGGATCCGTGTGACTGACGAAGTCCCAAGAAGCAACCTGTGCTGTGGACCTTGGAGAACGTGAAGCCTCACAGACTGCCTCTCGAGAAACAATGGTAGGAAGTGACCCAGGGAGAGTAATGGAGGGGTATCTTTCATCCAAGTAAGAGGCAGTACGTTTCAGTAGGATTCCTGCAGACCCAGTGGCAGTCCACTCTGCCATGCTTATGGCCCTGGGTTAGGGTCTGGTGGAACCGGGTAGGCCAGGCCCCCCTACCGGGGTTGCCAGCCACTTGCTGGTAGGCCGTTAGGTATTGGCCACTCAGCACTGATGCACTGTATTGAAGGGCTGCACTGTTGACTCTGGCTGCTGGGCCATATTGCCATATACCGAAGTCTGTACTGACTCCAGCTGTTAGTGTTTGGGGTAGTGTGGCCAATCACCTTTGCTTCTGACCTTAGATCCTGGAGTAGTGAAGTTGGAGATGGACAAGTAGACTGAATAGTGGTGTCCATACACCCACTAGCCACCCAATTTTGCATGGTTTCTGTCAACCTCTCACATTCATTTTCTTTGAAGTTTTGCATATGCATGACAAAAATAAGCACTGGGGATCTTCCAAAATTGGCTAAAAGCACATATGCAAGTCTGACTGAAGCTAATTAGAGGTGATTAGCAATTCATCATAGGAAAGATTTCTGGAGAATAATATGCTTGATTAGTAGCAGGAAGAAAAAAAGAATCCACACACAAGGCTCTACGCTTTCCTGTTTTCTTTAGTGGCATCTCTGAACCGGTCTGCAGTTTTCTGTTTTAATGGTGCTCTCAACCAACAGATGTAACAGGCCAACACACCAATTATAAGAACAACAACGTGGGAAGGGAACGTTTTCCCACAGCTAAATCTGCTTTCTTAGAAGGAAAAATATTAGGACAAAGAATAAATGTGGCCAATCCACGCTAGTCAGCTGGGAAACTGACAACATCTTTTGGCTCATTTAGAACAGCAGTAACACAGTAGCCTCCACAGAACTCTGAAAGGGATTTTGCTAGAATTGGACCATAACCACACAAACAACTGGCTGGGAGAAAGTCCATTTTTACCTGCATGGATACTTCATATAGGAGTGACACTAACTACATTGCTCAGGAGAATTGCCGCTAATGGCCAGAACAGCACTGTAAGTCACACTTAGCAGAGACTATTGAACAAACCCTTATCACTTCCCAGTCCTCAGATACAGTGTTTATGTGGACAATTCTTCAGAGAAATTCTCCTGGAAAAAAAGCTCTCATGGGATTCTTCACCAAGGGAGGCTGCTTCTTCCCCACATCAGAATGGTATTAAAAGGCTAACAGTTAGAACTATGCCAGACTTCCATTTCAAATAAAAAGACCCCATTTAAAATAATTGCATATTTGAGGCAAAGCCCTATGTGGTGCAAATGCACGCAGAACTGTTCACTCTGCACAAAATATTCAGTGGTGCAGGGACTGTAATGTGGGTCTCTCAGGTACATAACTAAACAATTGAGATAGATTCTCAGTCTCTCTGCTCCAGTGAATACTTCAGTGTTTCCTACAAAGTGAAACAGTTTGAATTAAAAGAGACCAATACACCCTAGAATACCCCATAAGCTGGTGGTTAGGGCACTCACCAGTGAATGGAAGACCAGGGTTCAATTCACTTCTCTGAATCAGAGATGTGAATATGGGTCTCCCATGTCCTAGATGTGTGCTCTAACCACTAGCCTACTTGATATAAGGGCAGCTCTGCTGCATTGTGGTGTGTCATGCAGGACCCAATCCAGCTGGCATGCTCTAAGGGGGCATTGAGATCATGGCCAATAAATTTACGGAACTGGAAAAATCCTTGGTCATCAAGGTCCAGTCCCCAGCACCAAGACCAAATGCCATCTCCAGACCATCCCTGTCTAATGTTTGTCTAACATGCTCTTAAAAATCTCCAGTGATGGCAATTCTTCAACATCTCCAAGCAATTGATTAAAGTGCTTATCCATTCTGACAGTTAAGAAGGGTTTTTCCTAAACGTCCACCCTAAACCTCTTACTGCAATTTAAGCCCGTTGGCTCCTTGTCCTATCACCAGAGGTTAAGGAAAATAATTTTTCTCCCGCTACCTCACAACAAACCTTGAGATACTTGAAAGTAGTTATGTCCCCTCTTGGTTTTCTCTTTCCCAGAATAAACAATTTCAATTCTTTAAACTGTCCCCCCACAGGTCATGTTTTCTAGCTCTTCAGTCATTTTTGTTGCTGCTCCTGACCTCCTATTTGGACACATCTTTCCTGAAACATGGTAACCAGAACTGGAAAAAGTACTCCAATTGAGGCCTAATCAACCTCAATCAGAGTCAGGAATTAGGCAGCTTTATACATGCCCACTGATAGAAATTCAGGTATCTAGAGCATTTAGATAACAGGTAAGCATAGGCTGGAGGATCTAAATTTTGAACTTTTTCAAATTTTGAAATTTCTTTTTGAAAGAAAAAACTTCTTTTGGAAGAGCACATCCACATACAAAAATGCAGATTAAAAAAAAATCAATCTGCTCTTTCAATAGAGAGAGTGTCCACACAGCCCCCCCTCATTTTGAAAGAATGGGCCAGGGATCAAAAAGGATCCAGCACCATCAGGACTGCTCTTTCAAAAGGTCCCCCGAGGCATCAACACACTTTTTTCCAAAAGAATCTGGAAAAGTGCTGTGTTCTTTCGATTTTAATATCGAAAGTATGCACTGTGTGTGTGTAAAAACAACAAGAAGTCCTGTGGCACCATATAGACTAACAGATCCCTTGTTGGCCTATATGATGCCACAGGACTTCTTGTTGTTTTCATGGACACAGACTAACACAGCTACCTCTGTGATTTTGTGTGTAGAGGCTCTGAGGGATTTTTCAAAAGAACCCCAGCTTTTTTGAAAAATACTCGACAGTGTAAATGTAGCCATACTGTATATGTTGTTTTTATTTGAATTTACTTTCACTATACTGTACATATGGAAAACATACCTAAAATTTACTTATAGTTAAAATGCTGGTTATTTGAGAGTTCTGGATAACAGAATGCTGGATAAGAGGGAGTTTACTGTACTGTGCTATGTAACCTATTGCTTAAAATCAGCCTCTGTACCAGAAGACTGGAGGATAGCTAATGTAATGAAGAAAGCTCCAGAGGCGATCCTGGTAATTACAGACAAGTTAAATGTAACTTCAGTACCACAAACTGGTTAAAAATTTAGTAAACAAAATTTTCAAATACATATGTAATATGGTATGTTGGTAAAAATTCAATGCTGTTTTTGTAAAGGGATATATACTTTACCAATACAAAAAGCAGTCAAGTAGCACTTTAAAGACTAGCAAAATGCTACTTGACTGCTTTTTGTTTCGATAGTGTATAGACTAGCATGGCTTCCTCTTTGTTACTATTCATACTTTACCAATCTGTTAGAATACTTTGAAGGCATCAACAAACAGGTAAACAAGGGTGATCCAGTAGACGATGCATACCTGGACTTTCAAAAAGCTTTTGAGGTCCCATATCAAATACTATTAAGCGAACTCTAGAGTCATGGGAGATAAAAGGAAAGGTCCTTTCATGGATCAATAACAGGATGGAAGACAGAAAAAAAAAAAGGATAGGAATAAATAGCCAATTTTCACACTAGAGGGCAGGACCAGGGTTTCCCAAGGATCTGTACTAGAACCTGTGCTGTTTGATCATTCGTAAACGATGAGGAAAAATGGGTAAACAGTGAAATAGCACAGTTTGCAGATGATACAAATTTACACAGTATCATTATGTCCAAAGCTGATTGTGAAGTGTTCCCAAAGGAGCTTACAAAACTGGCAGACTGGGCAACCATATGGCAGATTAAATTCAGTATTGATAAATGCAAATAAGTCTATAATGGAAAAAAAATCTCAACTGTGCATACAAAAAGAAGGGGTCTAAGTTAGCTGTTACCACTTGTGATGTTCCTTGCTTGGGGGATCAGTAGGGAAGCCTTACCTAGTGGTCAGGTGGGTGTGCCCAGGGCCTCCCAGTCCACTGGGTTCCAACCTAAGGCCCTTTGAGAGCTATCAGATCACTGATAGCTCTCCCTGGACACCTGAAAGCTTGTCATACCTGGAGTTGGAGCCTGAAATAAAAAATCAGGCTACAGTTCTGAGCATGTTATTGGAACTGCACAAGTTATATTTGGCGGGTTTCCTCACACAATTATGCTGCTGATATTTTAAGCATCTTTTTATTTTCCAAAAGCAGTAAAACCTAATAGGAGAGAGAGAATTTGCTCCAAAATTCTTGGTATTGTCTTTCAGTTCTAAATAACTACAAGCAAAGGTCATGCAACAACCCTCTTGCGTCACTGTAGACACGTACAGATTGCTCAGTTCATTTTCTTTTTAGGATTATACCCCAATTTCAGATATCAGACTTTTGAATTTTTTGACAAATATTTACCACCTAACTGGAAACTAAAATTTTAGGTACAAATCCAAGGCAACAAATGAGTGCATGTCCCATACAAAGTGAGGATCACAAGGTAAGGAATGTTGGACAGAATCTATTAGCATCTAGAGGATGGTGAAAAAATTGTCAATGAAACCTATATGAAAAGGAACCTGACTAATTTGTTCTTTCCTGAGTTTCCTGGTGCTCTGTGTGCCAAGTCGTGCTTTCAAGAGCAGGACCCAAACTTTCTATAAATAAAATCCATAATGATAGCAGTTGCAAACAAACGCTGCTTTTAATCTCCCCCAAAATTTGGGGTCATTACCTCCTATTTGAAATAGCATGTCTGACATAAAACTCTTCATTCTTCTCACATATCCAGAAGACCAAACTCAAAGTAGAGATTTGCTAACTCATAACATGTTGGAGTAGAAATGTAAACATTTCCATGCAGGGAAGCAGGATTTAAATGTTATTTTTAAAGTATCTGTAGGATGGTAGAAGAAAATTTGTCCTGGCAGCGGAGCACACCTAATGGGAACAGTGGAAAACAGCATGAAATGAGTGATTACTAACAAGACTGTGCCAACAATAAATTGGAAAGAAAGGACTGGTAATGAACACAAAGCCTCCTCTGTTTTCTTTTGTGAAACTATTAAGAATTCTGGTATTATCTTATATTGGAGGGGTAGCCGTGTTAGTCTGGATCTGTAACAGCAACGAAGGGTCCTGTGGCACCTTATAGACTAACAGAAAAGTTTTGAGCATAAGCTTTCGTGAGCACAGACTCATTTCATCAGATGCTCTGATGAAGTGAGTCTGTGCTCACGAAAGCTCATGCTCAAAACTTTTCTGTTAGTCTATAAGGTGCCACAGGACCCTTTGTTGATATTATCTTAATGACCATTTTCAGCTGTGAGTGATTCAAATAAAACAAGTTCAAGTCGATCTACACTAACAAATCATTTAAAAACTGTATATTATTTGCCTCAAGTTGAAAGTTTCCAGTTCAGTATTTCCAAAAGGCATCAAAATTATTTCACATTTGTTAATTGCTAACTGTGTACCAGGCACTTCACAAACACAAGCTGCAGTGAGAAACATGCTTTCTGCTTCAGTATGCTTATTTTAAAGGCCCAATTCTGTAAGATGTTGAACTCCCTCAGTTCCTGATAAATTTATTATTGGATCACAAAGCAGATACACATTTCAAACGTAGCACAGAAGGGGGTGGACAGATGCTGTTCCAGACACAATGGAAAGACAGGATGAAGGCAAGAAGATTAAAAAGGGAGGAAAATAAAGCAGTATAAATGTTGCTTGGTTTCTATGATTACAGCAGAATTTTACAGGAGTAAGGAATTGTTAATTAGCAGACTTTCTGCTGTTTCACAGATTAATACCTTGAAAATAAGTCCAACATCTAACCTCTGTTTTAACTGGTCTCCTAAGAGAAACACACACACACACACACACACACACACACGTAAAGCAAGTGCACGTGAAATGAGGTGTATGCTGATTGCACACCAACATGGACTGTGAGAGCCACAAGCGTCCTTCTGCATCCTATCAAAGCTCTGCTACGGTTCATTCAGCACACCCTGCAGATTCTAGGTACGTGAGCACAGCTAGTAAAACTACCCTATCCCAGAACAACATCTTGGTTACAGTCTTGCACAGATGAAAGAGGGCCACTCACATGGCCCATTCATTAGCCTAGGTTGCCCGTCACTGAACTAGATATATTGAGAGATATGATGGTTATGTTCAATTACATAGTTTTATCTCATGAATGGCAGTCCTGTGCAAAATCTTTATTAACTTTATTGCTCACTTTACAGAAACAAGAATTACATTCATTTGCTAAAATGTGAAAATATATGTACCTTCAGGTAGGTAACAAAGCACAGTGGTTAAAGGAAGACGCTAAGCACTAGAAAATCAGAGTCATTGGCTGCGTCTACATTAGCCCCATTCACAGAAGGGGAATATCAATACCCTGGGGAATATCAATGGACTGGGGAATATCAATGAGGCGCTGCCATGCATATGCAGCTCCTCATTAGCATAATGACAGCCACGTAAATTTCAAAGCTGGGCACGTATTTTGAGGCACCCGCCTCTGGACCGCCTGTCAGCACTTCGAAGTTAGCAGCTTCGAAATTTGCATGGCTGCCATTATGCTAACGAGGCACTGCATACGCATGATAGTACCTCATTGATATTGCCAGGTCCATGTCATTTCCATGCCCCCTACAAAGAAGAGGGCTAGTGCAGACATTGCCATTGTGTGAGTTCTAGCAAGCTACTTAAGTATGCTGTTCCTTAGTTTCCCCATTTATAAAACACAGGAAATGCCTACCCATTTATGTAAAGCACTTTAAGAGCTTCAAGTGAAAAGTATTATCATAGCTGACCCAGTGTTCTCTAACTATATGAGAATCTTTAAAAAGCTATTTTTCCTTTTAAAATGGTCATTAAAAAGCCTGAAAAATTATGATCCCCTGAGGAAAAAGTGAAGTGTAACTAATCACTAAGCATGTAAATTGGCTTTCAACTGTCAGACACTTCTTACTATTTAGAACTGAGTCAGTTAACCATGGAAACTATTAGTCATTGTTAGTGGACACAAATACCTCCTGGGTTAAGGAACTCTAGTCTTCTTTAACACCGTCATCGCCAATCAGTTCATTTGGCAGAAGGCAAAGCAGAAACTGGAAAGTATAATAGAAGTTTGTGGTTTCCATGACTGAGATCTGTGGCATTTATTTTTAAGAAATGATAGTATTGATTGTTTTAGTTACTATTGTTTTCAGGGTTTGAGATTTATAAGGGGGCTCAGTCCCATGAGGAATTTGCAGTGGTGGGGGTCACTGATGCTTTCTGGTGCTCCTAGAACACACTAAGAACATACAACCAAAATTAGGAAGAAAGGTGCTTTTGAAAGCAGGTCTTCCTTCTGAAGGAACCCCCTCTACACAGCTGTTTTGCATTTAGAAAGCAGCTCTTCCAGAACAGCGAGTGGAAGATATTATGCAAATGAGGTGATGAATAAGCAAATTAGCACCTTAACTGCATTTTCAATCCATCACGTTTGCACACCCCTTTCGAAAGGGAGGGGGTAGTGCAGACATAGCCCGAGTGCTCACATAGTATATCCAAAAAAGACAGTATGCCTGACTCACAAAATTACTCCATTTTTACTTCACTGAAATCATTAGAATTATACTGGCATAAATCTTGAGAAACTCAGTGATGAATCAGGCCCAGTAAACTTTGATTTCAAGTCACAAAGAGGGAGTCAGAACCCCCGTAACTCCTATGTACAGTACACAATCACAAGAGAACACTGATACACTACAACAGTGTTTTACCATTCACAAAAATCACTGTGCTGAAAAAAGGACACAAGGCTAACAACTTTTTTTATTTTTAACTTAACTTAAAAGCACACAGATTAAAATGGAACTTGAGTGTAAACATTTTGGCTGTGTCTAGACTAGCCCCGAACTTCGAAGGGGGCATGGTAATTAGGGTGTTGGGAGATTACTAACGAAGTGCTGTGGTGCATATGCAGCACTTCATTAGGCTAAATATCCCCTGCTGCAACTTCAAAGTGTGAAACTCTGAAGTGCTGGCTTGTGTGTAGCTGCGGGTACTCTGAAGTGCCTGCACTCCTTCAAAGTCCCTTTACTCCTCAAAATTTTGGGGTTTGGGGCTAGTCTAGACACAGCATTTGTCTACTTTCTGAGAAGCTGTCGCCATCTTTTGTGGATGACATAACATTAAAAAAGATTTAATATTACTTGCTAGTGACAAAATCCCAGCCATTCAGTTTTAATCACCAAACATAAAACAAAATTAAAAGTTATGAAGTCCCATGTTCTATAAATTATGAACATAAAGATATCTTATACTTCAGAACTCATAATATAGCAGATAAAGCCATAACAAGATCCAACACTAGACAATTGAGGTCTGCAAAATTCAGAATGTAAAGAAGAAAGGGAAGTTACTCACCGTAGTAACGGTGGTTCTTCGAGATGTGTCCCCGTGGGTGCTCCACAATAGGTGACGGGCTTGCCCGGCGCCGCAGATCGGATCTTCCAAGCAGTTTCTGCCGGACTGCGCATGCGCCGGCGCGCGCCGCTCCCTTGCGCGCTCCTGGCCATGTGCGCGATCCGGTCCCCGCCAGTTCCTCGACCAACCGCCTCGGGTGCCCCTGCAAAACACTAACAGAGATCCGAAGCGGGGAGGATGGGCGGGTAGTGGAGCACCCACGGGGACACATCTCGAAGAACCACCGTTACTACGGTGAGTAACTTCTCTTTCTTCTTCGAGTGTCCCAGTGGGTGCTCCACAATAGGTGACTACCCGGCAGTAACCCAAGATAGGAGGTGGGTAATCGGATTATGTGCAGCTTGTCCCTGAGAGGACCTCTGCAGAGAGACGGGTATCCTCTTGGAATACCCTGTGAAGGGCGTAATGTTTGGCGAAGGTGTCGTAGGATGACCAGGTCGCCGCTCTGCAAATGTTTTTTAACGCAACGCCCTTGAAAAAGGCTGTTGATGCCGCCACTGCCCTGGTGGAATGAGCCCTGGGAGTGGCTGATAAAGGAGTCTTTTTGAGCTCGTAGCACATTTTTATGCAGGATACAATGTGCTTCGAGATTCTCTGCGAGGAGAGACCCTCTCCTTTCGATTTGGGAGCGAGGGAGACTAGGAGTCTATCCGTTTTCCGGAAGGACTTGGTCCTGTCTATGTAGAAGGCTAGCGCCCTCCTCACGTCCAGGAGGTGTAGGCGCGCCTCTTCGTTGGAGTTATGAGGCTTTGGATAAAACGAGGGTAGAACAATAGGTTCGTTGATGTGAAACTCGGAAGAAACTTTGGGAACAAAGGCTGGATGCAGCCGTATGGTTACCGCCTCCTTGGAAAAAACAGTGCAGGGTGGCGTTGCCATGACTGCCGCGAGCTCGCTCACCCTACAAGCTGACGTAATTGCAAGAAGAAAGGTCGTCTTTATTGTAAGGAGGCGGAGGGGAACCGTGGCCAAGGGCTCGAACGGTGGTCCCATCAGTGTGGTAAGCACCAGGTCCAAGTTCCACGAAGGTGGAATCGGTTTCCGAGGGGGGTAGAGGTTTACCAACCCTTTGAGGAACCTGGTAACCATAGGGTGGGCGAACACCGTGTGCCCTTCCTCCTCATGTCTGAACGCCGAGATGGCGGCAAGGTGGACCTTTAACGAGGATAGCGAGAGTCCTCCTCTCTTGAGGTCCAGTAAATACTCTAGAATTGTAGGTATAGGCACCGAAAGGGGGGCCAGCTGTTTGGTAGAACACCAAGCCGTGAAGCGAGTCCATTTTTGTTTGTAGGTCTTCCTAGTGGAAGTCCTCCTGCTACTTTCTAGGACTTGCTGTACTCCCACTGTGCATGTGCTCTCTAGGGAGCTGAGCCATGGATTAACCACGCTTGCAGTCGCAGGCTTTGGGGGTGCGGATGCACTATGGACCCCTGGGCTTGCGTGAGCAGATCCGGCGCCACCGGAAGAGGCATCAGTGGACGGTCCGACATGCGCAGGAGTAGGGGGAACCATTGTTGGCGATCCCACGTTGGGACTATCAGGATCATCCGGGCCCTTCCCTCCTGGCTTTTTGCAAAACTTTGTGGATCAGCACTGTGGGAGGAAACGCATAAAGCAGGGGGCCCCCCCACGGGATCGCGAACGCGTCCCCCAGGGACCCCCATCCCAGTCCTGCCCTGGAGCAGAATCGTGGGCACTGCTTGTTGTGCTGAGTGGCAAACAGATCTATTTGGGGAAAACCCCATGCGTGGAAAATCAGCCGTAGCAGATCGGGACGGATCTGCCACTCGTGTGTGAGCGCAAAACGCCTGCTCAGCTGGTCTGCCTTCACGTTGTGCGCACCCGGCAAGTATGAGACTTTCAAGATTATATCGTGGGCGATGCACCAGTTCCATAAGCGGATTGCTTCCGCGCATAAGGCACGGGATCGAGCTCCTCCTTGCCTGTTTATATAAAACATGGTGGAGGTATTGTCTGTACTGATCCCGACGACTTTGCCTTGTATGTGGTCTCGAAAGTGTTTGCAGGCGTTGAACACTGCTCTGAGCTCCAGTACATTGATGTGTAGTGACTGTTCCGTGGGTGACCACAGTCCTTAAGTCACCTCTTCGCCCATGTGCGCTCCCCACCCTATGAGGGAGGCATCTGTAGTGAGAAAAACCGATATTTGCGGCTGGTGGAAGGGTACCCCTGTTAGCAAGTTCCTGGGGTTTACCCCACAATTGCAGGGATTTGCGCACCCCGGCTGTGGGCGACACCACCCTGTGAACGGTGTGTACTGCCGGTTTGTATACACTCGCCAGCCAGTGCTGCATGCTGCGCATGTGTAACCTGGCGTTCTGCACTACAAACGTCACCACTGCCATGTGGCCCAGCAGCTGCAAGCACGTCAAGACCGGCACCGTAGGGCTGAAGGTGATGACTTGCACGAGGGAACTGATGGCCCGAAAGCGAGCCTCTGGTAGATATACTCTCGCTGTAACCGAGTTTATGCGAGCCCCTATGAACTCTATGTCCCGTGTGGGGTCTATTTTTGATTTTGCCAGATTGATAACCAGGCCAAGTGAGGAGAACGTGTTTGCTGTGATGCGTATCATGCGCAGAACCTCCCCTTTCGAGGCCCCTTTGAGCAGGCAGTCGTCCAGATACGGGAAAATAAATACCCCCTGTCTGTGCAGGTAGGCTGACACCACTGCCAAGGTCTTGGTGAAGACTCTGGGGGCCGAGGAGAGGCCAAACGGTAGGACCTTGTATTGGAAGTGTTCGTTGCCTACCATGAACCGGAGGAATCGCCGGTGAGCCGGATGGATGGTTATGTGGAAGTACGCGTCTTGTAAATTGAGGGCTGCGAACCAGTCTCCATCGTCCAGTGCTGTAAGGATGGAGGCGATCGTGGTCATCCGAAAACGTTGCTTGCGCAGGTACCTGTTGAGGCCGCGAAGGTCTAAGATGGGCCTCCAGCCTCCTGTCTTTTTCTCCGTGAGGAAATACCGGGAGTAGAACCCTTTTCCTTGCAGTTGCTCCGGCACCCTTTCCACCGCCCCTATGAGCACGAGATGGGCCACCTCCTGCCTGAGCCTGGCTACATGGGAGGCCTCCTGGAGGTGGGGCTTGGGTGGAGGTCGCGACGGTGGGAGCGACTGGAAGGGGATGGCGTACCCCGTGGCTATGATCTCCAGCACCCATTTGTCTGTGGTGATCCTTTGCCACTGGTCGTAGAATGGTCGGAGGCGATGGTGGAATAGCCGCTTCGGATGACCTTGTGTGATGGTAGTGATGGCGCAGCCCTGGATCTGTATGTCAAACTTGTGGCCTTTGGCCCCGCCCCGAGGACGCACGGCTCTGTTGTGAGCGTTGCCTGGGAGTTCTGTACTGCTGGTGCTGTTGATGTCGCCCTTGCTCGTAACCCCTGTGATACTGGGGGCGCTGTTGCTGGTACTGGTACCGCCTTTGCTGAGGGTAGTACCTTTTCTTTGTGTATGGAGGGGTGTAAATCCCCAGGGTCCTGAGTGTGGCTCTTGAATCTTTACTGGAATGAAGGACCGAGTCAGTTGATTCAGCAAACAGCTTCTGCGAGTCGAAGGGAAGGTCAACTATCTTCGCCTGCAGATCCCTCGGTATACCCGAGGTCTGGAGCCAGGACTCCCTTCGCATCACCACTGCGGTTGCTGTGGAACGTGCTGCTGTGTCCGCAACGTCCAAAGCAATCTGAACTCCCGTCCTCGCAGCCGCGTAGCCTTCTTGCACTATGGCCTTGAGGACCAGCTTTTTGTCCTCTGGAAGCGAGTCCATGAGGGAGGTTAACCTGGAATAGTTGTCAAAATTATGGTTCGCTAAGTGCGCTGCGTAATTTGCCATTTGCAACGTTAAAGTGGAGGAGGAGTAGACCTTTCTGCCGAACAGCTCTAGCTTCTTGGCATCTTTGTCTGTTCCCCCTGTTTTAAATTGAGATGTTTTTGATCTTTGTTGCGAGGACTCCACCACCAAGGAGTTTGGCTGTGGGTGGCTAAACAGGAACTCCATGCCCTTCGCCGGCACGAAGTATTTCTTATCCGCTCTCTTTTGGACAGGCGGAATAGTTGCAGGGGTCTGCCATATCGTAGTGGCGGACTCTAAGATCGCTTCATCAAGCGGTATTGCTACTCTGGAGGAGGCCGGAGGTCTCAAATTTTTGAGGAGCTTATGGTGTTTCTCTTGCACCTCTGCTGTCTGGATGCCTTGCGTGAAGGCCACCCTCTTAAACAGCTCCTGAAACTGTTTGAGATCGTCCTTAGGATGGACGTCCCCCAGGGCCGTAGCCTCGTCCGGGGAGGAGAGCGAGGAACCGCTGGGGTACGTCTCTCTGGACCCTTCCGGTTCCTGCTGGTGATGGTACACCCTCTCGCTGGAGGTTTGCGAGGGAAAATCTCGGGGTTCCGTGACCAGTCCCCCCTGAGATGCTTGAGTCTCTGTCCCCGGTCGCAATTGCCCTCGGGGGTACAAGATAGTCTGTGGGGATCTTTCCCTAGTAGATTGCCGATGGTGTCTATGCCCCGCGTGGTAGGGGCGACCATGGCAGTATAGGCACTGTTCTTGGGAAGGTGACCTAGACCACTCCCTTGGTGCGTACCCTCTGCATCTGGGGGAGGGAGATCATCGAGACACTGGAGAGAGCGATTTCGCATAATAGTCCAGTGGTTCAAACCCCAGGAAGGGTGAAGGTGGTGCCAGCCATGGTGAGGCTGGTTGTAAAAATGGAGAAGGGGGCTCCGGGTAGGCTAGGGGGGACCCCTGCCTTCTGGTTGGAGTCTGCAACATGAGCGGAGGGCTGTGAGAAAGCAGCTCCACAGCCCTGTCCGGAGAGGGGCTGCAATGCCTCCTCTTGTGTGCAGCCTTCCCCCTCCCTGGAGGAGGTAACTCCGCCCCCTGACGCGCGGGGGATCCCGGCACCGTGCTAGGCACGCTCGAAGGCGGTGCCACACGTGCGGTGTCCTTCTGCGCCTGCAGGCTACGTGCCTGCGCGCTCTGCACCGCCGGTTCCCTGGGGGTCGGTGCCGCTGCCTGCGGTGCCGCCGGTACCGGCGCTTGTTTAGCCGCCGCCCTGCCTGCGGTGCGGGGCGGCTGGCTGATTATCGGAGGCTGAGCCGCTTCCACGTGGCTCTCCGTGCCGCCGCCGATCAGCTGTTGCTGCGGCTGGGGGCTGCTTGCTCCTCCCGTCCCGCTCACTGTTGCTGCCGGCAGGGATCGGGCTGGAGAGACTTTCCTCCGTTTTTGCGCTGATGGAGTGAGGGAGGCAGCTTTTCTTTTAAGGGCCCCGGAGGGTCCCTCCTGCTGCGGCCGCTCCGGCACGTCTGGCTGGAGGGCCTTATCAAGAAGCAGCATTTTAATCCGCATCTCCCTGTCTCTCCGTGCTCTGGTCGTTAATTTAGCACAGAAGGCGCATTTCTGTGCCACATGGGACTCCCCCAGGCACCTTATGCATAGACTGTGCCCATCGGACGCTGGCATCGCCTCTCGGCAGGACTCACATTTTTTAAAGCCTGAAGAGGACACTGTTGGTGAGTCTTTGAGTTTTTAAGCGGGTACTTAGCACCTTCTTTGTGCCGTTTTCCCCGTTCGATGGCCTGCCTCAGCAGGAGGGCTGATGGCCCTAGCTCCTGGCCTCCGGTGCTTGTTACTGGGACTGGACTGAAGCTGTCCCGCTCGTAGTTTGTTTGTTGTTGGTTTTTTTTGTTTTTTTTTGCAAAATAACAACCGGCTAACTTACAGTCGCCTAAGTACCTGAAAAAACTTCAAAGAAAAACAGATAAAGTCGTTGAATACGCTATTTGGCCTTAGCCTAGTCGGATTCCGTCTGCAGCCGACGGCGGTTAAGAGGAACTGGCGGGGACCGGATCGCGCACATGGCCAGGAGCGCGCAAGGGAGCGGCGCGCGCCGGCGCATGTGCGGTCCGGCAGAAACTGCTTGGAAGATCCGATCTGCGGCGCCGGGCAAGCCCGTCACCTATTGTGGAGCACCCACGGGGACACTCGAAGAAGAAGTAAATTTTTCATTGCAAGTGTAATTCAACACTGGAACAGATTACCAAGTGCAGTAGTAAATTCTCCTTACTTAGGAATTTTAAGGAATACACGTCTTTTTAAATGTATCGCTTTATCTTTCTCAGCATTATAATATTTCCTTGAAAAAGCAAAATGATTGATCCTGTAGCAAAGCAGTTCTTTATTAAAACTCCTAGAGAAAACATTTTAATCACATCAGTTAGGCTATATCTAGACTGCAGGTCCTCGTCGACAGAAGATATCTTCCAACAAAACCTCTTTCGACAAAGTGAGTCTAGACACCAAAGTGCATCAGATAAGCAATTTGCTCTTCTGACAGAAAGTGGCCAGACAGCCTGGGTGCTCTCAAGGCAAAACAGCCACCTGGAACCACGTCATCCAGTGTTGCAGGTCAGCAGAACCTTCCATGAGGCTGCCAGTCTCATCCATATCCCGCTGCTGCCCCTCCTCTGGCTCACCCTCCTCCTCCAGGTTGTCCTTGTAGGCAATGACAGGGGCGTCAAGCCCTGAATCCAGGCTGAGGTTGGGAGGCAATATTCTCCCCTCCCACCTCCCAGGATCCTGTGTAGCTCCTGGTATTAGGGGCATGTGGCTAGTTCTGTCCCCAATCAGCCCATGGCAGCCCAGGCCCAGACATACCCCAGCCGCAGTTCTTTTACCTTGGCCCTGACCTGCTGAAGGGTGCAGTGGGGTGGCCCCATTCGGCCAAAGCCTCTGCCATGCAGCTGTAAATGACTGTGTTGTGGCACCTGGAATGGGGGTGTTGGAGGGTCTGCTCCTCGGCCCAGAGATCCAGGAAAGCCTAGATCTCTGGCCTGGACTACAAAGGGGCATGCCTCAGAGCCTGGGGGAGGGTCCTGGGACCCTGGGGTTGCTCTCAAGGGCCCAGGGGGAATCTCAGGGGGGCCTGTGGCTCTGCCACGGTGGTATCGGTGTGGCCGTGAGCACACTGGACACAGCTGCGTGGCACGCAGCTCCTCCCATGCTCAGCTTCCTGCCACAGGGTTCCCCAGGCTCCCTGAGGCTTTAAGAGGGCCCAGAGGCAGGAACCATAGAGCACTGCTTGTTGTGGACAGGGTTTCCACTGGGCTCCTGTGTGGCATCCCAGAGGTCTCTTCTGTTGACAGAGGGCCCCCTGTTGCAGCCACACCTGCCTTTTGTATAAAGATCTCTCTCGACAAAAGACAAGCAGGGTATGGCTGTCGACAAAACCACTTTGTTCTGTTGGCAGAATACGCTTTGCAATCTGGCCACTCCCCAGGTTTTGTTGACAAAACCCTGCGGTCTGGACATAGCCTAAGAGAAAAAAAGTTACTGAAAATACAAATAATCTATGTATTCCACATGAAAGCTATCTGGAAAAAATACAAGTGTGATGTCTTATTTAAAGAGAAAGTAGAACCTACCTACTGTGATGTTCCCGGTTTTGGTTTGAAGTGTTGCGTCACCTATAAGAGAAAAACCAAGTCTGTGATTTAATGATGTAAGAGAAATTTATTTTATTATTTTATAAAGTCCATTCAGAGGCTGCACAGATTATCTGCATATCTGGGCTTCTGCTCCAAGGACAATAGACAACTGCTACTCTACATATCTTTATTTGGCTTACACATACAAATTTACAAACCAATACAAAAATATATTAATATTCACAGTTGTATTATATGAAACTGTCTAACAAATGCAGGAAATAGTAAAGTTTAAAAAAAAATATATATGGAAAAAATTGGTGTAAAACATTATGAACATGTAGGTAAAAAAGACATTTCACGGGTATGAACCAAAATTTTTTATTTTGCACCAAGGTTTTTTTTTTTTTTATTGTGTAGTTGACTACATTGGCCATGTGGTTGGCTAAACTGGTTTAACTATATGGCTACGTCTACACCAGGGGAAAACTTTGAAATGGCCCTGCTAATGGCCAAATTGGAGAATACTAATGAGGTGCTGAAATGAATATTTAGCGCCTCATTAGCATGCTGCTGACCATGGCATTTTGAAAGTGCTGCAGCTGGCAGCATGCTAATGAGGCGCTGAATATTCATTTCAGCGCCTCATTAGTATTCTCCGATCTGGCCATTAGCATGGCCATTTTGAAGTTTTCCCTCAGTGTAGACGTAGCCTATATGTAACAAAAATGGCACATACACAGCTAGCCAAAAATAGTTTCCATCGTCCAACAGAGAGATTTTCCAAGTTGAACGTGGGAGATTGAAACAGTATTTTTTTCCAGAAGGATTTTTTTTCCCTGTTTCATTCTGCAGGGCTCCTGCTTAGAAAATTTCTTTGTCATCACGGTACACTACCATGCTATTCCCTTCAAACCTCTCTTTATTTCGGACTCCAATGTCAGTCTGTGCAAATAATCACAGTAGCAACTGCCACCCTGTCTTCAAGACACTCCGTGAAAGGAGCAGCCAACTAAGTCATAAATCTGCTACGAATCAATCTGTTGTAAACTGACTTACTCACTTTGTGCTTCCTCAGAAATATTGTTCTATATCACAGTTGTGGAAACTGGTAAATCATTTATCGGTTTTTAATTTCTTTAGCAAAATATGATTTTGTTCAGATTTAATACATTACATTCATATGCTACAGACACCAAGGCAACCAGTGATGTAGCAAGTCCCACTGGAGACACCAACCATCCTCAATTTTCACAAACTTTAGTGGGATTTATTAGTGCTGAGTATCTCTCACAATCTGACCCCAAGAGATTGAGTGTGTAATAGTGCAAGAAATTTGAAGCTGAAGCATGTTAAGAACATAAGAACATAAGAATGGCCATACTGGGTCAGACCAAAGGTCCATCAAGCCCAGCATCCCATCTGCCGACGGTGGCCAATGCCAGGTGCCCCAGAGAAGGAGAACAGAAGACAAGTGATTTATCTCCTGCCATCCATCTCCTGCCCTTGTTATGAAGGCTAGGGCACCATACTTTATCCCTGGCTAATAGCCATTTATGGACCTGACCTGCAAAAATTTATCAAGCTCTTTTTTAAACCCTAATAGAGTCCTGGCCTTCACAGCCTCCTCCGGCAAGGAGTTCCACAGGTTGACTGTGCGCTGTGTGAAGAAAAATTTCCTTTTATTAGTTTTGAACCTACTACCCATCAATTTCATTTGGTGTCCCCTAGTTCTTGTATTATGGGAAAAGGTAAATAATTTTTCTATATTCACTTTCTCCACACCATTCATGATTTTATATACCTCTATCATATCGCCCCTCAATCGCCTCTTTTCCAAACTGAAAAGTCCCAATCTCTCTAGCCTCTCCCCATATGGGACCCTTTCCAAGCCCCTAATCATCTTAGTCGCCCTTTTCTGAACCTTTTCTAATGCCAATATATCTTTTTTGAGGTGAGGAGACCACATCTGCACGCAGTACTCGAGATGTGGGCGTACCATAGTTTTATATAGGGGAAGTATGATCTCTTTTGTCTTATTATCGATCCCTTTTTTAATAATTCCTAACATCCTATTTGCCTTACTAACTGCCGCTGCACACTGCGTGGATGTCTTCAGAGAACTATCCACTATAACTCCAAGATCCCTTTCCTGATCTGTCGTAGCTAAATTTGACCCCATCATGTAGTACGTGTAATTTGGGTTATTTTTTCCAACATGCATTACCTTACACTTACCCACATTAAATTTCATTTGCCATTTTGCTGCCCAATCACTCAGTTTGCTGAGATCTTTTTGTAGTTCTTCACAATCCCTTTTGCTTTTGACTGTCCTGAACAACTTGGTGTCATCTGCAAACTTTGCCACCTCACTGCTTACCTCATTTTCTAGATCATTGATGAACAAGTTGAACAGGATCGGTCCCAGGACTGAGCCCTGGGGAACACCACTAGTTACCCCCCTCCATTGTGAAAATTTACCATTTATTCCAACCCTTTGTTTTCTGTCTTTTAACCAATTCCCGATCCATGAAAGGACCTTTCCTCCTATCCCATGACCACCTAATTTACATAAAAGCCTTTGGTGTGGGACCGTGTCAAAGGCTTTCTGGAAATCTAGGTATATTATGTCCACTGGGTGCCCCTTGTCCGCATGTTTATTAACCCCTTCAAAGAATTCTAATAGATTAGACAGACACGACTTCCCTCTGCAGAAACCATGCTGACTTTTGCCCAACAATTCGTGCTCTTCTATGTGCCTTGCAATTTTACTCTTTACTAGTGTTTCTACTAATTTACCTGGTACTGATGTTAAACTTATCGGTCTATAATTGCCAGGATCTCCTCTAGAGCCTTTTTTAAATATTGGTGTTATATTGGCCGTCTTCCAGTCATTTGGTACCAAAGTGGATTTAAAGGATAGGTTACAAACCACTGTTAATAACTCCGCAATTTCACATTTGAGTTCTTTCAGAACCCCTGGGTGAATGCCATCTGGTCCTGGAGACTTGTTACTATTCAGCTTATCAATTAATTCCAAAACCTCCTCTAATGTCACTTCAATCTGAGTGAGTTCCTCAGATTTGTCGCCTAAAAAGGCTGGCTCAGATTTAGGAACCTCTGTAACATCTTCAGCCGTGAAGACTGAAGCAAAGAAATCATTTAATCGCTCCGCAATGGCACTGTCTTCCTTGATCGCTCCTTTTATATCTTTATCATCCAAGGGCCCCACTGCTTTTTTAGCAGGCTTCCTGCTTCTAATGTATTTAAAAAACATTTTACTATTGTTTTTTGAATTTTTGGCTAGCTGTTCCTCAAACTCTTTTTTGGCTTTTCTTACTACATTATGACAGTTAATTTGGGAGTGTTTATGTTCCTTTCTATTTTCCTCACTAGGATTTGACTTCCACTTTTTAAAAGCTGCCCTTTTCTCTCTCACTGCCTTTTTAACATGGCTGTTTAGCCATGGTGGTTCTTTGTTAGGTCTCTTACTGTGTTTTTTTATTTGGGGTATACATTTAAGTTGGGCCTCTAGTATGGTGTCTTTAAACAGTTTCCATGCAGCTTCCAGGGATTTTAGTTTAATTACTCTACCTTTTAGTTTCTGTTTAACTAGCTTCCTCATTTTAGTGTAATTCCCCTTTTTGAAATTAAATGCCAGAGTGTTTGACCGCTGCGGTGTTCTTCCCAACACAGGAATATTAAAAGTTATTATATATATGTTAAATCATCTCTTTCCATACTTGATAATTTAGGATCAGACAGTACCACACTCTGTTGTCTGCAGATATCTTCAGACACAGTAAAATTCTTGTACTATACTCTTCCTGTTCAACTACAGTGCTTCCAGAATTTGCAAAGCCCATGCCAAAGGGTTAAGATCTACCTTATGAAAACGTAGTTAATAGTTTCTCAATAACTGGTAGAAGGTATTACATACATACATCATACATATGGAGTGAAACTCACATACAAAATACATTCAAGGTGCAAAGTAGAACTGCACAAGAAAGTAGCAAACGGCAAAATACATTTTAAAAATGGTTTCCAGGATTCAGAAGTTGACCACCATACGGTGAAAAAAATTTACAATTTTCATGTCCCTCTGAACAGGACTGAAAATTTTCACATCAGACATCAAACTCAACAAGTACAGAAGACAACAGGTATTTCTAAGGATGGAATCAGACAATTTTTATACTTTATATTTTCTTGAGGGGGATTTCCCCTCCTTCAACCTTTCCAGTCTCAAGCATAAAACCCAGCTGTTGGTCTCCTTTTTTCCTCCTTTTGGTCATTAATACTTATTTCTACAAATAAGAGAGATATAGGGCCAGATTCAGACCAGTAATAATCAGGTGACTGAAGCGGAACTGCAGCCACTTACACCAGCTTTGAATTTAGCCTCTAGCTTATAAAGAGAGCTCTAAAGAATTTTAACCATTTGGAGATCAGTGAATTTCCATAAATCACATTAACTCAACCAGTCTGACATGCTGTTTGGAAAGCAAAGAGGAATTTTTCTCTGTGCTGTCCATAGAGTATCATAGAATCATAGAACAATAGAGCTGGAAGAGACCTAAAAAAGCCATCGAGTCCAGCCACCTCCTCTAAGCAGGACCAAACCCATCAGATCAGCCCAGCTAGGGCTTTGTCGAGGCAAGACTTCAACATCTCCAGGGATGGAGACTCCACTACTTCCCTGGGTAGACCATTCCAATGCTTCAACACCCTCCTAGTGAAAAAGTTTTTCCTAATGTTCAACCTGGACCTTCCCAACTGCAACTTGAGACCATTGTTCCATGTTCTGCCATCTGTGACCACTGTGAACAGCCTCTCTCCCGCCTCTTTGCAACCTCCCTTCAGTAATTTGAAGGCTGTTATCAAGCCCTCCCTCAGTCTTCTCTTCTGCAGATTAAACAGTCCCAATTCCCTCAACCTTTCTGCATAAGTCATATGCTCCAGGCCCCTAATTATTTTGGTCGCCCTCCGCTGGACCCTCTCCTGTGTATCCACATCCTTCCTATACATATAATGAACTCTGAATTCATTCAATTATTCTACTAATACCAATAGTTAAACTTACTATTTTTAGCTTGCTGAGCCTTGAATCTAGCTACATTAGAGTGGAATAGAGCAGATATGACTATAATTAAATACTGGTTTGTTTATTCTGCACTACTAGACGTGGTGTTATGATGAAGTACTACAAATACTGCACTCTAGCAGTTTTAATAGATCGTGGGTGGTGATGACTGAATCTTCTGTTGATTTCTGTTCTTTCTGAATATTAATTAGAACCTTTTCCTGCATTCCCTAAGTTTTGTTTATCTACAGATACTGGAAGTTTCAGCATCGAGGTCAGCTTGAGGACAAACTCATGCTCTTATCTGGTGGGATGTGAACAATGGCACCATATTGCTCTTGTATTATATTGCTTTCCCTGTGAATTGCTGACTCTTTTAGGCCCAGAAAGGGGCAAAGACTGTTAGCTTGCAAGGAATGATAGAATTCCCAGCACTCTGTCTTAGCTTTGGTTTTCTATTGTGAAGTTGATGATATTGAAACATATGCCTATGAAGGAGCTAATACCAAACTGTTAAATGTACTTGGAATATTGAAATGAATTCATGTAACACACATTAGCTCCAGAATCTGCAATTAAAAAACATGTAAGACTCATTTTTGTGCCAGGACCATGCTTTCATGCACTTTTACAATGCCTTAAAGTGTCATAATCAGTTATAAATGTGTTACAAGATGTACACTATATAAACATGAATAGATCCTTATACTTGTTTGCTGCATATACAAAGAAGTACTGTTCCATAAAAGGCAAAGTACTAAATGAAGTTTGGTCTACTTTTGCTTTTGTTTTCAAAAGCAACATTCTCTAAAGGAATTGTTGTTAATAGAGCGGGTGTTAAGAGTTCCACAACCATTTCACGTGGAGCTTTATGAAAATAAGTATGAAGTAAGGTAAGAACTATTTGCTTAATCTGGATACAACTCTATTTGCATTCATGATGTTCCTGATGGAAATTACAATACAGCTTTACATAAGTGGATTTTGAAAGTGATTTACCTCTGAATATAGTTGTTACAGCTTCATTTTTGGGTTGAAATGTCCAATATAAGCTTTTACTAGAGGCCTGCACCCTCCTTGCAAATCCCATTCCACATTCAGAATTTAAGTTCTTAGAAGACAACATAGTAAAATCAGTATATTGGCTTAATGTACTGTGCAGCAACTAAATATAGTATTTAGGTAATTAAATTTAGTTATGACTCATCTGCTGCAAAGGCTGGTCCCGTTCTCCAGCCTGGAACTTTAACCAGGAAGTTTATCAATCAGTTTTCCATTTTCTGTAATGGACAAAGGACAAAGGAACTGGTGTTTTTATAAGGAGTAGAGGGAGAAGCAACATTTCCCCAGTGAAACAAAAATCTGCAATCTCCACGAAATTGCAGCAAGCTCTTTTGGTGACCTACGGCTAAAGTTTGGAACTTGTTCCAGCATGATTAATTTTCCACTGTCGGTACATGCTCCAGTGTGCCTAACTTAGCTGCAAAATTACTACAAAACACATCAAGAGCAGAGAAGAGGTGCTCCACGGGAATTCTGGGAAATGACGACTGATGACCAGGTTCCAACTACTACTATAACTAATATAGAAGAGACCCAGGTTAGCTATCCTTCCAATGAAAAACATTTTGGGAAAAACATAACATTTGACCTAAAAAGTTGTAACTTGGCAGTGTTCTAGCTATACAGGGTGCCAGCACAAACACAGAGAAAATACTTCTAATAAAAATAGTATCACTAAGTCATCATAACCAAATTCTACCCAGAACTCTTGTTAAACCAGTTAACCCCTTTGATTTTTAGAAAGAGATAAAAACAGATGTTTAAAAATAAAGTTCAGTTTTACCATTAATGCTTCTTTGTTTGTTGTATTTTCCACTATTTAACTCTACAGAAAGTTATTAAATTATATCCCTGAGAATGTGGCATGTTTCTTCCTTCTATGCTCTTTTCCTTACTATGATAAGCTTATATATGAAAGTATCTGTAGAATACAATATTAATTAATTGTTCCTCTGCTGTAAATAACTAGTCTTATATGGTGATCTCATCATTCTGGCATCTCCCAGTGTTGAGTCTGGTTTGTTCAGGTGCTGTGTCTCCAGTTGATTATTTAGGGCCTTAGTCTCATGGGAGCAGCCGTTTTGTTTTCATAATTAATGCTATAGATACTGCATGTCAGCTAACTTCTAAACTATATTTTCCCTCTCCTGTCTTACCATGAATACTTCCCAGTAGAATATCACCACCTGTTGAAGACAGAAATGAAGATTCTGCATAAAGATATTTGGTTTTCAATAAACCATCTTCAGTAGAAATGTTAATGGCTGTCCCCTGTAGTTTCTCTATATTCACACTCTGTAAGAGAAACAAGCTGAAATAAGCACCACGGAAATATGCCAAGAACCTTTGAGAGACAACAGAACTACACAAAACACATTTACCCAAGTACAAGACATAATGGGAGTGTCAGATCTCAGCTAGAAGCCACTGAACAAAAAATAAATCATATTTTCACTTCCATTCAAGGACTTCAAAGTACTTTATAAGTATAAACTGAATTAATCTTCACAACATGCCTATGTAGAAGGGAAATATTATTATACTCATTTTACAGGTGGAGAACCTGAGGCACAAAAAAGTTAAAAGAATTTTTAAAGATGATACAAAGGGGTCCGTGGACCAACTAATAATAAAACATAGCCCTGTATTTTGCCCATATGACCCCAAATCCAGGGAAATTAAAGATCTCAGCTAGATCCTACAAAATTACATAAGTATAATATGTTTAAAAAATAAGTTATAGAATATGATCAAAATTAATAACTGGATGTTAGTGATCTTGAGACAAAGACTTTTGCAGCTATTTAAGAGATGAAGTTAATATAAGGTGCTTTGATAGGAAGTAGCTTACTGTGAGCATACATGAATACTATATGTAACACATACCAACATAGTTTTTTTTGTCCCATTTGGGTCTGAAAGTTGTGTTATGCTGTTTACTCACTCAGACTATACATTTTCTCACTTTGGCTACGTCTACACGTGCACCCAACTTCGAAATAGCTTATTTCGATGTTGCGACATCGAAATAGGCTATTTCGATGAATAACGTCTACACGTCCTCCAGGGCTGGCAACGTCGATGTTCAACTTCGACGTTGCTCAGCCCAACATCGAAATAGGCACAGCGAGGGAACGTCTACACGGCAAAGTAGCACACATCGAAATAAGGGAGCCAGGCACAGCTGCAGACAGGGTCACGGGGCGGACTCAACAGCAAGCCGCTCCCTTAAAGGGCCCCTCCCAGACACACTTTCATTAAACAGTGCAAGATACACAGAGCCAACAACTAGTTGCAGACCCTGTATATGCAGCACGGACCCCCAGCTGCAGCAGCAGCAGCCAGAAGCCCTGGGCTAAGGGCTGCTGCCCACGGTGACCACAGAGCCCCGCAAGGGCTGGAGAGAGAGTATCTCTCAACCCCCCAGCTGATGGCCGCCATGGAGGACCCCGCTATTTCGATGTTGCGGGACGCGGATCGTCTACACGTCCCTACTTCGATGTTGAACGTCGAAGTAGGGCGCTATTCCCATCCGCTCATGGGGTTAGCGACTTCGACGTCTCGCCGCCTAACGTCGATTTCAACTTCGAAATAGCGCCCAACACGTGTAGACGTGACGGGCGCTATTTCGAAGTTACTGCCGCTACTTCGAAGTAGCGTGCACGTGTAGACGCAGCCTTTGTGAGCATGACAAGATGAAAAACTGTGATACAGCAGAACAGTAGAGCTAGGTATTATTATTCTTAATAATTAATATGTTGTACTACCGTCAAGCCTAGGACCCCTAATACATAGGCCAGGAACCCATGCTAAGAAGAGCTTTACAGGTAAAGAAAGAGATTTAAATCTAATACAGTTGGAGAGACTGGAAAGGAATTTGAAGGTATTGGAGAGACTGAAGGGGTATAGAATAAAAGTCAGTAGAACCTGTCTTTTGCACAGACAGCTTTATAACTAGGGTGGATAGAATCAATTTAAAAAATGAAATAACGGATTATTAGTTCTATTTGGATTTTTTGATTTTTTAAAAAAATCAATACTACATTTATCATTTAAAAATAAATTACAATTAAATCTGATCACAAACATGTTACACATACACTTAAGTCTCAAAAAATGACTTAATGGTTCTATTTCTGTCCAGACCCTAACTACCAGCTCTTGCTTCTTCAAAGTCCTGGGCTTCCAATTGCTATTTCTCAGCAAACTAAAGAGAAATACATGCAAAGAAAGACACAGGCTGAGTAGGATTATTTTTGTTCTGTGCTTATGTGATAGTGGACCTGGGCCAAGCATTGCATAGTTAGTTGAGACATTGTCTTAAGACAGAAAGACAATAAATAGGAAAGGATGGAAGCAGCACAGAAAGGAACTGTGAAAAAAGGGAAGATATTATTCAGCACACACAGAGCTTCCTATATTCCCCCCACATTTTTGCCACAGAAATACTATCATTGCTTCTGGGCATGAGAGAGACCCTACCTGGGAATATTTTGAAGAAATTCATTCCCTGACTACAAAAAGGAAAACATGTCAAGTGTAAGCAATGCAAGAAGAAAACACAAAGCCAAAAACGAAACATCATGAAGAGAAAATTGGGAGAAAATGATGTGGCTGAAGATGTGGATATGGCTGAGTGGATCAACTTGTTAGTAACATAAATAATTGACTATGCAATGCATCATTCTTCAAGACCTTCTCTCTGCCTTTTAGTATAAGCATGATTTTTGGCAAATAAGTTCCCAAGCTGTTTGCTGTGTTGGATGTTGATATAAAAAAGAGTTTAGCTTAGGCTAGGTCTACACTAGGCATTACAATCTATTTCAGCTATGCAATTCTAGCTACGCCATTTGTGTAGCTAGAATCAACATATAAGAATCGACTAATGCCTAGTGTAGTCCAAGCCTCTGTAGTCTCATGCCAACATCCCTTACTCCAAACAACAGCATCAAACGTGAAAAATCAAACTCTGTAAGATCAACTTTAGCATGTCAATCTTCCTGTAAGTATAGATTCACCCTTAGATAATCCTTAGTGCTCGTTTAACAGGTTTAGAGTCTATCACTCAAGTATACAATGCAGAAAGCTCAGAAAGAGAAATTTAAAATTGCCAATTGCCACTGTCATTTTCTTATTCTATATAATATAATATATGCCCCTTCTTTTGGAGCATCATGGCCACAGACCAGGACAGTGATGCTGTATCCTATTCCCTATTTTACTTCAGTATAACTCAGCTTTTCCAAGGAACCTCATTCTACACTTGTTTTGTCAAAAAACAGACGTGTCAGTGAGTACAATGGGCTTACTTCAAAATTAGGTGCGCTCTAAACACAGTCTTAGCTTTTTTGTGAACTTGATTTAAACCAATGATTTTTTGTACGTGTGTGATTTAACCCATTCTACCCAGTTTGTAACTGCAGCAGAGGGCACATTCTCATGTGATGACACATACAATAATTACGTTCTTATTGATTCATATATTATAATGCCAGAAGGACCACTAGATCATGTAGACTAGAGGGCAGAAAACTACAGACGCAAGGTCAGCCATTTTATTCTGTCTCTTGAACCTCTGCTGGGGAGCAGGCTCTGCGGCTTGTTGCTACCTCTTGGAGCCTCATGGAGCACCGCATGTCCCCATTCCAGCAGACTCCTACGCGTAGGGGCAACCAGAGGGCTGAGATTCTACTCTAAATTGATAGCGGTTGCTCAAGACTATCATTATAAATCACGTTTTCCTATCCTTTAATCATTATCATGGCTCTTGTCTCCAATTTATCAGCACCCTTCCTGAAATGTTGATACCAGAACTGGAGCCAGTACAGTAGGTGCAATAATGTCAATTATGAAAGCAATATAGCCTCCTTACTCTTACTATATATTCTTCTGCTTCTGTGTATCCAAGGATCAAATTAGCTCTTTTGGCCAATGTCCCGCTGGCAAGTCCAGACCTGCCACCAGACTTAGGAGGGGGCCAAAGTGGGCAGTTGCCCACAGGCCCCTTTGAAATACCATGGAGCACTGTGCCGCCACTCTGCGCGCTGCCCTGAAGGAGCATGGGTGGGGACACAGTGCTGACTGCCCTAAGCCCTGCCTCTTCCACCTTGGCCCTGCCCCTTCTGGGGCATGGAGTCAGGCCCCCTCCTGCTTGCGCAGGGCAACTGTCAGCACCACTGAGAAGCTCATATTCACCTGATCTGCCACGACGCCAAAGATTGTATGAAGTCATTGTCTCCCAGGAAAGAGTCCTCCATCTGTAAGTGTAGCCTAGGTTTTTTCTTCCCAGAAGTATAACTTTTCATTTGGCTATGTTAAAATGTAAGTTGTTTGCTTGGGCCCAGTTTACTAAATGATCTAATACTTACAAGTTCAGCATGACTTCTGTGGTAATTATACAATAATTTCAAGTTACACTCCTCTTCAGTATGTTTTAATTTGCCAGCTTTGCCTTCTTCCTTAATTAAGTATATTGGGCAAGGTCATTATCCACCTTACGGAATGATTTACGTGCTAACAGTGTACATCATGCTTCACATCGGATCACCTTACAATCCAATTTGGTATTTTAATGCTATCTTTGCCTTATAAAATGAAGATGTTCATGAGAAAAAACAATTAATCTATCCCAATATAATCCTTTGTAAAGGGCATGACACAGAAAAGTTCTTACAAATATAGGGATGTGCCATCAAAATCTTCTGGCCAATTAAAGTTCTCTCTTTCCAGCCCTGCTATGTGCAATTACAATCAACTGAGTTTGAGAGTAAAATCGTCACCCCCCCATTTTAGCCCCTTTATGCTGCATGAAATAGCCAAAGCAGAACAGGAGGGCCTTAGAAGCCCTGTGCATCAAGGGGGTAATTCCATTGTTGCAGGCACAGTGCAAGACAGCTTCTGAGGGCATCCTCGTAAGTCCCAGCATAGGGGCATGCTAGGAGCAGGGATGACATAAAAAGAGGTATAGCGGCAGCAGGGTCAGAGATCTAGAGCAACACTGCAGCCCATAGGACCGATATCAAATTATGCAAGAGGCACATCCCACTCCCAGACAGACTAGGCTCAAGAGGTCACAAAGATGGTTTACACAGCATAGGCTTTAGCACCACAGCACATAGTCTAATCCTATATTTCACACATAGATATTTCATACACAGTGCACAGACCCCATATAATTCAATAACGTTCAAGGATTGCTGCCAACTTAAAATTTTTCTGATTTGTCAACCTTGATTACTATTTTTCGTTCTCTGTGCCTTAAATATTGAGTCTGTTCTGGTACGGCTATGATCTGAAGAAGTGGGTCTGTCCCACAAAAGCTCATCACCTAATAAATTATTTTGTTAGTCTTTTAAGTGCTACTGGACTGCTTTTTTGTTTTGATAGTATATAGACTAGCATGACTATCTCTCTGTTACTATTCAACAATGCTCACTCTAGTCATCAGTTTGAACTCCTCTGGCCTCAGGGTACAATATATATGTCCTTTCCACTTTTAAAGGCCTGGGGGTGTTTGAAATTCCTCCTCCTGTTTGGACACAGCACACAGCATCTTCCCAGCTGATCCTACCAGCTTTCCACAATGGATGTGCTCTCCCATGCAATATGCCGGAACTGTTGGCTCTGTGGAGAGAGGAGGCTGTGCAGTTACAGCTTTGCTCTAACCACAGAAAATCTATGGGCTAATTGCTAGAGCATGTAAGAGAAGGAACATGCAGCAGTGCCATGCTACGAGGTTAGGCAAGCATTTCAGAAGGCAAAGGAATCCAACCATTGCTCTGGTGCAGCATAAAATACATGTTGATTCTGAATTGGGAAGCAACCTCATCTCCATTTGTTTACTTTCTGTTTCACAGTGCTTGAAATATATTACAGCACCAACCTAGACGTGTTCATAACACTCATCACCAGACCTGGCAGCAGCTCAGGACCCATGCTTTCAGGCAGAGATGGCAGGTGCACAGTTAACAAGGGTTGTTTAAAAAGAAAAAAAGACAGGAAACAAATTGGAAGCTCATGGAATGATCTGGGGAAGAAAGAACTGCATCAAAGGATGGTGCGCTCGCCACTATGATGCACCACAACCTCTTTCCAGAGCTCCCAGGGGCAGAAGGTGATGAGTTGTGCATTGTAACACGCTCTCTGCTGATGCAAGGGCATCAACTGTGGATGCACTCCACCAATGCAAGCAGAGTTGTGTGGGCATGTACAAACAATGCAATTTAACCACCTTATGATTGCTGATTTACTGTAAGTCAACTCAACTATGTAGTGGAGATGTGGTCCTAGTTTCTTCCTGTTGCAGTGCTAGTGAAGCCAAAGCACTGATGGCCCTGGGTATTTTAAGTGGCAGATCATTGAGACCTATTCAAAACAGGATTTGTTGTCATTGTGTTTGTATTTTGTTTTCATTTGGTCATCTGAAGCCATGTCTACATTAGTGAAACCATCGTTATTAATATCAGTGGAACAGACATATAGGCAGCAAATGTTAGGAAAGAGACATTCTATTGTAGACACAGCCTACACATACATTGATTTTTCTAAAATATGCAAAGAATGCCTGAAATAAGAGTTCTGAGAGGTGTGAAATAACACATTTACCTTCACGGGGTATCAACTTCATGTGACTAGATATATTTTAACGTTAAACTTTGATGGATTTTGTTAGTTTCACTAGTATGGTTTTGTTAAGTAAATGTTATACAAGTACAAGATCCTAGCAGTATAAATTAGCAAATGACTCCCCACTGAAGTAGGATTTTTTGCTAATCAATCCACCAGAAATTCATGGAAAATTCCATCCCCTCCTGTGAAGATCAGAACATAAAAACACACATACTAGATCACACCATTAGTCCTTTCCGCCCAATATTCTGCAAGCAGTGGCCGGTACCACTTGCTTCAAAGGAAATGAACACAACAGTTCCATTATGAAGTGACCCATACCATTGTCCATTCCCAGTTTCTGGAAGACAGAGGTATAGAGACACCTACAGCAAGGTGCTATGTCCCTCTCCATCTTGGCAAGTAGCTATTATAAATGCCACTTATACACAATGAACTTACCTAATTCTTTTTATAGGCCAGTTATACTTATAGTTGCAGTAATTTAGCCCCACAAAACTCATTTTGCCTTCAGGCACAAGGTAACTAGCTGTTTTTTTGTTTTGTTTTGTGGACAAATGAAGTATCTTTATTACATTCCTCAGTATAGTTAATGAGAGTGAGTAGATTTTGTGGCGAGGCGAATTTTCATGACAAGTTTGCAATACTGAGTTAGTTTCTGAATCTAAATAAAAAAAATGTAAGAAGCAACCCATGCTTTGTTATTTTTTGCTCTCGTTCTTTGTTTTATAAGCACCTTGACCATTTCTTCATTTTTGTCCAACATTTTAGAAAACAACTCCCTTTGTGGCTGAAATCTTGGTGTACAATTTCTGCCCAGAAGAAATTACAGAGCATAGCTAGAAACCCCTCACATTCCTGGTTTACAATGGAAATGCTGACAAACCATAACTACATAGTGATGACTACCACTAATGGAACAAAAGTGTAATAACAGCACACATGGCTGATAAAACGCAGCCTGATGACGAACAGAAACTGTTATTTGAGAAAAGCTGAATATCACTCTGAAAACCAGCTGCCCAATTATTACATTAACAAATTTTAATGTGTAGATAAATGCAATGAGACAATTTCTGTTCCCAGTGCCAGAGCTGTAAACTCATAATAACTTCTCTGAGCCCTCTAAATGATTGTGGATTTACAAAGGTGTTACTGACAGCAGAGTAGTTCTTCACTATATTATGTGGCTTGTTGGAAGCATTTAGGAAAGTACCTTTTCATATATATAAAATTAAATGAATGTTCCATTGCTTCAAAATCATATTTTAGCACATTTATATAAAAATAGTACTATTTTCAAGGTTAAAAAAACATCCATTGCATTACAATGCTCTCTGGGTATGCTGTTTGTATTTACAAAACAAATGTCACATTCAATACATGGAATACAAATGTGCCAGATTCTCCTTTGATATAACAGTGTAAAGCCAGTAACTCCATACCTAAATTTTACTCTCAGTTATCAGGGTAAATTTGGAGTAACTCTACTGAATTCATGAAAGTAGATTATGGCAAATGACTTATATTTATCCTAATTTACACTAACATACAAAAGGAGAGAGCCAATGCCAGTATGTTACAAACCAAGTGAAGCTGCTTTGGCATATGTTCTCATACACTACACTGGACATTACTCTATATGAAAACACAAGGGTCCCAATGCTCAACTCAGGCTCAGATGAGCTCAGCACAGGAACATAAAGATGGGACACCACAGTGGCTGTAAACCTTATTTGTACTTCCCCAGTCTCCTGTGCTGCCAAGGGCCTCAGGAGTGCTCTAACCTGGCCTCATGGGAACCATGACATCAGCCAAGGACAACAGTAGGATCAAGGTCAAGCCACATACTTCCCGCAGAAGACTATAAGCTAAAAGGCCTGGTTTGGGTGGCATTGTGCTAGCACAGCCAGAGGAGTTCTCAGCTGCCTAGTTAAGACATCTTTCGAGTCCCTTTGCACCACTGAAGCAGGGGCCCGGGGCTGGTCCATGGTGTGTGGCAGCTGTACAGAATAGCTAAAGCAAGCAAAGCATGGTGGTGTGAAACCTGCCTTATGGTGCCATCTGCTGGAAAGTATGAATTATTTCTATTTTAAAACTGGTTTGTAGTTTCAGTTCACACTACGTGATTAGTAACAGAGAGGAAGCCGTACTAGTCTATACACTGTCAAAACAAAAAGCAGTCAAGTAGCACTTTAAAGACTAGCAAAATAGTTTATTAGGTGAAGAAGTGGGTCTGTCCCACGAAAGCTCACCTAATAAACTATTTTGCTAGTCTTTAAAGTGCTACTTGACTGCTTTTTGTTTTGATACTACGTGATTAGTGTTACATACTCCCATTCAGCATTTTACCTAAATAGCTGCCCTGAAACACACAAACTATTTTTTGCTTTAATTACGATGACCGTATTGCTTTGAAATTATTGCATGTAAGATCCATTGTACACTAACTTGTTGGCCATGATGTTTTAATAAAATCTGTGCACATGCCCAAACTTAGTTGCTTAGAGTGAGGCACCTAAATCCACATTTAACAACTTAAATAAATCATCTGATTTTCAGAGATGCTCAATCCCCTTTTACTTTAATGAAAGCAGTGGGTACTCAGCATCTGATACTATCAAGCCACTTTTAATTAGGTGCTTACGTATTAATTGAGATGCCTATTTTAAGCACCCACATTTGAAAATGTTGGACAAGTTAACCCTAACTTAGTAGGAACAACTAATTGATGAAATTGCATCGACTTATTCCATAGCTAAATTTATTTGTATGGTAAAATAAAAGAAGACTGATTTATTTTTAAGATTAATAAAAACTAGCACTTCAATCTACTATGGCAGAATTTATATTTACAGATTGACCTCATATGCATAATTTAACATGAATCTAGTTAAATAGTCAAAAATACATAAAATAGTCTTGTCAGTAAGATAGCAGATTTTAATAATGGTTCAGTACGTTAACTGGCATACTTTATAAGAGTAAAATAAGAAACTTTGAATTCCAGCTTCTAATATCTCCACAAGTGGGATGCTTGTGGACTTTGTTAATTATTTATATTGGTGCAAGGACTAGAGCCCCCAAACAGGACTGGAGCTCCACTGTGCTAATGAATTTATGCATACACAAGAAAAAGAGTCCTTGCCCTGTTAGAGGTAACAGTGTAAGGCAGGGTCAGCAACCTTTCCTAGGCAGAGTGTCAAAATTTGAACTTTTGATCTCCATCTATGGTCCAAGTGTCGATGGACTGTTAGTGACTTTGAAAAATATCTACTTACCACACCTTCATTAGTAAATAAATTATGATGCAGAGTTTTACTGTTTAGATGGTGGTTGACAGCATTAGCTGGTCTTTTGTTAATCCACAGCTTTGAGAAAGCTCCCACTTGCATGAAAGAGGAGAGGGAGGGCTGAGCTCCTGCCTTTAGTACCAATGAAAATCAGCTTGTGTGCCACTCCTGGCACTTATGCCAGGGGTTGCTTACCCCTGGTCTAAGGGCTTGTCCACACAGTGCATTAGTCCACACCAGAGGGGAGTAAGTTCTAATATGCACTAGCATACTGTACACTTATTGGCAGTATTCCCACTAATCTTTTCCATCCATGTGCAGAATGAATTTTGTTATGTACAGACACACATGAATTTGCACCAGCAGAAGAAACACAAATCTATCCGTGGGAGTTTAGCTAATCAGCTGGGTGGCACTGGAATCTCTCCTTAGCAGCCAGGCAAGCACACCGCTTACAGGGAACACTGCTAACCGGCTGTGCGGAAACTATGAGCATTTGCTGAAAGTGTGTGTTAATGTACTCCTATTCCAAACAGGACTACTTTAGCGCACATTAGGGAACTTCGTGTGCATGTCAGTTGGGTGTGCACACATCAGCTAGCGTGCAATGCATTAAAGCAGTGATGGGCAACCTATACACAGGAGCGGGACACGTGTAAACTTCCTTCATCTCAGAGAGCTGCAAGATTGTCACTATCACGACAGTCTCTCAGCATAGTGCACTTTTGTGAGGTCAGTTCAACCATAGCAGCACTTTTATTGGAGACAGAAGGAACGCAGGTCTCTCACAGTGTAATGTGCACAATCAGTGTGCACCTCACTTCACATGCCCTTACTTTAGATACATGTCACTTTAGTAATACTGGTAGGGGGAAACATATATATATGAGCAGAAACCTGAGGAATCCAGCAATCTACGGTAAACAAAATGTCTTGTGGGTCACACATAGAATCCCCATGGACCGCAGATTGTCCACCACCGCAACAGAACACACAAGAATTTACACCCTTCTGGTGTGGACAAGACACAAGCATAAAAAAAAAAACCCACAACAGGCAGGCAGGGTAAGAATGAGATGAAGATTAGCTGATCAGAATCATGTTCCAGTATATAACCACTTCTCAGCACTTACCTACTTTATATCAGTCAATTTGAATTACAAGATTTTACAATCCCCGACAGGGAAGGCATCGTTTTTGCTTACACTTTTCTCCGTCGCGTGAATATCTGCATTTCCATGAAGAGTTCCCAGACAGATCACTTTGCCTCCTTTAGTTCGTACATAGATTTTATGACTCTGAAAAAAATTATACATATGTATCAAAATTGTTTACTGTAAGGTGAAAGTCCCAAGTTCCTGCTGCATACTATGGTTTCTGTTAAGATCTCTCACTTTCTGTTTAAATTTCATAGTCTGGTATAAGACCTAACTCACTCATAACATGTATCATGGTTTACAAATACAGCTAGTGTGAGAAGGAATTTACAAGCAAGGTCATAGCTTTCTCATAGTTTGAAAAAAGAGATAATAACCATAGCAATTGTGCTCCAAGGCCAAGTCCAGAGGCTGTGAGACAAGCCTGAGCTGCCAGGGATGAGATACCCTCCTCCCTTTCAGTATTCTCGACAAGACATTTCCCTAGTTCACTAACCTAGGGCCCTGGATACAAGAACAATGTGTTACAAATAAGTGATGTTTGTTATGTACTCTCATTGTTTTATTTTAACTCCTTCAGATATGGACCTGTGGCTCATACCCTATCAAACAAAGGCATCATTACTCCCACGGATACATAAGCGGGACTAGAATCAATGTATGTGTTCTTTAAACACAAGACTAAAGAAAGAACCACCTGTGTCTTGTCTAGTTGCATGTAAATTACAGGTGGAGTCATTGTGTAACATTATAGAGCATTGGCTTATTGTGCTCATCATGTCTTGATGCCAGCACCTATCCAGGGGCTTGGGACCTCTCACCCCGCATTTCTCACCACCCATTGATATCCTGTATAATCACTTGTAACCTATTGCTTGACAGTGCTTCACTGAGCCTAGCCTAACAGGCAAGGTGGCACTCCGCCAGTGCTGTGTGCGATAAACCCTCCTGCTTGATTCTAGACAGTGTCCAGACTTTGTTCCTACATTTAATTTCAGATTCTATTTATTTTTGGTTTTTCAAACTCCACTGTTCAAATCAACTTGATCTGCAAACCTCAGTATTTCTACTTCTTGGGCTTCTTTCTAGAAGGCTGCCGAGTGCGTTAAATAATTCTGCTGTGGACAGCTTTCCACTGTGGTTAAAACCAAACTAAGTTTTCCTTCTGATTCAAGATATAACAATATGGATTACTCTGCCAAGCTTTCATTTTGTGAAAGCCGCTATTTTGGACCCAAATGATTTTAGCGTCTTAAATGTGGGAAAAATCCTTTTTAAAAGTTAAAAAAAAGAAAAAAACCCAAATACCATTTCAATATCAACAATTTTGCAGTGTTTTGTGTTTGTGGTTGATCCTAATCAACCACACTTGGAATCCTGTAATGCAAGATTTCCAACAACAATAAGTTTGTGCTAAAATGTTACATTGTTGCAGGGATCAACTATTAGTAATGTCACTTGGTAATTTTCACAGGTAGAAAACGTATAATTTTTGCCCCAAGTAAACTCTTTCATATCTGGAAGCCCGGGGACCAGGAGGTTGCTGGATATTCAAATATTCTTGATTATAGGGAGGTATGCCTAGCAATGCATAACACTAAAGAAAAACAAGCTTAGTTATTAAGAAGCAAACAAAAATCTATGCAGAGTACTTTATTTACCAATAACAGTAGTACCGTAGTATAGTACATTGTAACCTTATACAGAATTTGCTGTATTTACTGTCACTATACTGTGCTTACGGAAAATGTAACTAAAATGGTTTACTTTTGGCTACAATACCAGTTATTTGAGAGTTCTGGATAATAGAATTCTGGATATGAAAGAGTTTACTATATTAAAATCTACCACTATCAAGTTTTACCAGTTTCACTTTCTATTGGTACACATTAGCCAGGAGACAAAGACCAGTAAAATGTTCAGTATAGCAGGGGGAGGCAGCTGAGGGTTGAAAACTAAGTCTCAAGAAAAGTTGGTGGAAATACCTTTCGTGTGTGAGAACACCTTTTTCTATCATTCCTTCCTCAGCAATTGATATGATCACTTCACTTATTCAGCAAGTTTAAAGACAGGCAGCTTCTCCTGAGATAAGAGTGTCACTTTGTAATCTCTTACTAGGGTATGTAAAAGACTCTTCACAAACCATGCATTCCTGACTCCCCACCTGACCAGAAAGCAAATCCAAAAGGTAGCTTCATATGTTCACAATTTATGAAAGGCATAAAGGCATAGGCATGCAAAGGAAAACGAATTTGGTTGGCTCACAAATTCAAGCCATTATGCCATGCTGCTATTTGATTCTTTAGGGTGGAACCTACAGATGGTTGAAACAATTAACTGCAGAAAACAAGAAATAAAGCCTTAAGGTCTGAATAGACAATGGTAATATTTAAAAGAGGATGGACTCTTGGGCTTGTTCGCTGCAACCTGGGACGTGGATGTAGGACTTTAATCTGGATTTGCAGATTATTATGTAGGGACCATCTCCTGCAGTTTTTACTCTGATCAAAAAGTCTCCTCCTCTTGTAGCCAGCTGCAAAACAATTTAGAACAAGGGGGAACAATGCCAATGCTCTGTAATTAAAAACAAAACAAAAATGCTTTCTTCCCACTGCCCAGTCTTATTTATTCTGCTTATTTAGTCTGCAAAAGAGTGAAAAGAGCTTTGATAGAAGTATTCAACTATCTGAAGTGGGGTTCTAGAGAGGATGGAGCTAAGCTGTTCTAAGTGGTGGCAGATGACAAAATGGGAAGCAATGGTCTCAAGCTGCAACAGAAGAGATTTAGATTTGATATTAGGCAAAACTATTTCACTAGGAGGGTGGTGAAGCACTAGAATGGGTCACTAGGCTACAAACTTACTTCAAGTTAACTTTGAAGTAAGGGGTTACTTTAAAGTAGCCCACAGAGCATTTACACACACTTTTCCTTACTTCGAAGTTAACTTCAAAGTCACTACTCCATTGCTGGGAATGGAGCAGTGGCTTATTTTGAACTTTAACTTCAAAGTAAAGTGCGTGTAGATGTTGTGCACTCCTTACTTCAAAGAAAGGGGTCTGCTAAGGAGGCGGCCTCCCCCCAAGACAGAGGTAATCTTGCCAGACCAGGCAGGGCTCTATGGTTCCTGCCAGCTGCCTTAAAGGAAGCAGCTCCCCGGCAACCTCAGGCAGGAAGCTGTGTGTGCCACAAGCAGGGGCAGCATGAGCTCTCCCTTGTACTGCCTCTGCTCGACGCACAAGCCAGCCTCCACACCCGCTGGCCACCTTGGCAGCACGCCAGGACCCTCCTGTCCTCCAGGAGCCATGGACAACAAGTCCAAAGGCTCACAGCGCCCGGCAAAGGGCCATGCCAGGAGGGCACACTCCTGGACCGAGGCGGATCTGAAGGACATCCTCACTCTGTCGGGGGGGGGGGAGGAGGAGGTCCTTTGGCAAACCAGCGCCTGCCAGAGAAATGCGGAGCCCTTCGACCAGCAGCCTTGCCTCCTGAGGTGGCCCCAGCAGCGCCAGGGACAGTGTCCGGGCAAAGATCAAGGAGCTGAGGCAGGCACGCATCAGAGCCCAAGATGCTGCCAGCTGGTCAGGGGCATGGCCTGTGCACTGCCTCCACTACTGGCAGCTGCACAGGCTTCTGCGGCCAAGGAAGGCAGCTGCCCTGGAGCATCTGGTAGACACTGCCGCCCCTCACCACAGACAGCGACAAAGAGGCAGGCCCCTCCAGCACTGCCAGCCCCCCACATGGGGAGCGGCCCACTGAGACTGAGGGTGAGGGTGATGACAAGGGCTCCAGCGATGAGACCCTTGTCAATGCCCTCCCCTCTGGGACACCCAGCCGAGCCTCATCGAGCCGAGCCCTGGGAAGTCACAGCCAGTACGTATGGGATGTCGCAAGGGCCTGGGATGCCCCTCCCCCCCAGAACACCCTGCAGCCCACAGGCCTGGAGACAAGGAAGGAGGAGGGAACACAACCCAACCCTCACCAGCGGGAACCTCTGGACACCTGGGATCCCACGGGGCTCAAGGGCCATTGGGTGACAGGAGAGCAGGGTGGGGGCCAGCAGAGCAGGGGCCCCGGCCCCCCTCAGGGTTGGGAGCCAGCACTTATGGGCCATCCCCCTGTCCCCTTCTGTCTCCACAGGTCCATCATTGGGCAGCTGCCACAACCCTTCAGAGAGGGCCACAGCTGCAGTGGGCCGGGGACCGCCCCCATCGCCCCAGCCTGCATCCCCCTGCAGCTAGGCCTCATAGAGAGGGACGAGGAGGCAACCGCCAAGCGGGCAGTCATGCGGGAGATGACCGGGGTGCTCCAGGACTGGCTGGAGATGGAGCAGGACTTGTGGGTTTGGTTGCCTGGCAGCCTGAACACTGTGGCCCAGGCCTTGGCCACCCACCTTGCCCAACCTCCTGCCCCCTCACCAGCCTGACCCGCAGCCACCCTCCTGCAGACACTCCTCCTGAAGGCGCCCAACATGTGGTTGACCTGTCTCCAGCTGCCCATGTCAAGCTGGCTCCATGGCTCCTGGCCAGGGCAGGCGCACCTGGCCCAGCCCCAGTGGCTCTCCCACACAACCTGAAGAGGCTGAACACATGGAACTCCCCCACAACCTCCCTGGGGTCCTGACTATCGAGGATGCGAATGACGTATGAATAAATTTGAATATCGATTAGGTCAAGTCAATCACACCAGAACAATGGACTGGACTAAAACTGAGTCCTTACCAATGCTCCCAGGATTTTACCCCGCGACCCTGCTCGCCGTCTACGGTGGGTCTAATCACAACGGGGTTTCAGGGTGTGTGAACTGCGCTGCTGCGGTGTGTTTACCCAAGGAAGAAAATACAAACAAGATGTCAGGTTCAAACAGGGAGATAGGGTTTATTTTATAACTCAAAAGTATGAATTTTGGTAAGCTAAGTTGCACAAAATGTGTAAGCCCTTGTTTTTGTGGAATAGACACAGGACTTGAATACTATGGGTTATAGCCTTAAACAATAGGTAACTGCTGTAACAGCACTGCTATCTAATCCCTCAGCTACTTACTGTGCTTCTGGGACGGACCGTGCAGCCTTCGATGCGTGCTGTAAAATGGAAAGATTAACTTCAGAGCTGAGTTGTATTTATTTATTTATTCCTGGATCTTCCTGAGGTTCACCAGGTCGCTCAACCCTTGGCCGACTACCGCGGGGAGCAGATCTTACTTAGAAAAAGAATTTGCCTGCGCTAAGCTAGGTCAATTCTCTAGTTAAATGGGTTGCCCTGCTGGCCAAGCAGGGGAGAGCCCAGTATACGCGGGGTTTCCTTCTGAGAGGTTTTCCCCTTAGTTAAGTGGAGGGGTTTTCCTAGTTAAAGGTTATCCCCCCAAAAAATGGTACTGCCTATTTCGACCACCTTGTTACGGTGGCCCTTTATTGCAGAACCTTGATTACCCTTAAAGGGTTACTAAGGACACCAGGGTTTTCCCTTTATAGGGTTATCCCTGACCGCTCTACCCTCCTAAATAGGGGGGAGCTTATAGCTCTGGATTATAATAACAAAGCAGTTTACCTAACTACCCTCCTGTGTGCATGCAATAGTTTTAGGCTAGACCAATAGCATTGGCCCCCTGTGCCTTTACAGAAAGACAAGGAATACAAAATATAAGGCACTGATCACGGACTTGGGGAAGTCCCAATCCACCCTCTATTACAAAGCTGTATAAAAACATTAACTGCTCACCTAATTATTTAACCCTAAACCCAGACCATAAATACCTCCTTATTCCTGCTCTGTGATCCAGGCGCTGGGCCTGTAGTTCTCTTTGAGCTAGGAAGTTATGACCCTCACGGCGCGCTTGTACGGCAGCCGCGTGAGCTCCGATAGTAAAGGAGGGAGAAAAAGAGAGCCAGGAGGAAAAACCAGCTTGGTTAACAAAAACCTCCTGTGTTTTTAGGAACGACCGTGATATTTCAGACACCGGCCTGAGCTAGGGTCGGTGACTGGAAGGGCAGGGTCGCTGCTGTGGTTTCCCCGTGCAGGGCACCGTTGTTTAAGCGGTGCAGTCTGCCGGGCAAACCCTCCGGATAAAAGAACCGGAGCCTTACTAGTGATTTAGCTCTATGGAGACTGGAGCTCTTCTGGTCTTCAGGCTGGAGCTCTTCTGTTCTTCGACGGCCCACGGCGGCTAGAGAGCGATGACTGACACGCAGGTCAGCTTTGGCTCTTCTGCCAGCGATGTTCAGCTACAGGCTCAGTCCAGCTCTTAGCTCAGTCCTTCTGCAGTCTTCTTTCTTCTTCTGCTCCCCTCCAAGGTCTGGTCCAGAATGCCCCAAGCAGGGCTGCTCTCCTGAATATATGCAGCCTGGGTGGACCTGTTTGACAACCTCTGCCTGCTAGGTCCTCCTCAGTGCCACAATGTATCAAAGGGGCATTTGACTATTACATATGTATGAGGATTCTAAAGTAACCAATCAGTTTGAAACCTTTCAAACCATAACTTCATACATATTCATAGCCCGCCGAATATTAATTGCAACTGTCATTTTTTAACTGTCATTCTCCGGCAGCCATTTTGTGTTTCTAAAACTCCATTTTAACAGTGAATATGGTTTTTAATTTATCTAATTTTGATGTGGTTTGTGAGGGAAATATGTCACCACTGCTGGTAAAGCAGATTATAAGTTTAAAATGCTTAGCTTAAGAGCTATTTGGTCAGGATGCAGGGCAACCATACAGACACCACAGCTCATGGACAGGGACATATAAATCACCTCAGAAGAGGATATTTCTACACTGACCCCATTGCAGCCCCACAAGGGGCCCCGGACCTGGGCCAGCACAGGCAGCAATGGCCGCTGCTGCTCCTGGACCCCCATGCCACTGGGCCTTCTTCCATCCCAGCCCCCCTCCAAGTTCAGTCTCGCCACCTAACCCCCTTCCTCCTCTCTGTGCACCATTCTCCCCATGCACTGCAAATAGTTTCACATGGTCTGTTTTGTTTTCCAATTACATTTATTCCCCAAAGTAAAGTTTACTGTTCTCACTCCAAGCCTGTATCCCTGGTATGTGGTTGGAGAGTGATGGGGTGGGGGAGGGGAGTGGAAGGAGGTGTGTTTGGTGGGGCAGTGTGAGGAATGGGGAAGTGGCGGGGGGTGGGACACTGTGGTGCAGAATGTGACTGGGAGAGTCAGGGCAGGCCCTGGGTAAAGGCCTGGCACAAGTCCTCCGGGACCCTGAGCCCATCCATCTGGGCCTCGCAGCACAGTGCAGTGGGTGGCTGTTCGTAGCTGGCTCCTAGAGTCTGTCGCCCAGCCCTAGATAAAGGAATCCCGCCAGCCCTCCACAAGATTGTGGAGGGCACAGCAGGTGGCGATCACCTAGGGGACGTTTGGGAGCCTGAGATCCAGCCTGGTGAGGAGTCTGCAAAACCTCCCCTTCAGCCTCTCAAACACCTGCTCAACTCTGCCCCTGGAGTGGTCAAGGCTACAGTTGAGGGTGTCCTGGGCCAGCATGGTGTGTCCAATACAGGGCAACCATGAGTCATGGATTCAGCAGGTATGCAGCATTGGCCACGATGCAGGGGGGCATTGTGATGTTCCCAAGTGGGAGCTCCTGCAGGGGGACGTATGTGCCCTCTTGCATTCGGCATCCCAGCCATGAATTCTGGAACACCTGGGTGTCATGGACCCTGCCTGGCCACCCCACACGTGTCCAGGAAAGGGCCCCTTGTGTCCACCAGGGCCTGCAGTACCACGGAGTGGTACCCTCTCTTGTTAATGTAGGCAGCCCGTCTGCAGTCTTTAGCCCGGACCATCATGTGTGTCCCATCCAGGGCTCAGAACCAACTGGGGGAGCCCAGATCTGTGAACCTGGCAAGGGCAGCATCCAGGTCCCCCAGGCCGATGACACATCACAGGAGCACAATGTTGATGGCTCAGATGACCTGCCAGAGGGGTGGAGGGGGGAGGAAAACACGTACATGAACGCCTGATTGGGAGGTCTGCTTGCCCACTGACCCCTCCCTGCCAGGGCCCCCTGCACTTTGCCCACTAGCCCCCTCCATGGGATAGGTCCAGACTTACCTCAATCAGCACCGCTCTGACAGCGGCCTTGCCGACTCTGAATTCATGGCCAACGGACCGGTGGCTTTTGGAGGTGGCCAGCCTCCATAGTGCGATGGCCACCCTCTTCCACACCAGAGCGCTGCCCGCATCTGGTGTCCCAGTGCTGGAGGACTGGAGTGCGTCAGTGGCAGAGATCCTCGAATGTCTGGAGGGTTATGTGAAAGTTCCTCCGCCACTGCTCATGGTCCCAGTCCTCCAGCACCAGCCAGTCCCACCACTAGGTGCTGGTGGTGAAGGCCCATCAGCACCAGATCAGGGGGCCCAGGGGAGGGGCAGCAGTGCTATGACCAGGGCCTGGAGGCTGGGTTCCATGCGGGTGACCTGGCTGGGCTGCTGGAACAGCAAAGCAACCAGAATGGCCAGCAAGCTGGCCAGGGCGGAGAGGACATTGTCCTTGGGGAGGGCGTGAGCAGGCATGTTGGTCAGCTCCTCTACTCAGCATGTGCTCTGCTGCTTCTGTGCAGCCTGGCAGCTTTGAGCACGTGCAGGGTGTGGGTGTTGGGAGGGCTCTTTAAGGGGTTGGCTGGCTGCGAGCCCAGAAGGGCTTGTCGGAGAGGCAACTCCCGCCTGCATCATTTCTTGGCCTCTTACTTTTAAGCAGGGGCTACTGTGTGTAGATGCTTTACTTCGAAGTGGGGGGAAGCCTACTTCAAAGTAAGGCAGGGTGCTTTTTGTGTGTAGACACTCTACTTTGAAGTTGCTTAATTCAAAGTTATACAATGAAGCAAGCAACTTTGAAGTTATTTTGTAGTGTAGATGTGGCCCCAGGGAAGTAATGGAATCTCCATTCTTAATAAAATCTAAGCCCTGGCTTGACAAAGCCCTGGCTGGGATGATTTAGAGGGGTTGGTCCTTACTTCAAGCAGGGGGTTGGACTGGATGACCTTCTGAGGTCTCTTCCAACCCTAATATTCTATGAAAATAATGTATTTCATATTTCTATTTTCCTTAAATAAACTAACAACATAAAATTTCCTCAGTTCAAACAAGATTGTTACCATCTGGTATAGCCCCTTTTTAAAAATAACTAGAGCTACTTTACTGCAGCCAGAAAAACATGAAACAGGACCAGTGATTTAGAAATAAGGTCAGGAAAAAGGGAAGATAAAAAACGTAAGTGAACTGAGACACAGGAAATCTGCAGAAGTAACCAAACTAATGAAGTCTAAAGAGGAAGAAGTCTCAAAGATGTGCAAATGTTCAGTTCTGAAGGGCTGAAGAGCAAGGATGTTTACACTGACTGCTGCAGTCAGAAAATAAGAAAATATTAAGCTGTTCTCTAGGAATTTGTAAGCAATTTATACCAAGACTTATGAAAATTAATAAGGTATGACAGTACTAGTTCAAGGACTAATTGTATTGAACTTCTACAAGAAATGTGAGTAAAAAATCTGGGGCCACAGCCAGCCAAGTACATGAATAAAGTTTATGCTTAAGTGCTTTTGCTGAACTGAGACCTAAAATTGTTTTTAATAACAGCACTACAAGAAAGCAACAAGCTCCCACCACCAAGGTTTACCCTGAGGGGTTGTTTTTAAACTGGAATTGGTACATGGGATGCTTTTTAGGGAGGCACCTCACTATCACCTGCCCATTACATGAGGAAGGCTGTCTCTGGCTACCATGGATCAGCTATCTAAGTCCACCAGGCATGGGCAGTGCAAACATTCCTCTGTAAGCTTCATACCCTTGCTGCTATTTTACAAGTTAACAATTGCTACATCCAGTCTTCCAAGTGTCTACCTGGAATGTTCAGCTTCCTGGGGAGGGGTGCGCCAGCAGCCACCACTTCCCTTGGGCCCCAGGCAGGAGCCTTGGCAGCCAAGCTGCAGGCGGGGAGAACCGGCAGCTGCCATATTCATGAAATTCAACGTTCGTGAAGGTTCTCAACATGGAACCCTCACAAATGTTGCGACCCTACTGTATATGCATAACTCCTTCAACATCTTCTGTACTTATACAGTATTTGGCAAGGATTATGATGACCCAAGAGCTACTAATGTGCAGTACAGACCTCATTTACCCTTCTTCAGTGAATTACTAGGCATAAGATATGTTTTCAAATGTACATTGAAAGAAGTGATCATTGCTGTATGGTCCCTCCTTCCTCAACAATTGTTAAGCTTCCTAATGCAATGCAAGCAGTTGGCTCTGAAGTTTTCAGGGCATCTAAATAACATGCACTTTCAGACACTGATTTTAAGTGATTCATGCCAGATGATAGCACTTACATTAAGATCGGAGCTGATTTTGGATGGGTGGAACATGTATGCCCCTCTAAATTTTTTTCCATCCATGGGAAGAATACATTTTGTTATGGGCACTGAGGTATGTGTGGCTGTGCAGTACCAGCAGAAATACATGATGCTGCCAGTTGGCACTCTGCCAGTCAGTTGGGTGGCATCTGAAGCTCTCCACGGTGGCCATCCAAGTGCTCAGCTTACAAGAAACACTGGAAGGAACTTAGTTTCCAACATGGAGGATCTGTTTTAATGCTCCAAGGGCTTCCAACAATGCTCTCAAGCCAGGAGGACAAGAAGATCTAAAGGCCTGTATTTTATTAGACCAGGATAAATTGGTAAACTCTGGAGGATGCCAACACCTAGCAAGGAGACATCTGATGTTTTTAAATCCTAGCCTCCAGTGATGCAGGGCTAGCTGACCTGCACTTGCAAGTAACTCCCACAGCGCACAAGTAGCCAGGGAGAAAAAAAAATGACTGAGCAAACCTTACTAAAATTTAAATGTCTCACTAGCCTCAATGATAGTAACAGAAATTCTTAGGCAATAACTTCTCATGTTAATCCCTTTGACTGAATGGAATGGAGTGCTGGCTTGTGCAAGGAGACAAAAAAAGTTAGAAACCAATTTAAAACAGTAAAGAAAAAAAAAGCCTTCAGAGACTAAAGCAAAGAACTCTTAACGTGCAAATATAAATTACCAGGAGGGAATGAATCCTGAACCTATTTTAATGTTGTGGCTAACTCAGCTATTAAAATATTCCTCTACTTCCATATAGAGGATGATCATGATTCATTCTATATACAACAATAAGGTATCAGAGACCCTACTCAGGATAGTCCAGGCTCAGATGCTTTAGCTCGGAATATTCACCTAATTCTCCTCTCTTCTGGTAAAATCTCTCCAGTTGATGGCTGGGGAAAGGAATGTTGTAAACTGATGGACTATTTGCAGAACCTAATGAAAAACTGATAGGAAGATCTGTTGAAAACAGACAAGCATAGATGGCATCATTAGCACATACCGGGCTACAACATATATTAATAAACCATGCCCAAGGAGCTGAGATTCAATTTTACAATTCTTATTCCATTTTTCTGCAGGGTAACATGAGGCATGACTATGTGTTTAGTGACAGAGATAAGCAACCTATACATAATCTCAATATAGCTAAGCCACACAAAGCATGCAGTGTTACTGTACAAAAAAAAAAAAAAATCTAATCTTTCCTGATCTGAGCCCCATTTCTTAATGCAGGGAGGACTCTGTGCTGACCACAGAAAAACTGAGGGAGAAAGAAATCAAAGCAGACCTTATTTCTTGCTGAATGTAGAATGAAGACTGAAGACATATATTTGAGATGCAATATCAGCAAACCATCTTCCAAGGTAGTTTAAGAACAATGCATAAAGTTTGACAAAACCTAGGCTTAAGAATCTAGTGACTGTGGAACATCTGACTTTCAAGCTACACAATCCTCTTACAGACTGTCCTATCAAAGGTTTGAGACAACTGCATAATATTTTATTCTCATGTAGTGGAAAGGTGCCTCCTCCTTCCCTGAAGTGGAACACTAAACTTCATTATACTGTTCAACCACTAGGTGCCATTTTGTGTAAAATATCTTTTTTTTAAAATAACTTCAGCCATAAGAGTCCTATGATGGATGTATCTTGTTCTGTAACCCACCCATGTCTTATACAGGCACATGACACCCCCTAAAACAGAGACAACAAATTCATTTTAGGGGAGAACCATCAATCAGGGCATGCTAAGAACAGTTCTGCCACACTTAGTTTGTACACTAAGGATTACAACATTTCGTTACCTCTGCATTCAAATACTTGAGTGACTTAGAACCCAAGACTAGCCAAAACTAATCATTCTGCCAAAGCAGCTCTATGATGCTGTGCACTAAAGCAGAGGAGGCATGTCTATGCAAACAAGCTCTGCTCCTGAAGTCTTTTTCCCCATTGTCTCTTGAGAAATCAGGGGAGAGTTTACAGAGTCTGCTTACATACATTTAGTGAAATGTTTTAGACATATACTGCCTTTCACACTTGGGAAATGTTTCCTGTACACATCTGCAAAACTCATTATCCTTCTTTAGACCTCCCCTTTTCCACGATGCCCACACAAATCTCAGAACTGGTAGGCTACTGGCATACTGAGATCACTGCCTATCAATGCTGACCAATATACTGTGTTGTTTCGGTGTAGTTCCCTCTCTGTCCGTACTTATCTTTTGTTTCCTGTCTTATAGTCAGATTGTAAGCTCTTCAGGGCAGGGACCATCTCTTATTTCTGTGTTCGTATAGCACCCAGGACACTAGAGTTCTAGTCCACTATTGATAGAGCAGAATCTGGAGGGAAAATGGTACGTGGCTTATAAAAGGCTTAGTCAGGCCTGATCCTGTTTGAAGTTGATGATATATCTCCCACTGAAGTAACTCTCTTTTTTGCATTTCTGGCTACCAAAAACATGTGGAAGTGAAAGTGTCTGAAAACACATTCTGGGACTAATTCTCTCTTGAATTACTTCAGTTTTATACTACAGGTAGTACCTCCCTCATCCAGCATCTTCGAGACCTGAGTGGTCCCAGACGAGGGGATTTCCTAGATGAGGGGGGGGTCATGCCAGCTGCCTGGAGAGGGGGCCCCCCACTCCTGCAAGGCTCCCCCCATGCAGCAGCACTCCCTTTGATTGTAGGGCTGCTGGTGGGGCTTAGTGCTGAGCCAGCTCCCAGCAGCAGAGCCGCCAGGGTCCCCCTGGCAGAGGCTGCCAGAGGGGTTCCGTTCCCCAGCCAGCTCCCAGCTGTAGGACTGCTGGGGTTCCCCCAGCCCCAGCCAAATCCTGCAGCTGCAGGGCTGCCAGCAGGGTTCATTGCCCCAGTGGTCTTCCAGTCATGGGACTGTCAGGGTTCCCACAGCCAAGTCCCTGCAGCTGTGGAGCTGCCAGCAGGGCTCTGTGCTCCAGAGGGCTGCATCCATGGAGCTGCCAGGGTTCCAATGGCCAGGGTCCCCTCAGCTGGGGCTCCCAGCTGCACGGCTGCTGGAGTACCCCCAGCTCTGCCTGAGTCCCTGCAGCTGCAGGGCTCTGCACCCCAGCCAGCTCCCAGCCTCAGGGCTGCCAGGATTCCCCCACCTCAGCTGGGGTCCTCATGGCTGTGGCTGCTGGCAGGGCTCTGTGCCCTAGCCAGCCCCCAGCTGTGAGGCTGCTGGGGTTTCCCCAGCCAGGCCAGGGTCCTCGCAGCTGAGGCTGCCAGTAGACTCCGCACCCTAACTGGTTCCCAGCTGAAGGGCTGGCTGGGGTCCCCACAGCTGGAGCTGCCAGCAGGACTCTGTGCCCCTGCCAGCTTCCTGACACAGGGCTGCTGGGGGTTCCCTGGCTGGGGTCCTGAGGTTGATCACTGGTCCAGCAACATCCTTTGTCCCCCGGGATAAGAGATGTTGCTAGATAAGAGTTTCAACCTTTGGTATAACTCCACTGACTTTAAGTGAAATTAATCCAGATTCACAAGAGAGTTGGACACCGCTATCCATATTTCTACAAAAGCGTACTCTGCAGAGAAGTCTGAAACCTTAATAGTAAAAAGGGTCATCTCAACCCAATATAAGGTATTTAACAATAATATTAAATCAGGGGTGTTGAGCCTTTTTTCACTGGGGGCCACAAGGCAATTTTTTACATGTTCCAGGGCCGAACACAAAAGAGCCCCAAACCACCACTCCAACCCTCGCAGCGTCAAACCATCCTTAGACCCCCTGTAGCCCCAAACCATCCCCTACCTGCCCCCAGGCTTAACCTCCCTCACAGCTCCAACCCACCCGTCCAAACTCAGGATTAATTCACCCAGGATACCTGCATGCTGGGGCAGCTCCATGTTCCAGCCACCAAGGCTGTGCCATGGGCCCCATGACCCAGCCAGGGCTCTGCCCCTGAAGCCAGTGGTAGCTCCATGCTCCAGCTGATGGGGCTCTGCCATGGACCCTGTGCCCCAGCCAGGGCTCTGCCCCTGGGCAAGGTGCAACTCCATGCTCCAGCTGACAAGGCTCTGCCACAGGCCCCACACTCTAGCCAGGCTCTGACCCCCGCGGCTGGCGGCAGCTCTATGCTACGGCCACCAGGGCCCTGTCCCCTAAGCTGGCTCAGCACTGGTGGTGGCTCAGCACTCTGGCCACTGGGGCTCTGCCATGGACCCTGCACCCCAGCCACAGGGGCCCAACGGCAGCCAGCAATGCAGCAACCAGCCTTTTAAAAGCTGTGCTACTGTCGGCTCCGTCGGTCACATAAAAAGGCTCCACGGGCCAGATTCTGGCCCAGGGGCTACCTGTTGGAAACCCCTGTATTAAAATCACCAATTTAGCTGGAAAGTTACACAAATCCAGTATTGAAAACTCATCCAGAGGGCATATGTGATAAATTGAATTAACTTGAAAAGTCAAGAGAAATACCATGATTTCAACAACAAAAAAGCAAGGATCTAAAAGAAAACTCTCCCTGTTACTAAATTAAACAAAAATATCACAGGCGAATCCTGGGAGGTACCGAACTCCCCACAGGAAGATACTGCACATCCTTAACTCACAATGGGCTTTAGCCTGCCCTCACCGAAGTCAAGTCCAATTTTGCAATTGACTTTAGAACAGATTTTGACCGACTGACTTTTGTTGCTGCTGAAGGCATTCAGCACTTCATTGTCTCAAGCCACCTATGATCATTAACTTGCATACGGTAGTCAGTGCACTTAAAATAATGAAATCAGCTATTGTGACATCTGCAAGTGTTCTTGCACGTGCACTGCATACCATGTCTTCAAGACTAGCTTCTGGCCTGATAATACCGTATTCCATAGTACACAGTTGCTTTTAAAATAATCAGTATGGAGGAAGAAAAGTTTTTGTACCTTTATTGACTCTAAGATGCTAGTCCCCTTCTCAGTTTCTATTCTGCAGTTATCACAGTCTATTTTCTGAATCTTCACGCAGCCAGTCCCTGATGTCCTGATATCCAAACCTAGAACAGTGAAAGTGAAAATACAGCCCTCTTCTTTGTCGCTAAACAGAAACAAGCAGTTCTAAAATACCACAATATTTGGTCTCAAGCTATAGCAATTACATGCATAAGCAAAACAGAGCAGCCACAAAAAACACTCTACAACACTGGTTTCCAACCTTTTCACTAGCATGAACCACCCATCACATTGTCAAGCCATTTGCAGACCCCCATCAAAGCCAATTCTTGTCGCTATGTACACTTCATTTAATGAAAAAGAAAACCACAATACAGCTATTCAGATAGCAATTCATTGCATTATTGGAAAATATTTAAATTTAAAAAATACATTGCTTATAACTTTGCAATTTGTTTAAAATTTCTTTTATTTTTTTCCACAGACCCTTGCGGATCCCCAGGGGGCCACAGTTCCCAGTTTGGAAGCCACTACTCTACAACTTCATCCTCTTATTTTACAAAATTATTTTCTTTAATAAACTGATAACAATGGTAGTCCATCGACCCAATGATGACAAATCTGTGCAGATCATCTGTTATTGGTCTTATGGTGTGCCCTCTGGTGACTGTATAAGCCAATTCTAGAGGTGCACATTTTGCCACAGATGGTGCATGGGAAGTATGCAATCTGTGGGCTGTGCATCACTGATGCTCTGTGACGTCGTTCGCGTGCCTCTTGTAGATGCCTGCAGCGATCTTCCTCAAAGGCAACGCAGGTATTTCTGACTGTTGCATGCCACTGTGTTCTGTCACTGGTGGCGTCCTCAAGGTCCCTAGGTTTGATACTGCTGTACTGCTTTGATGGTATCCTTGTAGCGTTTCCGTGGACGACCTATACGCCGGATGCCCTGGGAGAGTTCACCATACAGAAGCTAGCGACGGATTCTGTTGGCATCCATGAGGCTGACATGACCAGTCCAACGTAGTTGTGACTTCATAATCATCGTTTTGATGCTTGTCATCTGGGCTCTCTCGAGGACCTCAAGATTGGGCACTTTGTCTTGCCAGCGGATCTTCATGATGTTACGGGGGCAGCACATGTGGAATGCTTCGAGCTGCTTGATGTGACGCCTATATAGTGTCCATGTTTCGCACCCGTACAAAAGAGATGAGAGAACAACAACTCTGTACACAAGCAGTTTTGTTGACATCCGGATATTATGGTGGTTTAGAACTTTGACACGCAGACAGACAAGTGCCTGGCTCACTTTGGATATTCGCACGTTGATCTCATTATCCAGGATCTATCAATGGATATGACACTACCCAGGTATTTAAAGTTCTCCACTACTTTAAGCCGAGTGCCGTCAATGGAGATACTCTGGACAGGAGCATTTGATCCAGATGCAGGTTGATTGAGAACTTCTGTCTTTCCGAGGCTGACAGATAGTCTGAAAAGTTGCGAGGCCTCAGCAAACTTGTTGACAATATGCTGAAGATCGTTTTCAGTGTGAGCCATAAGGGCACAGTCGTTGGCAAAGAGTGCCTCAGAAAGGAGTTTCTGCACTGTCTTAGTCTTTGCGTTCAGGCGACGGAGGTCAAAAAGTGAACCATCATGCCGGTATTTCAAGTATATACCTCGGTACAGATCTTTCATTGCATGGTTAAGGACGCATGCAAAGAACAGGTTAAATAAGACAGGAGCGAGAACACATCCTTGTTTCACACCTTTGGTGATGCTGAAGGGGGCTGATGTGGCTCCATCAGACAGTACTTCGCCTGTCATGTCACCATGGAAAAGGCATATAATCTGGACAAATTTTCTTGGGCAGCCAAGTAGTATTAGAATGGTCCAGAGGGTTTCCCTGTTGACGGTATCAAACGCCTTTGTCAGATCTATGAAGACAGCATACAGGTGCATGTTCTGTTCAACGCACTTTTCTTGTATTTGTCTGACAGCAAACACCATATTGGCTGTGCTCTGGCCAGGTCAAAAACCGCATTGACTTTCAGGTAGATTTGCCTTGGAAATGCTGGCTATTAGACAGTTCAAGATGATGCGGGTGATGATCTTCCCTCCAACGGAGAGGAGGGATATGCCTCTGTAGTTTCCACATTCTGCTTTGCTGCCTTTATTCTTAAAGAGGGAGACAATAATAGCATTGTGGAGGTCCTGCGGTATGTTTTCTTCCTCCCAGATGCTGATGATCACGCTATGGAACACTGCTAGTGCTGCTGGACTTGCCGCTTTATATCTCTCTGCTGGTATCCCATGTTTTCCAGGAGGTTTGCCTGAACTCATCTGGCTAACAGCTTTCTTAATCTCATCTATAGTTGGCGGAAAGTCAAGATCTGTCGGGAGGGGTTGCTGTGGAATTTCATTGAGGACATTGTTATTCATGGTCGATGGTCTGTTAAGGAGGTTGCTAAAGTGTTCTCGCCATCTTTTGTTGATGCCCTCTTTGTCTTTGACCAGCGTTGTGTTGTCTGATGAGAGCAATGGGGTAGTCCTTGGTTTAGAAGGTCCACAGACAGTCTTAATAGCACAAAAGAACATCTATCAGTTGTGGGTCTCAGCATAGTGCTCAATTTCTTTGGCTTTGCCCTCCCACCAGCTGTCTTGTATCTGATGGAGGTCTTTCTGTCTTTTGCTCTGAAGGTGCTTGAAATGGTCCCGTTTGGAGGCTGAGGAGGGGTCATTCAATAAAGGCTTTTCTCTTTACTTCCAGTGCTGAACATATTTCTTCTTGATTCTCATTGAGCCAGTCCTGATGTATTCTTTTCTTTGGTCCAAGCGATGTTATTGCTGTGTCAGTCACTATCTGCTTGAACTGATCCCACTTTTCGGTTACAGTACTGACCAGTTGACCATGGGATGTTAATTTGTCATCGAGACTCTTCTGAAAATTGTTTAAACATTGGGCATCCTTCAGTTTGGCTATGTTAAAAGCAGGTCGCACATGCTTAAGGCATTTGTGCCGAGAGGGAGTGATGTAAAGTTGAAGAGACATCCTGACTAATCTGTGATCTGTCCAGCGCTCTGCGCCTCGCATTACTCTGGTGATCAGTACGTCTTGGATGTCTCGCCTTCTGATAATGGCATAATCTATCAGATGCCACTGTTTAGACCTAGGGTGCATCCAAGTCATTTTGTATTTATCCGCTTGTCGGAACAGAGTGTTGGTAATAGTCAGGTCGTTTTCAGAACAAAGGCTAAAAGGAGTAGTCCATTGTTGTTCATTTTACCTATACCATGTGGCCCGGCTACTCCTTTCCAGTTCTCGTTGTCAGCCCTGACTTGGGCATTGAAATCTCCAAGTAGGAGTAATTTGTCTGTTGCAGGTGTGGCCTTGATCAGTCTGTCGAGATCTTCATAGAATTGTTCCTTTGAGTTGTCAGGGCATGTTAGAGTGGGTGCACATGCACTGATGATGATGGCATGACGTTTGGCATTTAGTGGGAAGCGTAGTTTCAGCAATCTTTCATTGATACCCACTGGAAAGTCTGGAAGTTGATGCATTAATGAGGATTTTATTGCCAGACCGACTCCATGTATTCTATCTTCTGTCTCAGTCTTACCCTTCCAGAAGAAGGTATAACCACTTCCTGGTTCACTCAAGAAACCTTCCCCAGCCAATCTTGTTTCACTTAATGCTGCTATATCGATGTTACAGTGGGTTAGTTGACGAGCAATGAGAGCTGTCCTTCTCTCAGGTCTTGCAACAGCTTCTCGATCCATGAGAGTAAGAATATTCCATACACCAATGGTAAGTTTTCTCAAATTTTTCTTTTGGTTTCGACCGCAAGTAGGGTTGAACTGCCAGCTGCGGCTTGCTGGCCAGTTATTGTTGTAGGGCAGGCAAATTTTAGGACACCTTTTCTAGGCCCCTCCCTTACTAGGGTGAGCAGTGCTGTCCTAAAGAGGACTGCTCAGACGCCTGGGATACTGCCAGGCAACTCTGCTGCCCCAGGTACAGAGCTGGACAACCACTTGTCCACAGGCTGCCTACGTGCGGGATTGGGACTACGACTCCCAGTGGTAACCTCCACCTGTTGCTTTGCCCCTGCCCCATCACCACAGGACTTGGGTGATGTGATGATATGATGATTTGCACAGGACCTGTGCGTGTATGGGGTGTACAGGGAGGGGTAGTACCTCTGTTGGAGGGACTTGTCGTACCCCTGCGGGGGTAGTCCATCCACTTTGGTCCCTGCCTGTCACTCAGCCCTCACTTGTGGCTCCAAGTAGCTGCAGCATAGGCAGCGGCCACACCCCGGGCAACAGCTTCAACAGGCCGGCCGAACCAGGTGAGTGTAACCGATGGGGCTCAAACCCTTGGTGAATTTTCAGATGTGCCTACCCAGCATGTGAAGTCAGTTCCGGTGGACTGGGCGGAAGAGATCATTTAGATCCAACGGCCAAGAGGGCAGTTCTGCAATGCTTTGTGGAAAGTGAAGGGCTTGACAAGGCATGAAAGATGTCAAGGCCATCCACCGCAACCAAAGAAGTTACCAGTCGTGACGATTCTATGTACTACTGGTGCCCAGCTTCCAAGGTCGAGAGAGTGGGATTGCTCCTGTGCAATGGCTCTACCACTTAAAAAGCTTTCAATAAACTGATAATATTGCAAGCCTAAACACACTCCAACTTCTAATGCTGCTAAGAGGGTCAGTGTAGCCAGTTATCACTTCCCAGAGATAAGGGAATACAGTCCACACAGTATGCCTCTATCTGAAATTTTCAATCATCTCAAAATATGCCATTCCTATGATTTCAAAAATACACTCAAAATTCAGTTAACAAATACTGTCTCTATATATTCTGTGGGTGCACACGCTTCCACAGGGGAGGAAGAAGAGGCAACATCATCTAATGTACTTGCAGAGTAAACCTAGAATCATAGAATCCTAAGGCTGGAAGGGACCTCAGGAGGTCATCTAGTCCAGCCCCCTGCTTAAAGCAGGATCAACCCCAACTAAATCATCCCACCCAGGACTATGTTAAACCAGGACTTAAAAACTGGGAAAAGCTATAAGACCATGAAAAAATGTTTGTATATATCTGTCTATATAGTTAAACAGGCATTTCTAGTACTAATTGCCATTGCATAAGTGCCTCAAACAATTATGAATTTAGCCACATAAAAGCCTAGCTGAAATTTGAGGTTCATCTTTGGTGCAAACCATTTAAAGACTGACAGGGCTATTGGCCCAGCCTGGTTAGCAACTACAACTATTTGACAGCAGTACTGCTGAGCTATCTGTAGACTCTGTACTCACAGCACTGTCTGGATTTAGAGGAGTTTCTAACTGTTAAGGGATGACATAGGAATTGCACAGGAAAAGGGGAGGCCTATCTTGGCATCCCTGACACTTGTTTTCCAGCTTTTGTAACAATTTCAGAAGCGCCATGCAAATGAATACAAGCTAATAGAGCTTGTGACTCTGTCTCACTTGGAGCTTGTGCTGGTGGGTAGCAGGATGGCCGCATGTAACAAGTCTGGGAGTGGCAATCTTTGAACAGCAGGTATGCACAGCCAACTGGCAGTAGTATCACCAGCTCAAGTGTGTGGAGGAGGGAACTAACTTGTGATTTTTGAGTGCCTGAGGTTGGCACTAATGCAAAAGCATTTTCTGTACTACAAAAAGGGGTGACAGGAGAAGCCTGAATCCAGGGACAAGGGAGCCCAGGAACAGGCCCTGTTCTCCTTGTGCAGGAGAGTAAGGCCTGGGCACACTATGCCCCGCCCCCAGACACACACCTCAGCAAGGCACTGTACTCCACTTAACCAGCTAGTCCTCACATACCGAACTTCACGGGCGTCTTCACAACAACGGCGGCCTGGCTGTCCATGTGGTCGGAGACAATCATCATCTCCTTCAGCGCCTCGTCATACTTCACGTGCAGGCGATCCAGATCCCCCCCGCCGGGGAGGCTGCCGTCCGCCCCGCTCACAGTGACTAGCGCTCGGTCCGCCTCCGGGTAGCTGAGCGGGTCCAATGGGTGCACGGTAACGTGGCAGGGCAGCCGCACCTTCAGCTGCCCGAAGGGGCTGACAATCAGCGTCCATTCCTTCAGGGGCTTGTTGCCTCTCGTCTTGCCCTCCTCGGGGCCAGTGGCGAACCGGGCAGCACGGCAGCAGGGGCCACTGCGGCTCCACAGCCCTGACCGGACCCCTGACACCCTCGCCGCCAGGTGCCACCAGCCCGGGCAGGGAGCCCGCATATTGCCCGGCTTCGATCCCGGCGCCGACCCCTCTTGCTCGCGGGTTACGGGGTCCGCCCTGCCCGCGGGCTGCGGCGCATGGCTCATAGGAGGGGGACCCCCATCACTCGCAGCACGGGGTGAGATGACGATCAAGACGCTTGGCAAAGTCCGGGCTGGCAATGTGCTGAGTGCCGCCGCCAAGCGCACCCAGTGAGCCGCGGTGGCTGCTGGGAGTTGTAGTTCTCAGCCGCAGAGCTGCCAAAGCGAAGTGGGGGGTCTATAGGAGAACTACAAATCCCAAAGGGCTACACCCTGACCCCCGCATCCGCCCCCATGGGGTGCGCGGAGACTTTCAGCTTTCTGCTTCTATTGGACAAAGGGAAGAAGTCCCCACCAATCACAAGTGAAGTGTCAAGGGGGGTGTTGGGACAAGCTGTTGGGTGGGGAGAGAGCTGGCTCTGTCTCCCTGGTAACCCGAGACGCTCTGGGGCCGGTAAACATGTGTTTCCAGCCTGCCAGACCGCAGCGAGGGGGCCCCGGAGGGAACCAAGCGCCCCAGAGGAAGAATCCGGCCGGGTAGGAAACGTCAGGTAAAAGGAGCCCTCGCGGCTCAAACACCTCAGCGCAGCGTCTGGGCCCGCAGGGGGAGACAATAGCGAACAAGAAGGCGGGGAGCGGGGCTCCTGCCAAAGGGTGGGGCAGCCGCGAGGCATCGCGGGGGGGGGATGTCGGGCAGGGTGGAGGGCACGGGAGGAGGGGTCGCACTCTGCGGGGTGTGGGGCAGGGGTGCGCTCTGCTGGGGTGAGGGGAAGCGCACCCTGGTATTGTAGGGAGGGTCATGGGATGGGCACCCTGGGTGAATTGCTGAGTATACGCATTTCCTGAAAGGGAGTGGGTGCCATGAGTCGGGGGTGAGCAAACTGTTTTACATGGGGCCCCATTTTTCATCCCTGCAATTAGCAGGGCCCCCCAACCTGTCTAATGTAATCCAACCCCACAGAAATTTCAGTTATGTTCATACAAAAAATCCTTTCAGCATGTGTAAGAAAATAAGTGTGTAGAAGGTAAACATTTTATTAATTGGCATATAAATGTGAATACACAAACATAAAACAGCAACATTTTTTAACATTTTTAGTGACGTGAATGAGCCTGAGACCCAGCAGGTGATCATGCTTTGTTCTCTCTCATAAAATTTCATTTCCGCTGCTATGTGCATCTCTGTCATCGGGGTGTCACACACCAAACTGTTGGCCATGATGTCTACTGATCAGAGCAGAATCCAAGTGCACAACTGAAGTTGTAGTGGAAAGGCAAGCCATCAGTGAGCCAAGAGTATGTTTGACCTGTATGTTTGGGGAGATCAGTAGGCTTAATACTATTAATAGTAGGTATAGGTGTAACTTCTGGATATACCAGTTGTTAGTGATACTTAAATTACAGTGTACTTGAAATCACAAATACAGTTTGCGTTCATTATTTCATCCCCCTTTGCTTTTTGTTTTAACTTCATTATTTTCTATGTTTGCCAGCTACACTAAACAGAGCAGAGCACTTTCATGTAACTGTGAATCATATCTCCCCAGTTTTAAATCTTAAATCTGCAATACACACATCAAACAAAGCCTGTTCCCCTTTGCCTACTTGCTTCAGCATATTCCACAATCATTTAATTGTCCCAGTTCATACCATCAGCCAGTGGGGCTTGATGCAATCAGTGCTGTATGCTGCACATATGCACAGGAAGCAGCTCAGATCTTATGTTCTATTTGTTACAAATTTATTGATTTTGATTAGCATGCAGCATGTATAATTGGATGCCTGTGTTTCTGGCACAAGTATCTTATTTTGTAGGTTAGTAAAATTGAAATGTCCTAAGACTGGAGCTCTGCTGTGAGGGCCAGGAGCTGTTCTTCTGCCCTCCCATTAGGCAACCCACGTGGGAAAACAGATGTGGATGCACAAAGTACCTAATATCGCTTCTCACCACCCAACATTCCTTAGCACCCCTCTAGAAGGTTGTCGGGGGTGGTAATTGAGCTGGGTGAAAGATTGCATATTGACAAGGAAACAGTCCCTAAAGGAATCTTATTCAGTCTTCTTATTTCCATCAAGATGTGCATGTCATATATACATGACAGCATCAGATAGGATCTCAGATATGACTGTCTTATTCACATACACACTGACTCTGCATATGCTTTGGTGCTAGAGCACCCATGGGGGGGGAAGGTAGGTGCTCAGCAGTCCTGCTAATCATCTTCTCTCCTTCCCTCTGAGCATCTTCAGCCCACTGCAATCAGCTGTTCAATGACATGCAGGAGGTGCTGGGAGGGACAGGGAGGAGTGAGCATACAGCATATAGGGAGGGAGGAGTCAGGAGGAGGTGGGAAGGGAGTTTGGAAAGGGACAAAGGTGGGAATAGGTAGGTGGGTGGGGTCCTGAGGGAAGTGGAGGGGAAGGGCCCTGAGCCGAGTGGGGAGTCAAAAACCCTCTGAGAAACTGGGGCCTCTACTTACTCCTACTGATGAGTTGGTTATCTGCATTCACAATCCCATTTAAATCCATTGGATTGCTTGTATGGGTAACTGCTTGTCATTACCTACATCTACACTAGAGAGTTTTATCAACAAAACCAGGGTTTTGTCAACAAAACTCACGGAACATCCACACACAAAATGCGTTTTGTCGATGGTATGTAGGAAAAACTTGGCACTTTTGTCAACAGACTTCTGCCTTTCCACCATGAGGCAGAACGCCTATGTCCACACAAGCTGTCAACAAAAATCAAGTTCAGATGCTCTGGGGAGGACTTTTGTTGACAGAACAGTTCTCCATGGCACCGGCCAGTTGGTCAGGGGAATGTCCTGTCCACAGCAATCACAGCTCTATGCTCTCTGCCTTCGGCTGCTCTTAAAGTTTCAGGGAGCCCCGAAAACCCTATGGCAGGAAGCTAAGAGCATGTAAGCAGCAGAGGTACCACACTGGCTGCAAGCATGCCCTCACAGCCACTCCCAGACAAAGAAACCATGTCAGAGGCCAGCAGGGACCCCTGCCCCCAGTCCTTTGTGGGACCTGCCCAAGGGATCCCAGGACCCACCCCGGTAGCCAAAGAAGTGGGTCCCTTCCTGATCTGGCCCCGAGCTCCAAGACCTTCTGGGCTGAGGACATTCTGCTGCTGGACCCCTCAGCCAAGCAGTGGAAAGCCCTAGGCTATGCATGCCTGGCTGCAGCCCTGGTGGTGTGCGGATACCCCTCCTGCACCCTGGAGTAGGTGCAGGCCAAAGTAAAAGAGCTTCACCAGGGACAAATGTGGGCCCGGGACACACAGCAAAGGTCAGGTGCAGGGACGGCCCCCTGCCCTTTCTACATCGAGCTACACCAGCTCCTGGGGGAGTGATGAGGATGGCACCCCCAGCTGATCAGCTATCAACACTGTGGAAGAGGTCCCCCCCACTGTAGCCAGAGCCAGAAAAGCCAGAAACCCCACCAGAGCCCCAGGTAGAGCCAGAGTTGGACCACTAGTCCAGTCAGGGAACTCTGGTAATTGCCCTGGACTTGGGTCCCTTGAGCATGGCAACATCCAGGGCATCTCTAGACCTGTTCAGAGGACCATCTGGTGAGTACCCAGTGGATCAGACACCCTGGCAATTGATGTATGAATTAGGAAATTATATTAGGTACCTAGAGAATGGCATATGTAGTAAAAACTACATCCATCTTAGGTAATAGCAAAGCTTTTTTGCATTCTTCCCTCCCATGCCCAAATAATTTAGATCAGTTCTCAATCATAGGTCCAAGGCCACATGAGGTGCTGTGAGGATGTTTCTGCATTAGAGTCACTGGATTCTAGGGCAGAAAGCTGAAACCCCACCACACTGAACCCTTTGATCTGTGCTGAAGCTGACACCTTAACAGCTTAGTTTCAAGTGGCCCCTGTGCTGTGGGACCCTAGGAAACTGCCCTGCTGCTACCCCTAATGCTGGCCCTCACTTCATATACAGAAAAACAGTTGTTGTGGCCCAGCTGGGCCACAGAGGTTGTTCAAGGGGGCACAGAAGAAAAAGATTGAGACCCTGGATTTAGATGGCAACCATCAACACACCACACACATGGAATTTTTGTCCTCCCTGTATCCTTTCTTACCTTTTCTTGAAATCTTTCAGAATGGTTTGGAGACCTGCATAAAACAGAAGCAACACTGAAGATAATAAACTTTTTTTAGCAATTTTAACAACATTTTGTAGATAAAAATTACTTTATTAGTCAATAAATAGACTTGTTTATGAATAATATTTCCTGGATTCAGTCTGGGCATCTGTGCTGTTTATAGTGGTTTCATGATGTTTTGACTCCTCCAGGAGATATGCAGCTTGTTTTTTTTTCTTTTCCATGAGCAAATGTAGCTGCTTAAATCTAACAGCAAAAGTCAAAATTCCTTGAAGAAATTCCAAACAGCATAAAAGCAGGCCTAAATTTTACCATTCAAAGATTTCACTTCCCTAAGAGACTATCATACCTTTCATTAGCTAAATGTAAATGATACACTTTAGCTGTGTCTACACGTGCACGCTGCTTCGAAGTAGCGGCACTAACTTCGAAATAGCGCCCGTCGCGGCTACACACGTCGGGCGCTATTTCGAAGTTAACTTCGACGTTAGGCGGCGAGACGTCGAAGTCGCTAACCTCATGAGGGGATCGGAATAGCGCCCTACTTCGACGTTCAATGTCGAAGTAGGGACCGTGTAGACGATCCGTGTCCCGCAACGTCGAAATTGCCAGGTCCTCCATGGCGGCCATCAGCTGGGGGGTTGAGAGATGCTCTCTCTCCAGCCCCTGCGGGGCTCTATGGTCACCGTGGGCAGCAGCCCTTAGCCCAGGGCTTCTGGCTGCTGCTGCGGCAGCTGGGGATCCATGCTGCAGGCACAGGGTCTGCAACTAGTTGTCGGCTCTGTGTATCTTGCGCTGTTTAGTGAAAGTGTGTCTGGGAGGGGCCCTTTAAGGGAGTGACTTGCTGTTGAGTCCGCCCTGTGACCCTGTCTGCAGCTGTGCCTGGCACCCTTATTTCGATGTGTGCTACTTTGGCGTGTAGACGTACCCTCGCAGCGCCTATTTCGATGTGGTGCCGTGCAACGTCGAAGTTGAACATCGACGTTGCCAGCCCTGGAGGATGTGTAGATGTTATTCATCGAAATAGCCTATTTCGATGTTGCTACATCGAAATAAGCTATTTCGATGTTGGCTTCACGTGTAGACGTAGCCTTTGTGTTTTGTTTTTTACCCCCATAACAAATAAAAAGGAGTGCAGGGCTATTTTCTCAACACTTGGTGGCCTGGCTTTTTTGAGTTGGAAAATACTGGAATGTTTTATCTGATAGATCTGAATTATGCAATTACAAATACAGTAGTTCCTTGAGTTATGCAAAGGTTGCATTCCCATGTGTCCTCACATAACTCAAATTTCATATGTCAAGGGGCAGCTCTTTTTCCCCAGCAGCACACACGTTCTGCATCCAGGGAAGCAGCAGGAGCACCTGTAGCTCCTTTTGAAAGGTAAATCCTGGGGTTGGAGTGGGCAGCTGGGGAGGGTTAAGCCTGGAAGTGGGTAGGGCCTGTGGGAAGGTGGCAGAAGGGTTAGGGCTGCAGGGGGTAGGTGGAGTTGAGCCAGGGCCACATGGCCCTGCAGGGGGGGGGTTGAGCCAGGCATGTGGTGTGGTGAACCCGAGGTGGGCATGTGGGGGTGAAGCGTGAGCCAGAGCTGGGCATGAAGCAGGGGGTGAGCCAGAGCCATGTGTGCGGGGTAGGGGTGAGCCGGAGTGTGGAGGAGCTTGAACTGGGGCAGGGGGCTTTTAAACTGGGGCCATGCAGGGCGGAGTGGGGGGGTTGAGCCAGGGCAGGGGAAGCAGGATTTTGAGTAATGCGAGTTAAGCACAATTTGAAATTGCACATTTTTAGGGATTACTGTATTGATTTGGAACCCGCTCAGAAAGTATTTTTATGTGTTTTACTTCGATTTAGTCCTGACTTGTGTCATTTTATTATTTACAATTTTAGATTAGGAAAAAAGATCCATTACATACAACATGCCAGGTCTGAGTGGATGGCAAGCTAGACTACTCTGTAGGTGGATTCCACCTAGCACAGCTTGGCATGCACTAGTATTCAGTGCTGCAGCAGAAAGTCAAATTTTCTGCATAGCAGTTATGGCCATTGCGAAGCAGATGAAAAAATAGCCATATCTGAATTTACTTCTGTTCAGGCCTGTGGACTGGGGGACAAATGGGGCTTTTGCCCTGGGACCCAGTGATACAAAAGTGATCGGGCTCCTGACTACCAACACTGTCACAGAGAGCCCTAGATCCTTTAAATCACTGCCAGGACACCACGTAGTACACGCTGGGTAGCACTGAAGTCTGGCTGCCCCTCACCAGCTACTTTTGCTCACAGCTCTGCCCCTTGTAGGAATGCAGAGCAGCTCTACCCCTCCATACACTTGCCCAGGGGCCAGGTGAGGTTGTCAGCCTTGGTGCTTGTGCTGTTGACAAAATACAGAATGATGTATAAGAAGACAGAGCACAGACTGAACACTTACAGAAGGCTGCAATTTATCCTCAAGAATGGAGCAATAAAAGGAAAAATAATGGTAAAACTACAGCAAGCTGGCAATGGGTCAACAGTTGAGATAATATGCTCTGTAACTGAGAGTGTGGAGAATAGTTCTAGGACAATAAAGCTTCATTTTGTAGCTAGTTGCAGTCCAACTATGATATTCCATGGAACTGAATGCCAGCTGTTCCTCACAAAAGTGTAAACACCAAAGCACTTCAGTTACTATGTATCTACTACAGCATCATGAGTGGCTGAACAGTACAATTTCCAAGTGACAGTCCTTCCCATAGACTGTGCACATGTAAAGTACAAGAGAAGAGGTTGAAACCAAACTACTACTAGCTCTCTAGGGCCGTGTCTACACGAGCCCCAAACTTCGAAATGGCCACACAAATGGCCATTTCGAAGTTTACTAATGAAGCACTGAAATACATATTCAGCGCTTCATTAGCATGCGGGCGGCTGCGGCACTTCGAAATTGACGTGCCTCGCCACCGCGCGTCTCATTCTAACGGGGCTCCTTTTCGAAAGGACCCCGCCTACTTCGAAGTCCCCTTATTCCCATGAGCTGATGGGAATAAGAGGACTTTGAAGTAGGCGGGGTCCTTTCGAAAAGGAGCCCCGTTGGAACGAGATGCGCGGCGGTGAGGCGCGTCAATTTCGAAGTGCCGCGGCCGCCCGCATGCTAATGAAGCGCTGAATATGCATTTCAGCGCTTCATTAGTAAACTTCGAAATGGCCATTTGCGTGGCCATTTCGAAGTTTGGGGCTCGTGTAGACGTAGCCTAGGCCTGCTGCCTTTTCCTCTTTGCTCTCATCTCTCTTTCCCCACCCTCTTTCTTATACATTTTTCTTCATCTGCTTTGACTCCCTCATGCAGCACAACCCTCCAGTATAGCCTGTGGATAGCAGCATCTTCCTAAGCGTGTGGTGTTAATGTTGAAAGTTTTTAAGCCCCCTTGCATATGTCTTTGAGCCTAGATTAGCCCAGTGGCTTTGGTGCATCCACATGCTCACTATATAGATCCTTTACAAAATGGCAGAAATTGGCACTTGTGGGTGCTTTGCAACTTGAGAAGCATGGTAACCCTGTGGTTAAGGCTCAGTAGATCTGTGTTCATTTCTCAGTTCTGTCATAGACTTTTGATATAAACCTGGGGTAAATTATTTAATCTCTCTGTGCCTCAATTCTCCATCTATTAAATGAGGGTAACAATACTTCCTGTGTTTGTCTAGTCTATGTAGATTGAGTATTTTTAGGGGCAAACACTGTCTCATACTATCTGTTGTATAGAACCAATCAGGATGATCTCTACAGTCTTGGCTGGGGCATATAGTTAAGTATAGTAGAGCTGGCTCCCATTAATAAAGAGGTGGGGAACCTCCAGTTATCCCATGGTGGGCCACCAAACACTTTGTTTACCTGAGCATCCACTGGTATGGCCATTTGCAACTCTTAGAGGCTGCGGTTCACTGTCCCCAGCCAATGGGAATTTCTGAAAGCAGCATCAGCTGGGCCACTGCTTCCTACACCTCCTATTGCCCATGAACAGCAAATCGCAGCCACTGGGAGATGCAAGCAGTCATGCCTGTGGACACTCAGCCAAAGCATCTGGCAGCACATGGCAGGCTAACCCTGACAAACCGCATCTGGCCAATGGGCCAGTGGTTCCCCAGACCTGCACTAATGCCGGAATGTTGGTCACCCCTGTACCTAAAAGAGAAGATTTATGAAAATGGGATTTTTCCAGACACAAGAGGAGGAATGTAATATGGCCAAATTCACAGATATTTATTCACTTCTGACGCAGACTAAATATCTTTTTCTTTTATTACTATTTTCAATGTTAATGAATTCTTTGCAGTGTTTTGGGATAGAATGTGTATGAGAGATACCACTTTTTGACATTATTACTTGCAATGACTTCCTTAAAAGCCACTTCCTCGAGAAATCTTTTCAGCCTCATTCTTTTCTTCAGAAATTTGCCAATTCTCTCCCTTTTCTCAGCAAGTGTGTTATTTTCTCATGTGTTTGCATGTTTTGCAGTTTGGGGCCTGATCTTGAAAATACAAACATCACAACACACAAGTCATACTGTTAGACCAGATCATGCCTCCCAAGACCCTTTTATGTAGGGCTCCCTTTCTATGCAGATGTCTCCTTCCATTGTACAGTAAACCTTCAATTTAACAGACTAATGTGGGGATGGGTGTTCGTTAACCCAAAAGTCCATTAAATACAAGGGATTATTGCCCCCACAGGCACCCCTAACCCTAGTTCCCCTGCGCCCTGCCAAAAAAGAAAAAAGCCCCTGACTCCCTGGAATTGCTGCTGCTGAAAACCACCACCATGGCTGGAGCCGCTGGATCCACTGTACAGCCAGAGGGTCCCCGCTGCGTGGCCAGAGGGTCCCTGCCACGCAGCTGGAGCAACCCTGCAGCGTAGCTGGAGCTGCCCGGTGTGGAGCTGCCGCTGCTGGAGCTGCCATGTGCTCCTCCCAGCAGGGGTGGGGTGCATATATGAGTGGTCTGCCCACATACGTGCCCCACCTTGGGTGGGACCAGGACGTGGCAGCTCCAGTGTCAGTCCAGGCCATTGTGGAGGGTTCAGCATCTGGAAGTGGCAGCTTCAGTAAATTGCCTTTCTTTTTTGGGGATGGAGGGGTGAGATTTTGGATTTTAAGGGTGTCGATTCAGCAGACTTTGGGATCAGTGGCGGGAGGGGCTGGCAGACATCCATTGTTTGCAAAGTCCACTAAATCGGGGTCAGTAAAATTGAGGGTTTACTGTGTAAGGATTGGCAAGGCCAGGAATAGAGAAGGGCAATTACATGCTGGATGGCAGAAGACGGAAACACACATATTACGCATTGACTAATTCTAAGACAATTCAGATAAAAGGTAAAGTTGGCCTATCCACAGTGGAAATTTCTCCTTTTAGGGGTGTCCTTGGGTTACCATAATGAGGGAGGCCCCCTGGTTTAAGAACTACATTGGACATTCATTACCATGCAGGAGTCCCACCAGAAATAAAGGTACACTGCCTCTGTAGGGTAGTCCTAAATCCTTGTGGATTATGTAGGATTTTTTTAGTTTTGGGATAATCCCACACCTCTCCAGCAGAAATAGATGAGGGAAACTTCAAGAAATCTTCCAATTTTTTCTCTTTCTTAATATTCTTCAAGAGCTTTTACTGACAAAGGGGCCAGCCCACCCCATTGAATTCAGTGGAACTGTTTGCACAAGTAAGTGGTTTTGAAACAAGTCCCTGAGGTCATAAACTATTCAGACAGGAAACATGTTTAACTGTGGTAACATACTCGTATTTTTTTTAATGTTTTCTGTGTTGCTATTTTGGATGGTTCTTTCATTTACAATGATCAATCCTTGCTGTTTGAGGTGCTATTCATTACATAAGAATTCCTAAATGGGCAAAATTACAGAATGAGGTAATGTAATGTTTTTAGTATTTGTGTCCTGTTTTTAAATCTTGTGACCCTGGTGAAGCTTTCTATTTATACTGACTAGATGAAGCTTCATAAATGTATGTTGTGAATATTGAGCTTTCTGTGGCAAGATTGTTTTAGCCATAGAATTACAGAACTATAGGACTGGAAGGGATGTCAAGAAGTCATCTAATCCAGTTCCTTGCACTCATGGCAGGGCTAAGTATTCTCTAGACCACTCCTGACAAGTGTTTGTCTAACCTGATCTCAAAAATATCTTTACTATGCATACCAAATTTTGTAATTGTAGCTCTTACGGTTTAAGAGGAATTCTTGGAACAAACAGCACTGACAGACAGACACACTGTAATATAATATAAATATAATAATATCATAATAGTTTCAAAGGTTGTCATAGCTGGGGGTGGTAGTGGGGATAAGTTCCCACTATCTATAAAATGCTCCCATAGCGTGTGTCTCCAATAGCCTCTGACAATCGAAGTCCAGCTCCTGGCCTTCATGTGTAGCTTAGTTTCTAAGCCTGGCAAAACTGTTTGCACTGACAGCAGAAGGGGCGAAGGCGGGTGACTGGTGCCTTAAAACCAGCTGCTTCGGGAAGATGGGGCTTGTCAGCCTGGGAAGGCCGCCCACCTAGGAGAAGAAACTCTGATTTAAAACCTCCGCTGCCTTGCAGCGATACCTAGTCATGGGAAAGGCTTCGGGAGTAAACACCGAGGAAAAATCCAGAGATGGAGCCCCTAAGGCAGTTTGAGGTTGTGCTCAATCTCACTCTGGCAGCTCCTGCGATGACATTGGTGCCACATTGTACTGGCTTTTGTCTTTTCCTTGGATTACATCAGTGGCATGGAGAGGGGGAACCTGCTGCTGGGCATCAGCTGGTTCTTCAAACTTACTTGCCCAGGCCTGCGCCCTGGAGAGGACACTCCAGCATTGCTTTCTGAGTGGTGACACAACATGGGAAGCAGCAGTTACCGGTATTAAGCCACTGCATTCGACTGGCATAGAGTGAGGCGCCAGGGGTTGCTTTCGATGGTGGGAGAGGTCTTCAGATCTCATTGGGCAGCTACTGCCCGCCTCAAGCTGGGCAGCCTCCAGCCAAGTAGGTGCTGCCTCGCCACGGTCCACTTGCTCCACTGGGTGTGTGGGGCTTAGGGAATCACCAACAGGTGGATCGTTAACCTTACACCAGGCAAAACAAACAAGCAACAAAATAATCCAGCCTGCAGGCTGGGCACATGGAATGTAAGGACCATGACTCTAGGCCTTACAGAAGACCTACAGAGCATTAGTAACCCCCAGAAGACAGCAATTATTAACAACGAGCTGAGAAGACTGCGGATGGACGTTGTGGCCCTCCAGGAAACAAGGCTGTCGTCCTCTGGATGTCTCAGGGAGAAGGACTTTTCCTTTTTCTGGCATGGGAAGACTCCAGAAGAGACCAGGGAACACGGTGTTGGCTTCACAGTCAGAAACAGTCTAGTTGTCTCAGTCATACCACCAAACGTGGGAGCTGAGAGAATGCTGAAAATCCAGCTTCAAACACCAGTGGGCATGTTAAACATGTTCAACGTCTATGTGCCTACTTTAACTTCTGCCCAGGAAGTTAAGGACAAGTTCTATGATGAACTTAGCATTGCCATCAGTAAGGTACCTTCCCATGAGCCGCTATTCATCCTCGGTGACTTCAACGCCAGAGTTGGCAGCGCCCACCACAGCTGGCCATCCTGTTTGGGACAGTTTGGAACAGGGAAGATGAATGAAAATGGACAGCACCTCCTTGAACTCTGCTCCCAACATGACCTCTGTGTAACCAATACCTTCTTCAATGTCAAACCCCAGCACAAAATTTCGTGGCGACACCCAAGATCAAAACATTGGCACCAGCTTGACCTCGTCCTCACCAAACGCAGCCGTTTAGGTAATGTCAGGGTGACACGTAGCTGCCACAGCGCAGACTGTGACACTGACCATTTGCTCATGTGTAGTAAGGTGCACATCCAGTCACGAAGATTCTTTCACTCCAAAAAGGAAGGGAGGCTGCGCATTGACACTGGCAAAACTCATGACCCTTCAAAAGTATGCGAGTTTGTCCAAGCACTTGAAGAGGCCTTGCCCCCGCCTGGACAACACTGATATCAGCAAGAGATGGGAACAACTATGGGATGCTATCTATAATACTGCAATATCTACCTTTGGAAGAAGACAGTCAGGTCTGCTGATTGGTTTGAAGACCACACTGAAGTGCTGGCGCTCCTGATTGAGAAGAAGAGACAGGCACTGGCTGCATACAGGTCCTCTCCCAGTGAGGTGAACCTACAGGCGCTCCAGTCTGCTTGGAGTCAAGTGCAGCAGGTTGCTCGGAGATGTGCCAACGATTACTGGCTCCAACTTTGCTCCAAGATTCAGCAGGCCGCAGACGCTGGTAACATGCAAGGAATGTACGATGGGATCAAGCAGGCCATCGGTCCATCACAAAGAACGACTGCCCCACTTACGTCGGCCACAGGTGAGGTCTTGAAGGACAGAACCAAGCAGATGGAACGCTGGGTGGAACACTACTCACAGTTGTATGCCAGAGAGACCGTAATTACAGAGAGAGCCCTGAATGCCATCGAGCCTCTGCCCACCAGGACTGAACTCGATGCTGAGCCCACCTTGGAGGAACTCAGTGATGCACTAAAAGCACTCTCGTCTGGAAAAGCCCCAGGGAAGGACGGTGTTCTCTCAGAAATCCTCAAATGCGCCAACGGTACCCTAGTTTCAGAGCTCCATGGAATACTTTGCCAATGCTGGACAGAAGGTGGCGTACCGCAAGATATGAGGGGTGCTAAATCATTACTGTCTACAAGAACAAGGGTGACAAAAGCGATTGTAACAACTATTGCGGCATCTCCCTTCTCAGTACCTTGGGGAAGCTATTTGCACGTGTTGTTCTGAAGAGGCTCAATGTTCTTGCGGAGAGAGTCTACCCTGAGTCTCAGTGTGGGTTCAGAGCTGAACGGTCCACCATAGACATGGTTTTCTCTGTTAGGCAACTACAAGAAAAGTGCAGGGAGCAGAACAAACCTCTGTATATTGCCTTCATCGACCTCACCAAGGCATTTGACCTCATCAGCAGAAAAGGTCTGTTCGCGATTCTGGCTAAGATCGGCTGTCCCCCAACTCTGCTCAGCATTATTAGGGCCTTCCATGAAGGCATGAAGGGGACCGTCATTTAGGACGGATCCACATCCGAACCCTTTGAGATTCTCAGTGGAGTGAAGCAGGCATGTGTGCTGGCTCCTACACTGTTCGGCATCTTCTTTGCAGTTTTGCTCAAATACGCCTTCGGAACTGCTACAGAGGGCATCTCTCTCCACAAGAGAACGGATGGCAATCTCTTCAAACTGTCAAGGCTTGGAGCGAAGACCAGGGTGCTTACGAAGTGTCTAAGGGAGTTCCTTTTTGCTGATGATGCAGCTATTGCTGCTCACACTCAGCAGGAACTGCAGTCACTCATAACTCGCTTTGCAGATACATGCATGGAATTTGGCCTCACAATCAGCTTAAAGAAGACCCAGGTGATGGGCCAAAACGTGGGTAATGCGCCATCTATCAGTGTGCTAGACTATGAACTGGAAGTCGTCCATGATTTCCTGTACCAAGGCTTGACGATCTCAGACAACTGTCACTTGATAGCGAGATCAACAAGCGCATTGGAAAAGCCGCCACAACGTTCTCCAGGCTGACAAAGAGAGTATGCGCTAACAATAAGCTCACTGTACACACCAAGGTGCAGGTCTACACAGCCTTTGTTTTGAGCACGCTGCTGTACGCCAGTGAAACATGGACTTTGCGCTCAAAACAAGAGCAGCGGCTCAGCACATTCCACATGCGCTGCCTTAGGTGCATACTCTGTATCTCATGGCAGGACAAGGTCCCCAAGAGCTCAGTGCTTGAAAGGGCAGGCACCACTTCCATGTTCACCCTTCTCAAACAGAGGCGTATGCGCTGGCTGGGCCATGTCTCACGCATGACGGATGGCCGAATACCGAAGGACCTCCTCTTCGGCGAACTGGCGTCTGGAAAGAGGCCGAAAGGGCGACCTAAATTGCGCTACAAGGACACGTGCAAGCATGACCTCAGCGCTCTCTCTATCAGTGTGAACACCTGGCATTCGCTCGCCTCAGACAGGCATGCCTGGAAACAGGGAGTGAAGGAAGCTCTTGCTATGTATGAAACTACCTTGGTGAAGGAAGTGGAAGACAGGAGAGCCCTCAGGAAGATCCGTGCCTGTGATACCGGAGCCACATCTGCCTACTGCTGCTCACAGTGCGGAAAGGACTGCCACTCCCGGATTGGATTGCACAGCCACAGAAGACGCTGCTCGAATCAGTCCAACTGGGGCGGAAACCCATGATCCCTCGGGATTGAAGGATGCCTTCCTATGAATATCATAATATTAATAATATAACCAGCCAGTAAAGTGGGGCTGGTTTAACCCTCAAAACATATGACTCTGACCGTGCTGTAAGGATTGTTTTCTATCTTTCTGTTTTCAGAATTATAGAGTAATTAGAAGGGTTTTATAGAGTAGGACACAGTCACTTTACAATTTTTATGATGGCAAACCTCTGATAATGATTGTTGTGTGGGAGGGGGAGGGGTTAATTTGAACATAGGTCTCACTCCAACTCAGATTATATGTTTGTTTTCTTCATCTTTTGCCTATTGTGTCTGTTTCTAAATATCTATAAATGCTGAATATTGGTTTTTTTATTATTTCACAGAACTTTGAAAAAATGAGTGATGCTGGTGAAGAAAGTTCCACTTCCAGTGACTCAGAACCAGAAACACAGAAAGAGGAGCCTATTTATGCCATAGCTCCATCAATTCATATCCGAGATGAAGGATCCATTGATGTAGCTGCAAGTCCTGCATTTCAATATCTAGATGAGGTACTGTATACCTAGCTTTCTACGTTACAAGAGTTAACAGTCTGAAATCCAGCACCTGTCTTTAGCAACTGACAATTGCTACCGTTTTAGCTGTTTGGCCTATATGATCAAGTTGGTGGTCTGCTCAGTTTCCTGGTGGATAGGGACCCAAGTCCAAAAATAATCACTACAAGGCTGTTGTTGGCAGTTTTAGTGGAAACAGATTTACTCTTGATATTATAGGTGGTTTCTCACAGTCAGAGTTCTTTGGGCTAGAGAAAGTGTGGAATGCGGATGCCCATGCTGAACTTCTTCTGGGAGTGAAAAGAGGACTTCATTCTCCAGCTCTTCAGATCTGCCCCTTTTACAAACATTATTTCAATTTTGGGGAAAAAATTATTAAATTTGGAATATTCTTCAATAAGTTTAAATAGCCATACAGTAAATCATAAAGCATTAATTTTACACACAGTGCTGCCTTTCTTCTCTAGCCAGTAGAGCAGGGGTGAGCAATTTTACTTCAGGCCCCACTTTTGGTCACTGCAGTTAGCAGGCCCCTCCCCACCACTTGTCTAATGTAATCCAAACTGATGGAAATTTCAGTTATGTCCATATGAAAACCCCTTTTTGCACATGTAAGAAAATACATATGTAGATGTAAAAACTTTATTCAGTAGTATATGAATGTGAATACACATACATAAAAAGAGTAACGTATTTCAATATTCTTAATTAGATGGATGAGCCTGAGATCCAGCAGCCGATCATGCTGAGCTCCCCTTACGAAATTTCATGCTGCTCCAAAGGAACCCAGCCCACACTTTGCTCACCCCTGCCTTACAGGACAGGGACCGCAGAGCTCTCTAATTATCTCACTGTAGAGGTCTGTGCCGGGGGGCCGCACCGCCCCCTTTTGGGATGGACAAGGTCACTGTAGTTCACTGTAGTTCCAGAGTGGTCACTATAGGGCTCGGCGCGGCGCCTCTTGCAAGCCCGAACAAACAGCCCCACAGTCCACCGGCACTTGACCCTGAGGCAGGGCAGGTCAGTACTTAGTATGTCTTGGTGCTTTGCAGCAGAGCTGAGCAAAAGTGTATAAACCCTGGCCCTACGGCAGGGTGGGGCAGCACTTAATAAGGCTGAGCACCTTGCAGCAGGGCTGAGCACACAGTACATAAGCCTTGGCGCTGGGGCAGGGCAAGGCAACAGTCAATAGGTTTGGCTCCGTTTCAGCAGCCTGAGCAGTCATCCATGGTAGTAGCATACCCTGGATCAGGGCAGAATAGCAGACACACAACCATGGCTGTGTGGGTTGGGAGAAGCGAAGCTACCTCTCTAAGGGGAGGGAGTGCAGGCCCACCACATCACTGTGCCCCAGCCCAGGGCCCCAGGAGCAACTGATGCTAACTGCTTGTCAGTGGGGATCCAGGCCACAACATGCTGACATGGCTCTGGTGGAGCATTCCCCGGGCTACTTCCTACTTATACCACTATCGGCATGGAGTCCCACTCAGGGTCATCTGGGAGATAAGGCAAGTCCACATATTCTGGGTAAGTAGCAGCAGACAGGTCTGGAAACTCATGCATGTCCACATTTTTGGGTAGGTGATAGGTGGCAGCACCATAGGCTCTGGCAGGTCCTGGACTGCTTGATAGCTGACAGCTGGCAGGTTCACAGGCTCATGCAGGTCTGGGACTCTGGAGTAGCTGACAGCCAGCAGGCTCGGGCATGTCCTGCACCTCTGGTTAGGGAGTCTGCAGCAAGCCAGAAGGCCCAAGTAGACCAGGGAACTCCAGGTAGCGGGCCAGCAGTAGGCGCGGGTGCACCTGTGGGGTTCGGTCAGAGTAGCTAGCTGACTGGTCTGGCCAGTCTGGTGGTCTGGTATGGGCTCTTCAGCTCCTGTTGTCAGGAGCTTGGCCAGTGGCCTCTGCTTTTTAATTAATCTAGGCCCCACCTCTGGCACTTCCTGCCTCAGGTGTCACTCTCCGCATGGCACTGGTGCTCTGGGCCTGCCCACCAAAGCCTCTGGGAGGCTTCCTCTGCCTCTGCGTCGGGGAAGGTCACTGTACCTTGTTACACTCACAGAATTAGAGCATTTGTAGAAGGCATACATCATGCAGGGTGGAATGCGCATGGGATAGTATTTCTCTGTAGGTACAGAGACCACAGTCATAGTCTTGGGGTGGGGGTGGGGGGTTGTTAATGGTGCTCTTTTTGTTTTATGGTGGCTTTTCAGGGCTGCTAGCCTTAATGGGACTGTTAGAGACTATTCAATTAAAATGTTTCAAATAATAGTGTAATAATCTGAAGTTGCTTTCTGTCAATTTGGTAATAATCATATCCTGGATAAATACAGCTTTTGTTTACTATAAATATAAACACATTTTCTGAGCTTAATGAGCCCAAGATAAAGTTATCACTTTATAAATACTATCATAATAAACGCAAGGTAGCACACAGTATGTGACACTCTCCTAGATACTCAGTTTAATTCAAAGGGATCCATTAATCTCTAGTATTTCTTGAAATCGGCAGTGAGAACATTAGCTTCAGGAGTTTCACAAGTGCCCCCTCCATGCTATGAACCTGCCAAAAGCTCAGCCGTATAGTTCCGTATTGATTAGGATGAAACTCAAACTGTAACTTAGCTAACTAACTTCTTGGGAGATGAGGTACAGAGCTGCTAGGAGATGGAATTTGCATTAGCAAATTAGAAATAGGACAGTAATTCCAAAAATTCTCAGTTACTTCAGCTAGTATTCTCCATGTAAACCTCAGCACTACTGATGATGAAATGTGAAAAATTATGGATTTATCTATAACTAGTCACTAATGATTCCGCTGCTTTGAATGAAGTAGTCAGAAAAAGCTTGGCAGGAAAGAAAATTAAGAAATGATTTGTGTATGATCGGGAGTCTGCAACCGAAATCGCAAGAAGAGCCATTTTTTCAAATTCATGTACAAAATCAATCCTTCAAGAGCTGCAATGCATATAAATAGGAGACAGTCCTTAATAAATAATATAAAACTGTGCTTTTTATCACCCCTATTATAATAACAGTATAGGCACACACACAATTATTTGTACCAGTTAGAAAGTTAACTTATCCCCCTCTCTAGGCTTTACCTGCCTCAGCCTCCAAATCTGTCCCCAATCCCTAGTCTTTACTCCCCATCCCACAAACCCCCCCACCCACAGGTTTAGCCCATCTGAGCCCCAACCTCCACGTGCCCCCCTGGCTTAACTCCCCTGAGATTCAACCTCCCCCTGGCCCCCCAAAATTAACTTACCTCAGCACATAGTTCCGCCATAGCCACGGCCTCCCCCTGCTGCTCCCCACTGCCACTGCTGCCCCCTTTTTGTCAGTGCGCTGCGAGGGTGTGGGGTGGCTCCTTGCCCAGCCAGCTATCACTTCCAGGCTCCCTGTCCTGCTGCCATGACTGCTCAGTAGCTCCGGAGCTGCTGCCACTTAAACAGAATGTATTTTTAAATAAATAAATTCCACTTAAGTGGCAGCCACCTCCAGAGCTGCAAGAGGATTCTGTGGCAGCAGCACTCAAAGCTGCAGGTAGCTCCTTAAAGAGCCACATGCAGCTCTGGAGCCTCAAGTTGCCGACCCCTGTGTATGGTAAAGGCCTGTAGAGGTAAATATTAAAGTATATCCTCAATACAGATGACTATATGATGTTAAAAATATTGAAAAGATTGTGTATGTCTTAGGGAAATGTCTACATATTATAATTGCTAGAACTACAGAGAAGGGAAACAATAAAGATCAGAGGTATGGAATACCTTCCATAAAAGCAGAGATTAAAAAGGCTAGGCCTGTTCAGTTTAGAAAAGAGATAATTGGAGGGGATTTTAAAGGCTGTTCCCCACTCTGACACTCAAAATGCAGAAGGTGGGAGCCCACAAAAGATGTTAAAATACCTTGCCTCTATAGGCTTCTGCTTAAAAGTTCCTGAGGTCACAGATTCCCTGACCCTGTGAGGTAACTGCCACTACCCAAGGGAGAAAACCACTCTGTAATCCAGGAAGACTCACTTGGGATGTCTCCCTGTGGAGTAACCCTAAGCTCTTAACCGTCTCTTAGGACAGAGCTTGAAAACAAAAGGAAAAAAATTAAGCTGCAATCTGATATCGGACCTTCCAGTTTTAGGCATGTATATGCACAGATCCTTCTCTAGGACACAGAAATTAAATCATTACCTTAAAAAAAGTAATGTATTTCCAAAACAAAAGATTTATGTGATAAAACATACTTGGTTGCTCAGTGTTACAGAGCAACTTTTTTTTAAAAAAAGGGTAGCACAGAGCACTTCCTTCCCTGGGATTCAGTTTAAAAGTTACAGAGTTAAAGGGGAATACACCAGCCAGCCTGAGAAGTCCCAAACCAAACCCAGTATAAAAAATAACCTGATAGTATCTGACCAAACATTTTCTTCCTACTAATGTATCTGCTTGCCCAGATATCCCTGTGGCCTGGATATTTACTGAATTCCTTAAACCTACATAGGCTTAAACATCTCTGTGCTGCTCTCATCTGGCCACTCAAAAGAAAGACCCCTCAGAGTGTCACGGCTTTAATTAAAAAAATCCTTCTCTCTTCCTATTGGCTCACCTGGCAGCTTGCCAACAGAGAACCCGTTCTTTCTGGGTTTAACCCTTTACAGGCATTCATTCATGACAAGGATATGATAGAGGTCTATAAAATCTTGAATGATCTGAAACAAGGGAGACGGAAACACAAGGGATTTAACACAAGGGATCACCAAATTAAATTAATAGGCAGCATGTTTAAAACAAACATAAAGAAGTGTTGCTTCATACAATGCACAGTTGCCAGAGGGGTGTTGTGAAGGCCAAAACTCTAACTATGTTAAAAAAGAGATAAGTTCATGGAGAGCAAGTTCATCAATGCCTGTTAGCCATGATGGTCTAGGATGCTCCCCTAAGTTCTGACTGTCCCTAAGCCTCTGATTGCCAAAAGTGGAGACTGGATGGCAGTGTGGACCACTGCGTATTTGCCCAGTTCTGTTCATTCCCTCTGAAATATCTATCACTAGCCATTGTCAGAAGAAAGGATACTGGATTAGGTGGACATTTGTTCTCACACAATATGGCCATTTTTTCCCCATAACTCCGCTGGTTTTAACCCCAATTACATTTTATAGGACTCTTCCTTACATGTTGGATGTTCTCATGTAAAAAAAGATGTTGGTGTGCATTCTGTGCGAAAGAGGAGTGTGGTACAGTTTGTTATAGTTTACAAAGACTGCTACAGCTCTGTATTTGCCAATGAAGGCATTTCTAGTTTAGAACATGGGCATGATTTAACCTAGGGATGGACAAAATACAGCCCACAGACTGCATCCAGTCAGCCAAACATTCAGATGCAGCCTACCATGATATTCTGTGCACCATTGTCCTGTGGTCCAGCTGGAGCCTCAGGCAGGCTCCCTACCTGCCATTCCCCCACATGATGCTCAAAATGGCCACCTGCTGGGGCCAGCATGTACATCTCTGTATGGCACATTCTTAGGGGGAGGAGGAATCTTCACATGCTGCCTGTCTGCAAGCACAATGCAAGCAGCTCCCATGAGTCTGGTTTCCGTTTCCATGGTTTCCACAGTGTCTGGGAGCAAGTAGCATGCAGTGATCAAGAGATCTGGGCCTCCCCTCGAAAACTGCCTGCCAGATCCCTGATTTAGGCCCATGCTGGCCAGGGCATATACCGTCTTTTATAAGGAGATACACATCTCATAGAGCCGGAAGGGACCTTGGGAGGTCATCAAGTCCAGTCCCCTGCCCTTTTGACAGGACCAAGCACCATCCCTGACAGGTTTTTTTTTTTTTTTAAATCTATTTGCCCCAGATCCCTCAGTGGCCTCCTCAAGGACTGAGCTCACAACACTGGGTTTAGCAGGTCAGTGCTCAAACCACTGAGCTGTCACTCCCCTCATGTGTCATTTATAGCACATGCAGATCAACTGTTGTGCCAAATTGCTTCTAGTAAGGGGAGCTGTAAAAAACATCTTGCAGTGCAGTGGCCTCCTTTGTGATGATAGGAAGCCTTTACATTGGATGTGTGACTGGCAAGGCACAGAAAATTCTATTGCATGGGTGTCTCCTGTTGAGGTAGGATTTATGTATAAACTATGATAAACTCTAAAAAATAAAATCACTACAGCTGCAAAATCAATTTTTATGAATATATCTGAATACCATATTTTGAAATAGATGTAATTTTACACAAAAATGTGTGTTAAAAGAATATTATTAAGGTTGTAAAGCCAAAGACTCAAAAATTAGGGAATGTCAAAATTAAGATGGCTGGTGTAAGCTAAATTCAGCCCCTGTATGCATATTAATTTTGATAGTCTCCAATTACATAATCACATACCATTTTTAATCCTATAATCACAGAATGTTTTTTTCCAACAGGACTGTTGCCTCATTTAGTACCCTGGATGGATGGTTCTTTCCCACGCATAGCCCCAGGCCTTGTTTACTGCACATTTTGCAAACCACATTTTTCTCATAGGTTTTTCCATGGTGTTTGTCACAGTATAATGTGTGTGCTTTAACAACATGAACTACTTTATCTTCACAATACTCCCTTTGAAGTGAGGGGATAGGATTCCCACTTTACAAATGGGGAGCTGAGATACAGAGAGATTAAAGTCAAAAGTCCCGACTGACCTGACTACATTTTTTAGTGAATTTATCATTTTAGTATACAGCACATTATCTGTTAAAACAGAGCTCCCATTGATTTTGGATTCAACAGTGTGTATTCAAATTTCTGCAAATCATATCACAGTACCTCATGTCAAATGAAGAATGTGCAACACTGACCACCTGTGAAAAGTTTAGTGTAAGTGACTTGCTTAGCATCTCATAAAAGCTCTGTGGCACAGGCAGAAATAAAATCCAACTCTGCATAACAGCAGTCAATTGCCTTTACTAGGAGACTGTCCTCTCTCTTCCAGCGGTCTCCTGCCTTGTTCACTAGCTACCTTCCAAATTCTGTTATAAGTGAGACAAGAATTCTATAGACAATAGTCTTCACTAGGTCATCCTAATTCCCAGAGTAAGTCTAACCTGTGCAACGAATGAGACAGGTATCTTGTGTTTAAAAAAATAGTATGTGATTGGCTAATTAAAGATTCATAGAATCCCGGGGCTGGAAGGGATCTCAGGAGGTCATTGAGTCCAGCCCCAAGCCTAAAGCAGGATCAACCCTAACAAAATCACTCCAGGAAGGACTTTGTCAAACCAGCACTTATAAACCACTAGGGATGGAGATTCCACCACCTCTCTAGGTAACACATACTAGTACTTCACCACTGTTCTGGTGAAATAATTTTTCCTCATATGCAGCCTACACCTTCCCATCTGTAACTTGTATAACTTGATGAACAGGCAACTTTTATTCCGGTATTTCCTAACTTTTGAGTGCATGATTTGGCAACTTTAAGGTTCTTTTAACATAGTTAATGCTCACATTAATTGATTAACTGACAACATTTGTAGGTTGTCATTTGTGGACAAGCATTTTAAGACACTGGGTCAGTGACTTTCACAAATAGGCAATGTCTAGTCTAGAGGGTTTTTTCAACAAAACACAGGGAGCATCCAGATTATCAAGCGCATTCTGTCAACAGTAAATTGACAGACTGCAGCACTTTTGTCAACAGCCATACCCTGCTCCCCATGAGGAAGAACATATCTGTCAACAGAGCTCTGTCAATGAAACAAAGGTCTGTATGTTTTGAGGGGCTTTCTGTTGACAGAAAAAGCCTCAGTGTGCCTCACAGGGGCCCCAGGAATACCCTGTCCACATCAAGCAGAGCTCTATGGTCCCTGCCTCTGGCCCCTCTTAAAGTTGCAGGGAGCCCAGGAAATCCTGTGTCAGGATGCTGAGAGCATGCGAGTAGCAGAGCTACAGGCTGCAGTCCCCCATGCCCTCACATTCACACTCTCTCAGCCAGCAGTCCCCCATGGCTGAGCAGGAGGGAGCCCAAGACCTCCTGGGTACTCGAGGGAGCAGCCTCATGGCTCCCAGGACTTTCTCCAGGGCTCCAAGTGGTACGCCCTATTCTGGTCAAGCCCAGATACCAAAGCCCTCCTGGATCTCTGGGCTGAGGAGGAAACCCTCCAGGAGCCTCCTTCCAGGCACGACAATGCTGAATTCTGTTGTCACATGGCTGTGGCCCTGGTCAAATGGGGCTGCCCTTGCCGCATCACAGAGCAAGTCAGGGCGAAAGCCAAAGAGATCCACCAGAGGTACGTGCAGGTCCAGGATGTAGCCTGATGCTTGGGAGCAGGACCAGCCACCTGCCCCTGTTACAGGGAGCTGCATACTATTAGTGAGTGTGGGGGAAACATCGCCTACAACCTGCAGTATTGATGCCACTCTGGAGGTGCTCACTGCAGCAGGAGCTCCCAGAGGAGGAGGAGGCAGCTGAGCTGCAACCCCCACTGGAGCCAGAATTTGAGGCCAGCAAGTATATGAGGGTGGCTACAAGTGGGGAGGGGTCCTTGGCCCTCAGGAGGCTATGCAGTTTGGTGTAGTAGGGGCAGGTTGCAGGTCCTACCCCCTACCTCCTGGCTGCATCCCAGGCCCTGGTGTATCCCTGCCACAGCTCCTTTATGTTTGCCCAGACTGGTTCAACTGTGCAGGCAGGGTGGACCTGTGCCTCCAGTTTAGGGGTGAGCTGCATAGAGGCCACCTCTTGGCAGAGGGATAAAGGAGAATGGCCTCCTCAGCCCATAGTCCTATTGAGGTCCGGGATCTCAGGCCTGGTCTAGGATGGCACCTGTCATTTGCTGCCCTGGGTTGACTCCTGGGACCCCTCCTGCATCTCCCTTGCTGGCTCAGCGGTATCACAGGGCTGCTGGCTCTCTGCCAGGGCCTGGAGAGATGCTGCAGAGTGGCTGTGAGTGTGTGTACAACAGCAGCTTGTGGCTCTGCTGTCTGCATGCTCTCAGCTTCCTGCCATAGTGTTTCCGGACTTCCTGTGCCTTTAAGAATGTCCAGCAGCAGAAAGCATAGAGCTGTGATTACTGTGGACAGGGCATCCCCCCAGTCAGCTGGCCAGTGCTATGGAGAATGGTTCTGTCGACAAAAGTGCCCCCTCCCCATCCACGGAGCATCCACACTTTTTTGTCAACAGAATCTGTCAACAAAGGCAATCTGCCTCAGGGTGGAGTGGAAGAAGGTTGTGAACAAAAGTGCCGCATTCTATCAATTTACTATCAACAGAATGCATTTTTAGTGTGGATTCTCTGCGAGTTTTGTTGATAAAACTCTCTAGTGTAGACATGGCCATAGAGCATGTTTCTCAAACCTAAAAATGAGCCCTGTGTAAGTTTGAAAGCTTGTTTCTCTCACCAACTGAAGTTGCCCCAGTGAAAGTTATTATTTGACCCCTCATTGTCTTTCTAATATCTTGGGACCAACACAGCTATAGCTGCATATGAAGTTTGGCAAAGTTATGATAAATGAAAACAGAGTCTTATGGAAAGTGTTGGGCAATTTTAATGGTGCATTTATAATAAAAATAGTTTACAGAATACTGCATTGTATAATGTGTATTAGGCATATGTTAACAGAGCTTTCATCATTTTCATAGGAAGTAATAGTTTAACTTAGAATAAATGTAATTTTCCACAGTTAGTACTTGTCTTTTCTGTTTCAGTCAGACTTTTTATTTTTAGTCACATTTCTTTTCTTCCAATAATACATGCATTTGGTTTTGTTCATTGAATTTGTGGAATCCTCAGAGATAAAATCAAAACAAAAAGCAGTCAAGTAGCACTTTAAAGACTAGCAAAATAGTTTATTAGGTGAGCTTTCGTGGGACAGACCCACTTCTTCAGACCATGTCCAGATATGGTCTGAAGAAGTGGGTCTGTCCCACGAAAGCTCACCTAATAAACTATTTTGCTAGTCTTTAAAGTGCTACTTGTCTGCTTTTTGTTTTGATAGTGTATAGACTAGCAGGGCTTACTCTCTGTTACTATTCAACATGCAAGAGATAAAATGTGTGACTTCAGTCACAAGAGGTCTGTGCACAGATGCTGAATTCAATTTCTATGAATGACTTTCACAGTTATCCACTTGAACTGAATCAGTTTGTCTCTGGTTTACTGATTAGTCATTTATGCCTCTTTAGCAGTAAATACTTCATCAATACAGACACCTTTCAGTATTTTAACATTTGCTTTAGCACGCATAGTCCTTCTGGCAAGGAACCTTCTGTTCAACTCAGTCTTGCTTTTCACATGTAAATAGCAGATTGCATGTTTGACTCTTGCTACACAAAGTACCTCTTCTTATTTTGTAATACACTGTGACATTATTTAGCCTGCTTGCAACTGGTAAAAGCATTTATAAATAGTGAGGGTGATGAATAAAAGCCACTTAGTCCATCAAGATTTGTTCCTTTACAAGTTATTTATCACCAAGATGTCAAGTTGACTAAATAGTTCCACTGCTTTTTCCATTTGTAGTTTTGGAGGCTGGGGAGTGGGAAGGAGAGGATGGGGCTGTCCCATGCATTTGAATCTTCAGTGTACGTGGAAGTAAACATCCAAGTTGTGATGTGGAGTTTAAATGACCTATTGTTTTATGTTTCTATCATTTATTACTGAAATGCCTTTGTTAATCTTCATATCCTGTGAACATTTCCTGAAGTTCTATTTTCCTCCAATGTAAGCCAATAGTAATAAATCCCTGGAATGTCTCTTTATGGATTACTTTAAGTGGAATATTCTTAATATATCATAGCTTATTACTTTAAGTTACAGTATGTATATTTACAGGACAAATATGTACCCCATGAAAAAAATTCCCCTAATATCTTTAATTTGAACAAAAAAGCCGTCCAGTAGCACTTTAAAGACTAACAAAATAATTTATTAGGTGATGAGCTTTCGTGGGACAGACCCACTTCAGATCATAGCCGTACCAGAACAGACTCAGTATTTAAGGCACAGAGAACCAAGAATAGTAATCAAGGTGGACAAATCAGGAAAATATTATCAAGGTGAGCAAATCAGAGAGCAGAAGTGTGGGGGTGGGGGAGTCAAGAATTAAATAGAGCCAAATATGCTGATACATGGATTCTAGCTATTCAATTGCCATAGCTAAAATTATGTATCTGCAGTTGACTTACTTCGTGTAGTGTAAACATAGCTTCAGACAAAGGCTGGAATTAACAGATGGGGTTTGCACTGTTTCCCGGGGCATACTGATCATTCTTCATTAATTTCTCATGTTTTATGTTTTATATTTATATTTTTGGTTTTTTTAAAAAAGCATCTTAGAATTTATACTTGAGGCCTTCATTTACTCTGTGACAGCAACCATGACATTCCACAACAGTTAATTTAGTCTGCTATAAAATACACTTCCTTCCCGCCCTATCCCCTTGTGCACACACCTCTGTGTTTTTTATTTATTATTTTCAGGGATTCCCTACCCCTCAACCCTATCCCTACAGAAACACCTAATTGTTTTGGGGTTGGCTTCAGATTAAAATCTGTTTATTTTATTTATTCCTTTTTTTATTTCTAGATAGTAAAAAGCACCCATACACAGGTTCTGAGCTCTCTGCAAGTTAATGCAAAATTACAAACCAAGTACACTGCAATAAGTTCACCCCATCTGTCAAATGACAGCTGATCATGACATATTGTCTCCATTCATTTGTGTGTCCAAAATGCCAATTGGAATACAGGGGCTCTGCAACATGACTGGAAAGTGAATAAATATTTTGGATCAGGTGTGGAAGGGCATTCCAATGCCTGGTCCTTGCCAGGTCAATTGCCTCCTCTCTTTTATATCAAAGGAGACCTAGAATCAATAATCTGCTGATTATAACTGTATCCATTGATCCTAGGAAAGAGACAGTGTCTTGAGTAGAATAGTCCCAGGTCATTTAGATCTTATTAGGTCAAAAACAACATCATAAATTTTACCTGGAACCTCATAGGTGTCCAGTCTATGTCATGGCACAGATGTCAAGTGTTCTTTCTATGAGACCACAGACCTTAAGAAGTTGATAGCTGTGTTTTGCCCCAGTTCTAGCCTGGGAATGGATAACCGTTGCAGTATCTGAGTACAAAAGGTACAAAGGGCACCTTCTGGGTAGGTATAGATAGTAAAATGCCTTCTTAATCCACTGCTGCTATTTGAGATCAAAATTTGTATTTGAAATAACTGTATACTTCAGGTTCTGTATTTATGTTGCTAACAGCAATTCAGTTACTTAATCTTGCAGGTCTCATATAAACTCCATTATCTTTTCTGTTTATTTCTTCCATCCTACCAATATTTTGCTTTGATTTAATTTTTACTTCAACTCTTTAATGAAATGTAAGTTCATCTGATTCTCTCCAAACTAATCCTGTACTTTGGATTTCAGACAAAATATAAATAGTTACTTTGGCTTTTCTGCTTTCATGTCTTTGGGGCCATTCATGATTCTTTAGATTTGAACTCACATATCGTTAGTCAATATGCAATTTTTTGAAATAATTTATCTGCTACAGCTTGTGGTGTAATTAAGACAACCCTGTTTTCCTTAATTATCACTTTTATATTTTACTGTACTATTCTGTACTATTCTCTTTTAAATCCTTAAAAATGTATTAATAAGTAGCTAATTTCATTTGTAGATTGCAATTTAAAGCTGCTGTCACACTGTCAACTTTCAGACATATTGGAGTTTTGACAAATACAGTTTTGCAAGAGGTTGTTTATTCGGATTCTAAGAACCTGTGAACAGGCTTGTTTATGCAAAATACAGTTAGCTCACATTTTTCTATGAAGATGTTGTTACATGTGATTAAAGGTGCAATTCCATGGATGATGAAACTAAATCACTTGGTAAAAAGTGACTGGCAAAGGCTTATGAAAATGTGAGTTTGGAGATGGTAAGTGAAATATGATTGAGGAAATACTATATCATAGAGGTAATTACGTATTCTAGTTCTTAAAATATTTGAGTAGATCCCACTGTTTGTGTGTGCATATGAGTACAACACAGACAAAACATAACAAAGAAACTTTTCTTCTCTTGCTTGCACAGATTTAGACTTGGCTTTGGTGTTTGTTAGAACTTCCAAAGAACTACTTTAAATGACACCAGCTGCCAGTGTAGTTCCCAAAAGACCATCCACCCACTGAGAAGCAAGTTCCTTGCACTGGGGAGGGTGGAGTGACATAGAAGCTTGCTCTGTCAGCTTGACACCAACTAAAAGTTCACCTCTCTTAGGGAATCTTCATCTGGCTATATACAGTCATTATCCAACCGTTTTGCACTGCCCAGGTGTCATGAAGATACCAGATTGGGGAAGAAGAGCTAAACCCAATGCTGGCTAGTAAATTCAAAAGATATTGTGTCACTACAAAAACAATTAAACTTTCTGACGTTTAATTTAATTTAAATACTAGTGTGTTAAAACCACTATATTATAAATAACCACATTTTAAAATTCTCTGGGTAAGGTGATCATTCTAAAAGTGCTTGTTACCAAGCTATATATAGAAAGGGCAAAAGGCAGAGAAAAGTAAGCATTGGCATTACTAGTATGATAGGAAAAAAGTGACTTTTCTGTCCTGTATATATGATGATGTGTGAAAGTATTTAGAATAAAAAATTCTTGTTGTTGATCTATGTGCATCTACTTGCTGAAATATGCTCATAAATGTCTTTTCTTTGTAACCATGTTAGTGACAACGTGTTTCAAAAGCATGTAAAGTTTGTGCCTTTTCTATCCAAGCTGTAATAACTTGACACAACTGCAGGAGGAAACAGCTTTTTAAAACGGCAGCGTATCCTGGCACATTCTACATATCATGTGCTTGAAAGACTTCTGGAACAACAAAAATGCCATATAAATATGTTACCACACATAGGAAAGACAGATGTTGCCTTCACCTCCACCCCTAGGAATCTAACTAGTAATTAAGTAAATATTTTCTGCCAGTTGAAATGGTCAGTGGGGGGAAGTGGGAAAGCCATCCCAGTAGTGATAAAGTAATGCTAAGATAGAAACTGACATTTATTATAAAACCTTTCAGAAGGTGTCCAAAATTAAGTATGGATGGTGGAAAATAAAGTAAGAACTGTAGGCTGAATATGTTTAGTCTGATACGGCATGATATGGCCCCTTTTCATCTCGAGAGACAGTAGTTAGTGGTGGTGAGGATCTATGGGCAGTGTTTGAGTCTGCAGTTTCACTCAGGGCTTATCCATCCAATATTGGATTTGCACAGTCAGCTACAATAATCACGTCAGTCTATTTCTGATTTCTTGAGTCTGAGAGCTTTTCCTTCTAAGAAGAAGTTCTTTTGCATGGCTTGCACATATACTATCAAAGGGTGACATGCCCTGTCATAGTAGTCATCAGCAGGTATTTCGATCTGATGGTGTAGATTCCCAGGATTTTGGATCAATGTCGAATTCTTTCATGGCATTTTTGCATGTATCCTTGAATCTTAGCTTTGGTTTTCCTCTTGTTCTCAACCCACATGATAGTTCACTGAAGAGGATTTCTTTGGGAAGAAGTTGGTCACCCATTCTTCTCACATGACCAAGCCAAAGTAGTCTTCTGCTGTTGAGGATCGCTCTGAGGTGGGTATGCCAGATCTTAACAGGACATCTACATTTGAAACTCTATCTTGCCAGTTGATATTCATAATTCTGCGGAGTCACCAAAGATAGAAGCTGTTCAATTTTTTCTCCTGGTTCAAGTAGGTGGTCTATGCCTCAGACTACCCCAAGAAAAATGAACATGGTCAGTAGAGTTTTGCTTGCTTAAGAAAGTATATGTGACATTTCACATATTCATGAAATGCCTAACAGTAGCACAGGGACTACTAGTTCAACGGCTTGGTGGGGAAGAGTAGGGAGCATCAGTACTCTCCATAGTCCTAGTGAGCATGAAGGAAGATTGAGCAAACATCTTTGTTTCACAAAATCTCCTTCAATCAAGATAAATTGATGATGGATATGGCATTCACTACACTTAGGCTACGTCTACACTAGGACACTACATTGAAGTAGCCTATTTTGAAGTAACAACATCGAAATAGGCTACTTCAATGCGTATTGTCCGCACATCCTCCGGGGCTGCTGCTGTTGATGTTCAGTGTCAAAGTAGCAACGGGGAACATCCAAAAGAGCCTCCCTGGAAGGAAATGTGGAGCATCCACACACACAGGTGCTCCCTGTTGAAATAAGGGGCCAGGAAAGCCCACGGACAGGGTCACAGGCTGGACTAGCCCTTCCCGGGCAGCAGCAAGCCATTCCTTTAAAAGGCCCCTCCCAGACACACCTGGCCTGCACAGCACAAGGTCTGCAGATCGCTAGCCACACTCTTGCAGACCAACGCACAGCAGCTATGGATCCCCAGCAGCAGCAGCAGGAGCAGTAGCAGCACCTGGGAGCAAGTGCCCTGCTAGGTGCTGCACGGGAGGCCGCTCAGCAGTTCCTGGCAGGGGGGCCCTCCCAGAGGGCCGATGGGGATGCCCCGACCGCCGGGCTCCCCTGTTCCTCCCCCGCTGGGTGCTCCGCTGACTCTGGAGCTACCCCACCAACTCCGAGTGGTGGGGAGCAGCTGGTCATGGGGAAGTGGAATGATGACATGTGGTTGCAGAACTTCTGCATGTACCAGCAGACCTTCCTGGAGCTCTGCTAGTGGCTCACCCCTGCACTGAGGCACCAGGACACCCGGATGCGGCGCACCCTCCCCATCGAGAAAAGGGTTGTAATAACTGTCTGGAAGCTGGCCACTCCAGACAGCTACCACTCTGTGGGACACCAGTTGGGAGTGGAAAAGGCCATGGTTGGAGCCATCATCATGGAGGTAAGGAGGCCTGGACATGCACCCACTTGGGGGTGGGGGGCCAGGTGTGAGGCTGGGGAGGGAGGGGTGACGGGGAGGGAGAGGTTGGGTGGGAGGTGCCTAGGGAGGTGCCTGGGAGAAGGGCCTGGGGGGAGGGGCCTGGAGCACCCTGCACACCCTCGTGGGCACTTGTGTTCCCTCCCCACAGGTGGTCCATGTGCTCAATGCCATGCCGCTGCAGAGGGTCGTCTGAATCAGGGATGTGGACGCAGCTGTTGCCGGATTTGCTGCCATGGGGTTCCCAAACTGCTTTGGGGCCCTGGATGGGACCACATCCCCATTCGCACCCTGGACCACACTGGGGAAAGATACATCAACTGGAGGGGCTACCACTCTGTGGTCCTGCAGGCCATGGTGGACAGCTGGGGCCATTTCCAGGATGTCTACTTGGGCTGGCCCAGCTCTACCCACGACACTTGCGTTTTTAGGAACTCGGACCTATGCTGCCGGCTGGAGGCAGGGACCTACATTCCCCAGAGGGAGATCTCTCTGGGGGACACCACTGTGCCCCTCTCCCTCGTGGCAGACATGGCCTACCCCCTCCACTCCTGGCTCATGCGCCCGTACGCTGGCCACCTCACCACAGCCAGAAGCGGTTCAATGCCAGAGTGAACCACACCTGCCAGGTGGTGGAGAGGACCTTCAGCTGCCTGAAGGGCCGCTGGTGGTGCCTCCTTGCCCACCTGGACGTCGGCCTCCAGAACATCCCCTAGGTTGTGGGCATGTGCTGCACGCTCCGCAACATTGTTGAGAGCAAGGGGGAGGCCTTCGTTCAGGAGTAGGCAGTCAATGCCAGCATGGGCTTCCCCCAGCCAGCCACTGCACCTATTTGCGAGGCCCACCGCAAGGGGGTACAGGTCCACGAGGCCTTGCAGGCCCATTTTGATCAGGGAGACTCCTGAGCACCTCCCTGGCCTTCCCCGGAGGGCCTCGCACACACATTCCCACCGCCTGCACGCCATCCGCCCAACAAGCACATGTCATAGGTTCTTTGGAAAATAAAACTGTGGATTATCTAAAACTGGTAAACTTCCTTATGTGCACAACAAAAACTGGAACCAATACACAAAGGAGGACAACTCTATGCAAGGGAGACAACTATATACAATGGGGACAACTATATACAAATGGGGGACCATCGGACGGCTCGGCCATCGGCCCATCAATCTGGGATGGGTGTAGAAGGGCACGGCCCCCGGTGGGTATGGGTCACGCCCCCCCATTGTCCGCAGTCCCCGGCGCAGCCAGCTGGGGGCAGGGAGGCCTGGCAGGTACAGCTGGGATGCCTCCACCGGCTGGTCTTCAGCCCCAGTGGGCTCCGGTCCTGGGGGGCTGGCAGGCGGTGAGGCAGGCGGCGCAGCAGGTGGGGCGGCAGGTGGTGAGACAGGCGGTGTGGCAGGTGGGGAGGCAGGTGAAGCAGGTGGGGTGGCAGGGGGCATCATGTGGAGCAGTGGGGAGGGCAGCAGGGAGGCCAGTGGGGGGGTAGGAGCTGGGCAACAGCCTCCTGGATTGACCCAGTTATGTCCTCGAAAACACCTATGAATTCCTGCCATACCACCCACCACCGGGTGGACTCCTCCTGGTCAAAGTGGAGCCTCTCCTCAGCCACCTCTGCCTGCCTCCGGAGAGCCACCAGGAGCTGGAGGTCCGTGGGGGCCATCCCCTGGGTCCGGCAGTGGCGTGCCCATCCTGCTGGCCTTGGAAGTGTCCCCGGACGCTGGCAGTGCCTGATCTCTGGCAGGCTCTCAGGGACCACCGAGGGTGCCTGATTGCCTGGGGCCTCGGATGATGCAGCTGCAGAGAAGAAGAGAGGGAGGGGAAGGCTGTTAGTACTGTGCCCTGGCCTGTGGCCCATTCCCGCTGTCCCACCTTGGATGCTGGATCTCCGTTCCCGTTGGTGGGTGTGGTGTCCCTGTTGGATGTCCCGATTGCATGGTCCCCTGGACCCAGGGTTAGGACACAGTGCTGTCCATGGGTGTGGGCGCTGATGGTCATGCTGCCATCCTGGGACCATGCTGTGGCTGGGCAGTTGCGGGTCAGGGTCCACTGGGGGTGTGTGGGGCTCCCAGTCGTGTCTGGTGCCCCCACCCCATGCCCTGGGGGTGTGTGCCCTGTGGGGTACATACCTGACTGTCCACTGCGGCGGTCGGGGGAACCCCAGAGGGCGGATGCGCGGCTGGTGCTCCAGGAGGGGAGGCCTATGAGGATCCCCCTCCCTCACTGCTGGACCCCTCCTCTGCTATCCCGAAGGGTGGCTCCTCGGGTGGGCCCCAGGGTGCAGGGCTGGCCTCCAGGCCGGACTCCGGCTCCGAGAGCTGCTGGGACTCCTCAGCTGTGGTGTACAATGTGGCCTGAGGGGAAGAGGTGTCCTGGGGGCCCAGGATTTCCCTGAGCTCCCTGTAATAGGGACAAGCAGCAGAGGTGGCCCCAGACCAGCTGGCCAAGTCCCAGGCCTGGGCGTAACCCTGCCACAACTCCTTCACCTTGCTCCGGATGTGATCTAGAGTGTGGGCAGGGTGACCCCGGGCAGCCAGGCCCTTAGCCAGTCAGGTAAATGCTTCCACATTCCACTGCTTGCTTCCCATCATGTGGAGCACCTCCTCCTCACCCCGGAGCCCAGCAGGTCTTGGAGCTTGGCCTCCGACCAGGAGGGGCCCCGTCGCTTTTTGGTCCCCCGTTTGGCTGCCGGGGTGCTTGGGTCCCCACAGAGCAGAGCCCTGGGGGAGCTCTGGGGGCTGGCTTGATGCCATGGCTGGTGGATGTGCGGATCGGGGCCTCTGGAGGGCGTGCAGGGCTAGCATGTACATGTGCTGCTGCCTGCACACTCTCAGCTTCCTGCCACAGGAAATCTGGGTTTGTGATGCTTTAAGGGCTGCTGCACATGGCAACCACAGGACAGCACATCTCAACCCCTCAGCTAATTGCCACCATGGAGGACCCCACTATTTCGAAGTAGTGGGACACGGATCATCTACACACACCCTACTTCAACGCTGAATGTCGAAGTAGGGCGCTATTCCCATCTTTGGATGGGAATAGCAGTTTTGACGTCTTACCGCTTAATGTAAATTTCAATGTCGAAGTAGCACATAGCACGTGTAGATGCAATGCGTGCTATTTTGACGTTGTGCCAGCTACTTTGAAGTAGACGGCTAGTGTAGATGCACCCATAGTGGGCAAAATACTTGGATAATATCTAGAGAAAGGGTAGAGTTAAATATCCAGATATGTGTATGTATAATATATGATGAATAAGGCTACATTTTAGTCAGAGGTAGTTTTAGTAAAAGTCATGGACACGTCACAAACAGTAAACAAAAATTTAGAACCTGTAATGGGTCCATGGTTTCTACTGTACGCCCCAGCTAAAACTTGTGTCAGGAGATGCAGGTGCTCTGGGAAGGATGGACAGGACAGTGCTGAGGGGGTGTGTGGCCTGCCACTGCTGCTGGTGCTGGGAGGGGTGGGCATCAGTGCACAGCTCAGGACCTGAGCTGGTGCTGTTGGGGACGGGTGGCATTGCATTACCCAGGATCCCCCTGCTGCTGAGGGGAAGGGCTGGCAATCATACCCAGCTCTGGGCAGCTCCCCAGAAGTGCCTGGTGTGTCCCTGCAGCTCTTAGGGGGAGGACAGCCAGGGGACACCTACCATGGGCTGCCCCCAGCATCAGTTCCTTCTCAGCTGTTCCTATTGGCTGGGAACTGTGTCCAGTGGGAGCTGCAGGAGCTCATGGTAGTAGCAGCATGAGGAGGAGCCTCCCTCACCTTCCTTCCCCCTAGGAGAAGTAGATACATTCTGGCTGCTTTTGGAGAATCCCCCTGAGGTAAGCACTGCCCTGCACCCCAACCTCCTGCTCCAGCTCTGTGCCAGCTCCCACACCCAAATGCCGTGTCTACACTAGCCCCAAACTTCGAAATGGCCACACAAATGGCCATTTCGAAGTTTACTAATGAAGCGCTGAAATGCATATTCAGCGCTTCATTAGCATGTGGGTGGCCACGGCACTTCGAAATTGACACGCCTCGCCGCCGCGTGTCTCGTCCCAACAGGGCTCCTTTTCGAAAGGACCCCGCCTACTTCAAAGTCCCCTTATTCCCATCAGCTCATGGGAATAAGGGGACTTCAAAGTAGGTAGGGTCCTTTCGAAAAGGAGCCCTGTCGGGATGAGCCACGCGGTGGTGAGGCGCGTCAATTTCGAAGTGCCACGGCCGCCCGCATGCTAATGAAGCGCTGAATATGCATTTCAGCGCTTCATTAGTAAACTTCGAAATGGCCATTTGCGTGGCCATTTCGAAGTTTGGGGCTAGTGTAGACGTAGCCAAACTGCCCCATTAGAAGCTGGTGCACCTAGCTCCAGAACTGCCCAAGCAGAGTAGGCACCCCCTGGTCATGGAGGCCATGGAAAGTTGTAGAATCCATGACTTCTATTACCTCCATGACACACAAGGAGCCTTAATAATGAACATAATGTGGGTTCATCTAGTCAAGGATTTGAGGCACCAATTGAAGACCAACATAAATGAGTTTGGGTGGGGATTGTGCTATAGATACTCAGTAAAGCAGTGTGTGCTGTTATTTATTGAGGAATTTTAAGTGATGAAGGTCTGGTTTTGAGCATTTGTTACTACAGTAAACCCTCAAGATACCTGCAGTCTTGGGTTAACGTGACTGCTGCCCCAACAGGAGCAGGAAACTGCTCCTGTCAAGGGAGGCAGCCTGAGTCTCAGGGTGGCAGTCACTCCTACCAGGGGCAGCAGCCAAGAGTCAGGCTACCATCCCTGACACAAGTGGGGAAACAGCTCCTGTCAGGGGCAGCAACCTAACTTTTGCCACCCTGACTGGTTTCCTGCTCCTGTCAGGGGTGGCAGCTGACCCTGTCAGGGATGGCAGCCACTTCTATTGGGGCGGCAGGCACAGTCAGGCTGCTGCCCTGGTCAGTTTCCTGGCTCTGCAAGTGGAGTAGAGCCAGGAGCCAGGGTGCTGCATGGTTCCCAGCTCTCTACCACTTGCAGGACCGGCAAACTGACCAGCTATGTGCTGATCTGTTTCCCAGGTCCCACAAGCAGCAGGGAGCTGGGAACCCGGCTGACACTTGGTTTCCAGCTCCTTGCTGCTTACAGGATCCAGGAAGTTGACCAGCTCATGGCTGATCAGTTTCCTGGGTCCTGCAAGTGACTTGGAGACAGGAACCAGGCTGCCCCCTGGTGCCTGGCTCCGCGCCACCTGGTGGGCTGGTCAGTTTCCCAGCTCCAGCAAACCCAGGAGAGCTGGGAACCAGGCAGCAGCCTGGTTCCTGTCTCTCCTCAACTTGCAAGGAAAATTTGAGTTACACGCAGGAATACCACCCCCACGTACCTTGAGGGTTTGCTGTATATAAAGCTTTTGAGAAGAAGATTTTGAGAGGTCATGGCCTTACTATTGAGTGCTCTGCATTTGCCTTCACTTTGAAGCATGTCACTGTGTAGAGGAAGAAAGATATTTGAACTTTCAGAAGTGGGGAGTAGAGCCAGCACAGTATGCTTCCTCTGTCAGGACCCCATAAAATCATTTCATTTGTCAATTTTATGGTTGGAGTTCTGATCTTGTGGCATTTCCGTTGCTCAGTGCTAGGGACTGAGGAACAGCTTCGCTTCAGGATGTGATCCCTGAAAAATAGGCCGTATTTCTCTTGCAGTTTTGGAGGTAGATATTTATACTTTCAGAAGCAACCTTAATTTGTAGTCTACAGTGTCACCTCCGCACAAAGGTAAAGTTGGGACAAGTTAGTATCAGCACAGCTCCTAGAGAAGCCATTAAGCTAGGAAGAGTGAATAAGGGAAGCTGTGACAGTTTGTTGTATCAGAATTTATTTACAATTTTGTATTGAAACAGTTTGCATAAGGGATATAGAATCTGACCTATTGTCTTAATTGAGTTTTCTGTGGGATTTAATATTGAAGATCTTGGCCACATTCACCTTTGGCAAAAATAGTTGTAACTCCGTTAAAGCTGAGGGAGTTGTGTCCACTTATACTAGTGGAAAACTTTGCCTAAAACTTTCATCTGACTGGAACTCATCATTGCAGTAAGGAAATTCTTTGCACGTTCCAGTGATTGTATATGAACATAAGAACACTGATACTGAGTCTGACCAAAGGTCTATCCTCCCTTCTGACAGTTGCCATTGTCAGGTACTTCAGAGGATATGAACAGGTAATCATCAAAGCTGGATCTACATGTAAGCACCCATTTGACAGGGCAAAAATCGAAAGTAGGCAGTCAAAAGCGCGGGTTTCGAAAGGGAGCGCCCACATGTTAAAAGCAGATCGACAGGTCGATCTGCCTTTTCAAAGGGCCGCTCTGTTCTTTCGAAAGGGAGTGTCCACGTGGCTCTAAGCACTCCTTCAAAAGAAGGGAGGCAGAAAACACCGCAGACGGGGTGCCATGGCTGACAAGCCCTTCCGAGGCCGCTTCCAGCCACTCCCTTAAAGAGCCCCTCCCTTCACTCTGCATGAGCTGAGTGCTGCCCAGCTGTTCTCAGCCAAGCAGAGCCAACTCATGCTCCAGGATGCAGTCCCAGCAGCAGCTCCTGCATGAGGACACCCTCATCTAGGAGACTGTCCTCGCAGTGCTCTGCACAGTCGCTGCAGCCACCCTTGAGCTACTCAGTTGGCTGAGCAGCCCCCTAGGACACCACTGCCCCCCCAGGTGCCCTGGCGCCTCTGGACCCACCCCAGCAGCACCGACTGGTGGGAGTGCCTCGTATTGGGAGAGTGGAAGTATGAAAGGTGGCTCCGGAACTTCCGCATGTTGAGGCAGACCTTCGATGAGATCTACCACTGGCTCGTCCCTGCACTCTGTCACCAGGACACCTGCTTGCTGCCCACTCTCACGCTGGTTAAGCAGGTTGCAATCACCATCTGGAAACTGACCATCCCAGACTCCTAGCACTCCATAGGACAACAGTTTGGGTTGGGCAAGGCCACTGCCGGGGCCATACTCATGGAGGTAAGCTGGGCCTGCGTCACATCCCCCGCAGGAGGGAGTGGTGGGGTGTGGGGCAAGGAGAATTCTCGGCTGCAGCAGGCATGCAGGGGGTGGCCCACAACACCCTCACAGGAGCACATGTCCCCCTCTCCCCCATGTAGGTCATCCAAGCCATCCATGAGATGCTGCTGTACAGGGTCATCCACCTGGGGATCTGGATGCCGGTGTTGCGGACTTTGCAGAGCTGGGATTCCCAAACAGCTTCAGTGCATTGGATGGCATGCACATTGTTATCCATGCCCCAGCACACAGTGCTGGCCAGTATGTTAATAGGAAAGGCTACCATTTGGTGGTCCTCCAGGCCCTGGTGGATGCAAGGGGCAGGTTTATGGACATCTGTGTGGGCTGGGCCGGCTGCACCGTTGTAGTAGTAGTAGTAGTAGGCATCCTTCAGTCTGCATAGACTATGGATCGCGCCATTTATAGTTTCAATTGAGGACTTCATTTACAGCATCTACTGTGACTATGAAGGCCCACACGAGAGTGACAGTCCTTGCTGCATCTCTTGCAGATGTGGTGGGTGTCTGGCAAGTCCTTAGTGTGCTTTCTGTGCGCTCGCTTCTCTGCTAGCTGTCTGATCTTCATCTTGCCCTTTTGGAGGCCCTTGTGTAACCCCTGCCTCCATCTGCTGCGGTCATCTGCTAGTTCTTCCCAGTTGTCCAGCTCAATGTCTACCTCTCTGAGGTCTCTCTTGCAGACATCTTTGTAGCACAACTGGGGGCGTCCGGGAGGTCTTTTGCCAGAGGCTAGCTCACCATACAGGATGTCTTTTGGAATCCTTCCATCATTCATCCTGTGGACGTGGCCAAGCCAGCAGAGCCGACGCTGCCTGAGGAGGGTGTGCATGGCTGGGATTCCAGCTTGCTCGAGGACGGCGGTGTTGGTCACTCTGTCCTTCCATGATATTCGAAGGATGTGCCTGAGGCAGCGCAAGTGGAAGACATTCAGCCTCTTTTCCTGGCGGGCATACAGTGTCCAAGTCTCGCTGCCATGAAGGAGGGTGCTGAGGATGCAGGCTCTGTAGACTTGCATTTTGGTGTGAGTGTACAGCTTGTTGTTATTCCACACTCTCTTGCTGAGTCTGGACAGAGTTGTGGCCGCTTTTCCGATCCTCCTATTTAGCTCAGTGTCCAACAACAGGGTGTCAGAGATGGTGGACCCGAGGTAAACGAACTCATGGACGACCTCTAACGTATAGTTGTCAATGCTGATTGATGGGGATTCAGCAACATCCTGACCGAGTATGTTTGTCTTCTTTAGGCTGATGGTAAGCCCAAAGTCCTTGCACGCTTTGGAGAACTGATCCAGCAGTTTTTGAAGCTGGTCTTCTGTGTGAGACACTACAGCAGCAGCATCTACGAACAGCATGTCTCTGATGAGGACTTCCCGCACGTTAGACTTAGCTTTCAGCCTTGCACGGTTAAACAGTTTCCCATCAGATCTTGTGTGCAGCAAGATGCCCTCTGTTGAAGATCCAAAGGCATGCTTCAGGAGGAGTGCGAAGAAGATCCCGAACAATGTCGGAGCAAGCACACATCCTTGTTTGACACCGCTCCTGATTCTGAAAGCATCCGATAATGTGCTGTCATATTGGATGGTTCCTCTCATGTCTTCGTGGAACGACTGGATCATCTTGAGTAACCGTGGAGGACAGCCTATCTTGTGGAGCAGTTTGAACAGACCATCCCTGCTGACCAAGTCAAAGGCCTTGGTCAGGTCGATGAAAGCTATGTAGAGTGGCTTCTTCTGCTCCCTGCACTTCTCCTGCAGCTGCCTTAGAGAGAAGACCATGTCAACAGTAGACCTCTCTGTGCGGAATCCACACTGTGATTCGGGGTACACCCTCTCAGCAATCTTCTGGAGTCTGCCAAGGATGACACGAGCGAACAGTTTACCAGTGACGCTTAGGAGGGAGATTCTACGGTAGTTGTTGCAGTCGCTTCTGTCTCCTTTGTTCTTATACAACGTTACTATGTTAGCGTCGCGCATATCCTGTGGAACCTCACCCTCTTTCCAGCACAGGCACAGTAGCTCATGTAGGGGTTCTAGGAGTGTGTCCGCGGCATGCTTGATTACCTCTGGTGGTATACCATCCTGGCCATGGGCCTTTCCTCCTGCAATGCTGTTGATGGCTCTCTTCAGTTCATCCACAGTTGGTTCTTGATCCAGTTCGTCCATTACTGGTAGGAGCTCAAAGGCATCGAGGGCTGCATTAACCACAACGTTCTCGCTTGAGTACAGCTGGGAGTAGTGCTCAACCCAGCGCTCCATCTGTTTGGCTTTGTCAGCGATGACTTCACCAGATTTGGATTTCAGAGGTGCCATCTTGTTCTGGGTGGGTCCTAATGCCTTCTTCATACCCTTGTACATTCCTCTGAGATTACCAAAGTCAGCACAGGTCTGGATGCTGCTGCATAGCTGGAGCCAGTGGTTGTTGGCACAGTGCCTGGCTGTCTGCTGTACTGTTCTTCTGGCCGCTCTAAGTGCTTGCTGGGTACTCTGGCTCGGTGAGCGTTTGTACTCCAGGAGTTCAGCGTGCTTCTTATCAATGACTGGAATCATCTCATCAGAGTTAGCTTTGAACCAGTTGTTCGTGTTTCTAGCTCTTCTTCCAAACACCGACAAGGCCATGTTGTAAACTGTATCCCTCAGATGTTGCCATTTGGATGTCGCATTGGCGCCCCCAGGGCCGCTGCACAGATTTTCCTGGAGGGTGTCTCTGAACTTTTCAGCTTTCTCTGAGTTTGCCGTCTTTCTGGTGTCAATGCGGGGCCTTCCAGCAGGTTTAGAGCGGTACAGCTTCTTGTGTCTCAGCTTGAGCCTGGAGCAAACTAGCGAGTGATCTGTATCACAGTCAGCACTATGATAGCTGAGTGTCAGAAGGACGTTTTTGAGGTTATTACGCCTAGTGATGACCACGTCTAGTTGATGCCAGTGCTTCGAGCGTGGGTGTCTCCATGACACTCTGGCTACAAGCAGCCGGGCACTGCCCCATGCACCGGGCCCACCAGGATGGCCTCCAAATTAGGAAGGCCCTCAGGCAGGGCTTCACTGCCGACCACCTGTGACCCACACCCATCCCCCAAGCACATCCGCCCCCCACCATCCCCACCACCCTCACCCCACCAGCACCTCACCTGCACATCTGCTACCCACCATCCCTCCCCGAAGAGCACAGCACAAGGGAGTGTATGGTAAATAAATCTTTATGCAAAGAATGGAAAGGCACATGAAACTATGTAACGGGGGGAGAAATGGTGTACTGGGGGGCAGGAGGGTTCTTAACCTGGAGCGGGGTGAGAGGGCTCAGTCCAGGTCTGGGATGATGGGCTGCAAGCCCCGTTGGCCTGGGATTCCCTGGCCCCCAAGATGTAGGGTCCCCAGTGGGGCAGAGAGGGGCAGGGGGCACTGGCAGATAAGGCCATGTGAGGGGCTTGGCAGGGGGGTAGCAGCAGTCTCAATGTGGGTGGCTGCAGCAGGTTCAGCAGGGGTGACAGCACAGGGTGCCAGGGAGTGGGCCACATTGGCCATGTGCTCCCAGAGCATGATTCTGATGCCCTCCAGGGTGGTCAGCAGGCTGTCCCATGCTGCCCTCTGGAACTCCAGGTTGGCTTTGGTAAGTTGGAGGTGCCATTTGGCCACCTTGGCCTGGTGGTGGCTGTCCGGGTCCTTATCTGCCCACCAAAAGGCCCTCCAGCCACAGATCCAATGGTGCATCATGGGTGGTGGTGGCTGAGTGCCCTCAACATCTGCTGGGGGGCTCTCTGGGACCAGGGACCAGCCGGGGCTCTCCCAGCCCTAGGATAGTGCAGCTGTATGGAGAGAGGGACAGCATGTTTGTACTATATTATAGCCCAGGGGGCCTGACAGTGGGGTGGCACTTGCCCCCTCCCAGGTCTGGCATCCCATCCAATAGCGCATCAGCCAGGGGGCATACTGGGTGGGTGGGTGTTCCCAGCCTGTGTTAAGCGGTCTCTGGCTACCGTCCAGCCCTGACTGTCTCCCACCCCACATGCAGCTCACAGCACTGTCCACTGGGGGCGGGTGCTGGCCATCACCAGCAGATCACAGGGTGCAGTGTGCCACCCCAGGCTGGGAGGTGTGCAGCCTGGGACCACTGGTCCTGTGTACGGCCGGCTGGCTGGTGTATGGCCCCCACCCCACAGATCAGTGTTCGCGCCCTGCCATGCGCAGGACCAGTGGTCCCAGGCTGCACACCTCCCAGCCTGGGGTGGCACACTGCACCCTGTGATGGCCCGCTGGTGATGGCCAGCACCTGCCCCCAGTGGACAGTGCTGTGAGCAGTGTTGCACAGTCTCTGGCTACTGTCCAGCCCCGACTGTCTTCCACCCCGCATGTGGCTCACAGCATTGTCCACTGGGGGCGGGTGCTGGTTGTCCAGCTGGATGAGCAGGAGGGGATGTATATGGTAAGGTCCCTCTTCGCACTGTGGTGCTCTCGGCCTCTTGGGTCCCAAATCCAGGCTGCTCTTCTGCTTCTGAGAGCAGCTTGTCTGCCAGCATGTCAAGGACTGCCGGGGGTGGGGAGCTGTCCCAGGGGCTTAGGATGCCCCGTAGCTCCTGGAAATAGTGGCACGTTGCCTGAGCTGCCCCAGAGTGGCTGGCCTGGTCCCAGGCCTGGGCATAGCCCTGCCGAAGTTCTTTAACTTTCAAGCGTACTTGCTCAGCAGTACACTCTGGGTGGCCCATTGTGACAAGGCCCCCGGGCCAGCCCATTTCGTGGAGGACTTCCTACTCTTTCCAGAGGCCTAGAAGGTCCCTCAGCTCTTGCTCCATCCAGGAGGGGGCCCATTTTTTTTCTCACCCCCAGGACTCTTGGAGCCCTGGGCTCGGAGGGGGAGCTGCTGCTGGCCATACCTCGCCTCTGCTCCTCCCAAACTTTGCAGAGGGCATGCTGCTGGAGCTCCTGCTGGGGCTGCTCTTAGCACACTCTCAGCTTCCTGCGACTGGGGTCCTGTGTCTATGCTGCTTTAGGTGTGGCCGGACACAGGAATCATAGAGCCCTGCTGCTGCTGGCTGGAACAACCCCACGTTCCAGCTGACCAGCACCATGGCAGAACCCTCTTTCGAAAGAGTAGGCGGTGGAGTGTCTACATGTCTACCCTTTCAAAATAGTTTTTTGAAAGGGGACGCTTTTCCTGATACGGGATCGGGGTTAAGATTTCTATGTCTGTGCCGCGTTTCTTTGATTTTCTCTCAAAAGAATGTGTTAAACGTGTGGATACTCCTCCTATACTTTCAAAAGAGGGCCACATATTTTGAAGCTTCGTGCACGTGTAGACACAGCTCAAGTGATTCATTCTCCATCATTTGTTCCCAGCTTCTGACAAACAGAGGCTGTGAACCCCATTCCTGCCTATCTTGTGTGTCCTCCATGACCTTATCTTTTTTTAAAAAAATCTTCTATAGTCCTAGCAGCATCCTTTGGCAAGGAATTCCACAGGTTAAATTTCTTGTGTTAAGAAATACTTTCTTTTGTTTATTTTAAATTTTCTACCTATTAATTTTATTTAATTTTTATTTCTTTGCAAACTATCTCATCAGTCTTATATGAAATGTAATAATTATCTTTTTAACCCCCTAAAGAATTAAGCCAAAACACAGTTGTTAATTTATTCTTCAGACCTGTCTCTTTGGCAAGTCATTATTTGGATCTTTATAATGCTGAGAAAGTAAAAACATCCAGGTAATACTTTGATTTTTTTAAAACTTTTCAGTCATTTCTATGTCATATAAATTGTTTAAAAGTAGCAGTGTGCCTCCCTTTTAGAAAAATAACATGCTACAGTAGTTAAATTATAAACATGGTGTTCTAGGTGTAGTCTTATCTTATCCCATCTTAATTTCCTTTGAAAATGTTGGATAAACTTAAATATAGCTGTAGTGTGAAACTTGCATGAAAAACTTCTTTAAAATGTTTGTCACTCAAAATCTTAAATGAGTCTTTTTGGAAATTTTGAAAGACTACCGCTTAATATGGCCTTTTAACTGAGATTAACAGTTATCTCTTCAGTTACTTGCATAAAATGACAAATCAGTGCTGCTTACCTTTAAGCAATTCCCCAAAGGCTGCATCTACACTACAAATTAGCTGCAAAGTTAACTTCAAAGCAAGGGGCTACTTCAAAGTAGGCTGCAGAGTGTCTACACACATTTTTCCTTAATTTGAAGTTAACTTCGAAGTAAGGGAGGCTAACTTAGAAGTCACTACTCCATTCCCGGGAATGGAGTAGTGCCTTACTTTGAAGTTTAACTTCAAAGTGGGATGTGTGTAGACGTTCTGCACTCACTCCTTCAAAGTACGGGGTCCACCATGGCAGTGGGCCCCCCTGCAGTACGGGGATGCTCTGACTATCCCAGGCAGGGCTCTATGATCCCTGCCTGCTGCCTGATAGGAACCAGCTCCCCAGGAATCCCAGTCAGGAAGCTGAGAGCATACCACAAGCAGGGGCAGCACCAGCTCCCACTTGGACTGCCCCCGCTCGATACACCACCTAGCATCTGCACATGGAAGCATGGCATGCATGGCAGGACCCTGCCCCCGTCTCCCCAGAGGCCCCAGACAACACCCCCAAGGGCTCACAGTGCCTGGGCAAGGCGTGTGCCAGGAGGGGACCCTCCTGGACCGAGGCGGAGCTGAAAGACCGCATCACCCTGTGGGAGTCCTTCGGCAAACCAGCACCTGTCAGGGGAATGCCGAGGCCTTCAACAGGCTGACCAAGGGGCTTGCCACCTGAGGTCACCCCAGCCATGATGGTGACAGCAAGTGGGTAAAGGTCAAGGATCAAGGAGCTCAGGCAGGTATATGTCAAAGTCCGGGATGCTCCCAGCTGGACGGGGGCATGGCCTGTGCACTGCCCCCACTACAGGGAGCTGCACAGGCTCCTGGGGCCGAGGAAGGTGGCCACCCCAGAGCACTTCATCAACACCGTTGGTTCACCCTCATGAACACTGACGAGGAGGCAGGCCCCTCTGGTAACACCAGCCCCCTGTGCAGGAACTGGCCCATTGACACCAAGGGCGATAATGAGGGCTTCAGCAACAGGACCCTCATTATCACCCTCCCCTCCAGGACACCCAGCCACACCTCATCCACTCGAGCCGCACCTGAGCCCTGGGAGGTTGCAGTTGGTATGTACAGGACAAGTGGGATGTTGCAAAGGCTGGGGACGCCCCCCCCACACCATAACAGCCCCGCAGATAACATGCCTGGGGATGGGGGAGGGAGAGTGAACACGGCCTGACCCTCATGTCTGAGCACCCAGGATCCCATGGGGCTCATGGGCCATCGGACAGGAGGGGAGCGAGGTGGGGGCCAGCAGAGTGGGGGCCCCAGCCCAGCACTCATGGGCTGTCCCCCTGTCCCCTGCTGTCTCCAGAGGTCCATCATCGGGCAGCCACCACAGCCCTTTGGAGTGGGCTGTAGGAGGCTGGGAGGCCACCCCATCGCCCCAGCCTGCATCCCCCTATGGCTGTGTCTGGGCCTCACAAAGACGATGCTGGAAGGAGAAGGAGGTGGCTGCCAATGAGGTGGTCATCCGGGAGACCAAGGTGCTCTGGGACTGGCTGGCAATGGAGTGGAGGTGTGGGTATGGCTGACCGGAAGTCTGGACACTGTGGCCCAGGCCTTGGCCACCCGCCTTGCCATACCTCCTGCTCCCTTGTCACCCCAGCTCACAGCTGCCCCCCTCACCCCACAGCCACCTCCCCAAAGGCACCCACCATATGGCAGACCCGTCTCTGGCTGCCTGCATCGAGCCGGCTCAGTGGCCCCTGGCCAGGGTGGGCACACCTGGCCCAGTCCTAGTGGCACCCCCACCAGCACACCTTGTGGAGGCTGAGCCAGCAGCACCCCACCCCACGCCTACCTCCCAGTGGTCTAGGCCCTGTCGCAGCCCTGCAGGGGACCCCAGACCCAGGGAGATAGGGGCCGGCACGGCTCCCGGCTACCCACAGCACAAGGTGACTGAGCCTTCTCCCGTCCCAGCCCCCGTCCAAGTTCAGTCTCCCCATCCAGCCCCCCTACTCCCCTCTGTGGACCATTCCCCCTGTGCTTTTTAAATAGTTTGACACGTATTCTTTTGTTTTCCAAATACATATAATCCCCAAAGTAAAGTTTAATGTTCCCACCCTAACCCTGAGTCCCTGGTCTGTGTTGGGAAAGTGGTGATGGGGGGAATGGGAGGGGGTGCATTTGGTGGGGGAACATGAGGGGTGAGGGAATGGGGGGGCCTGTGGCACGAAGTGTGGCTGGGAGGGTCAGGGCAGGCCCTGCATGAAGGCCTGGTACAAGGCCTCCCAGACCCTGAGCCCATGCCTGTGGGCCTCATGGCACAGTACAATGGACAGCTCTTTGTACCCAGCCCCTGGCTCCCTAGCTCAGCCCTGTATGAAGGGCTCCTGCCTGCCCTCTATAAGATTGTGAAGGGCTCAGCGGGTGGCGATCACCTAGGGGACATATGGGAGGCTGACATCCAGCCTGGTGAGGAGGTTGTGAAACCCCCCTTCAGCCTCCCAAACGCCAGCTCTACTGTGCCCCTGGCATGGTGGAGGTGGCTGTTGAAGGTGTCTTGGGCTGGCATGGTGCATCTGGTATAGGGCCGCATGAGCTCCAGGTTCAGCTGGTATGCAGCATCAGCCACATGAGAACATAAGAATGGCCATTACTTGGTCAGAGCAAAGGTCCATCCAGCCCAGCATTCCGTCTGCTGACAATGGCCAGTGCCAGATGCCCCAGAGGAAGTGGACCGAAGACAATGATGAAGCGACTTGTCTCCTGCCATCCATCTCCAGCCTCTGATAAATAGAGGCCAGGGACACCATTCCTACCTCCTACCTAATACCGTTTTATGGACCTAACCTCCACGAATTTATCTCTTCTTTGAACTCTCATAGTCCTAGCCTTTACAGCTTCCTATGGCAAGGAGTTCCACAGGTTGGCTGTGCACTGTGTGAAAAATAACTTTCTTTTATTTGTTTAAAATCTGCTACCCATTAATTTCATTTGGTGTCCTCTAGTTCTTATATTATGGGAACAAATAAATGACTGCACTGAACAACGCAGGTCTTTGCCCACAAAAGCTTATGCTCTGAAATATCTGTTAGTCTACAAGGTGCTCCAGGACTTCTTGTTGTTTTTGAAGATACAGACTAACTCGGCTACCTCTCTGATAACTGTTCTTTATTCACTCTCTCCACACCGCTCATGATTTTATATACCTTTATCATATCCCGCCTCAATCTCCTCTTTTCTAAACCAAAAAGTCCCAGTCTCTTTAACCTCTCCTCATATGGGACCCATTCCAAACCCCGAATCATTTTGGTTGCCCTTTTCAGAACCTTTTCTAATGCCAAAATATTTTTTTTGAGGTGAGGAGACCACATCTGTACACAGTATTCAAGATGTGGGCGTACCATAGTTTAAAAAAGGGGCAGTAAAATATTCTTTGTCTTATTTTCTATCCCTTTTTAAATAATTCCTAACATCCTATTTGCTTTTTTGATTTCTCCTGCAAACTGTGTGGATGTTTTCAGAGAACTATCCGCAATAACCCCAAGATCTCTTTCCTGATTAGTTATAGCTAAATTAGCCCCCACCATATTGAATGTATACTTGGGGTTATTTTTTCCAGTGTGCATTACTTTACACTTATCCACATTAAATTTCATTAGCCATTTTGTTGCCCAGTCACTCAGTTTGGTGAGATCTTTTTGAAGTACTTCCTTCACGGTCTGCTTCTGTTTTGACTGTTTCAAACAGTTTAGTATCATCCGCAAACTTTACCACCAAACTTTAATTATCCCTTTCATATACTCATAGAATCATAGAACAATAGAGCTGGAAGAGACCTAAAAAAGCCATCAAGTCCAGCCCCCTGCCCTACGCAGGACCAAACTCATCAGACCAGACCAGCCAGGGCTATGTCAAGGTGAGACTTAAACACCTCCAGGGATGGAGACTCCACTACTTCCCTGGGTAGACCATTCCAATGCTTCACCACCCTCCTAATGAAAAAGTTTTTCCGAGCACTTAAAGCCCGCTAGTAAGCGACCAGGGAGCTTTGCGACCGGGTGCTTGCGACCAGGGTGAGTGCTAACAGGAGGGAGTTTTGAGAGGTGAGTTTAGAGGGGGAGCTTGGAGGGAGCCAGTGACTTCTATTGCCCTTAAACTTAAATCCTTTATAACAACCTCAATCTGAAACACTTAATTAAACCCTCATATATAATTAGAGTAGGAAATGGAGGCAGAAGCCCAGCAGCAGAGTGGGAGCTATCCTGTTTATTGTGTCAAGTGCAATATGTATGACTACCTACCCTGTGGGCGGGTGGCATATGTGTGCGCTCGATGCAAGGAGCTCCTGGCCCTCAGAGACTGAGTGCATGCTTTGGAGGCCAGGGTGGCTGAACTGGAGGAGCTAAGGAAGGCAGAGATGTTTGTTGATGAGACTTTCCGGGACATAGTAGGGCTGTCCCACCTCCAATCTGACAGTCATGATGCTGTTACGGAGGAAGAAAGGCTCAGGGAAGGAGAGCAGTCAATGGGAGCACAGGGAAACCATCCCATAGTTGGGACCCTCCTTCCAGAGGGTGCTATGGCATCCTCTCGCGCCAAGGATACTTCTCTGGGGGAGGGAGCACCAGCTGTTAGGAAGAAACAGGTTTTAGTAGTGGGGGATTCGATCATTAGAAATATAGATAGTTGGGTTTGTGATGACCGGGAGAACCGTATGGTGACTTGCCTGCCTGGTGCGAAGGTTGCGGATCTCTCAAGGCATCTAGACAGACTTATGGGCAGTGCTGGGGAGGAGCCGGTGGTCGTGGTACATGTCGGTACCAATGACATAGGGAAGGGTAGAAGAGATGTTCTGGAGGCCAAATTTAGGTTACTAGGAAAGAGACTGAAATCCAGAACATCTATGGTGGCATTCTCTGAAATGCTTCCAGTTCCACACGCAGGGCCAGATAGACAGGCAGAACTTCAGAGTCTCAATGCGTGGATGAGACGATGGTGTAGGGAAGAGGGGTTTAGATTTATTAGGAACTGGGGACACTTTTGGGGTTGGGGGAGCCTATACAGGAATGATGGGCTCCACCTAAATCAAGGTGGATCCAGACTACTGGCATTAAACGTTAAAAAGGTCGTAGAGCAGTTTTTAAACTAAGAGGTGGGGGAAAGCCGATTGGTGCGGGGGAGCACGTGGATCGGACGGAGACTTCTCTTACACGACGCTCCACAGATAGGGATGCCCTAGAAGTTAGTCAGATAGGGAACGTGGGAAATAATATATGGGCAAGATCAGATGTGAAACAATCTCATATAAAAAAATCCAAGGCGTCTGTGATAGGCGGACATATAAATAGTGGTAGTTTTTTAAAGTGTTTTTACACAAATGCTAGGAGTCTGTCTAATAAGATTAATGAACTGGAGTACCTCATATCAAAGGAGGAAGTTGACATAATAGGCATCACAGAAACATGGTGGAATGAGGACAATCAGTGGGACACTATCATACCGGGATATAAATTATATCGGAAAGACAGAACCGGTCGTGCGGGTGGCGGAGTGGTACTATATGTGAAGGATAACATAGAATCAAATGAAACAAAAATCCTAAAGGAATCAAAACGTTCCGTAGAATCATTATGGATAACAATTCATTCCTCTAATATGAATATGGCATTAGGAATATATTACCGACCACCTAACCAGGACAGTGATAGTGATGCTGAAATGTTAAGGGAGATTAAAGAGGCTATCACAATAAAAAACACAGTAATAATAGGAGATTTCAATTATCCCCATATTGATTGGGTACATGTCACCTCAGGACAGGATTCAGAGATTAAATTTCTTGATGCCTTAAATGACTGCTTCTTGGAGCAGCTAGTACAGGAACCCACAAGGGGAGAGTCAATTCTCGATCTAGTCCTGACTGGAACGCAGGATCTGGTTCAAGAGGTAACTGTTACTGGACCACTTGGAAATAGTGACCACAATATAATAACTTTTAATATTCCTGTGTTGGGAAGAACACCACAACGGTCAAACACTCTGGCATTTAATTTCAAAAAGGGGAATTACACTAAAATGAGGAAGCTAGTTAAACAGAAACTAAAAGGTAGAGTAACTAAACTAAAATCCCTGGAAGCTGCATGGAAACTGTTTAAAGACACCATACTAGAGGCCCAACTTAAATGTATACTCCAAATAAAAAAACACAGTAAGAGACCTAACAAAGAACCACCATGGCTTAACAGCCATGTTAAAAAGGCAGTGAGAGAGAAAAGGGCAGCTTTTAAAAAGTGGAAGTCAATTCCTAGTGAGGAAAATAGAAAGGAACACAAACACTCCCAAATTAAGTGTCATAACGTAGTAAGAAAAGCCAAAAAAGATTTTGAGGAACAGCTAGCCAAAAATTCAAAAAATGATAGTAAAATGTTTTTTAAATACATTAGAAGCAGGAAGCCCACTAAAGAAGCAGTGGGGCCCTTGGACGATAAAGATATAAAAGGAGCAATCAAGGAAGACAGTGCCATTGCGGAGCGATTAAATGATTTCTTTGCTTCAGTCTTCACGGCTGAGGATGTTACAGAGGTTCCTAAATCTGAGCCAGCCTTTTTAGGTGACAAATCTGAGGAACTCTCCCAGATTGAAGTGACATTAGAGGAGGTTTTGGAGTTAATTGATAAGCTGAATAGTTACAAGTCTCCAGGACCAGACGGTATTCACCCAAGGGTTCTGAAAGAACTCAAACATGAAATTGCGGAGTTATTAACAGTGGTTTGTAACCTATCCTTTAAATCCGCTTCGTTACCCAATGACTGGAAGATGGCCAATATAATGCCAATATTTAAAAAAGGCTCCAGAGGAGACCCTGGCAATTATAGACCGATAAGTCTAACATCAGTACCAGGCAAATTAGTAGAAACAATAGTAAAGAATAAAATTGCAAGGCACGTGCAAGAGCACAAATTGTTGGGCAAAAGTCAGCATGGTTTCTGCAGAGGGAAGTCATGTCTAACTAATCTATTAGAATTCTTTGAAGGGGTTAATAAACATGCGGACAAGGGGCACCCAGTGGACATAATATACCTAGATTTCCAGAAAGCCTTTGACACGGTCCCACACCAAAGGCTTTTATGTAAATTAGGCGGTCACGGGATAAGAGGAAAGATCCTTTCCTGGATCGGGAATTGGTTAAAAGACAGAAAACAAAGGGTTGGAATAAATGGTAAATTGTCACAATGGAGGGGGGTAACCAGTGGTGTTCCCCAGGGGTCAGTCCTGGGACCGATCCTGTTCAACTTGTTCATCAATGATCTAGAAAATGAGGTAAGCAGTGAGGTGGCAAAGTTTGCAGATGACACCAAGTTGTTCAGGACAGTCAAAACCAAAAGGGATTGTGAAGAACTACAAAAAGATCTCAGCAAACTGAGTGATTGGGCAGCAAAATGGCAAATGAAATTTAATGTGGGTAAGTGTAAGGTAATGCACATTGGAAAAAATAACCCAAATTACACGTACAACATGATGGGGTCAAATTTAACTATGACAGATCAGGAAAGGGATCTTGGAGTTATAGTGGATAGTTCTCTGAAGACATCCACGCAGTGTGCAGCGGCAGTTAGTAAAGCAAATAGGATGTTAGGAATTATTAAAAAAGGGATAGATAATAAGACAAAAGATATCATACTTCCCCTATATAAAACTATGGTACGCCCACATCTTGAGTACTGTGTGCAGATGTGGTCTTCTCACCTCAAAAAAGATATATTGGCATTAGAAAAGGTACAGAAACGGGCGACTAAGATGATTAGGGGTTTGGAACGGGTCCCATATGGGGAGAGGCTAGAGAGACTGGGACTTTTCAGTCTGGAAAAGAGGCAATTGAGGGGTGATATGATAGAGGTATATAAAATCATGAATGGTGTGGAGAAAGTGAACATAGAAAAATTATTTACCTTTTCCCATAATACAAGAATTAGGGGACACCAAATGAAATTGATGGGTAGTAGGTTCAAAACTAATAAAAGGAAATTTTTCTTCACACAGCGCACAGTCAACCTGTGGAACTCCTTGCCGGAGGAGGCTGTGAAGGCCAGGACTCTATTAGGGTTTAAAAAAGAGCTCGATAAATTTTTGCAGGTTAGGTCCATAAATGGCTATTAGCCAGGGGTAAAGTATGGTGCCTTAGCCTTCAATACAAGGGCAGGAGATGGATGGCAGGAGATAAATCACTTGATCATTGTCTTCTGTTCTCCTTCTCTGGGGCACCTGGCATTGGCCACTGTCGGCAGACGGGATACTGGGCTGGATGGACCTTTGGTCTGACCCAGTATGGCCATTCTTATGTTCTTATAATGTTCAACCTGGACCTTCCCAACTGCAACTTGAGACCATTGTTCCATATTCTGCCATCCGTGTCCACTGTGAATAGCCTCTCTTCAGCCTCTTTGCAACCTCCCTTCAGTAAGCTAAAGGCTTTTATCAAGTCCCCCCTCAGTCTTCTCTTCTGCAGTCTAAACAGTCCCAGTTTCCTCAACCTTTCTTCATAAGTCATATGCTCCATCCCCCTAATTATTATCCACATCCTTCCTATAATTGGGGGCCCAGAACTGGACACAGTACTCCAGATGCAGCCTCACCAAAGCTGAATAAAGAGGAACAATCACTTCTCTGGATCTACTGGCAACACTCCTCTTGATGCAACCTAATATGCCATTAGCCTTCTTGGCTACAACAACACACTATTGACTGATGTCCAGCTTCTCGTCCACTACAACTCCTGGGTCCTTTCCTGCAGAACTACTACTAAGCCAGTTGGACCCCAGCCTGTAACAATGTTTGGGATTATTGCAGCCCAAGTGCAGGACTCTGCACTTATCCTTATTGAACCTCATCAGATTTCTTGCAGCCCGGTCTTCTAATTTGTCTAAGTAACTCTGGACCCTATCACTATCCTGCAGCACATCTACCTCTCCGCCTAGCTTAGTGTCATCCGCAAACTTGCTGAGGGTGCAATCCAACCCCTCATCCAGGTCATTGATAAATAGGTTGAACAGAACAGGACCCAGAACTGAACCTTGGGGCACTCCACTAGAAACCGACTGCCATCCCAACATCGAGCCATTGATCACTACCTAGTGGGCCCAACCTTCTAGCCAGCTTTCTATCCATCTTACCGTCCATTTATCCAGACCACATTTCTTTAACTTGCTGACAAGAATATTGTGGGAGACCATATCAAAAGCTTTGGTAAAGTCAAGATAAATCACATCCATTGATTTTTTCCCCTATCCGCAGAGCCAGTTATCTCATCGTAGAAACTAATCAGATTGGTCAGGCATGACTTGCCCTTCATGAATCCATGCTGACTATTCCTGATCACTTTCCCCTCCTCCAAGTGCCTCAAAATGACTTCCTTGAGGAAAACCTTCCATGATTTTTCCAGGGACTGATGTAAGACTGACCGGCCTATAGTTCCCTGGATCATCCTTCTTCTCTTTTTTAAAGATAGGCACTACATTTGCCTATTTCCAATTATTCAGGATCTCTCCCGATCTCCACGACTTTTCAAAGATAACAGCCAAGGGCTCATCAATGACATATGCCAACTCCCTCAGAACCCTCAGATGAATTAGGGCCCATGGATTTAAGTATGTTTAGCTTTTTTAGATAGCTCCTAACCTGTTCGTTCCCCACCAAAGGCTGTCCACCTTCATCCCACAGTGCATCACTTATTGCATTAGTCTGGGACCTGTCCTTGTCCGTGAAGACAGAGGCAAAGAAAGCATTAAGCACTTCAGTTCTTCCTACATCATCTGTCACTGGGTTACCTCCCTCATCCAGTAGGGGCCCCACGCCCTCTCTGATCACCTTCTTCTTGCTAACATGGCTGTAGAAACTTTTCTTGTTATCCTTCACATTCCTCGTGAGTCGCAATTCCAGTTGCACTTTTGCCTTCCTGATAACTGCCCTACATTCTCAAGCTATACATTTATATCCCTCCCTAGACATCTGTCCAAGTTTCCACTTTTTGTAAGCTCCCTTTTTGTGCCTAAGTTTTCCAAGGATTTCCCCAGTAAGCCAGTCTGGTCTCCTACATATTTACTTCTCTTGCTGCACATTGGGATGATTTCTTTCTGTGCCTTCAGTAGGGCTTCCTTAAAATACTGCCAGTTTTCCTGGATTCCTTTTCCCTTCATGGTAGCATCCCAGGGGATTCTGTCCATCAGGTTGCTGAAGGAGTCAAAGTCTGCTTTTCTGAAGTCCAAAGTGTGTGATTTACTGCTCTCTTTCCTTCCTTTGGTCAGGATCCTGAAGTCTACCATGTCATGATCATTGCTTCCCAGGTTGTCACCCACCTCTACCTTCCCTATTAGTTCCTCCCTGTTTGTAAGCAGCAGGGTGAGCCGTGCATGACCTCTGGTTGGGTCCTTCAGCACTTGTCTCAAGAAGTGATCCCCAACATTCTTCAGAAACTTTCTGGACTGCTTGTGTTCCACCGTATTGGTCTTCCAACAGATGTCAGGGTAATTAAAGTCTCCCATGATAATGAGAGCCTGTGATCCAGAAACTTCTCTCAGTTGTCCAAAAAAAGCCTCATCTACCTCATCATCCTGATTTGGTGGCCTGTAGCAAACACCAAATGCCACATCTGCAGTGTTGCCTACACCACTAAGCTTGACTCATAGATTCTCAACAGGGTTTTCTCCCTCTATGTACTGGAGTTCCAAGCAACCATAGCGCTCTCTTACATACAGTGCAACTCCTCCTCCTTTTCTCTCTTGCCTGTTCTTCCTGAACAGTTTATACCCTTTTGTGGCAGCACTCCAGTCATGTGAGTCATCCCACCAAGTCTCTGTTATTCCAATCAAGTCATAGTTCTTGGACTGGGCCAGGGTTTCTCATTCCTTCTGCTTGTTACTCAGGCTTCTGGCATTGGTGTACAAACACCTTAGATAACCAGTCAATCTCCCTGCCCTCTCTACTCAAACCAGGGGTCCACTTTTGTTGTACATTCCTCTTTGCATTTCTTCCCGGCCTCCAAGTTCCTTTCTCCCCTCAGGGTTTTGGTCACCGTCTCCCAGCGAACCTAGTTTAAAGCTCTCCTCACTAAGTTTGCAAGGCTACTTGTGAAAATGCTCCTTCCTCCCTTGCTTAGGAGGACCCCATCTCTTCCCAATAATCCTTGTGCCCGGAACAGCGTCCCATGATCGAAGAATCCAAAGCCCTCTCTCTGACACCACCTGCGTAACACGTATTTACTTCCTCAGTTCGACGGTCCCTACCTAGCCCTTTCCCTTCGACAGGGAGTATGGATGAGAACACCACTTGCTCTCCAAATTCTTTGACCCTTCTTCCCAGCACCACATAATCTGCAGTAACCCACTCAAGGTCATTCTTGACTGTATCGTTAGTTCCCACATGCCGAAGTAGGAAGGGGTAATATTCTGAAGGCTTTCTCTAGATCACTTATAAATAAGTGAATAGGATTGGTCCTAGGACTGACCCTGGGGGAACACCACTCATTACCCTTCTCCAGTGAGAAAATTTACCATTTTTCCTACCTTTTTGCCCTGTTTTTTAGCCAGTTCTCAATCCATGAAAGGATCTTTCCTCTTATTTCATGATAACCTAATTTACACAAGAGCCTTTGGAGAGGGACTTTGTCAAAGGCTTTCTGGAAATCTAAGTATACTATATCTACTGGATCCCCCTTGTCTGCGTGTTTGTTAACCCCTTCAAAGAATTCTAATAGATTAGTAAGACATGATTTCCCTTTACAGAAACCATGTTGACTTTTTCCCAACAAATTATGTTCTTCTATGTGTCTGACAATTTTATTCTTTACTATTGTTTCAACTAATTTGCCTGGTACTGATGTTAGACTTACCCATCCTTAATTGCCAGGGTCGCCTCTAGAGCCCTTTTTAAATATTGGCATTATGTTAGCTGTATTCCAGTCCTTGCATACAGAAGCTGAGTTAAAGCATAGGTTACAAATCACAGTTAATAATTCTGCAATTTCACATTGAGCCCCCATGGAGGGACGTACATGCCCTCCTACACCTGGTGTCCCAACCACAAATTCTGGAATACACAGGCATCATGGGCCCCACCCGGCCACCCCATGCACACATCCAGGAAACGGCCCCTCGCATCCACCAGGGCCTGGAGTACCACTGAGTGGTATCCCTTCCTGTTAAGGTAGGTGCCCCCCAATGTGGTCTGGAACCTGGATTACCACATGCGTCCCATCCACAACTGAAACAATTGGGGAACTCCAGGTCCACAAACTCAGAGATGGTGGCATCCAGGTCCCTCAGGGTGATGACACGTCGCAGGAGCACCATGTTGATGGCTTGGATGACCTGCGGGTGTGGGAGGAAGACACGTCCATGAACACCAGACTGGGAGGTTCCCCCTGCCCCCTCCCTGCCAGGGACCCCCTTCCCCCTGTCCCCTTCCCTCCAGGGTCCCCCTTCCCCTTGCCCAGTAGCCCCCTCCCCAGGGTGGGTCCGTGATGGGGGCCAGACTTACCTCTATCAACACCGCTCTGAGAGTGGCCTTGCTGACTCCAGATTGGTGGCTGATGGACCAGTGGTTGTCAGGGGTGGTCAGCCTTTTCTGCCCCAGGAGTGCTGGCCGCATCCGGGTGGCCCAGTGCTGGAGGACTGGGACAAGCCAGTGGCAGAGGTCCTCGAGTATCTGGTAGGTCATGCTGAAGTTCCTCAGCCACCGATTGTCATCCCAGTCCTCCAGCACCAGCCAGTCCCACCACTCACTGCTGGTGATGAAGGCCCACCAGTGCTGGAACAGGGGGGCCCAGGAGAGGGGCAGCAGGGGTAAGGTCAAGGCCTGGAGGCTGGGTCCATATGGGCGACCCAGCCACACCACTGGAATAGCATGGCGACCAGCATGGCCAGCAGGCTGACCAGGGTGGAGAGTAGATCCTCCTCAGGGTGGGTGTGGGTGGGCATGTTGGTCAGCTTTTCTCCCCAGCACGTGCTCTGCCCTGCTGTGTGCAGCCTGTCAGCCTTGAGCACATGCAGGGTGAGGGATGTTACGAGGGGCCGTTTAAGGGGTCAGCTGGCTGCAAGCTTGGAAGGGGTTGTCAGCCATGCAACCCCCTGCCTGCATCATTTACTGCCCCCTTACTTTGAAGTAGGAGCTATTGTGTGTAGATGCTTTACTTTGAAGTAGGGGGAAGCCTACATCGAAGTAAGAGGGCTGCTTTTTGTGTGTAGATGTTCTACTTTGAAGTTGCTTACTTCAAAGTTATACTTCAAAATAAGCAACTTCAAAGTTATTTTGTCGTGTAGATGTGGCCAAAGTGATGTGACTTTCATTTCTAAAGATATGCTTTGCCTTTCCTTCTCAGTAGTTTACTTTGTTTAAACAACCCATGGAATGCCAAGAAATTATAACATGCTTGGCTGATCACTTTGAACAGATGAGTTTTATTTTGTATGCTGTGGAAAAAATGTCCCACAGGACTTTTGCTTGAAACCAACTTGTTGCTAAGTTGTTGCCAAGAATCCAACTGTATCCAGCTCAAAAACAGAAGTGCATTTCTTAGATTAATTTTTATTATCACTTATGTGTTTTCTGTAACATGAAAGACATTGCATTTTTAAGACCTGGTATAGAGAAAGTGAGTGTTTGGACTGTGTAAATATTATTTTAAAATGCTTTAGTGCAGGGATACTAAACTTTGTCCAGTCAAGGATTGTATTGACAGTTGTATAGGATCTCAAATGTCTCACATAATTTATAGAATAGATCAGTTTAGAGCTACCTTTTGTCTAGTATGGAGGTGCTTTCTATGTAAACCATACAGTCTGGGGCCCAAATATTTTACTGCAGTATATGAGCAACCTGTCATTGATGTTTCAGAATTCAGCCACTGGTATTGTGTGCTCACTTATAGTGTTCATGGGTTGCACCTCTGTACCTGGAATGTACCAATAGCCAGTTGTGTAAAATTCCTCAGCCCTTTTGTCAATGTTTGGCCATTCTGAGTTAATTTACTGAAGTCTGTTTCATCAGTGATCGGTTTGTTACAGAACATCAAAGGGATTACATGTGCAATACTGTTTTTGAGGATTCAGATCAATGAAACATTAAAACAGGTATTATAACTCTTATATGGACACAATGGGTATGAATTAGCTTTTATTCACACCAGTGTAAATTAATGAAGTTATACTTGCATAAAACTAATGTAAATAAGTGGAGAATGCAGCCCAATAGTTCTAGGCAGGGACTATCCATTTTAGAAAATATCAACATTAAAATGATTTTTTTCCTTTTAACAATAAATTACAGTTGTGTAGTCTGATTTTGAATTTTCTATATTTAAAAAAAGGATACTTTAAACATGAAACAAAGCTTAGTTTCACTTGTAACAAATCAGCTGAGCAATACATTTCCAAACAGTTTTTCATGGTTTAGGAACAATTAGTGCATTTTATATCAAATGATTAAATATAACAATATTCAAATAAAAATTGCTCTTCTAAGCAGTTTTTTGTTTAATTTCTTTTTATCCTGAAATAAATATAATTTTTAAATGTGTTCTTGAGCAAAGATTATACATCTAAAAGTATTAATTTTTTCCATCCATCTTTTAAAATGAAAATCTGACAAAGCAAATGACATTTCACATCAACATATCTTTCAAAATACTTACAATTCCTTAAAAATATATTAATATCTTATAATTTGGTCATTGTCACTATAGATTATTGTACATAAATCACACTTCAGTCTGGCATATTGAAAAGTAGTAAATGTCATGTTTGTAAATGTTGACCCTGACTACACTTAAGTTTTACTAGTATAGCTGTGTCAGTTAGGTGTAGAAAAAAATCATATCCCTGACTGACATAATTATGCCAGAAAAATCCTACCTGTAGATGCAGCAAAAAGTCTTCCTCCCACAATATCTTAATTGATTCTGGGAGCCAGTACAATCTGTGTCTGCACTAGGAGTGTTTATCAGCACAGGTATCCAGAACTCTCTTGTCTGGCAAACTCCATAATCCAGCACAATTTTAGTTAATTGGATGATCACTTATTATGGGGGTGGCCAAGTTTCCCGTGGTCCTATAAAGTTTGTTTACAGCCACCAATCCTGGCTCTCAATGTTCTGTGCTGTTAGTTAGCTGTAGTTCACCCCTAAATGTCTTCTAAGAGCCCGGTAAGCAGTGGAAGAGTTAGTAATGTGCTAGAAAATATTGACCTTCCATTGTTCAGCAAATTCTCTCTTTCAGCACTGGTCAGGTCCTGAGGGTGCCAGACTAGAGAGGTTCAACCTATGTAGCTGTACAAGCAAACCTAAGTACATACAAGTCCTTAATCGTATCAAATTTAAATTCACTATGTACAGTATTCAATATGACTTGGAAAGTCTCTTTGGCTTGTAATTCATTAAATGTTTGAACATCTGTTCTATTTTCTATCTTACACCTTAGAACAACAATAACAAGAAAATCTGTGCTTCCCTTCTCTTTATTGTATGAAAGTCATGCATTGGATATTAGTTTTTATTTGACTTTAAGGGCAAAAAGAAAAACTCATCAAAATGGGGGCAAAGCTCTATTTTGATTTTATAAACATATGTGTATTTCTATTTCTGGTATGATTTAGTTGGGGTTGATCCAGCTTTAGGCAAGGGGCTGTACTAGATGACCTCCTAAGGTCCTTTCCAGACATGTGATTCTATTATTCTATTTAATCTTTTTCCTAAGGATACAAAAATAAAAAATTAAGTTTGAATCTATGCAACCTCATAACATTCATCTTGAATAGAAGATATAGGGGAAAGGAGATTTGGGTTTGAAACCATAGGGTTTTAGACTCCGAGGGAACAAAATGCCAATTCTGTAGATCTGGAGTAGTAGTGCAAGGATTCACATCCTTTCTGATGCTTCCTGCTCCAGGTTCTGCTAGCACAGCTTACTGACAAGCTATGTAGCTATTGACTTTCTTCTGTCAAAGAAAGAAAAAGCATAAACTCAAGCAAACTGGGGGAAAATGTGGTGGAGGTGGTATTTCACTCCATATTCACATGTGCTTTCCATATGCTTTTGTTCAACTCTGGCACTGTACTTAATTGGCTTGTCTTTTAGTCAAGTGGACTATTACTCAGAACATGTTTTCAGTTCCTGATTCTGTGTCAAGTGTTGCTTTGTGACTTTGAGCAAATAAGGTGATTTCTGCCTTGGCATTTTGAAATGGGGTACGACTTTCTTAGTTTGTAGTTCCATTGTAATAATATATTTTAATGTTTTATGAAGTAGGATATGATACAATGTAATTGATATAAGTAGTTACCAACTTTCATTCCAAGTAGATATGTAAACTAAGCTGTATGCAAACAGAAACGTTTGTGAAATATTTTCAGGCAAAAAATATGGATTTTCATTCTGCTTCCTTTCTAGAAGTCCTTAAAAGTTGTATGTTGAAGAAACTTGGTATGCTGCAGATGCCAAAAGTACAACTAATCTACCAAAAAGTTCTCTTTAGAATATTTATATAGATTTTTAAAGGTAATTGAGGCAACACATTAAAATCAATACCTTCAAATTCAAGATTTAGCAATGCTGAAGTTTTGGCAACAGCTACTCTGAACATTAAGCCTGTCTTTATAAGGCAAGGCGTGGGATCTATAAACATTTTGGCTGTGGCCACACTTGGCCAGAACTTCGAAATGGCCATCCAAATAGCCATTTTGAAGATTACTATGAGGCACTGAACTGAATATTCAGAGCCTTATTAGCATTAGGATGCTTCCGGCTGCGGTGCTTCAAAACTGCCGCTTTCGAATGGGTGCAGCTGGGCGCAGCTACACGGGCATCCTTTTCAAAAGGACCCCACACATTTTGAAATCACCTTATTCCTCTCAGTGGAGGGAAATAAGGGGATTTCGAAAAGGACCCCTGTGTAGCCGTGCCAAGCTGCGTACGTTCGAAAGCGGTGCTTTTGAAGTGCCGTGGCCAGAAGTGTCCTAATGCTAATGAGGCGCTGTCATATTCCATTCATATTCATATTTGCATGGCCATTTTGAAATTTTGGCCAAGTGTGGCCACAGCCTTTATGCTGAGACACTTTCTTTCATCTTCAAAGGATTATATTAGACTGAGGGCTTGTCTACACTACCTCCCTACTTCGAAGGGAGGATGATAAGTAGAGTCGGGAGATTATTAATGAAGTGCTGTGCTGCATATGCAGCACTTCATTAAGCTAATTCTCCCCTGCGTTAAACTTCGACATGCCAGCTTGCATGTAGCGGCGGCTAACCTGCCAGTACTTTGAAGTGCCTGGGTAACTTCGAAGTCCCTTTACGCCTCAAAATATTTGAGGATATTTACTCCTCAAAATTTTGAGGAGTAAGGGGACTTCAAAGTTGCCCAGGCACTTGGAAGTACTGGCGGGATAGCTGCTGCTACACACAAGCCAGCACTTTGAAGTTTAACACTTTGAAGTTGCTGCAGGGGAGAATTAGCTTAATGAAGCGCTGCACATGCAGCACAGTGCTTCATTAATAATCTCCTGACACTCATTTGCCATCCTCCCTTTGATGTAGGTAGGTAGTGTAGACAGCCTGAATGTTTAAATACTGCAGTATTTGCATTTCATATGATACTGAGTAAGCATGATGTTTTTAGTATGACCCAATTCAAACTGGATCCAGCAGAGGGTGCTGATTTATGGCTCAAAGATTTTGGGTCTGATCATCATTTTTACCTGCTTAAAAGATTGCTTAAAACCATTTGGAAGATCATTAGAAATACCATGCCAGGTGCCCCAGAAAATCCCATTGCGAATGCCTTTATATTGTTTGTGATAGTATTTGCCATTTAGATTGGCAGACAAACATTTATCAAACCACCAGCCAGAGCTGTAGTAAGCCCCACAATTTCCTGATGGATACTTATCATTGTCTTTGTCTGGGGTGCTGAAGAATTTTTGATCATGGTTGTAATGTTTACTGAAGTGCAGGGCATCTCCGGCTGTACCACTATAGCCACTGACACTTAGACGGTACTTGAGATATTCACTGGCTACATAGAATTGTTCATATTTCGCATATTCTCTAATATCATTGAAATCTTCAAGCTCAATCCTCAGTTGCATATCCTTGCTTTTGGTAAGGAGATGAATTTTATCATTCCCCAGCCAAAACTCCCCACTGAGATTTCCAAAGCCATTTTTGTAGTCATTCCATGTTCTGTTGAAGTTAGTGCTACCATCTTGACGCATCTGTATCACTGTCCAGCCACCTCCCATTGATTCCATGTCACAGTAAACCTCGAAACTATTGTTTTTTGGATAAGGCGTAACTCTGTAGATTCCATTATTCCTTCTACCTCCTGCGTAATGATCAGCACAGTCTCTCTGGATTACTTGTACAACTGGGAGGGGGCAAAAACAGATAGTATTAGTACAGACCGTCTTTTATTCATTTATTTATTTATTTGTTAAGCTCAAGTAAACCCCACTGAGCATTCCAGACCACAGTAACTTAAAAAAATACATTTTAAGTATACGGTGTATATTCTCTACTTTTAGCAACATCTTGCCTGAAAGGTCCCTCCCCTATTTTACTTATTTATTGAAAAAAGCAAAAAGCAATGCAAACAATTAATGTAAATCTAAACCATATAATTGTCTTGCTGCTTATTTCTTGCATGTATAGCCTTAAAGGATAATGAGTTAAATTCCATGAACCAGGTTCAATGAGGTGCAAAACACTTATACAGTAAACTCCCAAGATACACGCAATCAAAACTGTGCGTCTTGGGTAAATGTGACTGCCTCACCGACAGGAGCAGGAAATTGCTTCTGTCAGGGGCGGCATTCTGACTCTTGCTGCCCCTGATAGGAGCAGTATCCCCCTCTTGCCAGGGGTGGTAGCCTGACTCGCGTCTGCCACCCCTGAAAGGAGCAGTTTCCTGTCAGGGGCAGCAGCCGCAAATCAGGCTGCTGTCCCTGGCAAGAGTGATATTTTTCCCTCTCTACTGTCAGGGATGGCAGCCTGACTCACGATTACTGCCCTGACAGAAAATCGTTCCTGTCAGGAGCAGCAGCCATGAGTTAGGCTGCCGTCCCAGCAGGAGCGGTTTCCCAGGCCCTGGAGTGACCGGGACTTGGGGGCCAGGCGGCAGCCTGGCTCCTGGTTCCCCTCCTCTTGCAGAGCTAGGAAACTGAGCAGGGGAGCAGCTCTGGTTAGTTGCCTGGCTGCAAGGAGTGAAAGGGAGCCAGGAGCCAGGCTGCCCCTAGTTCCCAGCTTCTCTCCACTGGGTGGAGCCAGGAAACTGACCAAGGCTGCTGCCCTGCTCAGTTTTCCCTTTGTGCAAGTGGAGGGGAGCCGGGACCCAGGGTGCTGGTCAGTTTCTTGGGTCCTGCAAGCGGAAAGCAACGGGGAGATGGGAACCAGGCTGCTCCCTGGTTCCCAACTCCCTGCCACCCTTGGAGCCAGGAAGCTGACCAGCCCTGCAAGCCTATAGGATCCAGGAACCAGGGACTGCCTGGTTCCCATCTCCCCTCAACTTGCATGAAAATTCCAGTTGCAGAAATGCAGCCCCCGCTTAACTTGAAGTTTTACTGTACTCTGTGGGGTGACTTGACTTTCCAGAGGTCAAGCAGAGTTTCTTCTGTCAGAATTTTTGTTATAAAGGCAACTTTTATTCCTATCTGAGCTGCTCTATAGCTGTTCACCACCCAAGACCTGCTGCATATATGATGGCTGTTCAACCAACCTTATGACACTGCATGTTTGGACAGAATTTCCCACTTTTGCCTGAATTAGCCTCTTCCCCTCTCTCTTCTTCACACAGTGAAGTTATTTGCTATTTGTAGCCAAAATCTGGCCCGCTTTGAACACTATCCACTATTGGATCTCTTTTCTGTGCACAAATTCTGGCATACTGCTGTGGTGAATTTGGCCTAATATCTCAATTCTATTATTTCAAATGGTTTTTAACATACACATTCAACTGTACCTTAATTTATCCTTATGTATTGTAGAATTTGCTCCTCTTGTGGAATGCATTCATGGTAATTTGTTGTATTAATGTCTATAATTTTTTACCTTTCATACTGTAGTATGTCATATGAGAAGTTTATTTCATGTCAGGATGATTTAAAGCTGGTTCTTTGTTGACTGTTAATCAAATTAAGAGAGTGGGAATTTATCATATGTCAGCATTCAATTATTTACAGTACTTTAGAAAGTGGGAGGAAACCAGTAATGTTGTCTTATGACCATGTGTGTGGTTCCTAGAAAGATGTAGCTATAAAAGTGTCAGTGCTTTCCTGTGCATATAGAATTGCTGGCTTTATCATAAAGAAATATTCATCATACCTGACATTTACGTAACTTATCTTCCTATCAGTAATTTATTTTATCCAAAATATATTTTCCAGGTGTTTCCTGAGGATTATAAGCCTATCTACAAACAATTAATTAATAATGGGGCTGTGCTCTAGAATTTTCACAGGATATGCTGCAAATGACACATTCCTAGAACTTAATTTTCCCCAACCTGAGATGTTCATTGATGCAATAAGTGTTTCACTGATGTCTTGCAGAGGAGGTGTTTTAAGTGTTGGAAACTATTTTGAGAGTGTTTATTCCTGCTACAAAATAATGTAAATGCACGGGTGTGTATGATTACATGTTCTCATTGCATACCACCACTAGAAAAATATAAATGTTATTAACAATAGTAATAGCTTATTAAGAGGAAGTATGATTCTCAGGCTACAGAAGGGGACTGGTAGTCAGGATTCCTGTGTTATTTAGCCAGAGAGACATAAAAAATGAGAGGAAAAACTTGAGAAAAAAAGCATTTTAAAATTGATTTTGTTGCAAAAGTTAATATTTCATTTATGAAATTACATAAATAATAAGTTACTCCTTGATTCTGTAGGACCACAGAAATATAGGACTGCAAGATTCATCTAGTCCCATCCCTACATTCAGTGTAGGACTAAGTAATAACTAGAACAGCCCTGACAGAGGCTGTTTTGGAGTTAATAGGTAAGCTGAATAGTAACAAGTCTCCAGGACTAGACGGTATTCACCCAAGGGTTCTGAAAGAACTCAAATGTGAAATTGCAGAGTTATTAACAGTGGTTTGTAAACTATGCTTTAAATCCGCTTCGTTACCCAATGACTGGAAGACGGCAAATATAACGCCAATATTTAAAAAAGGCTCCAGAGGAGACCCTGGCAATTATAGACCGATAAGTCTAACATCAGCACCAGGCAAATTAGTAGAAACAATAGCAAAGAATAAAATTGTAAGGCACGTACAAGAGCACAAATTGTTGGGCAAAAGTCAGCATGGTTTCTGCAGAGGGAAGTCGTGTCTAACTAATCTATTAGAATTCTTTGAAGGGGTTAATAAACATGCGGACAAGGGGCACCCAGTGGACATAATATACCTAGATTTCCAGAAAGCCTTTGACATGGTCCCACACCAAAGGCTTTTATGTAAATTAGGCGGTCACGGGATAGGAGGAAAGATCCTTTCCTGGATCGGGAATTGGTTAAAAGACAGAAAACAAAGGGTTGGAATAAATGGTAAATTGTCACAATGGAGGGGGGTAACTAGTGGTGTTCCCCAGGGGTCAGTCCTGGGACCGATCCTGTTCAACTTGTTCATCAATGATCTAGAAAATGAGGTAAGCAGTGAGGTGGCAAAGTTTGCAGATGACACCAAGTTGTTCAGGACAGTCAAAACCAAAAGGGATTGTGAAGAACTACAAAAAGATCTCAGCAAACTGAGTGACTGGGCAGCAAAATGGCAAATGAAATTTAATGTGGGTAAGTGTAAGGTAATGCACATTGGAAAAAATAACCCAAATTACACGTACAACATGATGGGGTCAAATTTAACTATGACAGATCAGGAAAGGGATCTTGGAGTTATAGTGGATAGTTCTCTGAAGACATCCACGCAGTGTGCAGCGGCAGTTAGTAAAGCAAATAGGATGTTAGGAATTATTAAAAAAGGGATAGATAATAAGACAAAAGATATCATACTTCCCCTATATAAAACTATGGTACGCCCACATCTTGAGTACTGCGTGCAGATGTGGTCTCCTCACCTCAAAAAAGATATATTGGCATTAGAAAAGGTTCAGAAAAGGGCGACTAAGATGATTAGGGGTTTGGAACGGGTCCCATATGGGGAGAGGCTAGAGAGACTGGGACTTTTCAGTCTGGAAAAGAGGCGATTGAGGGGTGATATGATAGAGGTATATAAAATCATGAATGGTGTGGAGAAAGTGAACATAGAAAAATTATTTACCTTTTCCCATAATACAAGAACTAGGGGACACCAAATGAAATTGATGGGTAGTAGGTTCAAAACTAATAAAAGGAAATTTTTCTTCACACAGCGCACAGTCAACCTGTGGAACTCCTTGCCGGAGGGGGCTGTGAAGGCCAGGACTCTATTAGGGTTTAAAAAAGAGCTTGATAAATTTTTGAAGGTTAGGTCCATAAATGGCTATTAGCCAGGGGTAAAGTATGGTGCCCTAGCCTTCAGTGCAAGGGCAGGAGATGGATGGCAGGAGATAAATCACTTGATCATTGTCTTCTGTTCTCCTTCTCTGGGGCACCTGGCATTGGCCACTGTCGGCAGATGGGATACTGGGCTGGATGGACCTTTGGTCTGACCCAGTATGGCCATTCTTATGTTCTTATGTTCTTATCTAACCTTCAGTGACAGAGATTTCACAACCTCTATGCCTGTGGTTCCCAACCTGTGGTCTGCAGACCATACTGCATGGAGTCCATTTAAAAAACAAAAGATAAATGAAAATGATCACAGAAAATAAGCTTTAAGTTAATTGCAAAGTTACAATCAATTATTTTTAAATTAAATGTTTTACAACAATGTTATTAATTACTGTCCAAAATCTATAGTGTGGTTTCCTTTTTCATTTAATTAAATGTACATAGCATCTAGAATTGGCTTTAATGGGGGTCCACGAACGGTTTGAGGAGGGGGTGATTGAGGGCTCTGCGAATGGTTTGGTTGGGGTGATTGGGAGCCCCCACTAGTGAAAAAGGTTGGGAACCACTGCTCTAGCCAAATTATTCCCATGCTTAACTATCCTGACAGGAAGATTTTCCTGATGACCAGCATAGACCTCCCTTGCTGCAGGTTTAGCCCATAGCTTTTTGTCCTATCCTTAGAGGTTTAAGAGAATATGTTTTCAGCCTCTTCTTCCTCCTAAAAACCTTTGATGTACCTGTTACTATCTCCCGCCCTCCTCCTTCTTTTTTTCTCCAGACTAAACAAACTGTTTTTTCAGTCTTCTCTAACAGATCGCATTTTCTTTAGTGATCAATCTTTAGTCATTTCTGTTGCTCTTCTCTGGAGTTTCTGTAATTTGTCTGCATCTTTCCTGAAATGGTGGCATAAGTGTTGGAATTGGGGTTCGGGGTGCAGCACCCCCAGGTTTTATCCAGAGCTGTGCTGCCAGCCCTGTGCCCAGGTCCCAGCAGGCACTGCCCCTCACCCAGGATCCCATCTGTCGGCGGGGTCCTAGCTGCTGCGCCCACCCTTGGTCCTGCCTGCCACACCTCCTAACTCCTGGGTGCCAACCCTCGGGCTCTGCTTCTGGCCCCACACCCACCCTGCACCCAGACATCCCCCACTTTCAGCACACCCCACAACTAACAGTGCTTCTGCCCCACTGAATGGTGGTGCCTAGAACCGGACACTCAATAGGTGATTTTGAAGGGTTATTTTGTCAAATGAGGAGACTACACTCAATCTTTAAAGTGTGAAAGATAAATCTTTTTCTTTCACTATGTGAAAATCTCAGTTTAAACTTAATATTGTGATTGATACAAATGCTGCCACAGAATGCACCTGTGTTGTATCCAAGAAAGAATTTAACAGAGGTGTTAATTACATAGCATAGGAGTGCAAAAATATTACTTAAAGATATTCTTAATAGTAACAGAGAGGAAGGCGTGCTAGTCTATACACTATCAAAACAAAAAGCAGTCTTGGATTACATAAGTAACTTCTCCACTCTTGAGTTTTGTGGTAAACTCTAACAAGAAATAATAATAATAATAATACAGCTAAAGCCAGGTTATCAGGCATGAGACTATCGTAGGAGTCCTGGGGGAAGGAGGCTGGATTTATCCAAGTGCAGCTGGTGGTTGGGGCCAGGGCCATCAGAGACAGTGATTATGGGGTGGGGCTGTTTGATCAGGGCTGGTGGCCATGGGGCCAGGGCGGACAAGTACTCAACCATACCCAGCCTTGGGATCTGGGGGGTGGCAGATAATGTGCTGGATATTGGAGCAGGACTGCTGGCCGTGCTCCACTGGCCCTCCTAATGCCATTGCTGGGTGAGCAGCTGGTCCATGGTCCTGCTGCTACTGGCTGGCCCAAGGCCCTACTACTGGAGCCAGGGTAACCAGGTACCCAACCAGAGCTGGCAGCTGTGGGGCCTATTGTCTGGCTACTGCCAGTGGCCATGGGGGCAGTGGGGCTAAGGGCCGCCTGCCCAGCTGGCAGCAACAGCAGCAGGGCCGGAGCTGGCTGTCTGGCTGGGGTGGATGGCAGCAGGCTGGCTGCCTGGATGGCAGCAAGGCCATGAGCCAGCCAGTGGCAGTGGAACCAGAGACAGCTGCCCACCCCATGGTGGCAGTAGCAGTAGCCCCACTCCAATATCTTGCACATTTAATTATCTGGCACTCCCAGATCCCAAGGCTACCAGATAATAAAGCTTCTAGTGTGGTTTTATTTGTTTTACTTTCATGCACATATCATTTGGAGTCAAGTAAAAAAATTTCTGATATATAAAACTTTATTTTTAACATCCAGAGACAACAGTTTTAAATTTGGATAGCTAAAGATAAACATTTAATTCATACTTAGGCTCCAGACCCAGCCTCACTGCTGCGGGGCTGGCTCTGACACCTGCAGTGCCACAGGGTGAGGATGGGAGGGGGTCCATTCCTGACCCACTGCTATGAGGTAGGTGGGGCTCCTGCACCAGCCTCAGCCAGGTACTTTCTCATTTTGGAACATCTGTGGTCCTCTGGACAAGAGAGTGCCAGATTTGAGAAGTGCAACCTGCATCAATTACCTTTTCTTCATAAGTAATAGTAACATAAAAATAAAGATTTATCAGGACTTAACTGACCTATACTAATGACCAAACACTGATTGTTCAGAAAAAGACAATTATGATGGTAGTGATGTCACACTTTAAAGACTGACAAAATAATTTATTAGGTGATGAGCTTTCATGGGACAGACCCACTTCCTCAGATCTGGAGATATATCTGAAGAAGTAGGTCTGCCCCATGAAAGCTCATCACCTTATAAATTATTTTGTTAGTCTTTAAAGTGCTATGTGTGTTGTGTTGGGATACAGACTGATGTGGCTATCTCTCTGTTACTATTCATGATGGTAGTGGTGGATCTAGAGGGCACCTACCCAGTCATGCACTTTGTGCATGATGGTTAAGAAAAATTCCTTCTTGACCTCTGAAGTATGACATTTGATTATGTTATAGCAATGTCTTTCATTAATTACTAATAAAGTTTTTAATGTGTCTTGTTTGTGTGCTGATACTGTTTTTCAGAATTTCAGCAATTCGTTCACTGTATTACGTGCAGGATTATCTGATACAGTAAACCTTTGATTCTACGGACCCCTGTTTAGTGGTCTCCAGGAACAACGGACGTTTGCTAACCCCTGCCCCCCGTTGTTCCCAAAGTGCGCTAAATCCACAAGCCTCCCCACCACCCTGAAGAAAGTATATCAATGCAACTCACCAGAGCTGATACTTCCAGCAACTGTGGTTGCAGAAGCCACTGCAGCTGCCACCTCCGCCGTGGCTGGAGCCTCTACCAACCAAAGCCGCTGGAGGAGCTGCCAGCCAGAGTGGCTAGAGAAGCCACCACAGCTGGAGCCTCTGCCACTTCCAGATGGTTTAGCTGGAGCCTCTGCTGCTTCCAGCTGCCTCACTGTAGGAGCTGCCGTGTCTGGAGAAGCTTCTGTGGCTGGAGAAGTCACCTCTTCCAGCCACTGCAGCTGGAGGAGTCAGTGCCACCACCATCATTGAAGCTGCCATGGCCTGGACTGTCACCATTGCTGGAACTGCCATGTGTGTGTCCCACCGGGGTGGGGTGCATATGCAGGCAAGCGGGAGGATGGGAGGAGTACATGGTGGCTCCCGTGGCAGCAGTACAGGCTGTGGTGGCTCCAGCGATGGTGGCAGCGGCTCTGGAGAGTTGCCCGTTTATTTTATGTGGGGGCTGGGGAAGCCTGGGTTGGAGGGGTGCCATGGCAAATATGGAAACTCTCACATTAAATGGATTTTCAGAATTAATGAACACCCCTCCCACCATTAGTCTGTTAAATCGAAAGTTTACGGTATTTTTTAAATAGGCTAGTATTGTAAATGAGAGTGAAGCAGAACAGGGCCTGCAGATATGACATCTGATAGGCAAAAAGCCTTTATTTAATTTTATAAATCTTATATTTTTAACCTGGAGGATTGGCAAGCAGTTCGGTGGCTCAAAAATTTAGTGCAGTGAAAGGTCATTGCTTTAATCACCAGAGAACCCTTTTCTTTTGATATGTGGTCTCTTAATGGCAGAATATACTCTCAACCTTTTGTGATTGCCTGTTGCTTCTAAAGATACCTAAATATAATATCAATTTTAATTACACATAGATAATGTAAAAATTAAAATATTGTTCATATTAATTCATCAGAATTCAAAGTTCACTTGATAGGATCTACCACTTCCATTTCTTTTCTTTTAATTTCATAGCTGGATTTTTAACAAATTAAAAAATAAGTCCAGCACAGCATGGTATTTAAAAGGAAATAAATCCCCAAACTCTCACATTAGCGTCTCATTTTACATTGTTTATATATTAGATCTTGCCAATATTTCTCCGTAGCTAAAATACTGCTGTATTTGTCTTCTGTTTTAGAAACATTAACACTGATTACATTTTAAGACAAGTCTTACATGTACTTGTAGCTTTGGTAGGGTCATGACTTTATTATCCATTTAGAAAATTTACATCTTCCACTAAATAGTAACAGAGAAGTAGCTGTGTTAGTTTGTACTGCAACAAAACAAAACAGCAGAAATGTAACACTTTAAAGACTAACAAAATAATGTATTCTAAATTTCTTTGTTGTTAGCTAACGCTTTCCAGGCCATTTTTAAACAATTCCAGGATGTTTTGAGATGTTTCTGTTGAGTCTTTTAGTATCAAAGTTAGGAAGTAAAACTACTGAAATCTTTTAGGTCCAGATCTTTGTCTCTCTCTTCCCCTAAGCCCCTGGAAATGTGAAAAAAAAATTTGAGCCAAAATAGTTGTTCGGTTTTCAGTGTAATGCTGAATTATAGTATATATTTTCTTTTTGAATACAGTGTAAATTAATTTTAAATATATAAAGGAATATCATTTCCATCTCAATGGCTCTGAATTGCCATGACATCAGTATGCAAATATGAGTAAATACTGTATGCATAGCTGCTGAAGAAATGTCAAAATAAACGTTCCCTTTGAAGCACTACATTTTACTTACTATGTTAGAGCCAGATCTTGAGAAGTTGAAAGCACTTAGTATCTCTCACCAATAATGAGTGAATTTTATAATACTTTTTAATTTGTGGAAATATAGCAAAGGTATTTGTGATAAAGTATGTTTTAAATTGTTCTATTAAATAGTTTTACAGAATACAGAAAAATGTATAAATGAAACTTTACATACCAGGTCTTGGTTGTATGAGTGAACACTTAGAAGAACATTTGTCATCCATACTGTTCACAACATATGTCAGATTTGCTACTTTGCTGTCAACGTAGTTTTCTACATTATTCATGTTTATGAGGCTCATTTCTTCCAGGTGATTCTTTAGTGAGTGGATCTGATTCTTTGCGTTCTGCAAACTGACTGAGAGTTTATTAACTTTGCTCTGTAATTCCTTTACTCTGTTATCTTGTATCTTGCTGTTTTCTGTTGGGACTTCTGTATTAGGTGCCAAAAATCCAGTACGGTCTTTTTCTTGGTTGTCATCTGCCTGCAGTTTGCATTCTTGGCAAGATTTCTTCAATTTGTTTACTTCATCTTTAAGAGTCTGTACTTCGTGAAGAGTCTTCTCAATCAGTCGGAACTGCTTAGGTAACTGGATGGTCATTGGAGGCAGGTTTATCTGATATGGACATTCCTCTCCTTCACATTTCCCGCTGGTCTTGACCTTTATGGGACAAGCATCAACAGTTTTTCCTTCTCTAACATCTTCCGTATCTTCACCTGCAAGTGCAAAAACATTTGTAAAAGCAAACAGAGCTGTCTTAAACAAGAAAAAGTAAATGAACTTGTTCATCTTTGCAGTGAAACTAGCTCAGTGAGGAAGTATGCAAAACTGAAAGAACTTTGTATAGAGGCAGCTAGCCTGTGAGTTGACAGATAAACTGCCTGCACTGTTCTCAGAAAGGGGTGGGAGTTCATGCATCACAACAAGTTGGAATGATATTAATAGTGGAGCAAAGTAGGTAGTCCTTGGCAAATGTAGTTTATTTATAATAACAAAAGCAAAATGATAACATGCATGTTCACAGACGGTGCTTGAGGTTTATTTTGATTTCTTATTTATTTTATCTTGATTTTTCTTTTCAAAAATCTTGCTTTAGATATCTTTTTGATGTTACAATATTCCTGATTCTTAACATTTTAATATCATATATTCACACTTAAATTTGACATTTAGACTATTCATCTCTTCTACCTTGACAAGTTGAGAACGTCATATTCTCAAGAGTGACTTATCAATGTGAGTGCCTACCTCAGGACACACTGTTAGAAAATAGTGGTGTATTCAGTAATTAGATCTTAACTAGCCACTAACATGTGAACTACTGGATAACTGTAACAGTCTTAGCATGGGGTCCTGCCAGTCCTCTTGGGGTATGTCTATGCTTAGAAGTAAAGTTGAATTTATTAAAGTTTACTTTTTAATACTAGATTTTATAAAGTCACAGTTGAATGTCCAAACCTCTCACAAAGTTGACTTAATGTGTCAAATGCTCATCCTGTCTGGGTACAATGCTGGAAAATATGCAAGAATGCTCTATGGGGCCATGATACCAGATTACTTACTGATGGCTTGGTGTGGCAATGTGTCTTACCATTGAAGCAGAAACAATAAGGTCTCCCCAAAAATCTAGTGAGGAGAATCAAAAAGTGCCTGTCTAAAACTTTCAGTGAGATCTTCAAATGGGATCTGCACTCCATCAGCAGAAATATTAACATGATGTTCTAAGGGAAATGGGCAAAGACCCACTCCCACCACAATTGCACCATCCTATTAGCAGTAGAAGAAAAAGCATACTCACCAGAAGTGCCCTCTCCATCATCCTGGTTTGCCTCCGAAACCTCCTTCTGGGATGAGGGGATGGACTCCAGTGTGACAAAAGTCCTGGCTCACAGGCTCTGCTTCTGCACTAGATTGCCCTCTGCTGTCACCCACCCCTTTCTCATCCACCACCTCAGACTTCACTTCATCATCACGCTGAGCAACACTTACTCAGGAGTCCATGTGTTTTGGGGGGCAAGAGGTTGATTCTGTCCCCAGAATAACACACAGCTCATCATAAAGGGAAACAAGAAGACGGGCATAAAGAGAAACAAGAAAATGGGCATAAAGGGAAACAAGAAGACTTTTTATAAATACATTAAAAGCAAGAGGAAGACCAAGGATAGGGTAGGCCCATTGCTCAGTGAGGAAGGAGAAAGTGTAATGGGCAACTTGGAAATGGCAGAGATGCTTAATGACTTCTTTGTTTAGGTCTTCACCGAGAAGTCTGAAGAAGGAATGCCTAGCATAGTGAATGCTAGTGGGAAAGGGGTAGGTTTAGAAGATAAAATAAAAAAAGAACAAGTTAAAAATCACTTAGGAAAGTTAGATGTCTTCAAGTCACCAGGGCCTGATGAAATGCATCCTAGAATACTCAAGGAGCTGATGGAGGAGGTATCTGAACCATTAGCTATCATCTTTGGAAAATCATGGGAGACAGGAGAGATTCCAAAAGACTGGAAAATGGCAAATATAGTGCCCATCTAAAAAAGGGGAATTAAGAACAAAGCAGGAAACTACAGACTGGTCAGTTTAACTTCTGTGCCAGGAAAGATAATGGAACAAGTAATTAAGGAAATCATCTGCAAACACTTGGAAGGTGGTAAGCTGATAAGGAACAGCCAGCATGGATTTGCAAAGAACAAATCATGTCAAACCAATCTGATAGCTTTCTTTGATAGGATAACGAGCCTTGTGGATAAGGGAGAAGCAGTGGATGTGGTATACCTAGATTTTAGTAAGGCATTTGATACAGTCTCGCATGATATTCTTATCAATAAACTAGACAAATACAACTTAGATGGGGCTACTATAAGGTGGGTGAAAAACTGGCTGGATAACCATGCTCAGAAAGTAGTTATTAAAGGTTCTCAAGCCTGCTGGAAAGGTATAACAAGTGGGGTTGCACAGGGGTCTGTATTGGGTGCAATGATATCAATTATTTAGATATTGGCATAGACAGTATGCTTATTAAGTTTGCAGATGATACCAAGCTAAGAGGGGTTGCAACTGCTTTGGAGGATAAGGTCAAAATTCAAAATGATCTGGATAAATTGGAGAAATGGTCTGAGGTGAACAGGATGAAGTTTAATAAAGACAAATGCAAAGTGCTCCACTTGGGAAGGAACAATCAGTTTCACACATACAGAATGGGAAGTGACTGTCTAGGAAGGAGTATGGGAGAAAGGGATCTAAAGGTTCTAGTGGACCACAAGTTAAATTGAGTCAACAGTGTGATGCTGTTGCAAAAAAAGCAAACATGATTTTGGGATGCATTAACAAGTGTGTTGTGAACAAGACACGAGAAGTCATTCCTGCTCTACTTTACACTGGTTAGGCCTCAGTTGGAGTATTGTGTCCAGTTCTGGGTGTTGCATGTCAAGAGAGATGTGGAGAAATTGGAAAGGGTCCAGAAAAGAGCAACAAGAATGATCAAAGGTCTAGAGAACATGACCTATGAAGAAAGGCTGAAAGAATTGGGCTTGTTTAGTTTGGCAAAAAGAAGATTAAGGGGGAACATGATAGCAGTTTTCAAGTATCTAAAAGGGTGTCATAAGGAGGCAGGAGAAAACTTGTTCTTTTTGGCCTCTGGAGATAGAACAAGAAGCAATAGGATTAAACTGCAGCAAGGGAGGTTTAGGTTGGACATTGGGAAAAAGTTCCTACCTATCTGGGTGGTCAAACAGTGGAATAAATTGCCTAGGGAGGTTGTGGAATCTCCATCGCTGGAGATATTTAAGAACAGGTTAGATAAATGTCTATCAGGGCTGGTCTAGACAGTACTTGGTCCTACCATGAGCGCAGGGGGCTGGACTCGATGACCTCTCAAGGTCCTTTCCAGTCCTAGCATTCTATGATTCTATGATAATAGCAGCATTTCTGGGGAGATGATCCAAACCAAACATTAGCTTCTTTGTTCTTTCAATTATTTTGCCTCAGCTCCTTGATTTTAACACAACATTGCTGATCATCCCTGGTGTACCCTCTGTAAATCATGCCTTGCGACATCTTTACGTAAATACTGGCATTTCTTTTGCTGGTTTTGAGCTGCATGAAGATAGACTCTTCCCCCCACAGAGTGATGAGGTGCTGGCTCTCCTGATGGCTCTATGCTGGAGCTCTTTTGTGGCCATCTGAATTCATGACTAGAAAGTGTGCTGCAGAGGTATGCTTTTGATGACTGCTCACCACACTAGCCAAAAAAGGAAAGAAAATTAAATTCAAAATTCGCATGCTCATGATCACTGCTTCCTGTCATCTATTTCCTGCTGTCCTGGAGAGAAGCGGAGGTGACGCAATGATCAGAAAGGACACATTGAGGGGCATTGTGGAATAGTGTGAGAGGCTACTGTAATCAATTTTAATAAAACTGCTGTCTGCAATTGCATAAGTCGACACGGAAAAATCAATTTTCAGTGTTATGTCTGGTGAAATCGGCAGTAAAAATTTGATCTTAAGATCAACTTACTGAGCGATATGGTGAAGCCGTTGGTTTATAAAATCGACCTTTAAATTTGATTATAGTCCCTAGTCTAGACCAGGCCTCAGAGTCTCCAGCCTGTGTTGCTACTCAGACAAACTGAACATTTTGCTAAAACCCACTTAAACCAAAAATCACTCCATAACAGGCTGTCTCCAGTCCCACGAGACTAGTCACTTAGACTTCTAGATCCAACACCAAAGTCAATATTGATAATCAAGTATATAAATAAAGGTTTATTAGCTTAGATGGTTTATAATTCAAGATGGTGGTGATGATGTAATAAACTGCCAAGTTTCCCAAAAGCCTTTTTAGGCTCAGGTTGTCTCTGGGGATCTCCACTTTACATCTGGTACACTCCCCTGTAAGATCTTTCCTCAAATCCATTCTTATAGCTTTTTCTCACAAAAAAAACAAGTTGACAGGGGTACTACTTACAAGGGGTTTTCCTTACATGACAGAGTATGAAGAATATATCATTACATAGACTAACCACTTGTTCTAAAGTTAGTACTTCTTTTTAAGTTTCTGTATTTGTATTCCACGGGCTTCCTTCTTGCTTGATGGGTTATTTATTTACAAGGGAACATACAGTGTGAATGTTTGCTATTACATTATAACAGAATACACATAAGTGAAAACAATGCATGTAACATCCCATTCGTTTTCATGAAGTTTAAATACCAAATACACTTACTCATTTAATAATTATTTTGATCTCTGGATCAAGGTTCTCAAACTTCATTTCACTGTGATCCCCTTCTGAGAGCAAAAATTACTATTCCACCCCAAGAGGGGGAACCAAAACCTGAGCCATCCCAAGCTCCACTGTCCTGGGTTGGTTGCGTGTGTATGTGTGTGAAGCTCAAGGACTTTATTCCTAGGCAGGGGGGCTATAATTTGAGTCCTGCTGGCCAGAGCTGAAGATCTTGGGCTTCACATTTGGCTGTAGGTGATAGGGCTTGGGCTTTGGCCCCAGGCCCTGGCAAGTGTAAGGCAGTCCTAAAGACCCATGAAAATAGGGTTTTGTGACCCACTTTGGAGTCCCAAGCCACAGTTTTAGAATCACTGATCTTTACTAATACACAGGTGAATTGACCTGGGCTTTGGCATAAGCTGGCACTTGGCCATCTGAATCACAAATGCAGCACCTACACTAGCAAGTTCTTTTGAAAGATTTTTCGAAAGAAGGGGGCTCTTTCGAAAGATCCCATGGAGCGTCTACACATAAAAAACGGTCTTTCAAAAGTAAATCATAACAGTGTGGTGGTACTTTTGACAGAGCTCTTCCTCTCCTCTTTCATGGAAAACACCTTTTTTTAAAAGCTTCTTTCTAAAGAAAACATGTGTAGATGATCCTCAGGACCCTTCTTTCGAAAAAGCAGTCCTCATGACACCTGTTTTTCGATCTCTGGCCCATTCTTTCCAAAGAGTGGGGGTTGTGTGGACACTCTCTTTCCAAAGAGTAGATTACTCTTTTGATCCACTTTTTATGTTTGTGGATGTGCTCTTCTGAAAGAGATTCTTTCAGAAGAGATCTTCTGGAAGGGCTTCTTTCGAAAGATCTCTGTAGTGTAGATGTAGCCAAAAAGAATGTAACATGGTTGATTCGTAACATCATGTGTGGTAGAGCATAAGTGCAGCCTCAAAGGAATAATATCCCATTTTGTGGATCACTTCTGCTGGAGCTTCCTGAGGTCACTGCCTCACAGCATTGTGGTGGGGGTGAGGGGAGGTTGTCATTTTCCACAGCATCATTTCCTGTATATACTGATGATTTACAAGTGGAAAACTAAGCAGGCTTGAATGCCTCTTGGAGTAGTTGTATCTCCTCTCAGTCACATCCATGGCAGCTACTATGTAACCGCAGAGGTAGTATGGCTCTTAAAGGAGTTACATTGTTTTCCAGCAAGGAAACAGTGTACCAGAATGGAGGTGCAGTTCCACTTGGGGACTGAACAGCCACTTTAAGCTTGGGACGCCACATCCCCAGCCTCCACTGCAACGCAAAGTGATAGCTTAATTATTTGCTCCATTATCTTTTCTAGTATTGAAATTAAGGTGACTACTCTGTAATTCTCTGGGTTATCCTTACAACCGTTTTATAGATGGGCATTCTATTTACTCTTTTCCAGTTCACTGGGTTCTCTCCTGCCTCCCATGATTTTTGAAAAATAATCACTAATGTCTCAGATACTCCTCTCTCAGCTCCTTGAATATGCTAGCACAGTGGCTCTCAACTTTTCCAGACTACTCTTACTCATTTCAGGAGTCCGATTTACCTTGCATACTTCCATGTTTCACCTAATTTACACAATCAGACATAAAAACAGAAATGTCGGCACACTTATTACCTTATCATTTTAAAATGAATCAATTGGAATATAAATATTGTACTTACATTTTGATGTATATTATATAGAGCAGTAGAAACAATGACATTGTATGACATTTCACTTTGTACTGACTTTATTAATTCTTTGGGCTTGTTTATTTTGGAAAAAGAAGATTGAGGGGGGACATAATAGTGGTTTTCAGGTATCTAAAAGGGTGTCATAAGGAGGAGGGAGAGAACTTGTTCTTCTTGGCCTTTGAGGATAGAATAAGAAGCAAGGGGCTTAAACTGCAGCAAGGGAGGTTTAGGTTGGACATTGGGAAAAAGTTCCTACCTATCAGGGTGGTCAAACAGTGGAATAAATTGCCTAGGGAGGTTGTGGAATCTCCATCGCTGGAGATATTTAAGAACAGGTTAGATAAATGTCTATCAGGGATGGTCTAGACAGTGCTTGGTCCTGCCATGAGGGCAGGGGGCTGGACTCAATGGCCTCTCAAGGGCCCTTCCAGTCCTAGTATTCTATGATTTTTATGTAGTCTGTTGTCAAACTAGGCAAATATCTAGATGAGTTCCTGTAACCCTAAGGTCATGTCTACGCTTACCCAAAACTTCGAAATGGCCATGCTAATGGCCAAATCAAAGAATGCTAATGAGGCACTGAAATGAATATTCAGCACCTCATTAGCGTGCTGCTACACTTGGAAAGTGCCGTGGTTCGCTCACCCATGGCTCGTCCACATGGGGGTCTTTTTTGAAAGGACTCTGCCAACATCAAAATCCCCTTATTCCTATCTCAGCTGATTTAGATGTTTTTAGGGTCCTTTCAAAAAGGACCCCATGTAGACGAGCTGTGGGTGAGCAAACCACAGCACTTTTGAAGTGCTGTGGCCGGAGGCATGCTAATGAGGCACTGAATATTCATTTCAGAGCCTCATTAGTATTCTTCGATTTGGCCATTAGCATGGCCGTTTTGGAGTTTTTTTCAGGTGTAGACATAGCCTAAGTGTTCATGTACCCAGTTGAGAACAATTGTTCTGGGATGTATTTAGTCAGGTCTTGCTGACTTCAAGACATCTTACTAAAATAAAAGTTAACTTGTTCTTTCTTATTTTATCTTCAAATACTACCTAGTTTTCATTGGTATTCATTAAGTTAGATGTCCAGTTGCTACTAAACTTTTTGGTGAAAACTGAAACAAGTCATTTAGCACTTCTGCCACTCCACATTACCCATATTGCCTCCCTCCACCCCCCAGCCTCCACCTCACCCTGGAGCCTGCCCTGTCCTTAGTCTTCCTGTTGCTTTGAATATATTTGTAGAAGAATACTTTCTTGTTACCCTTTATATCTTTAGTTATTTTAATCTCATTTTGTGCCTTGGCTTTTCTAATTTTGTTTCTACATACTTGTGTTGTTTGTTTTATATTCATCCTTTGTAATTTGACCTAGTTTCCATTTTTGTAGGACTCTTTAAATTTCAGATTATTAAAGATTCCCTTGCTTAATAAGGGAATTAAAGAAAAGTGTTGTGTATATATCAGAAGGGAGAGATGCAAAATGTACATTAGCACAGTTGAAACTGAAAGGTTTGAAAGGGCCAGCAATGTAAGACAGATGACCTGATTATATTCCAAACTCCAAACTTGGCATCATCTATTCCCAAAATAAAGATGTGACCTCAATTAATTCCAGATTCTACCTTCTGTTATACTAGATTGTTAACATAATTACAAGGAAACTGCTATTTGCTCAGTCTAGCAATACGAAATCTCAAAAGTAAAAATTTTGATAGCCTCATCTTATAGGCACCCATTTTACAGGAATGTGACAATAGCCAGCCTGAGAGACCTAACGGAAAATTGCTTAAATCAGCTCCCAGCCCTGTTTCAGAATTTTTAAATATATGTAAACTATGGTATTATTAATGTAGTCATTTTTCAAAACACACAGATATAACACAAGCCAATGTTTTCAAACCTAGGCACTATAACAGTCTCCTGGGCTATGTCTAAATTACAGGGATTTGCTGACAAGATTTTGTCAGAAAATATCTTCCAACAAAACTTCTGACAACAGATTGTGGCCAAACTACCAAGCTGCTTCAGAGATGCTGCCCAGCCATTCTGTCAGCAAAATGGCCAACCAGAAGTACAGCAGACAGGGCTGCCCAGTGTCCTGGAAGCCCTGTCTGTCAAGAGAGGGCCCCCACTCCCCAGAACATCCAGGCTGGCTTTCTTGGGGCATAGCCCTGGATGAGTATCTAGTCTTCTCCATTAAAGTGCCAAGCAGCAGCAACTTCCATTACACTCACTACCAGCCAGGCTGCTGGCTCTCTGATTGGCTACGTCTTCATTAACATGATCTTTCACATGGTGATTTTCCAGAAGGTATCTTCCAGAAGATCACCTTCAAAAGAGTGTGTCTGCACACCAAACTCAGATTGAGCTTTAGATCCACTCTTTCAACAGACCAATCCGTTCTTTGAAAGAGAGTGTCTGCACAGCCCCGGTCACTTTTTCAAAAGAACAGAGCGGGAAATGCCAGAGACAGGGTCACATGGCTGCCAACCTGCTTCCTTAAACGGCCCCTCCCCAGCACCCTTGCCCTGTACACTCTGGGGGCTGCCACGCTGTCTGCAGCACAGCAGACCCCATGCATGGTCCTGAATCATAGTGGAGACCCGCATGGATCGCCAGCAGCTCCTCAATGGGGAATTCCTAGAGGCTGTTGTCCACCTGGTGGCCATGGTGCTCATGGCCGCCCTGCAGCTCCTCCCGCTGGCCACCTCCCCAGCTGCAGTCCTGCAAGCGGCCTCCACAAGGCAGCATCTGCACCCCCACCCCCAGGTGATCTGGTGCCTGTGGAGCTATCCCACCGGTGCCGATTGCTGGGAGCGGCTTGTGATGGAGGAGTGGGACAACAACTTCTGGGTCCAGAACTTCTGCATGACCAAGCGGATGTTTCTGAAATTGTTCCACTGGCTGGGCCCCACCATTCGGCACCAGGACACCTGCATGCAGCCCACTTTCTCCCTGAAGAAGTGGGTTGCCATAGTGATATGGAAGCTGGCCACCCCAGACAGCCACCAGTCTGTGGGGAACCAGTTCGAGGTGGGCAAGGTGACTGTTGGGACTCTCCTCATGGATGTGAGGCATGCTTGAGCAGACAACTACCATAGGGAGTGGGGAGGGGGCTCCCGGGCAAGGGGGACCCTCATGGACTGGGGTGGGTGGCCCTCGAGGGGACAGAGGAGGGCAGCCTGGAGGGGGCAGGGATAGCGGAGTGGGCCTGGGGGAGGGAGCCAGGGACAGAAGGACCTGGAGCACCCCACCACACATGCACGAGCACGTGTGTCCTCCATCTCATGCAGGTCATCAGGGCGATCGACACTGTCCTCCTGTGGACAGTCACCTGTGTCTGGCACCTTGATGCAGCTGTTGTGGGATTTGCTGTGCTGAGGTTCCCCAACTGTTTTGGTGCACTGGACAGGACCCACATGTGATCTGGGCCCTGGACCACAGCACGGACTGTTTTATTAACAGGAAGAGGTAACACTCCATGTTGCTTTAGGTCCTCGTGGACTCCAAAGGACGCTTTATGGATGTGTGTGTGGGCTGGTTGGGGAGGGCCCATGATGCTCAGGTCTTCCAGAATGCGGGGCTTGGGCACAGGATGAAGGAAAGAACCTACATCCCCTGGCAAAAGCTCCCTATCAGGGACGTCACCCTTTTGCATGGTGGCTGATGCCACCTACCTCCTGCATCCATGGCTCATGCGGCCCTACACTGGCCACATGGACCCGAGCCAGGACCTTTTTAATACCTGCCTGAACCAGGCCTGCAACCCTGTAGAGTGAGCTTTAGGCCACCTGATGGGCTGGTTTCAGTGCCTCCTGACCTGGCTAGAGGAGAGCCTCCACAATGGACCCATCGTTGTGGGGGTATGCTGCACTCTCCACAGTATACTGGAGAGTAAGCATAAGCTCTTCATGCAGGAGTGGGCTACCAAGGCCAGCCCTGACTATGAGCAGCCAGCCCATGCCACATGTCACCAAGCCCACCAGAAGAGCGTGCAGGTCTGGGAGGCCTTCACTCAGGGGCCCCAATAACCGTCTCCCAGACAACCCCACCACACCCCCTCCCCACACCCACACATCACTGTTCCCTTACCATTCACAAGGGATGTGGGGGTGGTTGAAAATAAACTCTTTAATGCAGTATATTAATTGTGTGAACAAAACAATCTGTGCAAGTAATTATATACGGTGGGGAAGGGGGGGAAACTATATACATTGTAGGGTCCTGTGATGGGGGTGAGAGCACTGGAACTTAGAGGGAGGTTTCTTGGAATGGGGTAGGGGGACTTATTCCTCTGCAGAGGTAGAAGGCTGTGAACTGCGGTGGCTGCAGGACACCCTACCGCCCCGGGTCCAGGGTCTCTCTCGGGAATGGGATGGGGCCGGGATTACCGGGAGGTGGGGCGGAGGAGGAGTACAGCAGCCTCAGGCTCAGTGGGTGGTATGGTGGGGAAGGGGAGCTGGTGGGGACTGGCTCAGCCTTGGCCCACCCTACCCATGAGCCAGCGGTTTAGTTCCAGCATGTCAGCTGTGGGGAGGTTGGGCAGGAGCAGCAGCGAGGGCAGAGATTGCGGGGAAGCCATGGGAGGGGCTGTGGGAGGAACTTTGAGGGGACAGCATGGTGGCTGTGAGGGGCTGGTGAGTGGGGCACTGGGAGGCTGGGGAAGCCAGTTAATCATGGCCCGGGTGAGGTTGTGAAGGGCCACTGCCACCTCGCCCCAGACTTCCTGCCACCAGGCCACATCTACCAGTCCAGCACCAGCCACTCCTGCACAATAGTATTCTGTTCCCACCAGGAAGCTGTGTCTGTGACATCCTCCTCATCATGGCAGGGGCATGACCTCCTGGCATGGGCCCACAGAGGCGCTGGATGTGGGAGTGCCCCGGCCCCCTCCTCAGCTGCTGCAGGGCTCCTCTGCCCCTGGATGGGGCTGTCTCAGCCTTCAGATAGCAGAGCTGTAGGGACAGAAGGGGAGAGGGACAATCCATCAGTCCTGCCTCTTAACCCCAAGAGCCATGCCCCCAACGCCCATGGGCAGCCCCCCCCGCCCCCCACAAGCCCTGCTGTCTGCTGACCTGGTGGCCCTGGGAGTTCCCGGGTGCTGAGGGGTCCCTGTGTGGGTGAGGCATGCAATGGGTGCAGAGCAGACCCCCACTCCCTGGGCATGTGGCTGGCAGTGATAGCCACAGGATTGAGTGCTGAGTGCCACGCACAGCCATCTCAACGGCCCAGGAGATGGGGCCGTCTGGGGAGTGTTCAGACCAGGGCCGGTAGCCATGTGGCCAGCCTGTTGCCGGCTGTGGTGGAGATGGGCACCCCCTCCCCATGCCCTGGGGTGTGTGATATGCCTGGTACTTACCTGAGGGTCCCTCAAGGAACTCGGGGGAGGCCCAGGTGGAGAGTAACAGGCTTGACAGCCCAGAGGGCAGGGTGATGACAAGTATCCCATCTGTGAACCCGTCATCTTGGGAGGTCGCCTCTGGCTCTTACTCCTGCCCCTGGGGAGTGGTCCGGCCCAAGAGTTCCAGCAGGTCTTCCAGCTCGGGCTCTGGTTTGGGCCCTATGGTGTCCAGCATTGTGATTGGGGGAGCTTCTTCTTGAGCCCTGAGGAAGTGGTCAGGTTCCTAGTAGTAGGGGCAGCTGGTGGGTGCTGCCCCCCAGCGGCCAGCTGTGTCTTTGGCCCTTATGTAGGCCTGCTGCATTCCTTTAACCTTTGACTGGACTTAATTCGGGGTGCCATGGAGGGGGATGCCCCTAGGTGGTCAGGTCGGCAGATGGACAGTGTGGATGGTGGACAGCCAGGTGAATGCCACGGCACTCCAGCGCCAGACAGTTGTTTGCAGCAGTACCTCTTTGTCCCCCCTAGAGAGCCCAAGAAGGTCCTGCAGTTCTGGCTCCGACCAGGATGGGTCTGCTTCTTCGTGCCCTGGGCGGGCTCCGGCAAGCTCTCTGCTGTCTTGGTGGGTGTCCGCTGAAGGCCCGGGCCTCCTGGCTCCTGGCCATAGGGACACTGGAGTGGCTCAGGTGGCTGCATACTGGGCAAGAGGGCGTGCTGCTGCAGGCTTGTGCCTGTGATGCTGCTTGCATGCTCTCAGCTTCTTGCCACAGGGTTGCTGGGTACCTATGTCTTTGAACACATCTGGATGCAGGGAACATAGAGCTCCAGTTGCGCTGGCCAGGACATCGCCACACGCCAGCTGGCTGATGCCATAGAGGACTGTTCTTTGGAAAGAATGACCTGCGGAGTGTCTATACACATTTTCTTTGGAAAATGTCTTTTGAAAGAGGGCACCGTTCCTGACACGGGAGTGGAAGAGTGCTTTCAAAAGGAGTGCCACGTTCTTTTGAAATTGATTTAGAAAGAACGTGTTATGAGCGTAGACACTCCATGAAATGTTTTGAAAGACCGTGTTCTTTCAAAAAATATTTAAAAAAGAATTGCTAGTGTAGACATGGCCATGAAGTGCCATGACGTAGCCATACATGTTTTCTTTTTTAAACACTGGAATTCTAACCAAGTAAAAAGCAACTTAGAAACAAGCTTTCAGTTCCAACATTATTTTAAGAATTACAAATTACTGCTTGGTCAGATACTGCCACAGAGTCATTAGAGCTTCTGGGGTTCAGAGGAACGCTGCACCCTCATGTCCTTTCCCTTGGGCATACTATCTGCCCTTGCTGCCAGGAAGGAGAAGCAGAGTTTTAATGCCAGCTCTGTGTTCTCCAGAAATTTCCCTTTAAAATAAGGGATTCCTCAGAAGGCTAGCACAATGCACAGGAATTCTAGCAAGTCTGAGATTCTAGCCCTTGGAAGAAAGTTTTTAAAAGCATTTAGGTCCCTAACAGGTGCCTAGTGAGATTGTCAAAAAGTATAGAGAGTTAGATAAATTCATGGAGGTTAGGTCCATAAAAAGCTGTTAGCCAAGGGTAGGAATGGTGTCCCTGGCCTCTGATTGTCAGAGGCTGGTGATGGATGGCAGGAGACAAATCGCTTGATCATTGTCTTCAGTTCCGCCCCCCCCCCCGCTGCCCATTCCCAGGGCACCTGCCATTGGCCACTGTTGACAGACAGGCTACTGGGCTGGATGGACCTTTGGTCTGACCCAGTATGGCTGTTCTTATGTTCTTATTATCTGTATCTTTAGGTAAATACATTCAGCAGTCTGGCTTCTCATTTCTGTCAAGAGAGTATAATTTATAAAGAGAATCTACGTTGTGGAATGTTACTATAGTAGACCCCTGACTTACGTGGAGGTTGCGTTCTTGCTTAACCCCAAATAAGTCAAATTTTGCATAACTTGAGGTAGCCAAGAAACTGATCAGTCCAGCAGTGCTGGTCAGTTTCCTGTCTTCTATGAGTGGCAGGCAGCCCAGAACCTGGCTCTGGACTACCTGCTGCTCACAGGAGAGAGAAAACTGACCACCATTGCTGTGCTGGTCAGTTTCCTAACTCCTGTCAGTGGTGGCAGGCAAATTTTCAGCCAGCTTTTGCCCCTTCCTCCCCGCATACCTGGGGCTGCTGAGGTGCCGGTACAAAAAAAGCACTTCTGTGCTCATCAAAGGTGAGAGACCCCCTATTTAAATACTGTCTGCCCATGAGGCAGAGATGGGAATTAAAACTGGGTCTCCCACATCCTGGGTGAGAGCACTATTTAGTAGACTAAAATGTTAAGTTGGGTGGCAGCAGCAACATCACATCTCTTTCAGACATTTTTTTGTGGAATGAGGCAAGAAATAATGTAACCCTTCTATTAATGCCAGGTGCCTGCCAGAAGGGCTGGGTTCAGCTCCTAGGGGTTTCCTGTCAAGGATACAACCAGCCGGCTTGAGCCCCCACCCAGTGGCCTGGAACAATCTCACCCCACTTGCTGGGTGCCTGGAAGGCAGTTCTCCCCCACCCTCGCAAGCACAGAGCCTGAGATAGAAACAGCTTATTTAATGACAATAAACTACCCCAAGTCCACTATGACAGATGCAGTATATCTAAGCAAAGGAGAGACAAACCCCTTTAACAAGATACCATCCCCATACGTTATAGAACCAAGTCTCTTGCTGGGGCTCTTGACCTTTACCCCATACACAGTTACAAGGTGTACCTCTCGCACTGCAGTCCCAAACCCAGAGCCCACAGATACATCACCAAGGTAGTACTAGCTGTCCACTTGTCTGCAGCATCCCACTGACTGCCACCTGCTGGCCACTGGCTACTCCTCCTACCAGCCACCTGCCGGTTGCACTGTACATCCCTCCGCTGCTCCCTTACCAGCTGCCCGCCAGTCACACCATCCGCTGCTCCTTCTACCGGTCACGTGCCACTCCTCCTAGCAGCCGCCCGCTGCTCCTCTGGGGGAATTGCCCTGAGGCAGAACCCTGTGATTTCAGCTCTGCATGGCCTCAGTTGCCATGCTGTAATTTCAGCTCTTAATATCTCCACTGTGGAGTTTCATGAAAACCCTAGTATCCAGCTCTATTTTTCAATAGGCAGGGAGGGCTAGTCAAACTAGGCTTAGAGCTATATGACCAAGGCATAGGCAGGACCAAGGCACTCAGCAAGCTCACTCAATTAGCACCCCTCCCCTCCTCACTTACAATGCTTTAAACCAGGGAGCCCTGTGTAATCAATGTCTTATGCAGCTATGGCAACTGCCCTGTCCCCCACAACAACCCAGAGCATTGGTGAGATCTCACAACTCCCACACTGAGTGTCAGCATAAATTGTGATTTTACAACAATGTGTTTACAATAGACAAAATCTCATGGCTTACTTGGCTTTGCCTGAAAGGTATCACACATACTATTCATTCAAGGCATCCTTCAGTCTGGGTAGGCTATGGATCACACCCTTCGTAACTCCATTTAAGATCATCATTTGCAGCATTGACTGTCACTGTAGAGGCCAACATGAGAGTGACAGTCCTTGCTACATCTGCTGCATATGTAGTGGGTGTCTGGCAGGTCCTTGCTGTCCTTTCTATGGGCTTGCTTCTCCTCTGCCAGCTGTCTAATCTTCATCTCGCCCTTCTGAAGGCCTTTGTGTAGTTCCTGCTTCCAGCTGCTACGGTCGTCTGCCAGCTCTTCCCAACTATCTGGGTCGATGTCTACCTCCTTGAGGTCCCTCTTACAGATGTCTTTGTAGTGCAATTGGGAGCGTCCAGGAGGTCTTTTACCAAAGGCTAGCTTGCCATACAGGATGTCTTTTGGGATCCTTCCATCATTCATCCTGTGGACGTGGCCAAGCCAGCAGAGCCGCCACTGCCTGAGGAGGGTATGCATGGTTGGAATACAAGCTTGCTCGAGGACGGCGTTGTTGGGCACTCTGTCCTTCCATGATATCCCAAGAATGGGCCTGAAGCAGCACAAGTGGAAGACGTTCAGCCTCTTTTCCTGGCGGGTGTACAAGATCCAAGACTCGATGCCGTAGAGGAGGGTGCTGAGGATGCAGGCTCTGTAGACTTGCATTTTGGTGTGAGTGTACAGCTTGCTGTTGTTCCACACTCTCTTGCTAAGTCTGAACAGACTTGTGGCTGCTTTTCCAATCCTCCTATTTAGCTCAGACTCCAGTGACAGTGTGACAGTGATGGTGGACCCAAGGTAAGTAAACTCGTGGACAACCTCTAGCATGTAATTGTCAGTCCTGATTGATGGAGGTTCAGCAATGTCCTGACCAAGTATGTTTGTCTTCTCTAGGCTGATGGCAAGCCGGAAGTCCTTGCATGCTTTGGAGAACTGATCTAGCAGTTTTTGAAGCTGGCCTTCTGTGTGTGTCACTATAGCAGCGTCGTCTGTGAACAGCATGTCTCTAATGAGCACTTCCCGCACCTTCGACTTAGCCTTCAGCGTTGCAAGATTAAACAGTTTCCCATCAGATCTTGTGTGCAAAAAGATGCCCTCTGTTGAGGATCCAAAGGCATGCTTCAGGAGGAGTGTGAAGAAGATCCCAAACAATGTCGGAGCAAGGACACATCCTTGTTTGATGCCACTCCTGATGCTGAAGGCATCTGATGATGTGCCGTCATATTGGATGGTTCGTCTCATGTCTTTGTGGAAAGACTGGATCATCTTGAGTAGCTGTGGTGGACAGCCTATCTTGTGGAGCAATTTAAACAGTCTATCCCTACTGACCGAGTTGAAAGCCTGGGTCAGGTTGACGAAAGTGACATAGAGTGGCTTCCTCTGCTCCCTGCATTTCCCCTGCAGCTGCCTCAGGGAGAAGAAGATCATGTCAATGGTAGATCTCTCAGCGTGGAATCCGCACTGGGATTCAGGATACACCCTCTCAGCAAGCTTCTGGAGTCTGCCGAGGATGACACGAGCGAACAATTTACCAGTGAGACTTAGGAGGGAGATTCCACGGTAATTGTTGCAGTCACTTCTGTCTCCTTTGTTCTTACACAAGGTTACAATGTTGGCGTCCCGCATATCCTGTGGAACCTCACCCTCTCTCCAGCACAGGCACAACAGCTCATGTAGGGGTTCCAGAAGTGTGTCCAAGGCACACTTGATTACCTCTGATGGTATACCATCCTGGCCTGGGGCCTTTCCTAATGCAGTGCTGTCAATAGCTTTCTTCAACTCAACCACAGTTGGTTCCTGGTCCAGCTTGTCCATGACTGACAGGAGCTCAACAGCGTTGAGGGCTGTATCAACCACAATGTTCTCGCATGAGTACAGCTCGGAGTAGTGCTCGACCCATCGCTCCATCTGTTTGGCTTTGTCAGTGATGACTTCACCAGATTTGGATTTCAGAGGTGCTGTCTTGTTCTGGATGGGTCCCATTGTCTTATTTATGCCCTTGTATGTTCCCCTGAGATTACCAGAGTCAGCACAGTTCTGGATACTGCTGCATAGCTCAAGCCAGTAGTTGTTGGCACAGCGCCTGGCTGTCTGCTGTACTATTTTTCTGGCTACTCTGAGTGCTTGCTGGGTACTCTGACTCGGTGAGCATTTATACTCCAGAAGTGCAGCGCACTTCTTTTCAAAGACTGAAATCATCTCATCAGAGTTAGCTTCGAACCAGTCATTTGTGTTTCCAGCTCTTCTTCCAAACACTGACAAGGCCATATTGTAGATTGTGTCCCTCAGATGCTGCCATCTGGATGTCGTATCAGCACCCCCAGGGCTGCTGTGCAGATTCTCCTCAAGGGTCTTGCTGAACATTTCAGCTTTTTCTGAGTTTGCCATCTTTCTGGCATCAATGCGGGGCCTCCCAGTTGGATTAGAATGGTGCAGCTTGTTGGGTCTCAGCTTGAGCTTGGAGCAGACTAGCGAATGATCTGTATCGCAGTTGACACTATGGTAGCTGCGTGTCAGGAGGACGTTTTTGAGGTTCTTGCATCTGCTGATGACCAAGTCTAATTGGTGCCAGTGTTTCAAGCGTGGATGTCTCCATGACACTCTGTGCTATGGCTTGGTTTGGAAAAATGTTTTTGTGATGCACAGATTGTGGTATGTGCAAAGTTCAAGGAGACGCTGTCTGTTGTCATTCATTTTTCCCACACTGAAGTGACCTAGGCAAGAGGGCCATGAGTCATGATCGGCTCCAACTCTTGCATTTGAAGTCACCCAAAAGATACAATTGTTCACGAGCAGGTATTTGCACTATGGCGGCACTGAGCTCATCGTAGAACTTGTCCTTTGCTTCTGGTGTGGTGTTCAGAGTTGGAACATAAGTGCTGATCAGGTGAACGGGACCGGTGCAGGTTTGAAGTTTGACCTGAAGGAGTCTTTCTGATCTGCCCATGACTGGTTCCACCATTTGCAGAAGGGTGTTTCTGATTGCAAAGCTGACACCGTGCTCCCTGGGTTCCTCTTGGGCTTTGCCCTTCCAGAAAAAGGTGTAATCCTTTTCCTTTAGGGATCCCGAAGCTGCGAGTCACATCTCCTGCAAAGTGGCGATGTCAGCTTGGAACCTCTTCAGTTCCTTGTTCATGACAGCGGTCTTTTGGGTGTTGCTGATGTCCTGAAGATCTTCAGTCAAACTGGTCAACATGGTCTGTACATTCCAGCAAGCAAGCTTGAAACTTTGATGATTTCCTTTTCTTAATAATTTTCTTGTTGGTTTGTCCAGTGCTCATTTCAGTCACTTGTCAGGTTTGGGAGCCTTAAGCCTCATGCACCCAGTGAGGCAAGTGAACTGTGGCGAGAGAGTACTCTACTGGCTGGGGACTGCCCAGCTTAAGGCAGACGGTGACTGTCCAATGAGATGCGATGATCTCTCCCACCATCAGAAGCAACCCCGGGCGCTCGTTCTCTACGTGAATCGAGCAAGAGCTTATAACCGGTACTTGTTGCCTCCCATGTTGGTTCAATGCTGTTTAGCGATGCTGGAGTACCTCTCCAGGCATGAGCCTGGGCAATTTTTATGGAGACCCTGGGCTGCCCAGACACCAGGCCCCCAGCTCTTGGCTTTACTGATGTAGTCCAAAGGAAAGGATAACCTTTACATTTGGTACCAGCTCAGCTGCAGGAATTGCCGGGACAGTGCCAGAAGTTGTCACAGAACCACCTTAGGATTCCCCTCCAGATTTTCTGTCAGGGTTTACTCCCTTAGCCTTACTCCTTCCCAGAATAACCCACAAGGCCGTGGTGCATCTTCCTCCACCTTCACTGGAGTTGTCGATTTGCAGCACCACACCTCCTGGTCCACCGTTGAGACTGTGCATTAGAAGCGAGAAGGAACAAGTCCCTCCATAAGGTCAGTATGTGAGACAGACCAGACCCCCCTTCACTGTGTTTTACCTGCAAGCTGATGCAGTTGCCCAGGGGATGGTGTCGCTGTAATGCACAACAGCTGCTAGGAACCAACAGTGAGAGTTGAGTGGTGGGTGAGGACCAGTGCTTCTGTCCACCTGAAAAGGCGCAGCTGCCGGAGAGTCAAAGTTACTACCTCTACCCCAGACACCCCATATCCCCCATGCACACCTTTGCATTCTCATGCAAATGATCTCTGGGAGACACATTCCTCCCAGCCTTCAGTAGCATTGCGCTCCTGCTGCCACATTCCTTACAATAAGTTCGGTGACTAAGCCACCTGACTCCAGGAGAGGGAGTCCTGTTCTGCACTGCTAGCAGATACAGGTGACTCCTGGCATCCCACACTTAGACCCCAGATCTAGGTCTCCATGAAAGTGATCAGGTTTAGGACATACCCTTATGATCGGCATCTTCCATTGTCTATGTTACATAGTGTGGTTGTTTTTAGAATCACATTCTGAGGTGGTGATCTTTCCCCAGTCATTGTTTAGGGAGCAGAGGGACTTGACATATGTTTTGTGGACCACAGTTCTGTTTTTTGTAATTTAGGTGCCACAATGTGCAGAATCATAATGCCTATGTCTCTTGATCCAGGCCTCATTCCTTACTCAAGGAGGATGAATTAAGTTATCAAATATACACACAGACACACACCCACATAGAGTAAAAGCTTTGTTGTATGACATGTTGAGGAACGGGGGTGCCCCTTAGTCAAATATTCTGGTTAACTAAGAGTTTGGATGTGGGAGAGGCTCTAGGTTGAGGCAGAGACATTGGGTGTTGGAGGGAGTGAGGCCAGAAATGAGGGGCTCAGTGTATAGGAAAGGGATGTGGGCTGGGATAGGACGTGAATGTGGGAGGGGTGAGGACTCCAGCTGAGGGGTTGAGGCTGGGGATGAGGGATTTGGGATACAGGAGAGGGTTCCAGGCTGGAGCCAAGGGGTTAGAGTCCAGGAGTGGGTGCAGGGTTCAGACCTGGGGAAGGAATTTGGGAGCAGGGTGTGCTCAGGGCAGGGGATTGGGATGCAGGAGGGGTTTTGGGGTTCCAGAGCAGGGTGGCATTCACCTTGGGCAGCTCCCTACAAGCAGCAACATGTCCCTGCTTCTCCTAGATGGAGATGCTGTGAAGCACCTCTTTGCACTGCCTCCACCTTCAGGTACCACCCCTGCAGCTCCTCTTGGTTTGCATTGTTTTCTAGCCAGTGGAGCTGTGTGCTTGGGGCCAGGCAGGGGAGTGGAAGGAGCTGCCATGGCCTTTCCTTCACCTTGGAGCAGAAGGGACATGTTGCCACTTTTGGGGAGCCTCACGAAGGTAGGGTGGGAGTCTGCCAGTCCCAGGCCAACCAGACTATATAAACTGAAGATTTAAAAAGCCAGTTTATAGAGCTTTCTGGTCATTACAGGGCTGGATAACACAGCTTTTACTTTATGGGGGTGTGTGTACACTACCACTACCCGTGGTTCATATTACCTACCTGTGAATCTACAGTGCCTTGACTTCACTAGAATTTAACAGTGAGTTAACTAACTTACATTACTAATCTTACATTAAAAACACACCTTTATTTGACAGCGAAGACAAAGCTGAATCTAAAAAAATGTCTACAGCACCTCATAGGAAAATATGACTTCAGTATGACTCATCTTTTGCAAACTTCTAGAAACCGAAGTGAAATGCAAATATTTATAAATTCTAATTTAGCTTGCAGTATTTAAAAATATAAACCTTATGCTATTTTTCAGGAATAAAGGCTTATAAAAAGTGTGTGTGCTTGTGTGCATGCATGCGTTTAAAAATTCAGCTAAATCTAAAATCCAAATGCAAAAACTACAGTGTAGAGATGTCATGTATTTTTTCTTCCTGAGGTATCTGGCATCCAAAAACCCAATAAATGGAAGATGCTGATTCCTATGTGTCTTTTTAAAATACTTAATGGGCATGATTCTTATCTCACATCAGTTTTAAATCAATATAACTGTACTGTTTTTGAATGTTAATACTGCTGTACACAAAATGAGATATTGTTAACTTCACTGATTTCAGAAAACATTGACCCTGAAAGTGTAGCGGAATGGAAATAGTTTACACAAAATGAGAGAGGGATTGCAGAAGGGCAAGGTATACTTTCTGCAAGAGCACACATCAACATTCTGGGTGAACTTTACGAAACCTAGATGTTTGGTGGCATGTTTTCTTTTAAAAATGGTATGTTGGTAACTACTGCGACCTTGCCGCAAAAAGTTGCAATGAACATTGTTCAGAGAGGTGTCTTGGCTAACGGCACAATTCTGTAGGCCTTACTCAAGCAAAACTCTCATTGACATTCCTCTGAGATTTTTTTCTGCTTTCATGCACCTTGTATAGTCATTAACACATGTGCCGTGTCCTTAAAGCTCTATCAATTCAGAATGGTAACATTTTGCCATGGTTGAAAAAAGGGCCCACAAGGTTACTTGAGTAAAAGTACAGCTGCTTTCACTTCTGGATACTTGAGTACAATCAAGATGCAATGTGTGCATATACTTTTACTCAGGTAGTTTTCCAGAGGGACACTGGTGATGTATTAAAGTACATTTCCCTCCCCACTGCAGCTGTACTTTTACTCAAGTAGCTTTTTGGGTACTTTTCCCACCTCTGCATTTTACACATAGTTTGCATAGGTGCAAATATACACCTGAGTGGTGACTCAGGTCATAATGTCAGTTGCGTTTAATAGAATTACTCTGGATTAGTATAGGTGCAAGAGAGCTTAATTTGTCCTACCTCATATTTCTTGTTCATGTGTACATTGGCTAAGAACTTCAGAGCACCATAAAATCCTCTTTCCACCCATGCAGGAGAACCTTTTAACCTTTTTCTGAGGATGCTTCAAGTCTGGGCTAGCCAGTGTTACTGAGGATATGGGCTTGAGATCAGAATTTGCTCCTGCAGCCCACACTAGCAAACTGCTTATTTTATAATGCGAATGAAGACTGGTCAATCCCAGGAGCTGGTAGTCCTCCTTGATTCCTATTCCACACTTCTACCTGGGATATACTTTCTTTTCTTGCCCCTTCCTTCTTCTGCAGTGCATGCTAACCTTCTGTTTTCCTGCTTCATTTCTGATGCACTTCTACAGCATTTGAATGGAGATATCTGTGACAAATTAAGTCTATGTTTATACAATTTATGAATTTTGGTTAATATTGCGAAGTTGTCAGAGGGTTAGCCAAGTTAGTCTGTATCTTCAAAAACAACAAGAAGTCCTGTGGTACCCTATAGATTAACAGATCTGTCGGAGCATAAGCGTTTGTTGGCAAAGACCCATTCTGTCATGAAAGCTTATGCTCCAAAATATCTGTTAGTCTATAAGGTGTCACAGGACTTCTCGTTGTTTTTGATTGTGAAGTCGGTTTATGAAAATCAGTTTAAGCAAAGCCCCCATTTGTCACATATGCCTATATGTATAAAGATTTTCAAGGTCCTGTACAAAGTTCACACCTGGAAAATACAAGGAGTTGGCAGTGCTTACGATTCAATTATGCTATTCAAGTGCAAACAACAAGGAGCAGTGGGTGAGCTCAAGCATTAGAAGTCCAGTTTAGTTTACTATTTGAACTGGGAAGAGGAAATAGACAAACGAAAACTTATCAGAAGCAGAACAAAGGCAGCCATGTGATCATGGTGAACTTAAAAAAGAGAACACATAAGAATAGAGGGAGCCAGACAGGGAGAGGCTTCATGGGGTAGAAGGTAATCGCATCAGAAATCCATTCTAGCTCACGGGCTAATCCAGCCTCATTGCAGATGCAGTCACATGGGCAGAGCTTTGTAGTGAGGACACCCCCCCAGGTGAGGCTAGTCTATCTGCACAGAAAACATACAGTTTTTCCAAACTAGGAAATTAACTGGAATTACTCTCATGTGATAATTATTCTGCAGTAGCTATTCCAGAATTGCTATTGCACTTTAAATTCATACCTTACTTTAATCTCTAAAAATCAGTCTGAGGTTTCTTCTGTACTTCCAATGTAGGTTGGCACAGCTGTGTCAGTCAGAGATGTGAAAAACCCACAACTCCCAAGTGATGTAGCTATGCCAAGCTATCACCTTGTGTCAGCAGGGCCGACACCAAGGTGGAAGAGGGTTCCGGCTCCGCATTCCAGAACGGGTGGAGCTAAGGTAGGAAGGGGCTGGCTGTGCTGCTCAGACCATGGCATTGCCCCCTCTTTGGAGGTGTGTGAAGCAGCAGAGCTGCACTGCTACAGAGTTTCAAAGGGGTCTGGAGCTTCAGCAACCTCTTTTTGGGCAGTGACTCCAGCCAGAGCTGTGGGTCCCTTTCAAATGCTGGGCCCTGAGGCAGTTGCCCCCTTTGTCCCTGCCCTCCCATCAACAGGCCTGCCCTTTGTAGACAGCTAGATTGATGTAAGAATGCTTCCCTCAACTTAGCTACCATTGCTTGAGTAGCTGGTGTTCCTACAGCAATGGAAAAATCCCTTCCATGAGTTTAGATTGTGTCTATACCAGGTGTGGGCAAATCTTTTGGCTGGAGGGCCACAACCCCAGCAAAATCTTGCAGTTCCCATTGGCTGGTTTACAGCCAATGACAGCTACCTGTTTCAAGACAGGTAGCCTTTGAATTATCCCTCTCACTCTCCCCTCAGTTTTGCAGCTGCTCACAGACAAACATGACAAACATGGTCTCTTAGCTGCCTGCTGGGGCATGGAAGGCAGGGAACCTGCTAGACTGCTGGCCAGGAGTCACCCAGGTGTCTCCGAGCCAGAGCCTTCCTCTGGTACGCAGTCCTTCCTCCCCACAACTCCCTGCCCCACTCTTGCAACCACACCCACTCCCAGACCCTGCACCCCAATCCCCTGCTGCAAGTAACTACTCCCTCCTGCCCAAAGTCACAACCCAAACCCCTGAACCTGCCCCTACACCCCAGTCTCCTGCCACAGGTCACAATCTTCTCCTTTACCCAAACTCCCTCCCAGATCTCACTTCCCCTCCTGCAGCCCAGTCCCTTACCCAAGGCTCTGTTCTGCACCAAACCTCCATCCCATACCCCTCACCTCCTTTATTAATATCATGGAAGAGTGCAGCCCTTGACCATTTACCAAATTATTGGAGTGGTCCAACTTCAAAAATTATTGCCCACTCCTGAGATATATAGTTCCTGGGTTGAGGCTCACACAGGGAGGGTAGAGCTTTGAAAAAAAAAGTTAGTTTCCCTGGTTGGAGGGGCAGGGGGAAGAATCCTAAAGAAACACTTTCTGGGAGGCTAAGAGATCCTGGGATCACTAGAAGAATGTAAATGGATATGTTCTGTTCCTATAACTCAAGAGGGAAGCCCATCTAACCTGGCTTGAAGTGAAATGTAAGGTTAGATGAATCTGAATATGAGTGTAGGCTACTTGTTTTAAATCACTTTCTTTAATGCTTTGCTCCATTTGCTAAATAAACCTACTTATTCTATGAAGGCTGTTTATCGCTGTGTAGCATTAGTGACAGGCTCATGAAACACAGGTCCAGTCAGACCTGCAGAGTAATAAGCAACGGGCAGAGTGGTAGGCTCAGATCATGGACTAAAAGAGGGAGAGTTGTGAAATTCTGCACACATGCAGGTAAGAGCAGCAGAATTAACACCCTGTAGTGCACTCAGGGTATGCCTTCACTATGCGGAAGTTCAAACCTGTCAGGGTTGATCTTCTGGGGTTCAATTTCGCATGCTGACTAGGGACACACAAAATCAAACTATCTGCAGTCGACAGTCAACTCCTGTATTCCTCAATATCGTGAGGAATAAGGAATGTCAACGGGAGATTTTCTCCCATCTCCCTTTCTCTGTGAGGACAGCCAGGTAAGTTGATTATATATGAGTCAATTCAAGATACACAACTGCCATAGCTAGAATTGTGTATCTACAATTGACTGTAATGTCTAATGTAGACCTGGCCTGAGAGAAAGCTCAAAGGGAACAAAGATCTTATCAACTCTGTAATTGTGTTGTGTTCTTTATACTCTTTATTTATAATACAAATCTTTAAATAGACCGGCATCTTTCCGGTTTATTTGTATTTGAAATGTTACCAAAACTTAAAGAAAAGTCTGCCAACACTAATTGTAGAAGTCTAAGTATAAATAAAAATGTTAATGTCCCATGGATTTCATGATTGTCTATTCACCTTTTCTAGTTATTTTCTGCTGGCAAACTTCCAGGCCCCAGGGTTGCTGAGCTGAAAGCAAAGTACACCACTCTGCATGAGACTGTGATAAGGTACAGTACTTCCTGATTTTTCAGTACATCAGCTCTTGTTTGATTATGAATATTCAATTCTAGAGATTAGTGAAGGCCATCATTCCTGTCTGGAATTGTTTTATTAGCCAAATCATTACATACTTAAAGTAAAAATTCCCCAGTGAAGAGAAACTGCACAAGGTCCTATACATTGGTCAAAGGCCTGTTTATAGTGACTGTGCTTAATAGAGAAAGTAGTAAGGTAAGGAAAAAACCCAGTATAGTTAAATGTCAAAATTTAAGCACAACAAGAAGTTCTGTGGCACCTTATAGACTAACAGATAAAAAACACTCAATACAGCTAAATGCAGTGCCTTGCATGGTGACAAGTATCAGAGAGGTAGCTGTGTTAGTCTGTATCTTCGAGAACAACAAGAAGTCCAGTGGCACCTTATAATCTGTTAGTCTATGAGGTGCCACAGGACTTCTTGTTGATCTTGAAGATACAGACTAACATGGCTACCTCTCTAAAATTGAAGCAGTAATTTGAGCTAAATAAATATCTCCCAGAAAATGGAAATCTAAACATATTGATGGGAATGGAAGAACATAAGCTACAGTAGGTAAAATGTAAGGTATAAATTAAAATGGGTGAGAGCACATTCATAGAGCCAATAATCATAGATATTATAACATACAATAAAGAAATTATTTTTATTTATCAGAAGTCTGAACTAATAAGCTGGGTCTACACATAAGCGCCCTTCGAAAGGGCAAAAATAGAAAGAGGGCAGTCGAAAGCGCAGGTTTCGAAAGGGAACGATCTCGTGCTAAAAGTGGATTGATGGGTTTTTGAAGGGCCATTGCAGCCTTTTGAAAGGGAGTGTCTACACAGCTCCAAGCTCTCCTTCAAAAAAAAGGAGGCAAGAAATGTCACAGGTGGGGTCCCAAGGCCAACAAGCCCTTCTGGGACTGCAGCCAGCCACTCCCTTAAAGATCCCTCCCTCCACCCTTCACGCCTCACAAACTAAGCGCTGCCCAGCTGTTTCCAGCCAAGCAGAGCTCACTTGTGCTCCAGGATGGAGTCCCAACAGCAGCTCCTGCATGAGGATGCCCTCATCTTGGAGACCCTCCTGATGGTGCTATGCACTGTTGGCACAGCTGCCCCTGAGCAACTCAGGTGGCTGAGCAGCCCCCAACGAGCCATGGGACGCCCCACCCAGACACCACCAGGCCACCCCCCGGGTGCCCCAGTGCCTCTAGACTCACCTCAGCAGCACTGACTGGTGTGAGCACCTAGTGCTGGGGGAGTGGGATGATGAAGGATGGCTGCAGAACTTCCACATGTCAAGGCAGACCTTCAGCAAGATCTCCACCGGCTCGCTCCCGCACTCCAGCAGCAGGACACCTGCATTGGGCCGCTCTCATCCTGGAGAAGTGGGTCGCAATTGCCACCTGGAAACAGGCCCAGGTCACAGGCCTCCCATGGGGGGGAGGGGGGAAGAGCCAGGGCAAGGGGAGCCCTCGGCTGTGTGGAGGAGGGCAGGGAGCAGGCAGACAGGGGGCAGGCAGGAAGTGGTGGGGCAGCCCGTTACACCTTCATGGGAGCACATGTCCCCCTCCCCCTGTGTAGGTCATCCAAGCCATCAACACAATGCTGCTGCACAGGGTCATCCACCTGGGGGATCTGGGTGCTGCCATCGTGGGCTTCGCAGACCTGAGATTCCTGAACTGCTTAGGCGCATTGGATGGTGCACATCCCCATCCATGCCCTGGGCACACAGCGCTGGCCAGCGTGTTAATAGCAAGGGTTCCTATTTGGTGGTCCTCCAGGCCTTCGTGGATGCAAGGAGCAGGTTCACGGACATCTATGTGGGATGGGCCAGCCACACCCATGATGCCCACATGTTCCGTAACTCCAGGCTCTGCTGACACATTCATCCCCCAGCATAAGATCCCATTGGGTGGGGGGCCACCATGCTTCTGTGCACAGTGGCTGATGCAGCCTACCCCTTACAGCTGTGGCTCATGCAGCTGTACACTGGCCACCTCAACCCCACCCAGGAGTCATTCAACGTGTGCCTCAACCACACCTGGAATATCATGAAGGGGGCCTTGGGGTGCCTTAAGGTGCAGTGGAGGTGCCTTCACATGAGGTTGGAGTTCAGGTCCTCAACATGCCCCAAGCTGTGGATGCCTGCTGCATCCGCCACAATGTTGTGGAGGGAAAGGGGGATGCTTATGTCCAGGGGGTCCAATGGGTCCAGTGCTGGCTACGAGCAGCCAGGTGCCACCTCCATGCACCAGGCCCACCAGGATGGCCTCCGAGTTAGGGAGGACCTCAGGCAGGCCTTCGCAGATGGCCTCCTGGGACCCACACCCACATCCATCCCCCATGTACCTCCACCCCCACCACCATCTCTGCCGCCACCACCACCATGTCCCCCCACCAGCACTGCCACCCGCACATCCCTCCCCAAAGAGCATGGCACAAGGAGGTGTATGGCAAATAAACATTTATGCACATAATGGAAAGGTATGTGAAACTATGTACAGGGGGGAAATGGTGTATCTGGGGGGCAGGAGGGCTCCTAACCTGTGGTGGTGCAGGAGGAATCTTAACCCAGAGGGCATCCCGGGGGAGTGGAGGTTTCTGGCCTGTGTTGAACCGTCTCCAGGTGCTGTTCAGCCCCGAGCACCCGCTGCCCCATGAGCAGCTCTTGTCACTGTCCACCGGGACGGGTTCTGGCCATTGCCAGCGTGCTGTCACAGGGTGTGGTGTGCCACGCCAGGCCAGGAGGTGTGTTGCCCAGGGCCACTGGTCCTGTGTGCGGCCAGCTGGCTGGTGCATGGTCCTACCCCCTCAGATTGGGGTTTGTGCCCCACTGTGCACATACCTGAGAGTCCCTCGGTGACACCTGGGAATGCCCAGTTCCTGGTCACCCAGCTGGATGAGCAGGAGGGGATATATATGGTCAGGTCCGCCTTCTCTCTGAACCACTCCATGGTGCCCTCAGTCTCCTGGGTCCCAGGTCTGGGCTGTTCCTCCGCCTTTGTCTGTGACTTGTCCACTGAGAAGTCAAGGAGTGCTGGGAGTTGGGAGCTGTCCCAGGGCTCCAGGATGGCCCATAGCTCCCGGAATTAGTGGTATGTTGCATGGGCTGCCGTGGAGCGGTGGGCCTGGTCTCAGGCCTGGGCATAGCCCTGCCGAAGTTCTTTAACTTTCGAGCATACTTGCTCGGCAGTATGCTCTGGGTGACCACTCATGAGGAGGCCCTGGGGCAGGTGGGCAAATGCAGTGGTGTTTCGCTGCTTGACGCCCATCTCGTGGAGGACCTCCTCCTCTATCCAGAGGCTGCGGAGGTCCCTCAGCTCCCGCTCCATCCAGGAGTGGGCCTTTTTTTTTCCTCTCCCCTGTGACCCAAAGAGCCCTGCGAGGGCTCAGAGGAGGTGTCCTGGGGCTTCTGCAGGGGCTGGCTGCTGGCCCTGGCTCGCCTCTGTTGCTCCTCGATTTTGCAGAGGGCATGCTGCTGGAACTCATGCTGAGGCTGCTCCTAACACGCTCTCAGCTTCCTGCCACAGGGTTCCTGCATTTTTGCTGCTTTAAGGGCGGCCGGACACAGGGATCATAGAGCCCCACTGCTGCTGGCTGGAGAGACCTGTGGTCCAGCTGACCAGTGCCATGGCGGACCCCTTTTTTGAAAGAGTGAGCTGTGGAATGTCTACAAGTTTACGCTTTCAAAATAGTTTTTCAAAAGGGGACGCTCTTCCTGATATGGGATCGAGGATCATATTTTGACATCTGCACCCTGTTCCTTCAATTTTCTTTAGAAAGAACATGTATGTGTGTGGACACTCCTCCCGTTCTTTTGAAAGAGGACCATATATTTTGAAGTTTCATGCATTGTAGACACAGCTATAGAGTTTAAAGGACACAAGTAAGGAACACAAGGGCATTGCTGAGACTTTAAGTAGTGTCTTTGTGTCTGTTTTCAGCCTTTTTTCCATATATGAAGGCTTTTACAGAACTTAAATGATGTCTGTGCTTTGTGCTAAACCACTGTATAGGAGTGAATATTGTCCAAGGGAACGTTCTGAGTTACATTAAATAGGATTATAATAAATTGAGCTTCAAAGTGTAAGCCAAATACTATTAGGTTATTCCACAATGGTCCACTGCTGGATTTTTTGAACCTTCCCTTGCAGCATATTGCTCTCAGGAACAACATGCTTCACTAGGTTCACTTTTGATTCACCATTGTAATTTCAGTCTTACTATTTTAAAAGCTGTTCCTCTTTAAAAAGTCCATTGACTTGAGAGAAATGCCCTGTCTTTAAACTGGGGAGTACGACTGGGACCAACAACATTTCTTCTCAAAACTGAAAGATCTCCTTACAGGAGCTTACATAGGATGCAGGTTCGTATGGAGGGCCTTGCATAACCCCTGTGCACTGCAATGAATTTCACCCTTTAAGAAGCTAAAATATAACTCTTCCAAACACTGATGATTTAGTTCCTGATACAGAGCACATTCTTAGTTTCTGTTGAAGTATGTGGTTTTCTTATTTTCTTCTTAGAACAGGAAGTGGTTATCTACTTTGCTATGCAATAGGTACATTGAACTTTTTCCTCTGTGCCATTTCAGCCATGTCTCTGATATATGGCCAGGTTTGCTTTTGTACTAATGCCTGTGTAACTTGAATTCCTATGTTTTGGTTGTTTAAATATTTTGTTATGTATTGAGTTGTTTGCTAAGCTTCAATTTGGTATACCAAAATTGTCTGAACTAAAATTTGGTGTATAAATTCTTCATCTGAGAGAGTCCAAATTTTTTTTTACTATTTTTACTGGAGGGGAGCATTAATTAGCAAAGAGCAACTAATAGAGCTTTGATTATTTCTGATCTTTCATGAAACTCAAAACCAATTTTGACATTTTAATTTGAAATTTTCAGTGCTGTTAGTCAATGTGGCTAAACTACTTTTAGTATAATATAAAACTACTTTGAAAAAATTATTAAAATTCAGAAACAATTCACAATAATTCATGTAAGGAAGATTTCAGTGTTGTACATTCCATAACATGAAGGTCTCATGATTAATTTATCATTGTGATTATTCCATAATGCGTATCAATAATAGTCTTACTCTTAAACACCATCCATTTAGGTATAACAACAATCAAAGCATGCTACATTGTTGGATATATTTCAAGACACTGTGTCAATATATACTGCCAGATGTTGGCAATACTAGCAAAGTTGGGCAATTCATCAGTGGTGAAGTCATGGAGGGTGATGCACATTGATCAGCATAAATCTGCAGACTAGGATCACTGTCCGTCATTGCACTGGCCTACTAGAAGAAGATTAGGCTGGCGGAATGAGCAATAAATAGTGGGATCAGATTTCATTTTAGATAAATTGGAGATTTTCTGTCGACTATAATGGTCCTGATATCTGGCCTGTTTCTTTCTGTTGATGAACTTCTTGCCTCACGCCTGCCACCTGTGTAACAGTACGGAATGAGTAAATGAAAGACTCTCTCTCCTAGGAGCCAAATTCTTTTCCTGGAAAGCAAAATTTCCAGTAATATGAGTAGTATTTTAAGGGGGTAAACTTTGTACTTAATTAACAACACAGGTTCACTGTTTTGGAAATGTCCAAACAAGAACCTGTGCTCCCTCTTGGCTGCCCTCCCTCTTTCCCTCCTGAGAGCACTGTGGTGCTCTGTTTGATTTTCAGAAGGAAAACAGGTAGCATGAGGTTTAAGTTCTCTCACCAATCACTGGGTATTTAAGGCTGCCTTGCCAGATCTGTGGGGCTTCAGTGCCTTCTGGATGGAAGAATCTGGAAGTGCTAGTGGCACAACCACTGGAAAGCGCGGTAATCATCTCAGTTCTTCAGCTCTCTGAGAGGTGTATGCCCAGCATCACACATATTGGTCTCATTGTGGAAGGGTGACCTAGTTTGCACACGAAGGGTGTGTTACCAGTTACCACCTTTTTATCTGAGGGAAAACTCGTAACATCACAGGAAGCAAGAGTGAACCAGCCCATCACCAGATCACAGTCAACCTCTCTTGGTCCAGAGGTCCACTCCTTACCTCTTGATTCTATCTGGAGGCAGAGTTCAGAGCTGTCCCGTGGTGAGGGTCCCCAAACTTCAGCATATGATAGTAGTCTCCTGGATGAGAGAACTCTCTGTGTCACAGTCAGGAAATAATTTGTTACTTCCCTTTTGTTGTGGGATCCTCTCTGTTTACCTGTGCTCCTAATCATCCCTGGTTTACCTTGTTTTAGAACTGTTGGTGGTTAAATAAATATTTTGTAGTTTGCACCTACACTGTTGTCTATTTTATTTTAAGGGGCTGAGAGCAAACTCTGATGACAGATGCTGCTGGGGAGATAGGTGCACCATTAGACTGGGTCTCCTTCAGCCAGACATACTGGTCAGCACTATTCCACCTTTTCATTTAACTGTGCGTTCCGTGTAAGATTGTAGCCAATGAAGTAGAAACCTCAAGTAATGAAACTTGAACATATTGAAACAAACCAATAATTGCTTAAATGCTCCCACAAAAATAAAATTTAAGTAAATGTGAATGCCATCACGACTCCACTGTAAAGAAGCCCATTGTATTTTCTGCAGTTCATTTTATAACACTAGTTCCATTCTGTAGTAATTCTTTCACCTAGTGTTGTCTGTCACATGGACCTTGTACTTACACCCTCCCTCTGTAATAGAGTCTCAGCACAGACAAAAAGAAAGATACTGATGTTCCCCTGGGGAAGGAGGGTGTCACATTTTATATTATATGTCATAGATCAGCATGGTAGAATAACATAATTACAAAGTTTCTTCATGGTGCCTTTTTAATGCTTGATCCTTAGTGCTTTTATTTAATACAGCTTACAGGAGTCAGAGATCCAGATGTTGCAGGATGCCAAACGTTTCACTGTAGAACTAGAACAGCAGCAACAGGTACTAGAAAAAGCGGATCAGTTTCCAGAAGGATTTACCAGTGAAGTCGCCAAGATGAGACAGCAGCTTCTTAAATATCAGAATGAATATACTGCTATTAAAGAAAGAGAGTATGAACTGCAGTACAAGTTGAACAGGTAAGTGATGTTCAGGTGATCTGATGCACCTTTCAAATATCTCAGCTCGAAAGATATAATATGCAAGATAACCCCATTTCTCCCTTAATCTTTGATTGGCTATCTATTTTTACCTCAAAATACTTCTAACGTGGCTGTGTCCCATTAAACCATTGCCCTGATTTTCTTCACCATTTGTCAGTGGTGGCTGTAATAGCGCCTGAATGTAATTTGCATATCATTTTAAATATGTAGGGTGCTTTGGAGTCCTTTGAGATACTGTAAAAACATGAGATTAAAATAATAAGCTGTTTCACTATGTTTTACTGATTTTGGTAAAGACTATTAGTAGAGCATGTCATCTGATCAGTCTGTTAACCCAGCTGCCACCAGTATTAGGCTTCTCTGGAAAACTTCTATTTTTTATTGTTTTTTATTAAAAATGAAGGAAAATGTCACTAGGACCCAGTGATAGAGCTTGTTTTGAAATAATATCATAAATATGTTTGCCTTCAGAACTCAGTTTTTATACTCCAAGTCAATACACATTCAGCCTTATCTATTAAAGTAATAAAAAGAAAATGTGAGGTATGTTTATACTGCTGGAATACTCCCGTCTCTGCAAAAGAAGAGGCTAAACATAGTCATTTGTTGTGGAAAAAGTAAATGCTTGACATTCTCATGAAAGGTTGTCTTGTAAGTAACTTATTTTAAATATTTGGGTTTGGCTGAAAAAAATACTGTTTGGCTGTGTCTACACGTGCCACTTCTTCTGGAAGGGACATGATAATGAGCTGTCTGGAATATGCTAATGAGGTGTGGAAGTAAATTTTCCATGCCTCATTAGCATATGGGCACATGGTTCCGAGTCTGGAAGAAGCCCTTCTGGACTCTAAAATACATGCACAGACGCATGGCCTGCGGGTATCTTCCGGAAGGAAACTCTCCTTCCAGAAGCACCTTCTTCCTCAAAATTTTGGGGAACAGGGGGCTTCCAGAAGGAGGCTTTCCTTCCAGAAGATCACTGCAGGCCACACGTCTGCATGCGTATTTTGAAGTCCAGAAGAGCTTCTGACAGACTCCGAATCATGTGCCCATATGCTAATGAGGCCCGGAAAATTTACATCTGTGCCTCATTAGGATTTTCCGGAAGGCTCATTACCATTCCACTTCTGGAAGAAGTGACACGCATAGACACAGCCTTTGTGTTCAGATTATCTTTCCAGTTCTATTTCATGGAGCATTGGTTCTCAAACTGCCCTACAGCAGGAAGCCTGCACTGGTGTTCCATCCCCATTGTGACCCCTCCCCCTGCAAGGTTCTTGTACCAGCTTCCCACTGCAGGCAGAGGGGCATGCCCAAGTCTTGTGGGCTGGTCCAGTATGTGTGTGGGGCAGGGGGAAGAAGTGCAGCCCCAGGTACTTCTTCCCTCCTCATTTCTGTGGGAATATAGCATCAGGAACCACTCATGGAAGGGTTTCCCCAATGCTCCCTTTGGCTGAAATGTCTGTAGGTCCACACATGTACACCGTACATATACTGATGCTCTGCTATGAATGTATACAGGCTGAACCTCTCTAGTCTGGCAGCCTTGGAACTTAACTAGTACTGAACCAGGGATTTGCCAAAGCACAGGAAGTCAGTATTGTCTAACAGCATTACCAGCACTTCCATTGTTTACTGGGCTCTTTGAAGATATTTAGGAGTAAAATAGAGCTAAATAACAGTACAGAACACTGAGAACCAGGACTGGTGGCTGTAAACAAACTTTATGGGACTGCAGGAATCTTGGCCACATCCATGCTAATTGGACATGCAGCTAACTAAAATCATACTGGACCACAGATGTTGCTGCATCAGAGAGTGCCAGGCTAGAGAGGTGCAACCTGTATATGTCACGGCAAACACCTGCTCCTCAAATTCCTTTTCTACTGCCTGTGGCCTGATATATCAAGTATTATAGTGCACTTAGCTTGCTATCACTTTTTTTCCCTCAATCAAGTTTATTTAATCTATTTGTATTTTTTAATTTTCTGTTTTATCTTTTTACTCTGTACATTTTGGAGAGAGAATGCTTCTCTATTCTCTTTATCCTAGAAGCTGGGGTTTCCTGCCCATCTTGGATCCCTTTGTTAGGGGCCTTGCTCTCTGCCCCAAAACCCCAGAGTTCAAATCAGACCATACTTGTAAGACTGTCCAAGACATTCTTGCTGCTTTTGCTGCCTCAGGAAGCACACACTGTATCCAAGTGTAAGGTCAGCTTTGGCTTCAAGGACAGATCTAGAAAACCAAGGAAAGACCAATTCACTCATTCCTTGTGGCTCACTACCATTTCACAGCCCAGCTCCTCTCCCTCTTCCTTGCTCCTCCCTCCTCCCTTGGCTTTGGGAAATCCAAATGCCCTGTCAATCTCCACACCTCCACCTCTGATGACCAGGTACCAAAGGACAACTTTGATATTCCTGAACTACTCAACGAACAGAAAGCACAAGTCCTCTGATAGAGAGTAAAAGAAGTAAGAGAAGTTGCCCCAAAGGTAGGTTAGTAAAGAGATCTCATGTCCAGATATGGATACAGCAGAGGCTCCTAACCCCTTCCAATACAAAGTCTCATCTTCATTATAAAATGGCTTCTCCTGCTTCCCATTTCAAGAAGACCTGCTTGATATCAGCATTGGTATCGAGTATGGCGCCCTCTAGACATAAGGACCCCTTGAAGAGGCCACCACCAACCTTGACTCCGTGGTACTAGCTTCTCCAGTACTGCCCATGTTAGTAGGCCAGGAGCTTATAAAGCTACACTCTCCCAGGACTGGAAGCCACATTACAGTAGACAGTTCAACACCCATCTCTCCAGTACAGAGCACATTCCTGATCTCAAAAAATCTCCTGATCCTTCAGAATCTGCCCTTTCTGGCAGTTATGCAGAAGAAATGCCCGACAGTACCATTAGCCCAGCCAGAACCTTTGTGTCTCAGACACTATATATACTCTGGTACTGACCCAATCTCTGGCTCCAGTAACACTTTCAATACTGTTATGGCCTCTGGTACTATTGCAGTGCCTCCTTTTCCTCAACTCCACAACTGGAGGAGGATATTTCTTCAGATTCTGAGATTTCTGTATAGTGTACCACCAATGTCCCATTAAGACCTCCCTTCCTTGAAATCTGCTTGGAAGAAGAACTTCCAGAAACTACTAGTGATAAACTGATGGCCCACAGAAATACTGATCCTCCCTCACAGCAGACTTTTTGAAATCCTTGTGGCAGATGTAGCGACCTGTTTTAAAGCGTGCCTGCCAGCAGGAGGCTCCACTCAGAGGTGTATCCTCTGGTAACCCAGGATCCTGCCACCTGCTCTCCAAGCATGATAGCACTCTGAGGAAAACGTCCAGGGAACTGAGGAAAAGGTGCCAATATATAACAAGTCCTCCTTCACCACGTGAGGCAATGGTGCCTCCTCCCTCATTCTGCACCGATGATTTCAAGGTCATCTAGGACCTTATGAAGAAGATAGCAGAGTCCTTATAGATTCACTTAAAGGAAGGGCAAGAACCCCAACACAGCTTTGTGGGTATCCTTCAAGGCTTTTCTGAAGGCAAGGATGCGTTGCTGATAACTGATGCGCTGCTAAAACTGTTTGGCAGACATCTGCCAGCATTTCATCATTGGCAAGGTGCTGACAACATTTATTATGTCCCTGTGAGACTGAAACTGCTGCTTCTTCCATCCCACTTTGAATCTGTGATGGGAGATACAGTAAACAGAGGTTGAAACTTCCTCTGGGCCTGAAGGTTGATTAATCCCCCGCCACACACACTCACACTCCAGCCCTACCCCAACCTGCCTTTCCAGCTTCCACTCTGCACCAGGCCCCTCTCCACCCCTGCCCCCACTCCATCCTTTCTTCCAAGTCCCTGTCTCTGTCCCACCTCTTTCCATTCCTATCCTGCCTCTTTCCTACCTCATTCTACCCCGTCCCTTCAGTGCGTCCTGTCCCCCTCCCTTCCAGACCCTCCTGCATGCTGTGAAACAGCGGTTTGTGGTGTGAGGTGCTGGGAAGGAAATGCGGCTGGATGCCAATGGGTACTAAGCACCCTTTTTTTTTCTCCATCGGTGCTCTAGTCTCAGAGTACTCAAAGAATACATGTCTATGGCAATAAATGAAGGAACACAGACAATATTGTTTCAAGTTCTCCTCTCATGACAAGGCACTCAATAGCCTGAACCTCTTGTGTCGTTGTAATTTAAAGTAACTTTTCTGTCTTGGTGTGAAGTTAAAAGTTCCATTTTTGTAAAATGAAAAAGGAACGTCTTTCTTCTTTCCTAGACTGTGACACAAAAAGAAGTGAAGCACAAATGATAAAAATTATAATTTTAAATAATAATCAATTGAAAGATGAGGTGTATAAAATATACAAGATTTATGTGACTGTATTATCTTTGGAAATAATTTCTGTTTCAAACACAGGAACTAATTCCTGAACTCTTACATGGAGTAACATCTCAGTCACACAATAGCATCATTGGAATCAGGAGGGCTGCTCACAGATGTATTACCTTGTGTGAGACAGGGATGCAGAGGCAGGCCTGACATTTTGTACAAGTCTGGAAAATTCTTTAACCTCTGGCAATTATTTCAGGATTAGCTGAAATTAGGGGTAGTTTAATGTAACTGATTTAAAGGCAACAAGGCAAGCTTTTCTCTGTACTTTCCTATTACAAACTTTTCATCTGTTGGAGTTCCAGGTAAAGGTTGTTAAAGCAAGCAAGCCTAAAACACTAGTCCCTAAAATGTATTGTTCTGCATGTGCAAGCATAGCATATTTTGAAAGCCTTCCAGAAATCTCTTGCTGGTATATTGTCATCTCTAAGGCCTGGTCTACACTAGGGAACAAAGTTGATCCCAGATATGCAATTCCCTATTGCACATCAGGGATCTTTGGGTTCGCACCAATGTCCCTTACTCCATGCGATAGAGTGGAGTACCAGGGTCAATGGCTAACTCCAGAAAAATCAATTTTGCCACATCGTCACACATGTGGCAAAATCAAACTCCAGAAGATGAATCACAGTACATTGAATATGAGGTAGTTATAAACATACCCTAACACATTCAAGTTTATGAAGATAGAGCCTGTTCCACAGACATGCTGCACACCCTCTGCGGACAGGTGAGCACTCCATGCTAAAGACAGTAGCAGCTGAAATGCTCACCAGTTTGCAGAATTTAACTCAGTGGTTGAAAATGTTCTGTTGTGGCTATAGCATTTATTGGTGAATTGAACCCATACTCTGTTGATAACTACCATTTATATTTCCTGACCATTCCTTTTTTTTTTTTTTTTTTTTGTATTTTTATGGCAGCTTGCAGCTGTAAACATCCCTCAGGGAAAAATCTGGAACTTATTTCAGTTAAGTGTGTGTGTGTGTTTAAGCAAACTGTAGCTACATTAGTTTTGCATGCATTTATATTCATTGACATCAACATGAATAAAGTAGTATGAAAAACAAGTGTCTGCATTTTCAAACAAATGCTTAGGCTTAAAGGGTCTGGCGGGAAGACGGCATTAGAGTCTCATGCCTAATGCCTTTGAATGCTACTACTAATTTGTATAGCATCAACAGTATGCTAAGTGTGTTGCAGACCGTTATGAAAAGTGGGACCAGACTCAAACCGATTACATTATGTAAATGACAATATACTAAGGCTAAGGCTAAAAGGTAAGACCAAAATTACAAAGGGTAAAGATTGAGAAAAACAATAACTTTTTGAAAAATAAAGCAATGCAGTTTGAGAATAACAAAGCCACAGAGAAATCTTAGATTTATACAAATTGAAAGAAAGAACTAAATCATGAGTGTACATGTAATGTATATGTGAAATAATATTGTAAATACAGTACTTTAAGTTTACTTGACTCTGGACTTTGGACTTTAATTTAAGAAATGGTGCCAACTTTTTTGTCCTTCAATTTTAACATTGTCCATATGATCCTCCTGGGTGATTTTAAAGAGCCACTTCCTGGCCTATACTGCTAACAAGCACTGCAGTACCCATTTTATTAGTTTTGGTTGTGGGTCAATAGGTATGGGTGTGTTTTCAGAATGAAATTTCCATGATGCTGCTGTGATTATGCAAGCACAAGTATTGCTAGTGGGTATCCTGCTAAAGTACCTTCAGGTTGTAAATTCCCCTTATTAGTCAGATATTTAAATAACCCCAATAACTCACAAGCTGTGTAAGTGGAAATATTCATTTGTGTTCAAACAGCTGAATGCCCCCAAGAGAAAATCATAGGACTCAGTAGTGGCATTTGGGCACAGTGCATAGTAGTAGGAGCAGTATAGAGCCTGGTTCTTCCTACCCCTCTTCGGGATGCTGTATATTTCCATGGTAATATAGAGGAAGCAGTCCCTGTCACATACAAGAATGAATAGGAAGGTATTTTCCATTACTTTCATGCTTGTTCCACATAGTCTGACCCATAGTGACTTGTAAAAATAATACTAACTTAAATGCTAGTTCTTCAGCCTTCACTCATAATGAGCCATGCTTACAGACATGAACAGTTCCACTGATGACAATGGAATTGCTCAAGTAATTGTGTTACTCAGCAGAAGCAATGGCTGAAGACTCAGGTTTTAAAATACGTATTATTATTTTATTTTATTTAGTTCTGTATCCTGTGCTAAGTTGTGAGGAACTAATTACAGTATTATGAGACGTAAATTTTTTTGTTATAAAGCAAGCAACAAGAGATGCCATCTGAAATCTTGTACTTTTAGGCCTCAATTTGCCTTTCTTTTATTAAATAATCTTATGTCTAGATGTGTATATATTTATACATTCCTTCTAATTGAGCAGGATGTTCTGACTGACTAGTGCAATAAAGTATTATACCATAACCATATTTCCCCCATTTTTTCCATATTGGAAGAACAATTAGTTACTGCATGTTATTATCCGACAAGAAACTTTTACAATATGTAACTGATTCCGCAACTGATTCCACCCCTACAAGAGTATCAATACTTTAGCCTCTCAAGCAGCATAAGGTACATTTTAAATAGAGCAAACTAAGCAGTTAAAGGAAACAGCAGATATGAACAGGAACATATAATTTTACACGTTTAGACTGAAAGTTATTCCTGATTTGATCTCTCTGACCCATAATTCACTCTTCTGCAGAAACACATGGAGAGGAATAAGTTCAAGAACTACAGCACCTGTGTATTCTGTCACCAAATTCCGAGAACAAAAAATGATACAGATGCTAGAGAATCAGGGCTATCAGTTCTAACCAATCTGCTGGAGTGACTCTCCTTCCAAGGTCACCTCCACGTAACATAATATAATTATTTTATAATCCACAGACGTTATCATCATAGTTTCAATAAACATAAATAATATAAACAAAGAGAAAACAAAATTAAAGCTTGAACACTTCAGTCCACATAAAACATAGTAAGAAAAAACTGAGCGATCCCAAAAGCTTGGGTGTAGTTAACCTAAGTCTCATTTAGTGTCTTTGATCAACAAATTTGTACAGTTTGCTGAGCTTGAACCCATTTTACCTCCATTTGCTTGTAGGAATCTTCATTTGCAATCTATGCAAATTTTCCTCTAGATCACTGCTAGACAGCTAGCTAACAGATATAACTGAGTGGTTAGTCACAAGTGTATGACTATATCTAGGCTACGTCTACACTAGCACACTATGTCGAAGTGGCCTGTTTCAAAGTCAGAACATCGAAATAGGCTACTTCGACACCTAATGTCTACACATCCTCCAGGGCTGGTGCTGTTGACGTTCAACATCAAAGTAGTGATGGGGAATGTTGAAAGGAGCCGCCCTGGAAAGAAACGCGGAGTGTCCACACACACAAGTGCTCCCCTCCGAAATAAGGGGCCAGGAAAGCCCGCTGACAGGGTCACAGGCTGGACTAGCCCTTCCGGGGCAAAAGCAAGCTGCTCCTTTAAAGGGCCCCTCCCAGACACACCTGGCCTGCACAGCATGAGGTCTGCAGAGAGCTAGGCACACTCTCACAGACTGACACACAGCAGCTATGGACCCCCAGCAGCAGCAGCAGCAGTACCTGGAAGTCTTCCAGGTGGTCACCCAGGGACCAAGCACCATGCTAGGTGCTGCACAGGAGGCCACCCAGCAGCTCCTGGCAGAGGAGCCCTCCCAGGGGGCAGACGGGGACACCCCTGACCACCGGGCTCCCCTCTTCCTCCCCTGCTGGGTGCTCCGCCGCCTCTGGAGCTACCCCACCAGCTCCGAGTGGTGGGAGCAGCTGGTCATGGGGGAGTGGGATGATGACCAGTGGCTGCGGAACTTCCGCCTGCGCTGGCAGACCTTCCTGGAGCTCTGCCACTGGTTCACCCCTGCACTGAGGCACCAGGACACACGGATGTGGTGTGCCCTCCCCATCGAGAAGAGGGTCACAATAGCCGTCTGGAAGCTGGCCACTCCAGACAGCTACCACTCTGTGGGACATCAGTTTGGAGTGGGAAAGGCCATCGATGGGGCCGTTGTCATGGAGGTAAGGAGGCCTGAGCATGCATCCACTGGGGGGGGCCTAGGTGTGAGGCTGGGGAGGGAGGGGCTGGGTGTGGGGCCGAGGAGGGAGGGGTTGGGCAGGGGGGTAGCTGGGGAGGTGCCCAGGAGGGGGGCCTGGAGGGAGGGGCCTGGGGCACCCTGCACACCCTCATGGGCGCATGTGCTCCCTCCCCACAGGTGGTCCATGTGCTCAATGCCATTCTGCTGCAGAGAGTCATCCAAGTCGGGGACCTGGACGCAGCCATCACCGGATTTGCCGCCATGGGGTTCCCAAACTGCTTTGGTGCCCTGTACGGGACCCACATCCCCATCCACGCCCTGGACCACAGGGGGGGAAGATACATCAACTGCAGGGGCTGCCACTCTGTGGTCCTGCAGGCCATGGTGGACAGCCAGGGCCACTTCCAGGATGTCTATGTGGGCTGGCTCGGCTGCACACACAATGCCCGCGTCTTCCAGAACTCGGGCCTGTGCCACCAGCTGGAGGCAGGGACCTACATCTCCCAGAGGGAGATCCCTCTGGAGGACACCACTGTGACTCTGTCTTGTGGCAGATGCAGCCTACCCACTCCAGCCGTGGCTCATACACCTGTACACTGGCCACCTCAATGCCAGCCAGAAGCGGTTCAACGTCCGCCTGAACCATGCCCACCAGGTGGTGGAGAGGACCTTTGGCCGCCTGAAGGGCCACTGGTGGTGCCTTCTTGCCCACCTGGGCGTCGGGCAAGAACATCCCCCAGGTTGTGGGCACATGCTGCACGCTCCACAACATTGTTGAGAGCAAGGGGGAGGCCTTTGTCCAGGGTGGGCAGTTGAAGCTGGCACGGGCTTCCCCCAGCTGGCTGCCACACCCAGTCACCAGGCCCACCGTGAGAGGGTATGGGTCCGTGAGGCCCATTTTGATCAGGGAAACCTCTGAGCACCTCCCTGGCCTTCCCCGGAGGGCCCCCCCCACACCGCCCGCACTGCCTGCACACCACCCCCCAACAAGCACACGTCTCAGGTTCTTTGGAAAATAAAACTGTGAATTATTGAAAACTGGTAACTGTGTTATGTTCACAACAAAAACTGCAACCAATATACAAAGGAGGACAACTATATACAAGGGGAACAATTATACACAAGGGGGACAACTATATACAAATGGGGGCCCAGCGGATGGCTCGGCCATCAGCCCATCAGTCTGTGGTGGGTGTAGAGGGGTGCGACCCCTGGCAGGTACGGGTCGTGACCCCACCTTGTCCATGGTCCCTGGCACGGCCAGATGGGGGCCAGGAGGACCGGCAGGTATGGCTGGGATGCCTCCACCAGCCAGTCTTCAGCCCCAGTGGGCTCTGGTCCTGAGGGCTGGCAGGCAGCACAGCAGGCGGTGAAGCAGGTGGGGCGGCAGGTGGCGTGGCAGGTGGAGCAGTGGGGGGGCAGTGGGTGGAGTGGTGGGGAGGGCAGCAGGGGGCGGGAGCGGGGCAACAGCCTCCCAGATCGACCCAGCTTTGTCCCGGAATACACCCATGAACTCCTGCCATGCTGCCCAGCACCGGGTGGACTCCTTCCAGTCAAACCTCAGTCTCTCCTCGGCCACCTCCGTCTGCCGACGGACAGCCACCAAGAGCTGGGGATCGACGGGGGCCATCCCCTGGGTCCGGCAGTGGTGTGACCATCCCACTGGCCTTGGGGATGTCCCCAGATGCTGACAGTGGCTGACCTCAGGCATGCTCTCGAGGACCCCAGAGGGTGCCTGGCTGCCTGGGGCCTCGGATGGTGCAGCTGCAGAGGGAGAGAGGGAAGGGAAGGCTGTTAGTACTGTGCCCTGGCCCGTGGCCTGTTCCCTCCCACCCCCCTTGGGTGCTGGGTCTCTGTCCCCATTGGTGGGTGTGATGTCCCTGTTGTCGGTCCCCATTGCATGGTCCCCCCACTCCTGGGATTAGGGCACAGTGCTGTCCATGGGTGTGGGTGCTGACAGGTGCTGATGGCCATGCCGCCATCCTGGGACCATGCTGTGGCTGGGCAGTTGCGGGTCAGGGTCTGCTGGGGGTGCGTGGGGCTCTCGGTCATGTCTGGTGCTCCCACCCCATGGCCCGGGAGTGTGTGCCCTGTGGGGTACGTACCTAACCATCCATTGCTGCAGTTGGGGGAACCCTGGTGGGTAAGCACCCGGCTGGTGCTCCGGGAAGGGAGGTCTATGAGGAGCGCCCCCTCCTCACTGCTGGACCCCTCCTCCGCCATCCTGAGGGGGTGCTCCTCAGGTGGGCCCCAGGGTGCGGGGCTGGCCTCTGGGCTGGACTCTGTCTGCGAGACCTGCTGGGGCTCGTCAACCGTGGTGTCAAGGGTGGCCGGGGGGGGGGGGGAAGGAGGTGTCCCGGTGGCCCAGGATGTCCCTGAGCTCCCTGAGTAACAGGGGCAAGTGGCGGGGGCGGCCCCAGAGCGGCTGGCCAAGTCCCGGGCCTGGGAATAACCCACCTTGCTCCGGACATGATCCAGAGTGCAGGCAGGGTGACCCCGGGCAACCAGGCCCTTGGCCAGTTGGACAAACACTTGCGCATTCCGCTGTTTGGTCCCCATCATGCGGAGCACCTCCTCCTCACCCTAGAGCCCCAGCAGGTCTCGGAGCTTGGCTTCCAACCAGGAGGAGCCCTACCTCTTTTTTGCCCCCCGTTTGGCTGCTGGGGGTGCCTGGGTCCCCTCAGGGGGGTAGCCCTGGGGGCACTCTGGGGGCTGGCTGGATGCCATGGCACTGGCTCTCAGCTTCACGATACAGGAAATCTGGGTCCGTGGTGCTTTAAGGGCTGCTGCACGCAGGGACCATAGAGCCCCGCAGGGCCTGGACAAAGAATCTCAACCCCTCAGCTGATTGCCACCATGGAGGACCCAGCTATTTCAAAGTAGCAGGACGCAGATCGTCTACACATGCCCTACTTAGACATTGAACGTCAAAGTAGGGCGCTATTCCCATCTTTGGATAGGAATAGCGATTTCGACGTCTCGCCGCCTAACGTCGATTTCAATGTTGAAATAGCACACAGCACATGTAGATGCGAAGCGTGCTTTTTTGACGTTGTGTTGGCTACTTCGAAGTAGCCAGCTAGTGTAGTCGCACCCCTACATGGGCAGTCTCTGTCGACAGAAGTCACTGTCGACAGAGAAACCTCAGCTCTACCTCTGTTGACAGATTCCATCTACACATACAAGTGGCTTGAAAGAGCAAGCCACTCTGTCTACAGAGAGCAGCCACGCTGCCCCCTGCCGACAGAACAGCTGACCAGAAGCTCTGCAAACAGGGCTGCATGGGGAACAGGAAGCCCTGTCTGTCAACAGAGCTGTCCACATGGGCACTCTGTTAAAAAAACACTGTTGACAGAGGCATTATACCTGATTGGGAGAGATATAACGCTGCCGGCTGAACAGCTGAATTTTGTTGACAAACTCTCAACAAAGCACTTTAACCACATAGATGCTTGGCGAGTTTTGTCTACAGAAGCTCAGTTTTGTCAACAGAGGCTGCAAATGCAGACGTAGCCGTAGCCTACAGATTTAAAGGAAACCTTATTACAAGAAAATACAACATCTGAGAACAACAAAATAGAAATGATTCATTCCCCATTACTACATATAGGCCGCATCTACATGTGCACGCTACTTCGAAGTAGTGGTGCCAACTTTGAAATAGCGCCCGTCACGGCTACACGTGTTGGGCGCTATTTTGAAGTTGAAATCAACACTAGGCGGCGAGATTTTGAAGTCGCTAACCCCATGAGGGGATGGGAATAGCGCCCTACTTCGAAGTTGAACATCGAAGTAGGGCATGTGTAGCTGATCCGCGTCCCGCAACATCGAAATAGCGGGGTCCGCCATGGCGGCCATCAGCTGAGGGGTTGAGAGACGCTCTCTCGCCAGCCCCTGCAAGGCTCTATGGTCACCGTGTACAGCAGCCCTTAGCCCAGGGCTTCTGGCTGCTACTGCGGCAGCTGGGGCTCCATGCTGCATGCACAGGGTCTGCAACCAGTTGTCAGCTCTGTGGATCTTGTGTTGTTTAGTGCAACTGTGTCTGGGAGGGGCCCTTTAAGGGAGCGGTTTGCTGTTGAGTCCGCCCTGTGACCCTGTCTGCAGCTGTTCCTGGCACCCTTATTTCGATGCGTGCTACTTTGGTGTGTAGACGTTCCCTCGCAGCACCTATTTCGATGTGGTGCTGCCCAACGTCGAAGTTGAACGTCGACGTTGCCAGCCCTGGAGGACGTGTAGACGTTATTCATCGAAATAGCTTATTTCGATGTCGCTACATCGAAATAAGCTATTTCGATGTAGCATGCACGTGTAGACGTAGCCATAAAGAAAAGCTGATGAATCTCACTACAGGTTGAATCTTCCTAATTCCGAATTCTCTCAGCTGGCAAACTCCATAATCAGACATTACTTTAATTAGCTGGATGACCACTTATCATGGGTGTGGCCATGTTTTACGTGGAACTATAAAGTTTATTTCCAGCCACCAGTCCTAGCTCTCACTGTTCTGTGCTGTTTTCTAGCTGTAATTTACCCCTAAATATCTTCTAAGAGCCCAGTAAGCAGAGGAAGTGTTGGTAAAGCTGCTAGACAATATGACCTCCCATGACCTGGCAAATTCTCTTGTCCAGCACTGGTCAGCTCCTGAGGGTGTTTCAACCTGTAGTTGAGAAAGGTAACTAGAACAGTTTGGCTAAAATCAAAACAGCATTCAAAGCATACAGCTAAAACAGATGAAGTTATTTTCTCTCCCAGTTCCCCCTTTCTCTCATTAACATTGCCTGTGTTCCCTATTAGAGGGTTAACATCATCACTACCTGCTGCAAAGTGCTTCAGTGAAGGACACCAGCCTGCTTTCTGCTCCTGAGCTCAGCTGTTCCTAGCTCACACAAGACACACAGCCTTAGAAAAGCAGTTGCCCTGTCTGCTTTCCTTCATGGAGTCTGAGTCCACCAACAGATACTGAGGCTGCAGCTACACTATGAGATAAATTCAAATTTAAGGCAGTTACCCCGATTGTACCAAGTGACTGTCTTCACTGTCTGTTGGAACAGATCCCACAACTACCACGCCCAATTCTAGAAGCTTCTGAGTGTGGAGTGCTAAATCTACCTAGCAATAATAACGGACACACAATTCAGTCCTAATCAGTCCTAATCTCCCATAGGGATCTCTAATAGAGATAGCTCCGTACTGAGTGCATTGGTTACACAAGGAGACAATGGTATAACTATATAAAATCAAACAGGCAACACCCCTGCTAGGTTAGATGGTGCGTCAAAATAGATGTGGTTGGAATCTGTGTATAATCTTGGCCCTACCCATCCTTATTGTTAGATGAAGATGATGTTAAGTGTGATGATGGTGATGATAATCATTATGCTGAAGCGTACAGATTTTTTGCATGGGGTTGTTAGTAAGTGCTGTTCTAGTTTATCTCCTTCAATAGCTATGTTTATGATTTCAGTTCTATTACAGTTTAGAAATTCCTCTGAAATATGACAAACATCTTTGAGCCCTTTTAGGTACCTGTGCTCTAATTCTTTGCTGATATTTGAATTATACTTTATGCACCAATTTTTTCAATGAAAAAAAGATCATTACCTACATAATGAAATTTGGTTTTCATCCACTTGTTACATCTGGATCAATTTTATGGTAAGACTGACCTAAACTCCATTTTAAAAAGGTGTCAAAGTATCACAGCTGTTATTACATTTCACTTTTTAAGAGTTGATTGCATGGACTCTTAAGGTCTCTTTAATTGCTTTGTATATTACCAATATGTTGATCTCTGTGATGATTTTTTTGTAGTTTACAAGAAGACAAAAGGCTCCTGCAACGGGAGTATGAGAGAATCCCCAAGCAAGGTGTAAGTATGAAATATACTTCACTAAGAGAACAGTAGATTCTCCACTGAGTGGTCTGTGCAGGTGCTCCACTCAGGGGTGTCATGTCCTGGCACCAGAGATCAGAACGCTTTTAGAGAAGTGTCCCCTCCCCTGTGCTGTGCATGCACACTGGCTGTCTCAAGCTGCCGCCACTCTGAGGAGTGCGCTTGTGGCACAGGCCTCCTCAGTTCCTTTTCTACCATCTTCAGCTGAAGACAGATGCAGAGCAGCTCCTCCACGTACCTGAAAGAAATGTCAGAAATCCTTAGTTACCTCATAGGTTTTATAGTTACACCCTTTTATGTTGTTTTTTCTTTAAAAAAAAAACAGCAGCTGCTGTGACACCACAGCAGAGTCTCTCTTTTTTCTCTTCACAATGCCAGGCTCTCCAGCAACAAAGAATTGAGATTCATGTAGGGGTTCTAGGCCCATATCTGATGGGCACACCTCCTGCACAGAATGCCTTGGGCAAACCATAATGCCAACAAGTGCCTCCATTGCCTGGGTATGCTGGCCAGGGCACAGAAAGAAAGGGAAACACGACTAAAGGTGCTACTCTGGCAAAAGTCCCTATCATTCAGGGGCAAGCCAGATCACACATGGGTGCAGCAAAAGCCCTCAAATAGGTTAGCTATATTGCCCTCGCAAAGGCTCCCAAGCAGCCTGTGACCTGCCCATGCTCCTGCCAGGCCCTGTCCCCTTCCCACTGGCCCACACACCCCTCACTGTTTCCCTTTTCTCTCTGCTCAGCCATTCTAACCAAATCCCTGAACCCAAATATAGCAAATGACATTGGGGGAAAAAACACTCTTCCAAAATTTCTTTCAGAAGAAAATGGAGCATGTTCTTCTTTGAGTGATTGCTCATGTGCGTTCCAAGTTGGGTGTGCGCTGGCATAAGCCCAGTTGCTGGAAACTTTCTTCCCTAGCCAGTAGACATAGGGTCGGTGTGGTTCCCCCTGAAGTGGCGCCTGTATGGTGGCCCATATATGCACCACCTGACCCACCCCTCCCAGTTCCTTCTCTCTGCGCTGTTGGTTGCTGGCACTCTCTCATTTCTTGTGTATTCGGCTGGTAGCTTTTACTTGTAAATTAGTTGATAGTGTAAATAGTTGTAAATAGTTTACATAGTTGCCTTTTAGTTGTAAATAGTTTTACTTAACAGTTAGTGAGCCAAGGCAGGACTCTAACTCTTCTCTGTGCTTCAGCACCAGGGGATGCCTGGCTCTCCAGGTTTTAAATGTTATGGAAATGCCCACCGGCCATCACAACAGGGCTAGGTCCGACTCTAGGATCCTGCAAATACTACATTAAGGGCCCGATCCAAAACACAGGTTTATTGATGTACAGAAGTACAGCTCGAGCTGGGTGCCTCCAGGGAGGGACCCCGCCTTGCAGAAACCATTAACAATTATACCCCCACAGTTTGTAACACCGTCCAGGCCCCTGCCCAGAGTCCAATCCCCTAATTTGAGTAGGGGTCTTCACTCTTCCTAATTGGATGGATCCAGGTGCTGGGAAGATGATCTTGCTGTAGACGCCCGATCATCTTCAAGCAATTGTTATCCAAACTCCTTGCATTCCTCTCTCATTGCTGTCTTTTCAAACTCCTTTTCTGCTCATCAAGAGCCAGTTTCTACTGGTTTTGCAGCCGCCTCCCTATTATTCTGCTCACGTCAGCCTGACCTGGGCCTAAGGCTTCAACAAATTTAGTGACTAGTGCTAAGCTAGGAGAACAAAATTTCTTATAACATTTCTTAAAGCACGTATACTTCTTAAAGCATGTATACCAGTGATTCCCCATAACAGTCCCCCCCTTTTTATTTTGTAGGCATCCCTGCCTACCTATACTCTACTTTGCATAAGCATTTTGCGATAACTTTGCATGGAGCGTGTTAACATATTTTGTATAAGCTCTCTGATACATGAAGCCATACAACATAATATCATTAAAACAATAAGCACAGGGAGAAGAGTTTTAACTATCAGGCTGAATAAACTACTTAACCAAGGTGATAGACGCCAACCCGAAAATAAGTCCGAAACCAGTCACCGTTAGGGGCGGCGTAGGCTGTCTGTGCTCCAGCCCGGGCATGGGCCTCGGCCTGAACCACCTCCTTATAGATCTCATTACTCCTATCATTGATATATACACAACATCAGGACCCAATTAGAGCACACACTCCTCCCTGGGAAGCCAAAAGATAGTCTAGAGCCAACCTATTTTGCAGAGAGTAAGTTCTCAGTTGTTGCACTTCCTTGTTTAGTGCCTCTATAGCTGTTCCTAAATCCCTAACAGAGTCCTCCAATTCCAAAACCACTTTTTCTAACACCATCTGTAGCCTGATGGTATATCGGCCTATACATGCCATAGCTGGCCCTGTTAGGAGTGGGATCACCCCCAGGGTAGAACATCCTATAAGTTTCCCTTCTGAGAGGGGATTTTTTGCATTACCATCTAGCGCTTTATTGAGTCTTTGGAGAGTTTCTTCTCGAGTTTCAGTGGGAGCATCCCGTGTGTTTCTGATTTTCCCTATAGGTAGGGAAGAGGTCACATAAAGGTGGGGAACTCCGTGAGCCACGTAACAACTACCAGTCCAATTGGTTGGTAACACCTTATAGGCTTTCTGACCACACACAAAGTAATGGCCTTGTAGGGCCCAATAAGGACTATTCCTTAGGGGCATGCCCTCTGTATTTAATGCAGTCTTTCCGAATAAATTGTACGCTCCCAAAGGGGCTTCCCATCCTCCTGGTTGGCTGCATGTAGAGGAATTTCTGATAGTTCCATTCAAGTTACACTCCCCATAGGGGCCACTACAAATCCACCACTGTCCTGACACCCCTGAGGCATTGACCAGATGACAGGCCACATTCGTTTGACTCCCAATAACAGATGGGTTATTCATAATAACCTCCCCAAAAGGGAATGAATGACCACCCCCACATTGGCGGCCCCCAGCTGATGTCTTAATCCAATACCCCTCAGCCCACTGAGTAATAATACAAGAACTCCTCCCTACAGGACGTGCATACAGATCGGACTGATTCCAGGTAAAACAAAACATTCCTTCAGTTTGCACTGCCACTGAATATTCCCAGTCCTGATATGTAGCTCGCTGTAAGGATTTCTTATCCCAAAAAGGGGAATCTGCTGAGTCTCTATTTCCCAAGCTCTCTGTAGCTGCTAATTCTATCAGTGTCAGGGAGACCTGCCTTAGGGGACAGCCGCCTCCCTATTATTCTGCTCACGTCAGCCTGACCTGGGCCTAAGGCTTCAACAAATTTAGTGACTAGTGCTAAGCTAGGAGAACAAAATTTCTTATAACATTTCTTAAAGCATGTATACCAGTGATTCCCCATAACATTAAACCTGTTCAAAGACCATGGCTACACTTACTAAAAACTTTGAAATGACCATGCTAATGGCCATATCAAAGAATACTAATGAGGCGCTGAAATGAATATTCAGTGCCTCATTAGCATGCCACCGGCTGCAGCACTTCAAAAGTGCTGCAGTTTTCTAGCGTGCAGCTCGTCTACATGGGGGTTCTTTTCAAAAGGATCCTGCCCACATCAAAATCCCCTTATTCCTATCAGCTGAATAAGGAATCAGCTATCAGCTGGATAGGAATAAGAGGTTTCAATGTGGGCAGGGTCCTTTCGGAAAGGACCCCGCGTAGATGAGCCACAGGCAAGCGAACTGTGGCACTTCTAAAGTACCATGGCCGGCGGCATGCTAATTAGCCACTGAATATTCATTTCAGTGCCTCATTAGTATTCTTCGATATGGCCATTAGCATGGTCATTTCAAAGTTTTTAGTAAGTGTAGACATAGCCAAACGGTAGCAAACAAATGCCCAAAAGTGATCCACATAAGACTTGTTTGAGTTGCCTCTATGAGGCACACCTCCAAGAATGGTGCACCATATGCAAGGCCTTCAAGCCTAGAACTCTGAAGGACAGGGTGCAACACTTGAAGGTTTTACTGATGGAGGCAGACTTACAACTGGACATTTCCCCTTCAGGAGCTCAAAGCAGTGCATCGTTGGTGCAGTGCACTCTGGCATCGTTGGTGCCATCAGAAAGCTCCTGACTCCAAGACCAGGACTCGGCACCTAGCACTTCACAGCACCATAGGGATTAATCTTTAGTGCCTCGCAAGAAAAAGAGGCAAGACCGGGGCCAGTCTCATGAGAGGACTAAACATGGACAACCCTCTAAGGCGTCTGCCAGATCACACCATGACTGGGGTCATGAGGTGCGGGCATCAATGCCAGCGCAAGGTGGGAGCTGTGCTCTCCAAGGCGGTCCTCAGTGCTGGAGGCTTTCAGTACAGTGCAGGGTCTCTTACAGATAACAGTGCCGGGACCGACGCCATGCGCCAGGGCTGTGTCCACACTAGCTCAAATCTTTGAAATGGCCATGCAATTGACCATTTTGAAGATTACTAATGAGGCACTGAAATGCATATTCAGCACCTCATTAGCATGCCGCTGGCCACGGCTCTTCGAAATTGCCACTTTTTGCTGCTGCACGGCTCATCCAGACAGGGGTCCTTTTCGAAAGGACCCCAGGAACTTCAAAATCCCCTAATTCCTATGATCAGAAAAGGAAACTTGTCTGGACGAGCCATGCAGCAGTGAAAAGCAGCAATTTCAAAGAGCCATGACTGGTGGCATGCTAATGAGACACTGAATATGCATTTCAGTGCCTCATTAGTAATCTTTGAAATGGCCATTGCAAGGCCATTTTGAATATTTCGGCTAGTGCAGACATAGTCCAGGAGTCCTCATCACCACAGGAGCACGCACCCCAGGCACAGGCACCAGAACAATCGACAGGGGCACCAGCACGGTTCTTGATACCAATTCAGCCCCCGCAAACAGTTACCTCCTTCGGCACCCCATATCACGCGGTACAAGGCACACAGGAGTCGGTGTGCATCCTGGGCCCCTTCGGCATCAGCGTCAACATTGGAGTCAGACTCTTTTTACTCCAGCTCGGCTTGAAGCAGCAGTACGAGGTCTTCTTGGTGCAGTGGACATCAGCACTGGTCTCTTCACCCCACAGCAGGAGATTGGAAGATGCCCTCCCAGGGGTCCCCTCAATGGCCGTTTTGGACCACATGGGGAGTCCACGAGACACCGGGACAGGCTGTGGGACTCCCTACTAGGGTGCCTGGAACTCCCCAGGTGCCAAGGTCAGCACCATCAGCTTCACCGGGGTAATCTTCATGAGAACAGTCTCAGGAGCTGACGGCTCCAGAGATGACCTCAATGACTTCGGCACCAACATTGGCACCAACGTCAGCACCAGCGCAGTCAGCACTGACCCAAATTTGGGCACCTCCCCTGCAGGCACCAGGAACTATGGTGCCATCAGTGTCGGTACTAGCAGGCCTGGTGCCATCCCAGGTGCCGAGCTACTCTAGCATAATGTCACCACAGTACATATTGTTATGGGGCGCTCCACCCCAGGCACTGAGCATGGCACTGCAGACCACGGTGCTGGGGACTCAAGCAGGGGAACTTGAATCCACCATGCTGGCAGTCTCAAAGGGCACCGGGCTGTCATTGTTGTCCTCCCCAGACGAGGCCTTGGCAGAGTCCTTGGCATCCCTAGTAATGGAGGATGGAAGGACATATCAGCAGTTACTGTGAAGGGTGGGCCAGAGCCTGGGCATGCAGGCAGAGGAGGTCAGGGACAAAACAGACCCAGTTACTGACATCCTGTCAGCATCTGGGCCCACTAGGGTTGCACTGCCCATTATTAAGACAACTGCCAACACAGCAAAGACAGTGTGGCAGACCCTGGCCTCAGCCCTACCCGTGGCCAGAAGGAATGAGCACTGGTACTTTGTTCCGCCCAGGGCAACGAACATCTTTTTACTCACCCTTCACCAGACTCCCTGGTTGTGGATGCAACTAACCACAGGGAGAGACAGGGGTTTCAAGGCCCTTCCCCTAAGAACAGAGAGGCCAAACACCTAGACTTGTATGGCAGAAAGGATTATTCAATTGGTGGCCTTCAGTTAAAGATCGCTAATCAGAAGGTTCTAGTTAGAAGACATGCATATAACACAGCCAGCTCCTTATCTTGTTTCTCAGAACTGGTCTCACCAGAGAGCAAGACTGAGTTTAAAGCCATGGTGGATGAGCAGAAGCTCATATCTAGAGCAGCGCTGCAGGCTGCACTAGATGCAGCAGATGCGGCCACAAGGGTCCTGGCCTCTGGTATAGCTATGTGAAAGGGAGCATGGCTGCAGGTCTTGTGGCTCCCCTACAGGGTCCAGCAAACCATACAGGACCTTCGCTTTGAGGGGCCCTCTCTGTTTTCCAAGAAAACAGATAAAAGCTTTCACAGTGTGAAGGACTTGAGGGCCACCCTACATTTGCTGGGCCTGCACACCACTGCAACTCAGAGATGGCATTTTACCCCGAGGCCCCATTTTAGACAATTCCCACAGCAGCACCAGGATACCAGCAGGAGATGGGACCGCTCGAATAGGAAATGTCAGGGCCAACAGACCAAAGGCCAAAGCCACCAAAAACCCCCACCAGGGTCCAAACAACAATTTTGATGGGGCAGTTGGAAGCGACACACTGGCCACTACCTCACTTCCAGCTCAAATTTTATTTTCATCCCACCTATCCGCCTTCTACCATGCCTGGTGAAGCATAACCTTGGACTGGTGGGTCATCTGCACAGTAGAAAGGAGAACGCTATCCGATTTTCTTCATACCCGTCTTCCCACCCTCCCTCCCTATCCCTCTTCAAGGACCCCTCCCATGAGGTGCTGCTGAGTCAGGAGGTAGAGTCCCTTCTGCAATGGGGGGCTATTGAAGAGGTTCCCCAAGAATTTCAGGGGCAGGGGTTCTATTGACATTATTTCCTAATCCCAAAAGCAACAGCAGGGGCTAAGGCCCATTTTGGACCTGCGAAACCTAAACAAATTTGTGAAAAAGATAAGGTTTCATATGATATCCCTGGGCCTAATTATCCCAATGCTGGAATGAGGGAACTGGTTTGCCACTCTCGACTTACTGGATGTGTATTTCCACATAGCAATTTATCCACCCCACAGGAGGTTTCTCTGGTTTGTGGTAGGGAAGGACCATTATCAGTTTACAGTCCTTCCGTTCAGTCTCTCCTCAGCCCCAAGGGTCTTCACCAAATGCATGGCAGTGGTGGCAGCCTTCCTGCGCAGACAAGGGGTGCACGTCTTTCCCCACCTGGACAACTGGCTAATCAGGGGTTGCTCACAGTGCCAGGTGGCGCAGCATGTGCAGATGATACTATAGACGTTTGACACTCTTGGGCTACGTCTACACGTGCAGCCAACATCGAAATAGTCTATTTCAATGAATAACGTCTACACGTCCTCCAGGGCTGGCAACGTCGATGTTCAACTTCGACGTTGCTCAGCCCAACATCGAAATAGGCACAGCGAGGGAACGTCTACACGTCAAAGTAGCACACATCGAAATAGGGATGCCAGGCACAGCTGCAGACAGGGTCACAGGGCGGACTCAACAGCAAGCCGCTCCCTTAAAGGGCCCCTCCCAGACACAGTTGCACTAAACAACACAAGATACACAGAGCTGACAACTGGTTGCAGACCCTGTGCCTGCAGCATAGATCCCCAGCTGCCGCAGAAGCAGCCAGAAGCCCTGGGCTAAGGGCTGCTGCCCACGGTGACCATAGAGCCCCGCAGGGGCTGGAGAGAGAGCATCTCTCAACCCCCCAGCTGATGGCCGCCATGGAGGACCCAGCAATTTTGACGTTGCGGGACGCGGATCGTCTACACGGTCCCTACTTCGACGTTGAACGTCGAAGTAGGGCGCTATTCCTATCTCCTCATGAGGTTAGCGACTTCGACGTCTCGCCGCCTAAAATCGAAGTTGGTGCCACTACTTCGAAGTAGCGTGCACATGTAGACGCAGCTCATGTCTCATAGTAAACAAGGCAAAGTCAGTGCTGACCCCTGCTCAAGTTATGGAATTTGTAGGCACGCTACTGGATGTGAGGTAAGCCAGGGCCTTCCTGCCTCAAAGCAGGTTTCAAGCTATGGCATCTTGCATCCATAGACTGATCAAGTTCCCCACCACGACAACCAGAGGCTGCCTCAGGTTGTTGAGCCACATGGCAGCATGCACATTCATAGTCCAGCATGCCAGGTTACGAATGCATCCCTTCCATTTGTGGCTCACCTCAGTGTACCGGCCTGTCATGGACAACATAGACAAATTAGTGATAGTCCCTCCACAAGTGCTATTCACACTACCCTGGTGGCTGGACACTCGGTCGGTCTGCACAGGAGTGCCCTTCAACTCCCCTCAACCCTCTCTCTCCCTCGTCACAGATGCCTTGAACTTGGTCTGGGGGGGTGCTTTTGGGGGAGCGCCAAACTCAGGCCCTGTGGAGCAAGGACGATGCTCAGCTCCACATAAATGTTCAGTAGCTCAGAGCCATTCAGCTAGCATGTGAAGTGTTTCAGAGCAACTTAAAGGGGCAGTGTGTTGCAGTCAGCACAGACAATACCACAGCGATGTATTATATAAACAAACAAGGGGGTGTACACTCCTCTCCCCTGTGTCATGAGGCCCTCACACTCTGGGAGTTCTGCATCCAGCACCAGATTCTCCTGAAAGCATTTTACCTGCCGGGAGCTCACAACTCCCTGGCGTACTGTATCAGCAACTCCTTCATGGACCATGAGTGGTCATTGCATTGGGAAGTGCTGCATTGAATTTTCCAGAAGTGGGGATGTCCCCAGGTGGACCTCTTTGCCACCCATCTCAGCATGAAGTGGCAGACGTTCTGTTTTTACCAGAATTGAAGCCTGGGCTCCTGGGCAGATGCCTTCAGCATTCACTGGTCAGGTCCTCTGCTGTATGCCTTCCCTCCAGTACCTCTCATCCACCAAACACTACTCAAAATTCAGGCATACTGAGCATCAATCATCCTGGTGGCCCCGGTGTGGGCTCAGCAACACTGTTACTCAACCCTCTTAGAGATGTCTGTCTGTGACCCAATTGTGCTTCCGTTACATGCAGACCTGCCGACACAGGAGGAGGGGAGACTGCAGCACCCCAATCTCCCAGTGCTACATCTCACAGCCTGGAAGCTCGATGGCTGAGGGCAAGTGAGCTCTTGTGCTCGGAACCTGTGAAAGAAGTTTTGTTAAACATCAAGAAGCCCTCCACAAAGGCAACATATGTAGCTAAACAGAAAAAGTTTTCTGTCTGAGCAACTCAAAAGTGGTTATCCCCGGGGCAGACCCCGATACCATTTATTCTGGACTAGTTGTTGTCCGTGAGCCAGGAAGGGTTGTCGCTATCCTTTATAAAAGTGCACTTGGCAGCCATTTCAGCCTTTCACCCTGGGCCGGGGATGTCATCGGTCTTCTCAGACCCTGTGGTTAGAATGGTTCATGAAAGGAATGGAAAGAATGAAATCTCAGGTTTCACCCCCTCTGCCATTGTGGGACCTCAGTCTGGTATTGTCAAAGCTTATGGCGGCCCCTTTCAAACCCCTCACCATCTGCTTCCTCCTATTCCTCAGTTACACTACAACATTCTTGGTGGCCATTACCTTGGCCAGGAGGGTGTCAGAACTAAGGGGTCTGATGGTGGACCCACTCTATATGGTGTTCCAGATGGATAAGGTCAGGTTGAGACCCCATCCGGTGTTCCTGCCAAAGGTGTTCTCCCCCTTTCACATCAATCAGGACATTGCCCTACTGGTGTTTTATCCAAAACCTCATGCCTCTCTTAGAGAGAAGAGTTTACATAGTTTGGATGTTCAGAGGGCGCTGGCCTTCCATATGGACAGGACCAGACCCTTCAGAAAATCTCAACAGCTATTTGTTGCAGTGGCAGACAGGATGAAGGGGCTCCTGGTCTCCTCCTAGCAGATCTTCTCCTGGATAGTGGCCTGTATCAGAGCGTGTTACAAACTGACGGGGCTCCTCCCTCCCCTGATCAGAGCTCACTCTACCAGGGCACAGGCATCCTCTACAGCATACTTGGCCAGAGTCCCTATCCAGGACATCTGCAAGGTGGCCACTTGGTCCTCAATTCACATGTTTACAGCACATTTCGAGTTGATGCAGCATGCATGGGAAGACACTGCGGTGTGCAGTGCTGTCCTACATTCCTTTCGGGGCTCTGACACCTCCTCCTAGGCATTGGCTTGTGTTCACCCAACTTGGAATGCACATGAGCAATCACTCAAAGAAGAAAAGACAGTTACCTGTTTTGTAACTGGTGTTCTTTGAGATGTGTTGCTCTTGTCCCTTCCAAAACCCTCCTGTCTTCTCCTCTGTTGGAGTAGCCTGCAAGAAGGAACTGAGCAGGGGGACGGGTCAAGCAGAGCATATATTGGTCTCCATACAGGTGCCGCTCCAGGGGGCGCCACACCGACCCTCTGGCTGCTGACTAGGGCAAAAAGCTTCTGGCAATGAGGCATGCACCAGCATGCACCCAACTTGGAATGGGCATGAGCAACACATCTCAAAGAACACCAACTACAGAACAGGTAACTATCTTTTTTCTACTGCATGCCAGATAGGGAAGATTGAACTTGCAGAAGGTACTTAATTTAAAACACTAAAGTTGGGAATAAAAATGTCAAGTCACAGGTTTTTTTTGACATATCCTGAAAGTTGTCAGAGATTTATTTGCAAAAACTTTGCAGTAGGGGCAGGTCAGTTGTCCTGATAAATACAACAGTAAATATTATAGAATACACGATGCAGTACTCTGTTTTACATCTCCTTCCTCATCATTTTGTGTTTTAAATATACCATTTAGACTTCATAAATTAATCATTCCAGATTACTACATATTTAAACTCAGTGAAACAAAGACATTATTTTAAATTAACCAGTCAGAGCAGTTTAGTTTGTTCATAATGAAGTTATTGTTCTTTGAAAATGGGAAAAGTAATTTATTTTGTGTGATTTTCAGAACAAGACACATTTATGAAGTTTCATTATATGTTTATATTAAATCATGTTTCCAAAGATTTTAGGCACATCAAAGGATTTTATATCTGAGTAAGATTCTGACTTAGGTGAAAAATTCTCTTAAGAATAGTTCATCAAATAGTCAGATGTAAAATGGAAACTCTTTGTCCACCTATCTGGAAGAAAAATAATATTGTCCATTAGAAAAGATGAAAGAAGAGAAGGGGTGAATAGAAAAGACAGGAAGACTTTGGAAGCTACCTTTAGTGCTACAGTAATTAATATTAAAATATGTATTTTAGATAACGGTGTTCTTTAGAAGAATTTTTTTAAAAACTATGTCTGAAGATTGAAACATTTAAGGCAAAAGCTGAATACTCAGAGGCTATAGTTACATTGACCTGAAAGGCAGGCAGCAGTATGCAAACAGCGGTCTTGAAAATGCAAATAGCCACTCAATTGCGTATTCACTAGCTGGCAGAAAAAAAGCAGTGTAAATGTGGCTCTAGTGGTGAAACCACCACCTTTGTCTTATGCCTGGAAAAAATCAGGCATAAGAGGCTGCTGACGAGGGGCGGGGGGTGTTTCACCACCAAAACCACATTTCCACTGCATTTTTTCTGCCATCAGCAGCCTCTGCCCGTGAGTGAATATGCAAATGAGTGTCCATTTGCATTTTCAAGATTGCCCATTTGCATACTGCTGCCAGCAGTTCAGGTCAGTGTAACCATAACCAGATTGTGTATCTAAATATCTATGCAAGGATTTTTTAGCAAAGTGATTTTTATTAACTTCAGTCACAAACTAATGAAATATTTAAAAGCTAATGTTAAGCTAAAGTTCCTGCAGATGTAGTAATGCAGAACTTTTTTGGTCAGTAAACAGGGTTGACACGTGCCTGTTAAATGGTTTTATTATTACTAAAATGCCTCTTTCACAAGTTCAGTGTTATGCAGGCAGGTTGAAAGGCTTTCACTTTTAAGGTAACAAATCCACTTTAAGGGAAGAGTCACAGCTTTCCAAGTAACAGAGAGGAAGCCGTGCTAGTCTATACACTATCAAAACAAAAAGCAGTCAAGTAGCACTTTAAAGACTAGCAAAATAGTTTATTAGGTGAGCTTTCATGGGACAGACCCACTTCTTCAGACCATAGCCAGACCAGAACAGACTCAATATTTAAGACACAGAGAGCCAAAAACAGTAAGCAAGGAGGACAAATCAGAAAAAGATAATCAAGGTGAGCAAATCAGAGAGTGGATGGGTGGGGGGGAAGGTCAAGAATTAGACTGAGCCAAGTATGCAGAGGAGCCCCTATAGTGACTCAGAAAGTTCCCATCACGATTCCAAGCTGCAACAGCCTGCTGTGGCAGCCTTATAAATGGTCAGAACAGTAATAGGAAGAAAGAAAGTAGTTGACTGCTAAGACCCAGGGGAGGCATTGCCTCCCTTTGCCTCTTATGCCAGCAGCCCATGCTTAAGGTATGAACAACATGCCTCAGGTGGCATGTGACCATGATTCATTTCTGAATTTGGTCTACTGGTTAGATCAACAGCTTCTCCACCCTGGCCCAGATACTGACAGGGAGTGCAATGTAGTAACCAGCATAAGCCAGTTAAAGGACTGTAAGGCTACGTCTACACGTGCAGCCAACATCGAAATAGGCTATTTCGATGAATAACGTCTACACGTCCTCCAGGGCCGGCAACGTCGATGTTCAACTTCGACGTTGCTCAGCCCAACATCGAAATAGGCACAGCGAGGGAACGTCTACACGTCAAAGTAGCACACATCGAAATAGGGATGCCAGGCACAGCTGCAGACAGGGTCACAGGGCGGACTCAACAGCAAGCCGCTCCCTTAAAGGGCCCCTCCCAGACACAGTTGCACTAAACAACACAAGATACACAGAGCTGACAACTGGTTGCAGACCCTGTGCCTGCAGCATAGATCCCCAGCTGCCGCAGAAGCAGCCAGAAGCCCTGGGCTAAGGGCTGCTGCCCACGGTGACCATAGAGCCCCGCAGGGGCTGGAGAGAGAGCATCTCTCAACCCCCCAGCTGATGGCCACCATGGAGGACCCAGCAATTTCGACGTTGCGGGACGCGGATCGTCTACACGGTCCCTACTTCGACGTTGAACGTCGAAGTAGGGCGCTATTCCTATCTCCTCATGAGGTTAGCGACTTCGACGTCTCGCCGCCTAACGTCGAAGTTAACTTCGAAATAGCGCCCGACACGTGTAGACGCAACGGGCGCTATTTCAAAGTTGGTGCCACTACTTCGAAGTAGCGTGCACGTGTAGACGCAGCTTAAGAGTTTTACTGGAATTTTCTAGGCTTTTACTTTTACTTTTAGTTTGCCAGTTTGAAAACTAATTGGTAGTAGCCAAAATTTATACTTCCTTGTCAGAGTTGAGACATGATGATGGAAACAGTGTAGGGTACTAAATCTGTTCTGTGGGTGAATAGAGGCCTTATGAGCTACCAAGTCAAGCCATGTAAAGAAATTAATTATCAGAATGGGAAGACACGAGGCAATATATATGTACATGAGAAAATATCATTATATTTATTTAACATTTGCAATTCCACTTACAACAAAATATAAAAGAATATTAGTGAAAATATGAGAGAACCAAAGAGTTTCAGGAGTTTTGGTAACCATGAAACAGGAAAACTAAACTCATGTGAATATCCAAAAATAACAAAGTAATGCACCACTCATTCAGTTTTTTCAGTCTTTTAAAGAAAAAATACACATCTCTGATGAAAATCCATCAATTATTAAACAAACAATACAATAATTGGAAAAATTATAAGCAATTAGTGCACTTTCCTGCCAAACCAATACAAATTTGAGATACCTGAACTTTCACTTTACTTTTAAAGGAGACAGAAAAGAAAATTAAAGTGCTGAAAGAAAATTGTGAAGAGTTACGTAAAGAAACCATCCAAAGGAAAATGGAAATTAAAGCGCTGAAGGAGGATGTGACAGCCAAGCAAAAGCTGATGTTAAGAGAACAAAAAGAAGTGGAGGAACTTCTAGAGCAGCAGAACAATTTAAAAGTAACATGAGAGTGCTTATAGAAGTGTGTATGTGTGCATGTGCACATTCAGGGAAACAGTGAATATTCTGAATACTGTGCTGTCATTCGAATATGTATTACAATCAGCAGGTATAACATCACACAATGCAGCATTAGTCAGTAGCCATGAATGCTGCTGCTGCTGCTGCTGCTGTATCACTCCCATACATAGCTCTCTGGGAAATTTTAGATAGTATACCAAGCAGCTTTCCTAATGGTCAGAACTTCTAGGCTAATTTCAGGTACATCTCGAAGTAATATTAATGGAAAAGACAGAACACAGTAGCACTTCTGTGAACTATAATTGCGCAAGTCAGAATTTTCATTCAGTGTTTTTTGATGGAAAATGTAGTTTCTGCAAAATGTTCTACAGGAAATTTTAAATTTTACTGAAAAGTTTTGATTTTTTCCATCAGGAAAATTCAAAATGAAATCAACAACATTTAATAAACACACACACATACACACACAGAGGTATATGTTACTCTCCTAGGTCTCAGGACACAAACACACAGACACAGACAATCTAGGACAGGTAAAATTCCGGAGATATGGATCAGTTAAAGGTTTGAAATCAGATATTTCATGAGCCAGAATTGCAGTAAATAGCTATAGCAATTAAGAAGGACACTCAGCACTTACTTCCAGACCTGTCAGATCTTGAAATATTGGACCTTAACAATGTGAAATTTACATGGATAGAAAAGGTATGTCAATTAATTTTTAGTCTTTTGTGGCTTTCTCATGCTACATCTATACAGCAGCCCTAGTCAAAATAAGTTATTCCGGAATAGCTATCCAGAAGTAACTATTTCAAAATAATTTATTTCAGAAATAGCATTTGTGTAGTGTAGATGACAGCTACATTATTTTGAAATAACTGATGTTATTTCGAAATAACTTTTCTGTGTAGCCATAGCCTCAGATTTCTACATCTATGCTGGGATCCTGCTCAGCCAGATTTGCCATAAAAATCAGAGCTGTATTTTCTGGTGCTTCTTGATACAGGAAATCTAGGCCTATATATTCATAATCCAGGTTACATAATTAATGACTTTTTGGTAACAGTTTCACTAGTCAGTATAAAAATAGCAGCTGTATTCTTTTGGAGACAAATTCATAATACTTGAAAACACACATTTCTGTTCTGAGTCATATTAACAGTTCAAAGAAAATGTTTTCTGCAAGTATGTGAAATTTAGAACCTATTGGTCTAACATTTATGTTTTATTACTAGGATGAACTAGTCCACATCCATGCTATTCCTGTGCAGCTTGGAAAAGAAATGGACAAGATAAAACGCAAATCACTGTATGTTTTTAAATGTACCCAACTAAAATATTTTATTTGATATTTATTATGTGATTTCTCAGTAATATCTCAGTGTAGAAGCAACTAATAAAATTTAAATTCTGGTGCAAAATTCTGATCAGTGCAGATAAAGTGTGCCCATTATCTACTTAATGAGCAATGTCCAGCTAACTAAATCAAACAGTATAGCACCAGCAGGAAAACATATCGTAGACCTGAAAACAGCAATAAAGATGTTTTGGAATAAACTTTAGTCACAAGCCATTAAAACAGCTATTGATACTGCATAGGAAGATGACTGACATCAGATATTATACAGATCTTACCTGATACCCCAAAGAATTTTTTTTCAGATGGGAAACATACTAAAGATCTAAGCTGATGATATAATCTAACACATAGCACATCTAAATGCATGCCAGTCCTCAGCTTCAGAACATTAGCATAGCACCACTGGCTGCAGTAGAACTACATCAGTTTTCACCAGCTAAGGATCTGACCTATGTTGCAAAATTACTCTAGCATTACCACATTTTCTTGGAGCGTGTATTTAGTTACAGTTATTTGATCCCAGTCTTTCTATTCAAATTATTTGGTCTTCTAATGGTTTAAATAGTCTAAATAATATCCACTCATCATCTGTTATGATTTCCTCATGATTCCTTGACAGACTTCTTTTTGGAGTCAATGGCAGGTTTCTCTGTTTCTGCGTTGGGCACAGTAAAGTATGAGGTATACTGGTCAAAGAAAAGCATACTTGTGTGAAATGCAACCAGTTGCAGTTTGATGACCCTTTCTGAAAACACCTGGTGGCCAAGTTGCTGCCCTAAGTTAGCTTTCTTTGCACTTTGTTAACATATGGTATTATGCTGAATTGTATTCTATCTCCTGACTTCTTAACCAAAAATTATTTTTCTGCTGTTGCCTTTTTGCAAATAATTCCTTGCCCCTGCTGTTATTTAATTTAAAGAGCATATATCCATTTTCTTGTTTTTCTTTCCTATTTTTGTGTGTCTAGTTATCTGATTTCTTTGTACAAAACTGATTTCACATGCATAATGCCAAGCTGTTTTTTGGGGCATAGCTATACATTTGGGAATGGCTTACTGCAAAAATACATTTGAACCTAAATCCTACCTTGTGCTGTCATGGTGCTCAAATGAAAGAATTGGAGATAGAGACCAAAAGGGAGAACTGCCCACTGAAACAAGTAATCAAGAGTGGGTGATCTGAAGTCTGGGGCCGTGTCAATCCTCCAGTCAATTGGCATGCTGTCAGTAGGTGTTAGCTAAGGGCACATGATGCCTTAGTTCAGAGGAACAGCAAAATGTGCTTCAAAATACTATCCCCATAACTGTAAGGTCTCCTGTCCTGGCCAACAGAACAGTTGTAGCAGACAACATGCAGAGCAATAGTTCTATGTCTACTCACTGCAGCAGGAATGATAGCATTTGGTCTACATTTTGAAAGCTGGATCTAGTTTTACAGATGTGATATTATACTATTTTAAAATGTGTTCTCAGAGATGCTGAGAAGCAGAAGAAAATTCTCATTGACCATGTTCAGGAGTTAAATGATGCTATTAAAAAAATGGAAAAAAAGAGCGCAGAAATATTGGAAGAAAAAGAAGATGTAATGAAGGAATTGGATGGAAAACGAGCTTTGCTTGAAAGTAAAGAGCGAGAATTCAACCATTTGACAAAGTTACTAGAAATGAGCAAAGAGAATGAAGCAACAGCCCTGGCAGACAGGTCAGAAGAGAAGGCATGAGCCATGTACTCAGAAATGATATGAGTGCACACCAGTCTATTATGAACTATCCTTTTCTTGATTAGTACTTTAAATATTTTTATTATCCACTTCATGAAATCACATCATTGAACAATACCCTAATTTCACCATGGATGTATATAATTTCTGTTTATTGACTCACATGGGTAATCAAAACTTAATGTTCTCACACAAGAGAAAAATACAATAAGGGAGCAATCCAAAGCCCACTAAACTCAATGGAATTGTTCATTGAATCAGTGGACAGTAAATCAGGCCCAAAATGAAAATCCACAAAACTGAGGCTGGGGAGTCAGTTCTCCACTGTGCCTAAAGCAAAGATGGATTTCAATAGAGATGGGTGCTGACCAGGACCCATTTGTGACTCCCTGATTCTCTTTGTCCTACTCCAGATTAACTTACAGTAGAGAAGGAAAGCTTTAAGTTATACTGCCTCCAGAAGACCTGTCTCCAGCAGAAAATTGGACACACCTCCACCCCTCAATTCACCTCTGCTGACATGGTCAGCACCTGACTCACCTCCTCCTGTCCCCTGACATCCTCCCTCCCCATTTACATGGGCCAGCACAGCTTTGGTGGAGGAGGCAGCAACAGTAGCTGGCAAAGCTGGCATAGGAGGTGACAGATCCACCTCCACCAGGTTTACATCAGCCAGAAATTGACAGTATCACCAGCCAGAAGTATTCAAACACCTCAACCGTGTCTACACTTGGCCAAAATTTCGAAAGGGCCATGCTAATGGCCAAATAGAAGAATGTTAATGAGGTGCTGAAATGAATATTCAGTGCCTCATTAGCATGCTGCCGGCTGCCGCACTTCAAAAGTGCTGCGTTTCGATCATGCACAGCTCATCTACACAGGTCCCTTTCAGAAAGGACTCTGCAAACATCAAAATCCTCTTCTTCCTATCAGCTAATGAACTTCCAGAGAAGTGCTTGAAAGCATGATCAGCATGAGCTTCAATGGGTCAGAACAAAAAAAAATGCTATTTTAAAATTATATGGTTTGGAGCAGGGCATGACTTGAGGGCTGTGTCTACACTTGGCCAAAATTTCGAAAGGGCCATGCGAATAGCCAAATCAGAGAATGCTAATGAGGCACTGAAATGAATATTCAGCACCTCATTAGCATGCTGCCGGCCACGGCACTTTGAAAGTGCTGTGTTTCGATCACACTTAGCTCATCTACACGGGGCCCTTTTCAAAAGGACCCTGCAAACATCGGCATCCCCTTATTCCTATCAGATTGTCACAAATGTGTCCATTCTCCCAAAACATAATGACTGTGTCTACACTGGGGGGTACTGTCAACAGAAGTGCAGTGTAGACACTTCTGTCAACAGAGGGGGCTTACAGTTGCCCAGCAGCCCTGTTTGCAGAGCGGTCATTCCACTTTCTGTCTGTCAACAGATACTTCTAGTGTAGACATAGCCAATAGCTGTGTCTACACTACAAAGTTCCGTCTACAGAAGAGGCCTTTTCTTGACAAAACAAGGGAATGTCCACACTACAAATGCATCCTGTCTAGAATCTGTCAGCAAAACTCAGCCTTTTTCCTGGCAGAGTTATGTCTTGAAAGTTTGAGACATAGCACCTCTGCAGACAGATTCTGTTGACAGAAAAATTGTGTAGACACTCTGGGGGGCCCTCTGTTGACAGAAAGGGCTTCAAGTTCACCAGGCTGCCCTGTTTGCAGATCTTCCAGTTGGCTGTTGTGTCGATAGAAGACTGGGCAGCATGGCCACTCTCTGTCAACAGAGGGTGTTGATTGGGGGAGCCAGTACTAGGTGTGGAGGTGTTCTGTAGACAGAGGTTCTGTTGGCAAAACTCTGTGAACAGTAACTTCTGTAGCCAAAAAATTTGTAGTGTAGACCCAGCTAAAAAATGAAATCCTGGGTCCAATGAAATCTGTTTCTCAAAGTGAGAATTAAAATATATTTTAAATATCCAAAGAAGTCTAAATTATGTTCATTTGTAAATGTCCATTTTTCAATTCCTCCAACCTTCTTTAATATGAGATGCAAACAGAAAGGGCAGAAGGTTTATCACTATAAGTAAGGCCGACAGAACCTCTGTCTACAGAACACAGAGAGAGGCCATACTTCCCAGCCTTCTGTCAACACAACAGCCAACTGGAAGATCTGCAAACAGGTCAGCCTGGTGACCTTGAAGCCCTCTCTGTCAACAGAGGGCCCCCCAGAGTGTCTACACAATTTTTCTGTCAACAGAATCTGTCTGCAGAGGTGCTGTGTCTCAAACTTTCAAGACATAACTCTGTCAGGAAAACGGCTGCGTTTTGTTGACAGATTCTAGACAGGATGCATTTGTAGTGTGGATGTTCCCTTGTTTTGTCAAGAAAGGCCTCTTCTGTAGACAGCATTTTGTAGTGTAGACATGGCTATTGGCTTTGTCTACACTAAAAGTATCTGTTGACAGACAGAAAGTGGAATGGCAGCTCTGTGAGCAGTACTGCTGGGCAACCGGGAAGCCCTCTCTGTCGACAGAAGTGGCTACACTGTTCTTCTGTCAACAGTACTCTCCAGTGTAGACACAGCCATTATGTTTTAGGTGAATGGACATAAGTTTGTGACAAGACATTTTTTTCTATTTTATTTTGCTGCTCAGCTGCCATAATGCTTTTCCAAACTCATTGCAAAGTTGTCGTTTGTTTGCATACATCTGTTGGACAGGTATTCACTTCCTGAAATTTTCTATGTCTCGTTATAGGGCTCTTCTGGAAATTGGTTTACATAACTGTCTCTTGGAGAAGCAAAAACAGCATGATAATCTGATTCACAAACAAAGAGAGAAAGATAGAGATCTGAGAAATTTAAAAAAGATGGAAATGCAATTGAAAATCGCTTATGATTCCTTGGAACAAATTAAATCACTGCATGAAAGGCTCACGTTAGAGGTCTGTATGCAAACTACTGATGACAAGAATTAAAAATAATGCTGTAGAAAATCAAATTACATAAACTTTTTAAATGGTTGCACAGAAATAAAAGTAAGACAACGTTTTAAATGTCTATGTACAGAATACAGTGTGTTGATAACATTTGTATTCAGAGTTCTTGTTTTCATAAGAACTATAGCTGTTAGGCTGTATGAGTATTTGTTCTCTGCATGATACCCACAAGCTGCAAAACACTTTATAGCCATGAAAAAATATAGTCTCTTTACCCAGAAAACCTTGCTAACTAGGAAGACAACATACAAATACAATACAGGGAAAGGTTAAGGAGCAACATGACGCCATGTAAACTAACAACAGACTGTTACACACATCTGGTAGTTCCACCTTACACTGGAATCTTTACTGAAGAGCAAATAAGCTTTGTAGGCTGTTTGAGGAGGTGGGTATTGGGAGGATGGAGGAGGCCTTGTTGTGGGTTTAAAGGCATAGAATATAACCTTTGAGGTGCTATAAGAATTATTATCCCCACTCATGAGAGGGCAAAACAGATGTGTGGTTTTCTCAAAGTCACAGAAGAAATTAGTGACGGCCATGACTAGAACTCAGGATTACATGGCTCCCAGTTCATTAGGCAAATCACTAAAGCACAGTTCCCTTTATGTTGTGCAGGTTTATTATGGCCACTTCTATACTACAGCAGTCCTTTGAAAGAAGTTCTTCTTGAAGATCTCTTCAGAAAAAACTTCTTTCAAAAGATCCCATCCACACACAAAAAAGCAGATTGAAAAAATAGATCTGCTTTTTCGATCGAGAGTGTCCACACAGCCCCTGCTCTTTCAAAAGAATGGGCCAGGAATCGAAAAATCTGGACCATGAGGACTGCTCTTTTGAATAAGGGGCCTCCAGGGCATCTACATGGTTTTTTTTTCTAAAAGAATCTTTTGGAAAAAGGCACTCTTCTTCATTTGGGAGAGGAAGAGGGACACTGGAAAAAGTACTGCATTCTTCCAATTTAATATTGAAAGAACCCATTTTGTGTGTAGACGCTCCGTGGGATTTTTTGAAAGAGCCCCGGCTTTTTCAAAAAAACTCACTAGTGTAGACAGAGCCTATATGTTACATAGTAACAGTGAGGTAGCCGTGTTAGTCTGTACCCCAACAAAAGTATACTGTAAATCAATTTCTTTCTTTCTTTGTTTTAACCTGATTCCAAGAAATTGGCACCATTTCATGTATAGTATTAGCAAAAAGTTTTCTCCCCTTTGTTTCCTTCATTTACACTCCCAACTACATCTCTGTTTATTTCCTCCCTCTTCCTCTTTTTCTCCCTATCCACTGTCCTTATGGCTTGCTTTGTCTTCTTTTCATAGTTGTGCCTTCTGGCACTCTTCCCCATGTAATAAGAACAGAGTCATTTACCTTGTCTACCAAGCACCCTCTTTCTCCTCTTTCAATCCATTCCTGAAAAAAATTCCACTGCTCCCAAGGAATCCACCTATCCTTTTCTCACTAGTTGTTCCCAGCTCTCCATTTCCTGAAACGTTGCATGGTGTCTTGTGTTAGCTTTGTTTTAGTTGCCTGTGGAAGAGCAAAATTCTAATTTCCGCTTGACAAACAATTATTTTTGACAGGATAATAAAATGTCATCTTCATAAAACGCCATTCAGCAGATATGTTGGGCCTGGTACAATTTTATTACAATTTTGTCTGGCTGTTGTACGCTTTGGGGAGCAGAAAAAGTCTTATTCTATGTTTATAAAGTGATGTTTAAATTTCCAAAGCTGAAACTATTAATAATTTTACTTCTTCTATCCCACTCACTAACACAAAAACAGAAAGTCATTTTCTTCTGAATTCACCTCACTGCTTCTTACTCATCCTGTGACACAATCCAAGTGGGAAGAAATGCACGCAATGTTGTTGTTTTTCAAACAAGGATTATGCAAGACACAAATTTCAGACTCAGCTTATTTCAAGTATTGCTTACTGGGCTGATGAATAGTCCTCCAGTGACAGTAACGGCATTAGCCAGCTAACTCTTAGTAAGCTTCTGCCTGGCATGAGATACCAGGAATGAGACTTCTTAGGGTTGCCAGGTGTCCACTTTTCAACCAGAGCACCCTGTCAAAAATTGAACTTGGTGGCGCCAAGCAGCACTACCAGCTGGACCATTAAAAGTCCAGTCTGTGGTCTGTCGGAGGCCTGGTGCTAAGACAGGCTCCCTACCTGTCCTGGCTCCATGAGGCTTCCAGAATCAGCCACTAGGTCCATGAGGCCACTAAGGACGTGGGCAGTCCTTCTCTCTGCCCCCTGAGTAATTGGTCCATAGTAAGAGTTGCCAGGACCTCACACCCCGAACCTCCTCCCACACCCCAACCCCAGGGCCAAGTCCCCTCCCACATCCAAACCTCCAATAAGCCAACACACTGACCCATCCTGAGCCCTCTTCTGCACACAAAAACCCTCATCCCCAGCCTACCCCCCAGCCTGTACCCCCAGCCAGAGCCTTCACTACTTCTATACTCCTGCACCCCAAGCCCTTCATTCCTGGATCCACTGCAAAACCTACACCTTCAGCTGGTGCCCTCAACCCCCTCCTGCATCCCAACTCCCTGCCCCAGACCCATGAAAATGGTGGGGTTGAAGGGAGAATGAACAATGATCCCAGGCTGTGGGGCTTCATAACCATTCTTCCTCTTCCTCCAAGCATAGTCCTTGTCCCTGCTCCTCTCACTCCCTCCCTGATCTTGAAAACTACAAATGCACTATCTGTGGCACTTGGAAGCTCTGGGAGGGTGGTTGAGGAGTTGGGGGCCAAGTGCAGGGCCCCAGCTTTTCTCCATGAGTGCTCCAGACAAAGAGCAGAGATCCCAGATCACAAATGTTGCCAAATGAGGGAAATCCAGACAATAGCTGTCCAACCTGTACATCTTTTCAAGTTCTTACTTGGAAGATGTAATACAAGTTCAATCTTTATTTAGTATTATTCCTATTTAAAGTTTCACAATAATTGCTCCCTAGCAAAAATAACATGATTTAATGCTGATGTGTTTTCCCCAGAATTTCTCCCCTATCTAAATTTACATGCCAAATGCAGAGCCAACAAATTTGTGGAATAAGGAAACAACGTGAACACTTGTATTAAATTTGTTTCTAATTAATAAGTAGTGAAAGGCCATCTATTGTGAAAGACAACAGCCTTGGTTCTCTGCAGTAAGGGTTGCCAACTTTGGTTGGATGAATTTTTTTAGCAAAGTACTCCATTTAGGAAGGAACATTCAGTTTCACATATACAAAATGAGAAGTGACCATCTAGGAAGGAGTACGGCAAAAAGGGATTTAGGGGTTATAATGGACCACAAGCTAAATATGCAAAAAAAAAGCAAATAAAAAAGCAAATATGGGATGCATTAACAGGAGTCTTATGAGCAAGACATGAAAAGTACTTCGTCTACTCTGCTTTGATTAGACCCCAATTGGAGTATAGTGTCCATTTGTGGACACCACATTTCAAGACAGATGTGGAGAATTTAGAGAAGGTCCAGAGAACAGCAACAAAAATGATTATATGTCTAGAAAACATGACTTATGAGTGGCCTGAAACAATTCGGCTTGCTTAGTTTGGAAAAGAGAAGATTGAGTGGGGACATGACAGCAGTTTTCAAGTACAGGCTGAATTTCTCTAATCCGTAACTCTCTCGTCCAGCAAAATCCATAATCTGGCATGATTTTAGTTCGCTGGACAACCACTTACCACGAGTGTGGCTAAGTTTCCATGGTCCCCTAAAGTTTTTTAACAGCCACCAGTGCTGGCTCTTCATATTCTGTGCTGTTATTTAGCTGTAGTTTACACTTAAATTTCTTCTAAGAGCCCAGTAAGCAGTGGAAATTTTGGTAATGTGCTAGACAATATTGACCTCCTGTCGATAAATTCTTGGAAAATTCTCTCGTCCAGCACTGGTCAGGTCCTGAAGTAGCCGGGTGAGAGAGGTTCAACCTGCACCATAAAGGGTGTTAAAGGAGGAGAGAGTAAAATTGTTCTCCTTGACTTCTGATGATAGGACAAGAAGCAATGGGCTTAAATTGCAGCAAGGGAGGTTTAGGTTGGACATTAAAAAACTTCCGAACTATTAAAATAGTTAAACACTGAGGCTGTGTCTACATGTGCCGCTTCTTCAGGAAGTGGCATGGTAATGAGCTATCTGAAAGATGCTAATGAGGCTTGGATTCAAATTTTCCATGCCTCATTAGCATATCGGCATGTGGTTCGGAGTCTGGAAGAAGCTGTTCTGGACTCCAAGGTACACATGCAGATGCACAGCCTGCAGGGATCTTCTGGAAGGAAACCCTCCTTCCGGAAGCCCCTTCTTCTCCAAAATTCGCCCCCAGAAGGAGGGTTTCCTTCTGGAAGATCCCTGAAGGCCACGAGTCTGCACGTGTACTTTGGAGTCCGGAAGAGCTTCTTCCAGACTCCGAACCACATGCTGATATGCTAATGAGGCATGGAAGATTTGCATCCAGGCCTCATTAGCATCTTCTGGATAGCTCATTACCGTGCCCCTTCAGAAAGAAGTGGCACGTGTAGACATAGCTTGAAATAAATTGCCTAGGGAAGTTGTGGAATCTCTGTCACTGGATGTATTTAAGACCAGGTTAGATAAATATCTACCTGCCATGATCTAGGTTGTGCTTGGTCCTGGCATGAGGGCAAGAAACCGGACTTGCTGACCTCTCAAGGTCTCTTCCAGTTCTAGTATTCTATGATTCTGTGATAATTCTTGGAGATTTCATCACATGACAGAACCATTACTAAATGTGATATTTTCATTTAGTCATCAAAGCAGAATCACATATTAAAGTGTGATGAAACACTGATCCTTAAGAGCAGCACTACTGACCCACGTAAGTTTTTGTGAAGTTTAGGATTTATGGTAAATGTTTTACAATGAAAATTAGAGAAAATAACTTTTAATGTTATTATTTATTTGTTATTTATATTACCATTGTGTCAAGGAACCATGGTGATGGATCAATATCCCATTGTGCTATGCATTGCACAGAGAATTAAAAGCCAGTCCCTGCCCCAAAGCACTTACAATCTATCTAGCTGCTTAAAAGATATGTCTTCTCTCATATCATTTTGCTTGTTTGATTTGTGTTTGTAGGTAGATGCTGTCCCTAAAGATGATGGGACATTGTTGGAAAGAAGAAAAGAGCTTCAAAACGAAGTTGAAACAAATAAAAGAAATCTGGCTCAGGAGGTGAACAGCTCTCCTTCCTTATGTTTCTTACTACAGCAACTAGCTTTCAGACTAGAAAATAAGTGCTGTTTACAAAAAAAAAATTGCTGAGCATTTCTAGTTGTAGGTGTCCAGTGAAATAATGCAACGGGCTCTTTTTTATTTTAAAATGCTGTACGGGTATTTGCCATGTTTTTAAAATATATTTTTGTTCTCAATATTGTTTTGGAAGCATGGAAGAGAAATATGCTCCTTAATTAAAATGTTCTTCTCTCCATTATAGTGATTTGACCTTATTAAAGCAAACACAATGCTACAATCATGTTGCTTGCCACCATTTGCCACACTGGCAAAAGTATTAGTGCATGCTGGGAAAATCTACATGGCTGCCTTAATACCTCAGTTGCTGGTTTTGTCTGAAAGTATTGGTGTGCTAGCAGTATAATGGTGAATTCACTAGAGGTTCTAGATTGTGTTTTTCAGATGCAGATCTCATGATCTCTTATCCACATAGGATTCCTTTTAGTTGTCTGCCAACTTCGGAATTCATTAGCATCACGGTTTATGGGCATCTTGAGCTGTCTTGAAAGCTTGTTTGTTTGGGCTGCTCCATTGTTCTCGCTTTCTTATTTCCATGCTCAATAATCTAATGGTGGATAGGCTAGAAATGTTCCACTTTACACATAATACGCATTTTAGCATAATACTGTAGGGTATCATGGATAGGATGTAGGACAGGCCAGAAATGTCCCACATACACATAATACACATTATTGTAAGGTATTAGTTGTGGGTCTGTCAGCTGTGATTTTTTTAATGAAGCCCAAAATTCTTACAGGGATTTTGAATATATAAGCAAAACTACTATTCACAAATAATACAAATAATAAATGTTAAAGTGAACTTTGGTTTTACTTTAGAAAATAACAACAGATATTGAGGCCCATATGTTAGAACAATGTATTGCTGAAGAAGATCAACTTTTTAAAGAACAGGAACACTGCAGAGATGAATTAGCCAGGCTTGCACGTCTGACTCAGATGAAGGCTGATGAGAGGGAACAGAAATCTAAGGACTTTTTAAAATCCCAGGTAAAAACTTCTGGCTCATCTAATTGGAAAACTGTTCTTGAGTATATTAGATTACATTACCTTATCAATAGAGTGATCGCTCAGCATAGACTGCTCCCAGAACCCTTGAGAATTCTTTCATGATATTATGTTACTCTAATGACACTTTTTGTAATAGTGTAATAACAGTACATCAAAAAGTCACTATGCCAAAATGCAACCTGATGACATTTTACATGTGCCACCTGATCTCAGGAGTCACAACTGGCCTTTAAAATGGCCTTCAAAAGAAGAACAAGCTATAAAACAATAGAAAAGAATCTAGACACCTCAGTCTAAAAGTTCAGCTCATGGTTTAGTCAGGTGTCTCTACCAGAACGGTGCTCAGACTTCCAATCTGCTCCCTTTGATGTTAATCTCCTTGGCCATGTGCATGTGCTCTCTTTGGACAACAGTGTAGATCCTGCAGTTAGCCAACACTGCAGACCTCTGAGAGCACCCAAGAACCACAAATCAAGAGAGGTGCGAAGGCACTGGAGCCAGGTTCATTGTCGTTGATATATGGTCTCCAACACCCTCATGAGTCTCCAGTATGACTCAACATTGATACATGCATACACTGTGACAATGGACGCGACTCAGTTGACGGCAACGGGGAGCCATCATCCCCTAGGTCGCTGGACACAGCCCCTGTTACACACACTTTTATACACAGGTATAGACAAGGTACATGTCCAGGTACAACCCCCTTATTGTAACGTATTGACACCCCTTAATGTAGCTAGATCTACCCATTAACTTGGGGGATAATGGTCGTACTATCAAAACAACACTATCCATCATGCTATCATTATGACTTGTTCCTGAACTTGGGTCAGAGTATACCTGGTGATAAGCTGTTATCTATGGGGAGGCTATGAGGAGTGCATAGTACTAAGCAGGATGTGTTTATGTGTATCACTAAGTGCCCAGCTCTGAGTGCTTTTAGGTGTTTTTAGGCCCTGTGGCTTATCAGCTCTGTCTCTTGCTGCATTCCTGTGGGCAGAATCTACTTAGCACAGTTTTTGCTTTAACCTACTGTTGTTCAGGCTTGAGGCTTTTAGCTTTCACATATGTTAACAAAGCATTGACTGCTGTCCTCAGCCTTTAGCCTTAAACCAAGCCTCTCATTACTATGTTTTATTACATGAAGTGGCATATCAGACTCATCAAAGACATAAGCAGCCAAAGAAAACGAGGATCATCCTTCTTTCCAAAAATAGGGGATGGTCCTAATTGTCCCAACCTATTGTAGAATGTAAGTCTTATGTTACCTTTGGGAAAAGATAGTGAAACAGAACACAGTATAAGAACAGCCATACATGCTTAGACCAATGGTCCACCTAGACCAGTATCCTGTCTGCTAGTGGTCAATGCCAGCATCCTCTGTTGTGCATTCCCAGCTTCTGGCAACCAGGGAGACACTTCAGAGCATAGTTTTGTATCTTGCCCATCCTGGCTAATAGCCATTGATGGACCTGTCCTCCATGAATTTACAGTTCTTTTTAGCATTCTGTTATAGTTTTGGCCTTCACAATATCCTCTGAAAAAGAGTTCTGCAGATTGGCTGTGTTGTGTGAATAAATACTTCCATGTTTGTTTTAAATCTGCTGCCTATTACTTTAATTTGATGACCCCTAGTTCTTGCATCATGAAATAATAGCTTCTGATGTACTTTCTCCAAACCAACCGTGATTTTATTGACCTCTTCAATATGCCTGCTTAGTTATCTCTTTTCAGCTGAAAAGCCCTAGTTTTATTAGTCTCTCCTCACACAGAAGCTGTTCTGTGCCCTTAATAATTTTGTTGCTCTTTTCTGTACGTTTTCCAATTCCATTATATCTTTTTGAGATGGGCTGACCAGATCTGCACACAGTGTTCAAGGTGTGGCATCAATTTATATAAAGGCAAAATATTATTTTCTGTCTTTTTATCTATCCCTTTCCTAATGATTCTCAAGATTCTGTTAGCTCTTTTGACTGGAACTGCACATTGAGTGGGTTTTTTTTCAGATAACTGTCCGCAATGATGTGAAGATCTCTTTCGTGAGTGGTAACAGCTAATTTAGACCCTATCATTTTGTGTGTGTAGTTGGGATTATTTTTTTGAATATGTATTACTTTGAATTTATCAACATTAAATTTCATCTGCCATTTTGTAGCCCAGTACACCTGGATTTTTGAGATACCTTTGTAACTCTTTACTTTATGTATACTGATTAATCATTTCCGCATAGCAGATAAAAATAACCCAGCAAAAGCATAAATAGAACCGTTAATGCACCACTCACAACAGGAGTGGGCAAACTTTTTGGTCTGAGGTATGGTAGGCCATGAAATTGAGGTTGGGGTGCAAGAGGGAGTGGTTGGTCTGGTTAGGAGAGGTTTGGTGTTCAGGAAGGTACTCAGGGCTGGACCAATGGGGGTGGAGGATGGGAAGGGGATTAGGGCTGAGGCAGGGATTTACGGCATGGGGCTCGCAGTGGTGCAGCCTCTGGGCTGCACTTTCCTCAAGCAGCTCCTGAAAGCAGTGACACATGCCATTTCCAGCCAGCTCCTACAAAGAGATGTGGCAAGCTGGCTCTGCACTAGCCACCAGTCTACAAGTGCTTTTCCTGCAGCTCCCATTGGCAGTGGGTCCCAGCCGTTGCAAGCTGTAGGGATGGTGCTTGGAGTGAGGGCAGCATATGTAGTCTCATGGCTGCCCCCCATGCATAGGAGGTGGCTGCTACTTCTGGGAAACTTCAGGCTCAGAAAGAAGGAGGCAAAAAGACTGGGGGAATTAGGATGATGAGCTGCTCCATAGCTACAGGATAGGGCTATTTTGCCTCCTCTTAGACAGCTTGCAATGGTGCATTGTCAAGAATCCTACAGATGGGTCATGTTCATTCCTAGTCAAACTTTACTGACCTCAATGAAAGGATTAATTTTTCCAGTGTTTTACTCATTATCAACCACTCCTGCAAGTTATTCAGCTTCTCCTGAAAGGTGTTGTGTGCCTTCAACTCCCATTGAAACTAGTAAGATATTCAGCAACACTGAGAAGTCAGTCAACACGTAGCAAGCTGAATGCTTTCGCAAAGAAGGACTGGTGATTTTTTTATATGCAGCATCAAACTATTAACTACAGTAATAATAGTTAATATTGTTGAATGACTTTATGTGAGTCAGTTGTGTTCCCTGATATTGTTAGCAGTCTTTTCAGGAAGGCTGTTTTTCCTCTCTTTGTCCTTTGTGATTACTCTTCCACTGGTAATCAAACAACTAAAGAACACCTCTTATTTTATTATAGTTAGAACAAAATATGAGTCTTTAGAATAATTTTCCTCAATGCTTCATTATCATCTATGTAAATTAAGTTTTTGTAACTGTCTTATGTCATTTAAAATGACATAAACAAGTGTCTTCAACTTCAGATTTGGAATTACTTTGTAGTTCTTGAACTATTAAAATGTTCAATGCTATTTATGTTTCAGGTTAGGCTCAACAACATCATTAAAGAAATAAAAACAAAGGAACTTGAAATAAGGGAATATAAGAAGAAGAAGAAAGAAATCCAAAGACAGTAAGAGAACTGTGACACATTGACACATTTTTAGTGGTTTGTGTATAAGGGATGTAATAACCGTTTCCTTAAATACTTTCATTTTTTTCCAGACTTAAAGGGTTTGCTAAAATGTATGACATTATTCGAAATGAGAGAAACAAATGTGTAAACTTAGTGCACACTGCTCGCCAGAAAACAACTGAAATTAAAGAGAGGGTAAAAATGCTAGAGAATGAGATGGAAATTTTAAGGAGCAATGTTATAATTAAAGAAAGGTGAGTGTCAATAACAGCCCAGGATTCCTTCAATCTTTAGAGGCTTAAGATATCATTATTTATTTGATGTATGGAATTGTAAAGTGAGAGTTATTCATTATGAGGCAAAACTTGCCACATCATTTGCAGTCACAGGGAGCCGCTGATGCCAGCGTGAGGTCATTGTGTGTGGGCAGGAAGCAGGATCTCAAGAGCCCATTCAGGGATTCTACACTCATTATGAGTTACAGAGTTCAACATTTGCATTTGCATATTGTGGAGCCTTTCTTGTATTTGCCACTCTACATGGCTGGTTTTGAGAGTCAAGCCAGTTGGGGCACGGGGAGTAGTGGAATAAGGCCAGTGGATCCACTTTTATACATAGCCAGTGACCATTGATTGCATTCCACAGAGCCAGAGTTACTGGTGCTTTAGTAGTTTTGCAATGGTTTTACCACTTGGCCACAAGATTTCTTCTAACCCAGGTGACATGGAACTGCCTTGTACCAAGCTTATTTACTTGATTTTTGCATGGGAAAATGGATTTACTGTCATTGGCCTGCTGCAGTCTGCAAAATTCAGGGAACAGATGTATTGAATGTATCCACCTCACAAATAGTCAGCCATAAAACATTTAATAATACTTTGTACTTCTGTAACAGTTTCTATCTCAATTTTCTTTGTGAATGTTTAAATAAAACTTATAGCACCTTCTGAAGTGAAGAAGTCACCTTATCCCTAATTACATGAGGTAAAAGTAAAGCAGAGAGGCTTAGTGATTCCTATGTCACAGAGCTACTCAACGGCAAACCCAAGAATAGCATCCAGGTGACCTAACTCCTAATTCAGTGTTTAACCATAAGATCACACTTCCTCTGGTAGAGCTTTTTGTTGCTGTTAATATTAATTTATTCATAACAGAGATAAATATGTATTTGAATTAGTAATGGAAAGTAATTCTAATTACTATCTTTTTAGCAGTTTAGATGAAAGGACCATGTGGCAACTGAAATCCACCTTATTAGGGAGGGAGAATCATCCAGTGGCTAGAAAATACAGATTTCTGGGCATCATGAGTTCTAATTTTAATTCTTCTTTTGCCTGTGATTCACTATTTGATCTTATTTTAGTCACTTAACTTCTCTTTTCATCAGTTTACTCATCTGCAAAATGAGGCTGTTAATACTTTTCTCACTTATGAGTGTTAGGTAAGGAACAACTAATGTTTGTAAAATATTTGGAGATCTTTTAATTGAAGGCATGAGAGCAGTGCAAGATATTATTTTAGTAATATTATTTAAATAGAAATAGAACTAGACTTTATGAACATTTAGAAAAAATTGCACCAGTGTTATTTCATATTACTTTATCTCCTGAGTGGCCCCTCTAGCCCCCCCGCCCCCCCCCCCCCCCCCCGAGAAGGCAGAGAATAGCCATAGTGTATGTTTACATTACAAAATAAGGTTGAATTTATCAAAGTCAAATGTGTAACACTGGATTTTATAAAGTCAAAGTTGAGTGTCCGCATCTGCCCACAAAGTTGTCTTAGTGTGTCCCCACTAATCACCAAAGTTCAACTGTTGCAGCAGTGTCCTGTGGGAACTTATCCCACAGCTCCCTGAGCCCCACTGCATTCTGGGTTTTTACACTGCTGCATTAGTAACCATTTTTCAGACGTTTCTTTCCCCACTGAAATATTGTTTGAGTCATCTGCATCATGGTCCTTTTAACCAAATGTGCCCTGAGACCACCTGCCATCATCTTCCCAGCCTGCACTTCCCTCATTCCCCTCTCTTTGAAGCCAAACATCTAATTTTCAGAAGAAAATTAGAAAAAGTGGGGAATCCCAGAGGGCACTGGTGTCCAGTGGTTAGCATCACTCAGAACCAAAAAAGAAGGCAAGATGCAGTGCCTTGCTTTCTAGTGGGTAGTCTCTCACTCTTCCCCACATTGAAAATCAGTGGTCCCCTGGGGAAACACCACCTTTTGCTGGGCAGGGCAGCAGGTCAGGGAGCTGCCTGTCCCACCTATTAGGGTGTCTGTTCTCCAAGGCTGCATCTACACGTGTGAGATCTTCTGGAAGAACACCAGCTTCTTATGGAAGATCTGTGGAGTGTCCACACGTGCAAGGTGGTCTTCCGGAAGGAATCTGAAAGAACTCACCGCTTCTTCTGGATTCCTAATGCCGGTTCTGTATCATGAATAGTGCCTTCTTCCAGAACAACTCACCACTTCTTCTGGATTCCTAGTGCCAGTTCAGTAACAGGAATAGCACCTTCTTCCAGAACAACTCACCACTTCTTCTGGATTCCTAGTGCCAGTTCAGTAACAGGAATAGTGCCTTCTTCCAGAACAACTCACCACTTCTTCTGGATTCCTAGTGCCAGTTCAGTAACAGGAGTAGCGCCTTCTTCCAGAAGATTCTTCCAGAAGAAAGCACATGTGGACACTCGCAGACTGCTTCTTCCGGAAGAAGTGGTCCATCATAGCGGCTCCCTGCCAGAGCCTGGAGAACTCTAGTAAGCCCCTGGGGGCTCTATAGTGCCTGATTCCAGCAGCAGTTAAAGCTGCATGGACCCAGAAACCATGCAGCAGGAAGCAGGGACTGTGAAGGCTGGCAGCATATGCTGGGCTGCTGCACCCAGACACCTGCCACCCCTGCAGTGATGCCTGGCACAGCAAGCAGCCAGCCCTCCAGTGCATCCCAAGGCATTACCCTGGGAACAATGATGAGGGCAGACTGGCAGGGGAGCAGCCAAGGAAGAGTCAGAGCTGTGGGACCACCTCACACTCTGGCATGAGGAAGAAGTCATCAGGGGCACCTCAGGAACGTCCCCGCCTGTGCCAGCCAGGCCACAGCCTTGGCCGCCCTGCCCAGACCACAGACCAGGTCCGGTGCAGAATCAAAGAACCTTTCCTCTGTTTCTTTTATTATAGAAAACTGCAGAAACACCTTCTGAAGCATTCAAATAATATTACTATCAAAGACAGCATCCAAAGTGATGTTTGCAAAGTTATTGCAACTCTACAAGAGATGAAGGAAAAGAGAGAGCAACAGTTGCTGGATGTCGACAGACTCACAAATATGCTCACCCACATTGAAGAGGAAATGGTACAACTACGCAAAAAATATGAAAGGGCTGTTCTGCTTCGAAATGAAAGGTAAATAATGGGGTAATTTGATACATAAAACGTTTTGAGTCACTTCCACAACATTTCAAGTATTTAAAACGTTAACCAGCAGTTAATGAAACACACCCTTTCTCCATAGGATCTAGTGTTGGTGTCCATCTGAAGTTTATTGTTGTTGATACTGTTGTATTTTGCCTATAAATATAAAGTGACCATAGTTTTGTGATTAAATTTTGAAATGGAAAATAGTACTGGAAGATGCCTACTATTAGCCACAGAATTGAGTGGAGGGAGGGCTAGTTGTTGTATATATGCACCAGCATACTGATACCACTCCAGGGAGCTCTACAGCCATCCCAACAGGTACTGCTAGCAGGAAAAAAGCTCTGACGATTGGCGTGCATATCCCCCGCCCCTATGCCTCTTGAAGAACTACAGTTATGAGAGGTAAGTAACCATGTTTTCTTAAACCTTTCCTTTAACTTTTTATTATGGGTTTATTGCAGTGGCATTTTGCTCATTGAGAGAGAAGAAGAAGTATGTATTTTCTATGAAAAAATAAATATTCAGGAGATGATGAGTAGAAATGGAGATATTGAGATACATGTAATGGATGAAAAGATCAGGTTTCTGAAGCTGAAGCTAGCTGAGAAAAAGAGACAGATTGCGTTATCCCTGAAAATGCTGCCAATGAAGAATGCCTTGGATGCAGATCTGGTGGTACTTCAAATTCAGGTAGGTGGAATTAGGGAACTAATTTTTGGGAGGCATGACTTTTATTTCTATCTTTTAAAAAAATACTAAATTGTTTCAGGTCATACAATTCTGTCATTCTGATAAAAGAAATTAAATCACAGTTCTGGGAATTTCAGTTCATTCCATAAGAAAAGCAAGTGTGTCAAAAGTATGGGTGACACAAACTGACAAAACTTTAAAATACCAATCCTGTGAAGCACTTACATGTGTGCATAACATTAAGAAAGTCAGTAGTCCTATTGACTTCAATCAACTCACATACTGAAGTGGTTGGGACCAAAGATAAAAATAACATTGCTTTTAACATCAGCATGGTTAAACTGTAGGAAAGGCATCGTGTAAAAAACAGGAACAGTATGAAATTACTCAAAAATGTATTGACTGTGTCTTTTGTCAGCCAGGCCTCTTTGCAAAATAGTAGCTCAATTCACTGAGAACACTTGACCTTAAACCTACACTGGAGACTATTCTGCCTTCTATGATATAATCATGGTACACGTTCCTCCCTATCAAAAACAGTGAGAGTTTTAGCTCTCACTACAAAATGACATTAAACAATTAACAAGCTGTAGTGTTCATCATTGCTGTGTGTATTTTTCCTTTGCTTTCTGAAATGACTCATTTACTTCTGACCTTATCTCCAGATGGTAATCTTTTCCAAGCATATTCCCTTTGCTTCTGGACAGAATTGTAATTTATGGTGTATAAGTGCTGCTGGTAGTTGCACAGACCGTGGCTCATTGTAAGAGAGCACTGCATTCTGTTACCTCTGCTCTTTCAAGGAAATTGGATGTACAGCTAAGAGAAAACAGTTTTGTATAGTGTCTTTCATAGAACTGTACCCCATAGAACTTTATTGATGTGCTATAATCAGCTGAATTACCAAGTTCATAGTGAGTAGAGGGAGTGAGAAACAAGCCAGAGGGAATAAAAATGTTTCAGCTGGGATCTGAACTGAGATGGAGAATTAGTCAGGCACGTTCAGTGACAAAACACAGAGGGGTTGCTTCCTCAACTGAAGCAAAGCAGATACCGCAGCAGCTATTTTTAACATTCTGGAGCTTCTCCTTCATGATGGTGGCTTTATTAAGTGTAAAGGTTTATGTAAAGGGAGACTACTGTTGTTTGGGTTCTTTTAATCTTTTGCATAATAAACAGCATAAAATCGGGAAGCAGCAAAGCATGGTGGGCACAATATTAATGACAGGGTATGTTTCAAAAGTTTCGCCAGGTGAGAGATTGTTCCAGTGACCAATGGCAAAATATAAGGTAGCAGAATTTTAAAAGCAAAAGGTCATGTCCCAACGTTGTTCTTCCTGTAGGCCAGTTGATCCAGCTCTCTCATTACTTCTGCCACTTTCTAATGGGACTCCACATCTGAGATTGACAGTAGGCACTGTCTCTGGTGAGACACATTCTGTGGGCTTTGTTGTACCTGCTAGATTGGAATGAAAACTATAACCTTGAATTCAAACTTAAAATGTTGAGGTTGGTTGCTGAATTTGAATCTCTGAAGTTCTTCTTTGAGTGATTGCTCATGTGCCTTCCAAGTTGGGTGTATGCTGGCGCATGCTCAGTTTCTGGAAGCTTTTTGCCCTAGCCAGTAGCCACAGGGTCGGTATGGCTCTCCCCCCCTGGAGTGGCGCCTGTATGGTGACCAATATATGCACTGCCCAACCCACCCAGTTCCTTCTCGCCACGCTGTCGATTACTGGAGCTCTCTCTTTCTTGTAGTCCAGCTGGTAGCCATCACCTGTAAATTAGTTAGTAATTTTTAGTGTAAATAGTTGTAGTTTAGATAGTTCTCATCACTTGTAAATAGTTCACATAGTTGTCAGAGAGCCGAGGTGGGACTTTAATTCCTCTTGGCACTTCGGCGCCAGGGGATGCCTGGCTCTCCAGGTTTCAAAACCTGCTCAAAATGTGGCAAACAGATGCCTAAGAGTGATCCACAGAAGACTTCTTTGAGTTGCTTCGGTGAGGCACACCTTCGAGAATATCGTTCCATTTGTAAGGCCTTCAAGCCTAGGACTCTAAAGGACAGATCACAATGTTTAAAAGTCCTACTGATGGAAGTGGCTGTGCAGCCAGCCATCTCCTCTGTGGGAGTTCAGAGCGGTGCATTGTCAATGCAGAGCACCCCAGCACCATTGGTGCTGTCAGAAAGCTGCTGCTGATGGAACCACGTGTTGGCTCCTAGCACTACAAGATGACACAGAAGAGTGGAGAACCCGCTAAGGTGTCTGCCAGAGCACACCATGAGTCGGGTCATGAAGTGCTGGTATAGATGCTGGCACACAGCAGGAACCTGCACTTTCTGAGGCTGCCCTCAATGCCAGAGGCATTCATTGCAGCACAGGGCCTCTTATGGATCACGGTGCCAGGACTGACACTGCACCATGAGTCCTCATCTCAGCTGGAGGGACTGCCCAGATACAGGTGCCAATGCAAACCACTGGGCAGGAGTCATCCTTTATGGCATCATCGCCATTCCTGGCACCAGACCAGCCTTCACAAGGCAAACCAGCTACGATGAACCCCGTTCAGGATGTCTTACCACACAGCGCAAGGACAACATGAGCCGGCACAGACTATGGGCCCCACAGCACCACCCCGATCATCGGTGGCAGAGTCAGCATCAGAGTCTGACTTTATTACTACAGCTCAGCCAGGAGTGAGAGCACATGATCATTGCGCCACAGTGGATGGTGGCACCAGCGGCCCCTTTGGTGGGCTCAATACCGATGTCGGCACCATCACAGATGGCACCAACCCAACTCTGGGCACCACCCATGCAGGCACCAGGACCTATAGCACCAGGGGTGCCGATGCCGTCCTAGGTGCTGAGTTACTCTGATGTGCCCCAATGCAGCCTGCATTATATTCAAACGCTTTACCCCAGGCACTGAGCATGACCATGGTGCCGGGGACTCAACCAGGAAATTTAGTACCCCTCTTGCCAGTGGGCATGGAAGGGGCGGGTGTATCGTCCTCATCCTCCCCTGAAAAGGCTTTGGCTGGGTCCTCGGCATCCCCAGTTATGGAGGACAGTAAGGCATATCAGCATCTGCTATGCTGGGTTGTCCAGGGCCTGGGTATGCAAGCAGAGGGAGTCAGGGACAAAATGGACCCAGTGACAGACATCCTCGCGGCTTCAGGGCCACAAGGGTGGCACTGCCTATTATTAAAACAACTGCCAGTAAGGCAAAGATAGTGTGGCAGACCCCGGCCTCTGACCTACCCACAGCCAGAAGGAACAAGCATCGGTACTTTGTTTCTGCCCAGAGCAATCAGCACGTGTTTAAGGCCCCCCCCCGCCCCCAACTCCCTGGTCATCGATGCAGTAAATCATAGGGTGAGACAGGGGTTTCAAGGACCTTCCCCTGAAAACAGAAAGGCCAAACACCTTGACCTATCCAGTAGGAAGGTTTATTTGAACGGAGGCCATCAGTTAAGGATTTCTAACCAACAGGCTCTGGTTAACAGACACATGTGCAGCACATCCAGTTCCTTAGCCCCTCTCTCAGAGCTGGTCCCACGGGAGAGTAAGCATGAATTTAAGGTGGTAAATGAGCATAAGCTCATATCCACGACAGTATTGCAGGTGGCACTGGATGCAGCAGATGCTGCCACCAGGGGCATGGCCTCCAGGATAGCCATGAGTAGGTGGGCATGGTTACAAGTGTTTGGGGCTCCCCTGTGCAGTCCAACAAGCTATTCAGCATCTGTCCTTCGAAGGTCCATGTCTGTTTTCAGAAAAGAAAGACAAAAGGCTCACAGCCTGAAAGACTTGAAGGCCATTTTATGTTCACTTGGCCTGCACACCCCTGTGACCCAACATCAACATTTCACTCCTAGGCCTCAGTTCAGCCAATTCCCTCAGCAACAAAGGGATACCAATAGGAGATGGGGCCATACTAATAAGTCGTCAGGGCCAGCAGACTCAGGACCAGAGTCACCAAAATCCCTCTCCTGGGCCCAAACAACAATTTTAATAAGACAGTTGGGTGTGACACCGTTCCAGCTTGGCTTTTATTTTCATCCCACCTATCCCCCTTCTGCCATGCTTGGAACAACATAACCTTGGACCAGTGGGTCTTATGCATGGTAGAGAGGGGAATACGCTATCCAGGTTTCCGTGTACCACCCTTCCCACCCTCCTGCCCATCCCTCATCAGGGACCTCTCTCACGAGAATCTCCTCATGCAGGAGATACAGTCCCTCCTCCAATGGAGGGGGATAGAAAGGAGGTTCTCCATCAGTTTTGGGGGTAGGGGTCTTATTCCCATTATTTCCTAATCCCAAAGCGAAAGGGAGGCTAAGATCCATTTTGAACCTGCGAAACATAAACAAATTTGAGAAAAAGATAAGGTTTCATATGATATCCCTGGGCCTAATCATTCTGACACTGGCCTAGTGGGACTGGTTTGCCACTCTCAACTTATAGGATGCGTATTTGCACATAGCAATTTATCCACCCACAGGAAGTTCCTCCATTTTTGTGGTGGGAAACGACTACTATCAGTTCACAGTCCTTCCATTCAGACTGTTCTCCACCCCAAGGGTCTTCATCAAATGCATGGCAGTAGTGACCACCTTCCTATGCAGGTATAGGGTACACCTTTTCTGTAACTGGACGATTGGCTGGTCAGGGGTTGCTCGCAGCGCTAGGTTGCACAGCACATGCAGCTGGTACAACAAACGTTCAACTCTCTCGGTCTCATGGTAAATGAGACAAAGTCGGTGTAAACCCCCACTCAAGTCATGGAGTTTGTGGGGGCTTTACTGGATGTGGGGCAGGCCAGAGCCTTCCTGCCACAAAGCATGTTTCAGGCCATGGCATCTCTTATCCATGACTCGCTCAAGTTTCCCACCACAATGGACAGAGGCTGCCTCAGGTTGCTGGGTCACATGGCAGCATGCACATTTTTAGTCTAGCATGCCAGGTTGAGAATGCGTCCCTTCCAACTGTGGCTTGCCTCAGTGTATTGACCTGTCAGAGACAGCATAGACATGTGGGTGACAGTCCCACCACGGGTGCTGTTAACCCTACACTGGTGGCTGGATGCTCAGTCAGTCTGCATGGGAGTGCCCTTCAAACCCCCCCACCCCCACCCTCCCCTCTCTCTATTTAGTCACGGATGCTTCAGACTTGGGCTGGGGGATGCATCTGGGAGAACGCCAGATCCAGGCCCTGTGAAGCAAGGAGGCCCAGTGCTACATAAATGTTCAAGAACTCAGAGCCATCAGGCTTGCATACGAGGTGTTCTGGGACAATCTAAAGGGTCAATGCATAGCTGTGAGCATGGACAACACCACAGCAATGTACTATGTAAGCAAGCAAGGGGGGGCACACACTCCTCTCCCCTGAGCTACAAGGCCCTCAGGCTTTGTGAGTTTTGCATTCAACATTAAATTCTCCTGGAAGCGTATTATCTACGGAGCGTCTCAGCAGGTCTTTCATGCACCACAAGCGGTGGCTAAACTCGGATGTGCTGTATTTAATTTTCCAGAAGTGGGGACATCCCCAGTTAGACTTATTCGCCTCCTATTTCAATGTGAAGTGCTGGATATTCTGCTCATACTAAAATCTGAGCCTGGGCTTCTGGGCAGATGCTTTCAGCATTCACTGGTCAGGCCCTCTGCTTTACACCTTCCCTCCGGTGCCACTCATCCACTGGAACCTACTCAAAATTCAGGCAGACTGGGCACCAGTCATCCTGGTGGCCCCAGCATGGGCTTGGCAGCATTGGTACTCAAATGGAGCCATCCATCTGTGACCCAATGGCACTCCCATTATCCCCAGACCTGTTGACACAGAAGAAGAGGAGACTGCACCACCCCACTCTTCAAGCACTACACCTCACAGCATGTAAGCTCCATGACTGAAAGTGGTGGCGCTTTCGTGCTAGGAACCTGTGAAAGATGTGTTGTTAAACAGCAGGAAGCCCTCCACAAAGGCAACATATGTAGCCAAAGGAAAAAGATTTTCGACCTGAGCAGCTCAGAAGGGGTTATCCTCAGTGCAAACTCCAATACTGGTTATTCTGGACTACTTGCTGTTCTTGAGTCACAAAAGTTGTCACTATGCTCTATCAAGGTGCACTTAGTGGCTACCTTGGCCTTCCACCCTGAGCCATGTCTATCCTCAGTCTTCTTAAACCGTGTGGAAAAGACTTTTATGAAGGGCCCAGAAAGGGTCAGCCCACAGGTGCGACCCCCGCCCCCTGCTGGTGTGGGACCTCAATTTGGTATGGTAAAGACTCTTGGGGCCCCCTTTCAAACACCTTGCTTCCTGCTCCCTCTTATTTCTTAGTTACAAAACAGCATTCTTGGTGGCCATTGCCTTGGCCAGGAGGGTGTTGGAACTCAGGGCTGTGATGGTGGACCTGCTCTGTACAGCATTCCACGAGGATAAGGTCAGGTTGAGACCCCTTCCGGCGTTACTGCCAAAGGTGGTCTCCCCATTTCACGTCAATCAGCACATTGCCCTAGCGGTCTTTTACTCAAAACCTCATGCCTTCCCTAGGGAGCAGAGTTTACATACTTTGGACGTTTGAAGGGCACTGGCCTTCTATATAGACAGGATCAAACCCTTCAGAAAGTCCCAGCAGCTGTTTGTTGTGGTGCAGATAGGATGAAGGGCCTTCTAGTCTTCTCCCAGCCCATCTCCTTCTGGATAGTGGCCTGTATTAAAGTACGTTATAAGCTGGTGGGGGTTCTCCCTGCCCCAATCAGAGCTCACTCTACCAGAGCACAAGCTTCCTCAACAGCATATTTGGCCAGGGTTCCTATCCAGTACATCTGTAGAGCAGCTACCTTGTCCTCAATTCATACATTTATAACACATTACACTTTGATGCAGCATGCGTGGGAAAATGCTGCAGTGGGCAGGGCTGTCCTGCAGTTCTTTCAGGGCTCCAATCTCGCCTCCTAGGCATTGGTGTGGGACCTCAATCTGGTATTGTCAAAGCTTATGGCAGCCACTTTCTACCCCCTCGTCACCTGCTCCCTCTTATTCTTCAGTCACAAGACAGCATTCTTGGTGGCCATTACCTCAGCCAGGAGGGTGTCAGAACTATGGGGTCTGATGGTGGACCCTCTCTATATGGTGTTCCACAAGGTTACGGTCAGGTTGAGACCCAATCCGGCGTTCCTGCCAAAGGTGATCTCCCCCTTTCACGTCAACCAGGACGTTGCCCTACTGGTGTTTTATCCAAAAACCTCATGCCTCTCCTAAGCTACGTCTACACGTGAAGCCTACATCGAAGTAGCTTATTTCGATGTAGCGACATCGAAATAGGCTATTTCGATGAATAACGTCTACACGTCCTCCAGGGCTGGCAACGTCGACGTTCAACATTGACGTTGCGCAGCACCACATCAAAATAGGCGCTGCAAGGGAACATCTACACGCCAAAGTAGCACACATCGAAATAAGGGTGCCAGGCGCAGCTGCAGACAAGGTCACAGGGCGGACTCAACAGCAAGCTGCTCCCTTAAAGGGCCCCTCCCAGACACAGTTGCACTAAACAACACAAGATCCACAGAGCCGACAACTGGTTGCAGACCCTGTGCATGCAGCATGGATCCCCAGCTGCAGCTGCAGCAGCCAGAAGCCCTGGGCTAAGGGCTGCTGCACACGGTGACCATAGAGCCCCGCAGGGGCTGGGGAGAGAGCGTCTCTCAACCCCTCAGCTGAGGGCCACCATGGCGGACCCCGCTATTTCGATGTTGCGGGACGCAGATCGTCTACACATGCCCTACTTCGACGTTCAACTTCGAAGTAGGGCGCTATTCCCATCCCCTCATGGGGTTAGCGGCTTTGACGTCTCACCGCCTAACGTCGATGTTAACATCGAAATAGCGCCCAACACGTGTAGCCGTGACGGGTGCTATTTCGAAGTTGGTGCCGCTACTTCGAAGTAGCGTGCACGTGTAGACACGGCTCTAGGGAGTAGAGTTTACATACTGTGGATGTTCAGAGGGCACTGGCCTTCCATATGGACAGGACCAGACCCTTCTCAACAGCTATTTGTTGTGGTGGCAGACAGGATGAAGGGGCTCCTGGTCTCCTCCCAGCAGATCTTCTCCTGGATAGTGGCCTGTGTCAGAGAGTGTTAAAAACTGATGGGGTCCCCCCTCCCCTGAGCAGAGCTCACTCTACCAGGGCACAGGCATCCTCTATGGTGTATTTGGCCAGAGTCCTTATCCAGGACATCTGCAAGGTGGCCACTTGGTCCTCAATTCACATGTTTACAGTGCATTATGCATTGACGCAGCACGCAGGGAAAGATGCTGCGGTGAGCAGGGCTGTCCTACATTCCTTTCAGGGCTCCGACACCGCCTCCTAGGCATTGGCTTGTGTTCACCCAACCTGGAATGCACATGAGCAATTACTCAAAGAAGAAAAGACAGTTACCTGTTCAGTAACTGGTGTTCTTTGACATATGTTGCTCATGTCCATTCCAAAACCCTCCTGTCTTCCCCACTGTCAGAGTAGCCGGCAAGAAGGAACTGAGCTGGGGGGTGGGTAAGGCATAGCATATATTGGTCACCGTACAGGTGCCACTCCAGGGGGTGCTGCACTGACCCTATGGCTACTAGCTTGGGCAAAAAGCTTCTGGCAACTGAGCATGCATCAGTGTACACCCACTTGGAATGGACATGAGCAATGCATCTTGAAGAACACCAGTTACACAACAGGTAACTGTTCTTACATGTGAATCTGTTCCTGGGGCTTTGGTCCCTGGCTGGGTTCAAACTCTGAAGTGTTGTAGTACCTGGTTCCAGTTCAGATGTACCACATGCCTTTCAAGACTAATTATTTTTCCAAGATGTTGACCTAATGTAGTGGATCCACATCTGCTCCTTAATACCAATTTAGCCTTCTGTGACACCAAACCAAATTTAGTCCCTAAGCCAGCTACTAGTCTCTAAGGAAAATGGTGGTATGGTTAATGCATTGGCCTAGGCCTTAAAAGCTCTGGGGTCAATTGTTGGCTCTGCCCCAGGCTTCCTATTTCAGTTTGGATAACTCACTTAGGCCCAGATCCCTAAATCTATTCAAGCTCCTAATTTTCTTTTATTTCCGTGAAAGCTAGGAGCCTTAATGCCATTGAAGATTCTAACCTTAACCTCTGTGCCTCAGCACCCTATTGGTAAAAGAGGGATAGCAGCATGTCCTGTCTCCCAGCGTTTGGCCATCTTGTCTGTTCAAACTATGTTTTGGGGGATATGCTCCTACAAGCACAACAAGGGACACTCAATGCTTCTATAACACAAACAATACTAGGTATCTCATCTGTATTCTTTTCTGTTTCTGGTTTTCCTTCTCCCCATGGCTGTGATCTTTTCTTTCCCTTTTTCTGCTTCCTCTTGTCTAGGCTTTTTACTTTGTAATCTTTTCTACCCACTATTTATTCTAACTCTTTACTATTCTTCCAGCCTTCATCTCTTATACGCAAAACTTTTCCTCTTCTCCTTCTCTCTGCTGCCGCACACCACATGCTTTTCCAGTGTTAGAGTTCAGTAGATTTTAATGTCTAATGCCAGATGAGCTACTAGCACGGGAGGGCAGAAACTAGTAGCATATCAAGTGTCAAATAACAATTAGGATTAGATGCTTTGCTTCCTATTCATGTTAAGCATCTTATGCTAGAAATGCTCAAAATGTCTTTTGTCTAACATGCAAAAAATTCTGGTACTCCACCCCTGGGCGCCACAAGATATAAATGTGATACAGATTTTAACTGGAACTGAATACCAGGGCTTGATTCTGCAGCCTGAAAAAAGCCATGAACACTAATCTGTCTTTATGCATCAGGGAAAAGTATGTGGCATTAAGTGGTAATTGATTCAAAAGGCAGACTTGCTGAGCCACTTTGTGCTTAAGGAGACAGCTTCACTCTTAAGTCACCAATGAGGACCTAACCAATGAGAGGTATATGCATTAACCTCAGAATTTATCCAGTGTCACAATGAGGTGAAAAATCTGTGGCCTGTTTTATGCAGCAGACCAGAAAAGTTCACTAGACTGGCCCCTTCTTCCCCTAAAATGTAAAATCTATGAAGCCAGAAACAATTTTACCCACTACTGACACCATGACAAGTGAGTAGAGAAAATAAAGAGAGAGAATTATGGTTAAAACAGTTATGCAAACTCATTAGGATGGTTATGTACATGAATGCCATTTATAGGTATACCTTTGGGTTGAATACCTTCATCTATAGCTACAGTTTGGATCTCTCTCATTTGGCACCCTGGGGACCTGACCAGTGCCAGATGAGAGAATTTACTGGACCATGGGAGGTCAGTATGCTCTAGCAGCATTACCAATGCTTCCAATGCTTACTGGCTCTTAGAAGACATTGAGGGGAAATTAGAGCTAAATAACAGCACAGACAACTGAGGCTATGTCTATATTAGAGCAATCTGTTGACAGAAGTTACTGTCAGAAGACATCTTCCAACAAAACTTCTGTCAACAAATTTCAGCCAGACTGCCAAGCAGCTTGAAAGAGCAATCTCCTTGTCGATGGAGAGTGACCAGACTGCCCAGCCACTCTCTCTCAACAAAATGGCCAACTAGAATGGCCTGGTGTCCCAGAAGCTCTGTCCCTTGATAAAGGGCCCCGCCAGAATGGCCAGGATGGATTTCTGTCAACAGATCTCTGTTGAAAGAGGCATTCTGCCTCCTTGGGGAGCGGCAGAATGCTGTTGACAAAAGTATTGTGTCCTGTTGATTTACTGTCAGCAGAATACCTTGGGAACATGGATACTCTGCTGCTTTTGTTGACAAAACACTAACTAAAATCATGCTGGATTATGAGTGTTGCTGGATGAAAGAGTTCCAGATTAGTGAGGTTCAAGCTGTATATGTTCTTTCACCCATGAAAATGATACCTTTGCATTGATACTCTTTAACCTGCTTATTGTTTTTATTTCAAATACATGATAAAACTTTTTTTTTCTTTTTACATTAAACTCAATGAATCTGGGATGGTTGCATTGCAGAAAAAAACCCTTAAGTCTACTTCTAATTTTACTGTGAAACTTTCCACGTGTCTATTTTGAGCTGGCAGGTGTATCTTCTGACAAACATTATCTATGGAGTAAAAATCCAATCCTGCGAACTCTTACTTGAATGGGCAGTCCATATTCAAATGACTAGTCTTGTAAGTATCAATACAGCTTCCGCAGAAGAAGAGGAGTGCAAGATTGGGCCCCAGATGGGAAACACAGACAGAACATAGATACATCCTGTTCTTTGTCAGAGACACATTTTTAAATTCTTCTTTTTGCAAAACTCAGTGATTGTTGTGCTCATGTTTCTAGTTACCTAGGATCAAAAATATTTCTCAGGCCCCCTGACAGTTTAACCCACATCACACATGTGTGAAATCAAATCATGATTGGATAAAAGGAGGCACATGAATCTTGACTTGTTTGGCTGATGGTTAGGTCTCTTTTAAAAATGTTTTCAAGCCAGTTTAAGGTTATTGTTTATGATGCTCCTTCTTGGGACAGGAAGAGATGGACACTGCCTTTTCACAAGAAAAAAAGTGCTGAAATTGAATGTTTTGATGACTTCCTGTTATCATAGCATCAGATGTATTATTTCTTAAACATCTGTTTTCATTTCTACACATCAAAAATACATGGTCAGCACTTAACTGACAGAGAGCTTATTCCTGTGATTAGACCTAAACATTTCTTAACTTATCGTAAATCATTGTAGCCACAAGAGACAATGACAGCTAGCTCCTTAGTAATTTATCAACTAAGAGTATATGGATTGTCTTTAGCCCTAATTATTTGAATCATGTTTATGTTACCACTGAAAGATTCATATCCCAACAGATTAACTCATGACAGATGTATGGAAATACACCTGAGATAATGGTGTGAAAAATGGACTAATACTATGTTGCCAATCCTGCAAGTTCCAATATAAAGAAGTAGAGTAAAAACAAACAAGAGTTTGGCATAAAGATCCTGAGATTTACAAAAATTAATCATCTGTCTTTTGGGATAGGGGGGCTGGTATCTACTTTTTTTAAAATTCTCCTCAGGAGCCCCCTCTCCCATGACCCATGTACACGTCCATGCCAGATGGAAAAGTTAACCTGAACTATACACAGAAATGCACACAAAAGGGTGTGTCATCACCTGCCTATTGTCTCTGAATTTGTATGAGGGATGGATTCCTTCTCCTGTAATCCCAGAGAAACCTTTTTGGGCAGTCATGCCAGCATGCATCTCTGCTCCCAAGAAACCTGTGCCAGACCGCTTCCTACTTTTCTCCTACACTGAACTCTGCTTCCGTTGGACCGTACACCTGATCCCTAATCATACATCCCTGCTGTCTGGTTCCCTCTTCATCCCTTGTCTCAGTCATGTGTCCCCATTAATACCGCCCCTCCACCTGTATCTTGCTGCTTTTATTACCTCCCATTACCACTGACTGGAATGCCTTCCATTATTCAAAAATTGAGTTCACACTGACCCTGTGCAGCCTTTAGGAGCAATAACTTGGTTAAGTTACAGAGTTTTGTTTCTTTGCTGTTTACATGTGGGTGGATGAGTGCAGTGTGTATGGGAGGAAATTACTGAGGGGGCAAGCTAGCCTGAAGAAGTCAGACATCTGTGTAGGTTTTGTGCCTCTTAGATAAGAGACCAACAGTGCACAAGGAAGTGAAGATGTGAATTGCTGTACACCTTATAAGCATTAATAGCATCACTAGCATCAGCATCTCATTATTTCTGATGTTCAGCTGGGTTTTGACTCATTTTTTTTTTTTTATGAGTAGCTTCTATTACTGGGTTTTTTACCAATACAGACCTGGGTATTCCTCCTCTCTGCTCTGAGTAATAAAGGTGCCAGTAGCAGAAAATGGGCCAGAAGAAGAGGGCTAATCTCAGCAACATGATTGTGACTCCTCCACAAACTGTGTGTTACATATACTTCCTGTGTTGTTTTGTATTGTCTATGGGACAGGAAATGGTAAGCAAGATAGTTGGTCTCAGACACAGGACTGTTGTCCTAGCCCTCATCCATTGGGTACAGAGTTTAAAAAAAAGACACTGAAAATATGGTATAGACCCAGTATTTGAAAAATGGCCTGCAGATTAAGAGGGATATGAACACCCTCGCCCACCCCTCCCCACCACTCTCTAGAGGCACAGTGTCCTCTCCTAAAGAAAATTCTCACTCAAGTAATCCCACAGCAACCTCCCCTTCTGCTTTTATTCCATCCTCTGTTTTCTCAAGGGTGCTTTTATGGATCTCCAGACACTCCAAGCAGGAAAACACTCCTTTCTGCTAGATGAACTAAGTGTCAAAGAAGGCAACCTTTTTCCAAACCTCACAATGAGTGCACTAGAAGTGTAGGAATGTCTTCTCATACAAATGGCTGGTGCCATGCAACCAGCCATTCTAGAGGCATGATCTACCAATAGAAAACTTTGTGTGTGAGGAAAGCCTCAGATGAACAAGTGTTTAAAGATAATCTTAAAACATGAATAATTGTCAGCATGGCCTGTGTTGATCTGTAATAAAACACAAATAAGGCTAATTCTGCTTCACCAAACTATCTTATACCACCTTATGAACTTCAGTAGGGCTCTTGGCATATGAATCAGCCAAAAGTGAGCCAAAGCATCAATAAGGATGGCAGTATAATTCATGAGATGAGGCCATTTAACGCTTCTCATCTGTGATTCGCTAATTTGTTTATCATGCAACAATAATGCCTTTTTTGTTTACTCACCAAACTGATGGTTTAAAACCTGTTCTATTTTCTTGTTTGGTAGTATTCTCAGTGCAAGGACAGAATTAAAAGGCTGGAGAAACTCTTTGCTGATCCTGATGGGAAGAACAGAATGCGAGCCCTGGATGGGAAGGACCCATCTGTACCTGAACTATTCAAAAAGATTGAGGCGGTAACATAGCATGTCTGATAACAGGATTTATCACAATATATGGTTGGACTACTCTAGGACAGCAGTTCTCAACCCATGCCCCTGTGATGTCATTAGGGCCATACAGATATATATATATATATATATATATATATATATATATAGAAAGAGAGAGAGAGAGAGAGAGAGAGAGAGAGAGAGAGAGTGGATGCAGCCTACACATACCAGACACAGACCTCAATTGTACACAGATTGAGAACCACTTCTCTAGATAATGGAAACAGTTTTAATCAGTTTTAATAAAATTGCTACATGAAGATTTAAATATTTAAGCTGGGCTTATAGAACTGCAGCACAGCACATAGGTATGAAACTTAGATGTGAGACTTTTACAGTGCTGGAGCTTAGTTCCAGGGGAGAGAAACCTGGGCTGCATGCAGAAATGGCTGGTTCTACCGTTGACTGATTAAGCACCCACCATCCATACCATGATGCAACCCTACCTGCTTTTCCTGTCTGAAGCTGAACACAGCAGGGTTGGCAGGGACATCAGAGGGAAAACAGGGGTCTTAAATTAGTGGAAGGGAGATGCCATAGTTTTCACTGGATTGGCCTTCAGGAACCATTCTATCAAAATCAAACATGCTATGAGGTGGTGGGTTGCCATTGTGCTCCATATAAAATCCATACTATCCATACACAATGTAAGATCAAAATTCCTTCTTACACAGTGTTAGATTTAATGGTAATTCAAACAACAAAACATAATACTTAGCCTGAATTTATTTCCCCATGGGCTGCTCCAAGGGCTATTCCCATCTCTCATATCATGGTCGAGTTAACAAATCATACCTCTACTTAAATAAGTCAGCAGAATTTAGCTTCATTCAGACTTCTAATGCCGAGCAAGGAACAACCACAGAAGAGCCTTGGATCCACATACTCATGACTTCAAGCATAGCAATTTGTTCACAGAACATATTTCAAAATTAATTACATTATCGACTCAAATATGAAATTACCATGGGCCAATTTCAAGCTGCCTCAAACTATACTGGAAAAATTGTGGCTGAATGGAGAGCAGTTGTGGCATTTCCTACACCACAGGCTTCCTCAGATTTGGCCTACCAAGTTGACATTGCACACCAGCACTACAGAACAGCCACTTCAGGGTTTGGGGAACTGGTGTTTGTTTTATCACAGAAAGATGAGGAACTTTACCGAAGAGCCCTACGCTACAAGTTAAACTATTAAAGACTTTAGGTCAAACTCAGCAAATACTGTCAACCCACACAAATGTAAAATGTCCACATCATCTAAATATTTTGGTTTTTGCATTTTGGCAACAAAGCATTTCAACATTTTAAATTCAGAACGTTTTGTTTAATTGTATAAAAAGGGTTAAAAAACCCAAAATGGAAAAAAAATGTTTTAGGTCGAAGAGCAGATTGTGTTTGGGTTAAGAGAGCAAAGCCAATAATTTTCTCTTTCAGCTCAACCAAAGAACATTTTTTTTTCTCCAGGTTAGCCACAAGCTGAAAAATTTTAGACGGTCCAATCTTCAATGGACCCTCCTTGGCTCCACTCTCCACATATTGCATAGATGTACCCAGTGCCTTCTTTGTGGGGCAAAAAAGAAAAAGAAAAAAAAAAAAAAAAGAACCAGCATGGCTCCCCTACTCCCTCTTCCCCCACCAGCTAATCCCATGGCTGGAGCTGCCAAGGTGACAGTACTCAGTATTAGCAAGTACACAAACAAAAAAGCACTGGATTTACCCTTTCTGTCACACATCTTCTATGTCAGGAAAAAATGTGCAGTAATGAGCAGCTCTGCATAGGAGCGTAACCATCTGGGCAGAACATGGCAGCATTTATGTGAGCCCACATGGGTCCAGGATTGATAACCCCAAACAACCTAAATCAGGCGTGCAGCCTTCCTCTTTCACCTCCCACCTTAAAGAGCATTAGACCTTTTTTTTAAAAGGATGTATTTTGTATATTTTTATTTGTTTTCTACTCAATCCCATGGGTTAGAAAATTTCTTTTGTTTTAAATAAAAGCAGTAATATGGATAACTCTGCCATGAAGCCTCTAAGTGTTCCATGCCAGTCCCAAGCCTGGATAAAGGAGGAGGGTTGGTCAGATGAATGACGATGCGCTGACCGTTAAACAACAATATGAATGAAATCTGGTGCCAGTACGACTAAATGATAAAAGACACTGGCTTGGACATCACGCGGATAAACAAGGTCTGTGACACCTATTGAGCAATAGGGGTTGGGTCAATAAGTTGGCTACCGAAAGAAAATTACAGCTATCAATTGGAACATGTAACGTCCAAACACTGTGGGTGACTGGAAATTAGAGCTGCTTTGGAAAGAGATGGAGAGATACCAATGAGATATACTTGGACTGGCAGACGTGTTGGACAGCATTGGGAGAGATGTGCAGTTGCGAAGTCATTTGGTTAGGGAACAAAATGAAGCATGAGGCAAAAGTCGGATTCCTTCTTTGCAAATGAGCGAGAGGAGCATTGGTAGGATACAAACCACTGAGTGCAAGAATGACGGTAGCAAGATTTGAAGCAAAACCATTCAACACCTTGGTCATTCAGGTGTATGCACCCATGTCAGACAGTATGGAGGAAGAAACAGAGCTATTCTGTAAAGACTTGACAAAGACACTGGAGGAGATACTGAAGAGGTATGTGTTGATCATCAGAGAAGATTGGAACATGAAGGTCAGAACAGATAACAAAGGTTGGGAGAGAGTCATGGGACGGTTTGGATACGGAGAAAGAAATGAACGAGGTTAGAAACTACCTGAGTTTGCTATGGAGCATGAGACGGTGATCTGCAACGTGAGATTCCAATGAAGTACTGTAGGAAGTGGACAGGGCAATCAAATAATGGGAAGTCCAAGAATATGATAGTTATGATTTTGATAAGAAGAAGATATATAAGATCAATACTGCAGTGGAGAACATTCCAAGGAATGGATATAGACATGGACCACAGTCTAATGATCACAAACATTAAGATAAAACTCAAGAGAAAGTGTAAGGCACAGTTTAAGAAGAGACGTGGTGAGGCTAGGCAAGGAAGAAATAAGGAATGCATACAGAGCAGCGCTCCAAGAGAAGTTTAGGCATGCAGCCACAGAGAAAGACATAGATAAAAGAGTCAAAGGGATAGCCACAGTGATAGAAGACGCAACTGAGCAGACTGTTCTGGAAGAAGAGAAGATCAATAAGTGGATTACGCAGAAGACACTGAGGTTGGTCCAAGAGAAGAGAGCATTGAAGATCACAAGGGATGTTTCTGAGAGAGTTCAACAGCGATATAGGATTACATGGAATGAGATAAGGAAAGCATCCAGAAAGGATAAGGTGAAATGCTTAGAGGAGCAGTGTGAAGATATAGAGAGGTATCATGGCAGTATTAATAGGAAGTGGCAGCTGAAGCAGATGGTAATCAAAGGTGAGAATGAAGAGGTGCTCATGAACAAGGAAAAGATTGTGCAGGGATGGATGGGTTGCACTGATCTATACAAAGCACATTTGGACCTGAGTGTCTCAGAGAGACTGATCAAAGAACTGAAAGAGATATCTCCACTGAGCATCAAGAGTGAGACCAATATTTTGAAGGAGGAAGTAGAAAGACCAGTGAAATGACTAAAGAACAACCAGAGCCCTGGACATAAGATCACGGGACAGATGATCAAATATGCCAGAGAAAGTAAGATTCAGGAAATACATTGACTATTTAATATATTATGGAAAGAAAGGAAGGCACCTAAGAAACAGACAATATCCGTGCTAATGACACTACACAAGAAAGGAAGTACATTGGAGTGCAAGAACTACAGAATGATTGCCCTAACAAAGTCATCTAGGCAAGGTGCTGATGATGATACTGATGGAGCAACTAAGATCACAGATAGAAGAATATCTAGTGGACGAGCAAATGGGGTTCAGGATCTATAGTGATCTATCTATACAGAGAGAAGTACCATACAGTAGATATTGGTACTAAGATTGATAGCAGAGAAAGCTTGAAAAAAGAACAAGAATATATATATTTGCTTTGTGGATTTTCAGAAAGCATTTGACAGTACAGATCAGAAAGTGACTTGGATGGTATGGGAGTCACATGGAGTGATTGGCAGACTGATATGGTTGTTGAAGGATATCAGTGACACTGCAGAAGCAGCAGTGAGAATGTGTGGGGAGTTGGGAAGTTGGTTTAGAATGAGTGGGGGTATGAGACAAGGAGATCTAATATCGACGAGTATCCTCATGACACATCTAGAGATAGTGATGAACAAGATCAAGGAAGAGGTAGCAGGGATATCTGTGCACAGGAAAAGAATTAACAACTTGAGGTTCGTGGATGACACAGTTATTATTCAGGAAGATGAGGAGAAGCTAGCGAAAACAGTGCAGATGCTAAACGAGGAAGGGAAGCTGTACGGACTGATTATGAACATTGATAAAACAAAAAATGGTATTTGGAGATAAGGAAATAGGAAGGAAGATCAGAATAGATGGGATCGAACTAGAGAATGTAGAGAACTTCACATATGTGGGGAGCAACATAAAGAAAGAAATAGCGACTAGAATAGCAAAAGCAAGAGTGAGTTTGAAGGTGATGGAGAAGTTCTGGAAAAGCAAAGTGATTAGCTTAGGAATGAAGCTGAGCATCTTGAAAATGTGTGTATTCAGCAGCATGTTGTATGGATGTGAGACATAGGTAATAATGAAAGATTCAAAGAGAATATTGGCATTTGAGAGGAGTTGTGATAGAAAGATCCTGAGAACAGGATCAATGCAGAAAATCACCAATGAGGAGTTATATAGGAAGATACAGCCAAAAGAGAACCTACTGCAGAAGGTTATACAATGGAAGTTGCAGCTTTTCGGGCTATTTGCAGAATGAACGATAAACAAAAAATCAAGACCCATACATATTTGGCATCATGGATGGTTCAAATAGGAGGGGCAGACCCCACAGAGAAAGTGTAGATGATATAGAAGATTGGTGTGGAGCTAGTCTGCAGAAACTAAGCCACTCTGCACTGGACAGGGAAAGGTGGAAGGAAAGAGTGAGAGAGGCATCAGACACCAACTGGCGCTGATCCCATGGTTGTTGATGATGAGTAATATGGATAAACTAAGTAAGTTTTGCACTAAGACTTGGAGTTGGCGTTAAGAGTTTTAGCCTTGGTAATTAAGGAAAGGATTCATTGTGAAGTGGTTAGTTATGCTGTTGTTTACACAATTTTAAAAAGTCATCAAGTCTGTAAAAATGTATATATTGCAAAGTGATTGTGAGCAGGTCTCATTCCTACTCATTCACTGTGGTGTATGTGTTTGTTCTTATTATAGTTAGAAATACAGCTGATACAAAAGGAAGAGAAACTTTTGGAGAAGGACTTCATTTATGAACAAGTTTCCCGGCTAACAGATAGACTCCGTACCAAGACAGAGGATGGGAAGGAAGACACGCTGATATTAGCAAAACGGGTAAGTATCAAATCAACTTCTTTGTTACCAGGCATCCAGTATATAACGAAAACTGCTGAAGTGTTGTATTTGTGGAAGTGAGAACTGGGATGACTTTTAGGCAAATGTGTATTGTACAATACTTCATAGAAAATTACAGGAAATATTTGCAGTTGCTACATATACATGGCTGCAGCTGATCTAACTATAGTTGTAAGTAAGTAAAATGCAATGCATTTAATTGAAAGCTCAAAGCTCTGCTGTGACAGTTTTCTTTACCTTTATTTATGAGCACAATAAATTATTTCTGAAGTTGGGAGCTTAATGGCTAGACAAAACACTGAAGGTTGCCTCCTTTTTGAATGTATGCTCCACCAGTTGTTTCAAACTACTGCACCTCCTTGCTCAATAATAGGAAAAACACAAGCAGGCTCTATGCACCTACAACCAGAAAGGAGATACATTGAGCCTACTGGCAGATTTTCTTACATACTAGGGCTGAGAAGACCACACAGAAGCAAATGAAGACTATCAGGCCGCGCCTTGTTTTCCTTTCACCTATTAAAGCTTGAACAGAAGCAGACAAATAAGAAAAGTATAACAACAAAGATGTTTTAAATTGTTTTCTATAGAGAAATTTAACATGGCTGCTGCTAACCTGCTCTGAACCTACTTGCTTCTACTCTGAGAAGTTACTGTAGAAATGGCACTGAGTTTCTTCCACTTCTAGTAATTGTGACATATGGTCACTTACAAGCGAACAGATGATGATTCTGACTGCCATACTTCTGGGCATGAAGTGGGGGTTTGGTCTTGTGCATCATCACCAGTCTGACTGACTTGCAGAAATGCGTTACCTTTGTTCAGTCCCATTGTCTTGACATTATATCCCCAGTTGCCCTCACTGGGCTCATGCAGGTGAAAGTGAATACAATTTCTTATACAACGTTGTTCACTTTGCAAAATATGGAACAACTTCTGGGATGAAATCCTGCACTGTTGAAGTTAGATAGTTTTGCTATTGACTTCAGTGAGGTCAGGATTTTATCCCAGACCTGCCTTTTTAATAGTTATGTTGGTTCTTCCCTGTCGTATAATGTTTTCTACTGAAAGTGAGGTGGGAGGGCTCTGAACATACACAACAAGCAGACAGGCTGATTAGGAATATGACGGTTTTAAATGTAGAACTTTAATCAACGGACAGTTAATATGAACTTTTCCTCCATGTTGTATTTAACCTCCAGCCTATCTTTTATGCATCCTTAGGACAGTTTCACAAAAATTATACATTTTCTTGGATTACCTGGATAATCTGACGAGATTTTATCAGTATCTTAAGTGAAAACTATTTCAAGAATATTTATGCTCCACATAGTATTTGCAAATGTGCTAAACAATGTTAAATACATGGGTAACTGAACACAAAATTCACAAATAAAAGGCTAGTTATTTATGTATGCACAACTGTGAAAAGTATTTTTTAAAGAATAGGCCAAAATAACATAATATGTCTTAACAGTACTAATAGTGAAAGTGGTAACTAGTAGAGTTAATGGAGTCAGTTTTCCTTTCAGGTTCAACAGAAGATGAAATAAGAGATTTAGGGTGCATCTACACTAGGAACTATCTTCCAAGTTAAGCACTACATCAACATTGCCAGCAGAGAGTCCACACACATTTTTTTTTTCCCCTTACTTCAAAGTTAACTTTGAAGTAGGAAGACCAGCTTCGAAGTCCTTACTCCATTCCCAGGAATGGCGTAGTGCCCTACTTCGAAGTTTAACTTGTAAGCAACTTTGAAGTTATTTTTGTAGTATAGACACAGCCATATTATATTTATCTTACATTTACTTTTTTCAAAAATGATTAACATGTATTGTACAAAAGAACACTATATCATCCAGAAAATCATAGATTTTCTATATTTACTGTTATGTGCTCCTTTGATGTAAACGTTTAACTAATTCTATGAAAATACAGATCCTGAAAGCAAGCTTGATTCTCATGTGTATGTAAAGAAAAGAACTGGTTAAAGATTAATTAATGTTATTGATTTCAGATGAATGAACTACAGCAGAAAATAAAAGATAAAACCCAAAAGATGATGGCTCTTATTGCAGAGTTATCCATGATGCAAGCAATTACTATTAAATTACAACAGGAAATGAGGGACAAAGAACAATTCTTGTTGACTGTCTCATCAAGGATAGAGAAAGGACTTCCTCCTCCTAAAGAAACAGAGATTGAGTGGCTGAAGGTACTGCGTAATGAGGAGATGCATAAAGCTGCGGCCGAAGCCAGAGAGAAGGTAGGCTTTTGTCATACAGTAAACCTTTGAGTTACGCAGAGGTTGCATTCGTGCAACTCCCGCATAACTCAAATTTTTGTGTAACTTGAAGGGAGACAGGAATCAGGCTGCTGCCTGGTTCCTGGCTCCCCCTGGGCTTGCAGCAGGGGTAGTGGGGAGCCAGGAACCAGGGGTAGCCTGGTTCTTGTCTCCCCGCCACTTGGGAGACTCAGGAAGCTGCTGCCCTTGTCAGATTCCCAGCTCTGTAAGCAGAGGGATCTAGGAACAAGGTAGCTGCTTGGTCAGTTTCCTGGCTCCAGCCAGTGGAGGGGAGTGGGGGACCAGGGCACCCTGGCTCCCCTCCACTCCTTGGAGCCAGGAAACTGACTAAGGCTGCTGTCCTTGTCAGTTTCCTGGCTCTGCAAGCCGAGGGCAGCTGGGAGCCATGCGGCTGCTGGTTCCCAACTCCCTGCCACTCTGGGAACCAGGAAACTACTCCTGTCGGGGACGGTAGTCTGACTTTTGGCTGCCACCCCGATAGGAGCAGTTTTCCCACTCCTGTCAGCAGCACAGCCTGACTTGTGGCTGCCACCCCAACAGAAAACTGCTCCTGTCATTGGCGCAGCTGCAAGTCAGGCTGCCGTGTTTCCCTGCTCCTGTCAGGGACAGTGACCTAACTCACGGCTGCTGCCTGATAGGAGTGGTTGCCTGCTCCTGTCAGGGTGGCGCTGCATTAACCTGAGACACGCACAACTTGGTTGCGCATATCTCGAGGGTTTACTGTATGGTGCAATTTGAGATTCACTCACAGTGTTCCAGCTCATTGGCCATCTCCCCTCCTTCATAGTTTGTTGCAGGGGAGTCTTCTTGAAGAAGAGGACCAGCCAAGCCTATACTTGTGTCAGAGCTTATTGTCAGGCTGCTTTCTCGAGAGTCACAACAGCAGTCTTGCAGTCTTGTGAACTGCATTGAATGAAAACTCACCAATTGATCATCTGGTGTCTAGTGCTAAAAGGAAGCAGAACATATCAATTTAAACATTTCAATTATTTTGATAGTGGCATGATAGAAGACCACTGATCTCTTTAGCTAATACACTGAGGATTCAGTTTCAGAATGATAGTGTAAAGGAAGAAAACTAACCTGACCTTTTTTACTTAGGAGCTTGTAGATGCTAGAAAGGGATGGTGTTTGGTCCTGCTGAGAGGGCAGGGGACTCAACTTGATGACCTCCCAAGGTCCCTTCTATAAGATGTTTATCTCCATATATATAACATATAAAAGGAGTTTGGATTGCGAGATGGTTGTGGAACAATCCATGGCAAAATGCTGCCAGTTCATTAATGAGCAAATTGCCTCCTTAACACCAGCTGGGACACCCACTAATCTGTAGGGGAAGAGTTCACATTAATGGGGAGTATTATAAAAAAAAAAATGTATGAGGTTCCCTCAACCTCTCGCACACCAGGCAGAGGCAAAGTATAATTTCAGGAGGGAGCACTGAGAGCACTTGGCTCCCCAAGAGCTGGGCAAAGGCACGCCGTGGCTTTTCCACCTCTCCCCAGCAAAAGATGCCTGAGCATGTAGCACAGAATTTGTTGTTATAAGGCCAAGGAAGCTTCCCCATCAAAACTACTTTTAAACACTTGGGTGAAGATGATAGTTTTCCACATGTTATGACAGTCACTTCGATATTTTGTACCTCAGTTTCCTCATTTGCTAAAATGGATATATTAGTACTGTAGTATTCTTTGTAAAGTACTTTGATATAAGACTCAGTTCTAAGTACTGTCTTCACCGCCAATTGTGCAATGTATTGGCAATGTTATACCATATTAAAAATGTGTTTCTTCACAGCATGCTGCAGAAGAGGAACAACATGTATTGCCTGGTGGTGGCTACACAACAGCGGAGCAGCGTCCCAATGCATACATCCCAGATGACGAAAATGTTCTCCCTCTGCCACATCCCTATGGTGCTTTGGCTCCTTTCAAACCCACTGAACCTGGTTCCAATATGAGACACATAAGAAAACCTACTGTAAAGCCAATTGAAATCTGAACAAGTGATCCTGTACCATCTAAAGCATTAGTGCAGTAGTAACAACTGAATATGCAAAGCCAACAGTTCTTATGATTGTAAATGTTTTAAATGTTTGCAAGCAGTTTGCCAAAATATTCATACTGTGAGCAAAGTATTTTTTAAAGCTGACAGTATAGCTTAATAGTCCCAGCAGCACTTTTGTGCCAATAGGGACTCAGTATGCAAATCATAATAGTGTTGTGAAATGTTAAGAAAAGTGAACAATAATCAATATTCGTTTTCAACTTGTTTATTGTACCTGTTTGTACTTTACAAGCATGTATTACCAAAAGATTCTGTAGTTCTTTTTAATATTAACATAATTGAACTATGTCCTTATTCCTTGTTCAAATAAACTAATATGGTGAGAGAGAAGATAACTGTCTATTTAAATTTAAAAAATGTTCTGTCTTACTTCAGAACAAAGAGAAAGGGAATCCTTCTTTATCTCTGATGGCAACCACAGCAGAGGGAACAAGTCTCCATTACTGAGCAGAAGCAAGAGGGGAAGACAGGGTGAATGCTCTTGCATACTGGGAAGTAAAGTGTAAGAAAGGCCTTCTTTCTGGGGGCTAAATCTCCCTTGTTTAATACTATGAAGTAGGTATGTAAGTTTGGAAACAGTCTCTTATCTGAAACTATAGAAAGGTAACAGAAGTAGTTTTACATAGCAAGCACGAGGAACATACTGGAATTTTTCAGAAAAAAGAGTAATATTTAATTCATTCTAGTTTACTACTTCAGCAACTTTGGCACACTTTTTTTGCTCAATACACAAATTACATCTGTTTCATGCTATTTCAGCCTGTTTGAAGTTCACTTATTTTCCCTGTTTCATACCAAAGCACTATTATTTTTCCAATTGTTGTTACAGCCAGCAGCTAAAAAATAAATGGGGTAGCTCAGTTCGGTATAAATATAGCTGGAAACTGAAGGGAAAAAAATCTAGCAGTTCTTTAAAAAACCTAACATTTGACCTAAAAACATTTAAAAAAAGTCACAAGGACAGAATTAAATACAATTTGCCTAAGTCACTGTAAAGATAAACCTCCAAAGAAGATTTCCTCTCCTGCTCTATAGTGCAGCATGTTATAAACTTCAGGAAATCTTTCTATACGCATTAGAGAGAGAGCAAAGGCATTAAAACCCAACTCGAAAGGTATGGGGCAGTACTGTAAAGAGACATACCATCTGTACAAGGAATTTATACATCTTTATTAATGTATGATATACAAGAGTCAGTCCTCATTTGTTACCGCTAGCCTCTAGTACACAATCTCAGGGAAATTCTTGCATCAGTGCAACAACAGCTGCCAGTTTCTCTATTTCACAATGCGATTGGACTGGTCTTTTTTCAATAACGTCTTGCCTGTAAGAGTGGTGGTAGAATATAAATAAAATTCTAAAGTAACTTTTCCCACCATATTCTGCAACTTGTTATACAGACTCCTGTTCAGCCAGTCAACAACATAAAACTGAATAATAACGAAGGCATTTAGCTGGAGTGTGGGATCTGTATCAGATAAATTTCCTCCTCCAGCTCCAATCCTTCATCTTCCTCGTATTTACTAGCAACTCTGTAGTCTTAATCTAGTCTCTCTTCAATAGGCCCATGGGTAGAGTGGAGCAGCTGGGTATGCAAACTATTTTTGGCAGCCTTTCGCGATTTAATAATCGTTGCAACCCACAACTGGGAACCCCTACCATAGGACAATTGTCTTCTAAATATTAACATTTTTGAGATTTATTAAATCATGGAATTTTATTTGCATATATGCTTGGTGAGATGTTGATATATTTAGCAAGACTGACATGCTTTTTGAAGTAACCCAACAATATTTTAGCAGTACTACAGACCTAAAAGCATTGTGGTATGTTTCAGTGCTGTTTCCTCTACAAATTTTGCATTCACATTGTCTTCTTCCTCCAATGGATTCAAACCTGGAAATGTACATTGAGAACATCAGTGTTTACAAAATGAATGTTCTTCTGCACTATTACTTTCAATCCCCCGGACGACATGACCAACAGCTTCAATTTGGGATACCTGAAGATAGGACTAAAATGTACTGCCATAGATGTGGAGCCCCTCTCCTCTGCCATTATTGACTGCATGTGGATGCTCAGCATCTCAAATTCAAACCGCCCGTTTTCAAAAAGTTGTGGCCCCTACTTTTTCCCCACACAAAGAGAAGAGAGACTCAGGGTTAAACTCACGATGGCTCTTAAGCATTGTAATATCTTATTACTGGGCATGCTGCTACAGAGGTGGAGGCTTTGGGCTCAGATCCACAAAGGCACTGTTGCACCAGACCCCCATTAATTCTGGCCTTTAGACGCTAACTGATGAGCTAGATAAGAGGCAGGCAAGATACGGCTGCCAAGCCTCTTAATCCATCCTGCCCACCCCACTGCTCCTCATCACTCTCTGCACTAAGGAGGTGAGGGCTTTGCACATTGCCCCTACCCCACTCCCCCAAATCTCTCAGCTCCTATTGGCCAGAAACTGGACGATGGGAGCCGACAAATTTTGCTGAGAGTGGAGACAAGGCAGCCCAATTTCTCAATTCCCGCTGGCTGGTTTCTGGCCAATAGAAGTTAACAGATTTTTCTGTGAGTGGGGGCAATGCAGCCCAATTTCTCTAGTTCCGTTGGGCAGTTTCCAGCCAACAGAAGCTGAGAGATTTTGCAGAGGGTGGGAGCAGGACAAGAAACCAGCCAGTGGGAGCTGAGAGATGTGCTGGGACAGGGGCCGTGCAGCACAATTTCTCAGCTCTCATTGTCTGATTTCTGGCCAACAGGTGCAGAGAAATTTTGCCGAAGGTAGCAAAAGCACACAAAGAGCCACATAGACCAGCCAGTGGGCTGGGCTGCTGGCAGGCAGGGAAGCCTGCCTGAGAGTGCTGCTGGCCAGGAGCTGCTTAGGTAAGCACCTCCCATCCACAGCCTGCCTCTGGAACCCCACTGCAACACCCTCCCAGCCCCTGCAGCCCCTACTAAACCTCTCCCACAGGCCAGAATCATCTCCTGAACCCACACTCCCTCACGGACCCTGCACCCTAATCCCCTGCCCAAAAATCACACATTCCACCTTCACCCAAACTCCCTCTCAGACCCCTCGCCCTATCCTGCACCCCAGTCCAGAACCTGGGGCTCTCTTCTGCAGCCCACCTCCACCCCACGACCCACACCACCTCCATAGAAAAGTGCAGCCCTTGGACACTTATCAAAATCTTAGAGTGGCCTCCCCCATCAAAAATTATTGACTACCTGAGCTACAAGGGAGAGGTTTCTCTTCACTGGGTATCTCAGCTGTGAATCATCTCCTGGAATCGTCTAAAACCCAAGCATCAGGTGTGGCTTTTAACAATGCTAACCCACATACCCTAATCAGGTTTGTCACTGTTTTTATTTACAGTTCTTAACCTTTAAATAAGAACTGCACTTGCAGTTATACCTGAGAAAAGGAAGAAGTCAACTCTTCTTTTGGTTTACTGGAGCCCCACTACCCTGGCTTTCCACTATTCCCCTGAGGCCCTTTGATAGGGGTCTCTGCAGGAACACTCTGGGAAGCTGAGGGTGTTCACAGTGGGAATAACCGCCCTACACTACTGTTTTTTGCAAGCTTGTTCTATGTGAGAATTCCAAACACCATTTCTATGCACACACAACTTCTGTTAGCGGATATGGGAGCTTACAGGCCTTTGCATATTGCCTATGATCTGCACATATGCAAATCAATGGGATTTGGAGGCAACCTTCCACAAGGACAGGATAAAGCTCTTCGTGTACATCCAGGAGCACACAGACTCCCTTTTAAAGGAATAAAGTACAGAACGAACCCACAACGTTTTGCTTGTGAGGCACTACTGTATTAAACACAGTGAAAAATGCTAATGTTACCTCGATCCTCTACTTCCGCCAGCATATCAGCTAAGTAGTTAAGTGGCAGAAACTCTACACGGACGGGCAGTCTGTCAGCCGCAGGTCTGTTATGCTGTAAAGGAAATGCACTTTATATTACATCACAGAAGTGGCAAGGTAGCTACTTAAATACCGAATCAGAGAGGGATGCCCTGGTCTGCGGCCGGGGAACAACCTCCCAAGCCACACTTCTGCCCTTTCTATCCCTTCCCTGCTGCCCACGGCCACAGATGGGCTGCTCCAGCCCCCAGCAGTTAACAGTAACCCGTAAGCCTCTGTTTAGGGTGAGGCTTACCAGTTAAACATTACCATCCCTAAAGCAAATGGGAGAGGTGCAAGGTTACTTTTGAGTACAGGAGATTGTAATTCTGAATACTCTTGATAAATTGAATAACTGCTGTGAAATAAACCCTACAAAAATCCCTCTAAACAAGTGCAAAGGACTATCCTCAGAAAGGAAAGGTCGCTTCAAAAGTACAAAATGGGGAACAATGGGGTAAGCAGCAGCACTGCTGAAAAAATATCTGGGAGTTACAGTGGATCACAAGTTGAACACAGGTCAACAGTGTGGTACGCAACACTGCCAAAGCTAAAAGATTAAAAATTAAGCAACTGCCACCTCCCCACTCTCTCTCACCTGTCGGTCTCTAAGTTTATCAAACAAAAGTTCAACGTAGTTCCTTGCAATACAATTAGAGATGATAGGATGATTCCACAGCTGACTGACCTTGTGACCAACTGCCTATTAAGCAAAAAAAAGCACAACAAAACAGATACAGTGCAATATTGAGTCTATTGTGCTGCAGTGACAGTTTCTATAATAATAGGTCTTACTACTCAATGATTCAGCAGCAAACTGTTTTTTTGAAGATACACATTTCCTAGAACTGGAAGGGACCTTGGGAGGTCATTGAGTCCAGTCCCCTGCCCTCTTGGCAGGACCAAGCACCATCCCTGACATCTATTTGCCCCAACCCCTAAATGACCTCCTCAAGTATTGAACTCGCAGCCCTGGGTTTAGCAGGCCAATGCTCTAACCACTGAGCCATCTCTCCCCCCAAAAGTGAGAGTACACCCAATAATCACTACATTCTGCTTCCCAATAGGACCCAGTGGCTAACAGTTCATTACAGGTTCTACGCTGTCAGACCTGACTAAACCATTCCTACAACAACATCATACAGAACAGAAAGAAAGATTTGCACCTTTAAAAAATGTAGCCAAGTAAATAAACTTTTTACAGAAAAACTCTTTGTATTTTCAGTGACTGGAAACGTACACAACAGTCCACGTACTCAAGTCAATGGGAAAAATGAAGTTCACTCTAGAGGATGTAAGGAACTAACCAAAATAGGGATGTAAAAAGCCCATTTAATTAGTTAACCAGTTAAATGAGTGGAGCACAGGTGGGTAGGCTGCTCCAGCCCAGCCAGAGTGACCTCCCTGCCATGAACAGGGGTTGCTCTGGCCCAACTGGAGCAGCTTCCATCTGCAGACCAGTCCAGGAGTGCTGGAGGCAGGGGTGCTCCAGCCCAAGCAGAGCAGACCCTGTCCATAGTGACTCTGGACACACTGCAGACAGGGTGCTTCAGCCTGGCCAGAGCAGTCTCCCTAGTTGTCCCTCCCTCCCCCGCATTATACACCCCCCACTTTCTGGGCCACTGCAGACAGGAGCTACTCTGGCCAGGCTGGAGCTGCTCCAGCCCCTACCAGTTAACTGTAACCGGTAAGCCTCATCCATTTAGGGTGAGGCTTACCAGTTAAGCATTAACATCCCTAAGCAAAGCAACCTCTGAAGCATTAACGATTATCTGCAAGACTCAGGGACCAGGGAGGTCCCAGAAGTTGGAGAAGAATAAACATAGTAACATCCCCAAAAGCCAGGGGGGGTGGAGGGAAGACCCCAGACTTAAGACTGGTTGGCCTAATTTTGATATCCAAAAATATACTGAAACAAACTATAAAAATAATCAACTGTTCAAACCTGGAAGATAAAACGGTGATAGCTAATATTGGTGTGGCATGATTGATTCTTAACCAGCATAATGGGGAAGAAACAGCAGACGTATTTCTGAGCTCTAGAAAAGCTTCTGACACCATCCAACAAGACATTCTTGTAAACAAACTAGGGAAATATGGTCTAGATGAAATTACGTAACTGACTGAAAGATCATACTCAGAGTAGTTAGCAAAAGTTTACTGTTGAACGCTCAGGATACATGAATGGTGTCATGCAAGAAGTCTGTCTTGGTTCTGGTACTATTCACTATTTTCATTGATGAGCTAGATGACAGAATGGAGAATATGTTAATAAATTTGGTGACCACACTACGCTGGAAGAGGTGTGAGGTTACTTTTGAGGACAGGAGATTGTAACTCAGAATACTCTTGATAAACTGGATAATTGGTCTGAAACAAAACCTACAAAAATCAGTTAAGACAAGTGCAAAAGACTACCCTCAGACGGGCAAGATCACTTCAAAAGTACAAAATGGGGAACAACTGGGTGAGCAGCAATACTGCTGGAAAATACCTGGGAGTTACAGTGGATCGAAAGTTGAACACAAGGTCAACAGCGTGGTGTTGTGGCAGAAAAAAGCAAATGCCAGGCTATATTAACAGGCATGTTGCCAGTAAGAGATGAGAGGCAATTGTCCTAGTTTACCTAATACTGGTCAGACTGCAGCAAGACTTTTGCATCAAGTTCTGGGCTTACAGCAGGAGAGATTCAGGTTAGATGACACGTTTTCCCTAACTATAAGGACAGTTAAGGCCTGGAATGGTTTATTTAACGATTCCACAACTTTCTTGCCACTGGAGATTTTTAAGAACAGGTTAGCAAGCCTCTGTCAAGGATGGTCTAGGGATGTTTAATCCTGCCTCAGCACAGGGGGATGGATTATGACCTCAAGGCTCCTTCTAGCCTAACATGTCTATAATAAACTAACAATTAGCAACTAAGATCACGCTGGGCAGGCTGGTAAAATAGAACACCATGGCCACTCCTCTGTCCACTGGTTAAGCACACTAGTACTGCTGAGACAACACCAATGGAGTAGAAGGGGTGAGGTAAGGAGTAAGCCTCTCTCTTTCTTGTTGTCACTACTGCCACATCAGCGATTGGTTCTGGAAATGCCCTATCATTCCTCCAGAGCCAAGGCAAGAGGGTGGGATTCTGTGTGTGATATGGTATGTACATGTTTTCCAGATGCTACAGAAAGAGTTACTGGGCATAATCACATCCATCAGCCTCTCTACACTTACAGGATTTATAGGTATTCTGGTAGCACTCACAGAGTGCTGGATTCCTTGGAAGACAGTATGGCAGTGACCTACAATTCAGGATACAGACAGAGCCACACGTTTTGGGGAGCAGACAATGGAGGTAATCAAGAGTGCTCCATGCAAATCACTAAACAGAAATGCAGGGCTTCTGGAAGGAGGAGATCAGCGCAGTGGCTTAAATAAGATTTGGAGCTAGCTGATCTCCAAGGGATAAAAACCCTGCTTAAATTTTGTAGGAGGCCTACGTTCAACTTCCCTTTCTGGTCTCCTGACAAGCTGGAAGCGGTGAGAACTGCATCTCATTTCTCGCAGGAACTCCTCTAGTTCTGTATCCAAGGGATCCTTCAGTCTGCGTAGACTATGGATCGCGCCCTTCGTAACTCCATTTAAGATTGTCATTTGCAGTGTTGACTGTGACTGTAGAGGCCCACGTGAGAGTGACAGTCCTTGCTACATCTGCTACATGTGTAGTGGGTGTCTGGCAGGTCCTTGCTGTCCTTTCTATGGGCTCACTACTCCTCTGCCAGCTGTCTGATCTTCATCTCGCCCTTCTGAAGGCCCTTGTGTAGTTCCTGCCTCCAGCTGCTGTGGTCGTCTGCCAGTTCTTCCCAACTATCTGGGTCGATGTCTACTTCCTTGAGGTCCCTCTTACAGACGTCTTTGTAGCGCAATTGGGGGCGGCCGGGAGGTCTTTTGCCAGAGTCTAGCTCGCCGTACAGGATGTCTTTTGGGATCCTTCCATCATTCATCCTGTGGACATGGTCAAGCCAGCAGAACTGCTGCTGCCTGAGGAGGGTATGCACGGTTGGAATTCCAGCTTACTCGAGGACGGCGTTGTTGGGCACTCTGTCCTTCCGTGATATCCCAAGAATGTGCCTGAGGCAGTGCAAGTGGAAGACATTCAGCCTCTTTTCCTGGCGGGTGTACAAGGTCCAAGACTCACTGCCATAGAGGAGGGTGCTGAGGATGCAGGCTCTGTAGACTTGCATTTTGGTGTGAGTGTACAGCTTGTTGTTGTTCCACACTCTCTAGCTAAGTCTGAACAGAGTTGTGGCTGCTTTTCCAATCTTCCTGTTTAGCTCAGACTCCAGTGACAGGGTATCAGTGATGGTGGACCCGAGGTACGTAAACTCGTGGACGACCTCTAGCGTGTAATTGTCAATGCTGATTGATGGAGGTTCAGCAACGTCCTGTCCAAGTACGTTTGTCTTCTCTAGGCTGATGGTAAGCCCAAAGTCCTTGCATGCTTTGGAGAACTGACCAAGCAGTTTTTGAAGCTGGCCTTCTGGGTGTGTCACTACAGCAGCGTCATCTGCGAACAGCATGTCTCTAATGAGCACTTCCCACACCTTAGACTTAGCCTTCAGCCTTGCAAGATTAAACAGTTTCCCATCAGATCTTGTGTGCAAAAAGATGCCCTCTGTTGAGGATCCAAAGGCATGCATCAGGAGGAGTGCGAAGAAGATCCCGAACAATGTCGGAGCAAGGACGCATCCTTGTTTGACGCCACTCCTGATGCTGAAGGCATCCGATGATGTGCCGTCATATTGGATGGTTCCTCTCGTGTCTTCATGGAAAGACTGGATCATCTTGAGTAGCCATGGTGGACAGCCTATCTTGTGAAGCAATTTAAACAGTCCATCCCTACTGATCAAGTCAAAAGCCTTGGTCAGGTCGATGAAGGCGACAGAGTGGCTTCCTCTGCTCCCTGCATTTCTCCTGCAGCTGCCTCAGGGAAAAGATCATGTCAGTGGTAGATCTCTCGGCATGGAATCCGCACTGGGATTCAGGATACACCCTCTCAGTGAGCTTCTGGAGTCTGCTGAGGATGACACGAGTGAACAATTTAGGAGGGAGATTCCACAGTAACTGTTGTAGTCACTTCTGTCTCCTTTGTTCTTATACAAGGTTACAATGTTGGCGTCCCGCATATCCTGTGGAACCTCACCCTCTCTCCAGCACAGGCACAGCAGCTCATGTAGGGGTTCCAGGAGTGTGTCCAAGGCACACTTGATTACCTCTAATAGTATACCATCCTGGCCGGGGCCTTTCCTACTGCAATGCTGTTAATAGCTTTCTTCAATTCAACCACAGTTGGTTCCTGGTCTGTAAGGGACAGGGATAATCATAGAATCATAGAATACTAGGACTGGAAGGGACCTTGAGAGGCCATCGAGTCCAGCCCCCTGCCCCAATGGCAGGACCAAGTAATGTCTAAACCATCCCTGATAGACATCTATCTAACCTGTTCTTAAATATCTCCAGCGATGGAGATTCCACAACCTCCCTTGGCAATTTATTCCACTGTTTGACCACACTGACAGTTAGGAACTTTTTCCTAATGTCCAACCTAAACCTCCCTTACTGCAGTTTAAGCCCATTGCCTCTTGTTCTGTCCTCGGAGGCCAAGAAGAACAAGTTTTCTCCCTCCTTCTTATGACACCCTTTTAGATACCTGAAAACCACTATCACATCCCACCCCCAAATCTTCTATTTTCCAAACTAAACAAGCCCAGTTCTTTCAGCCTGTCTTCATAGGTCACATTCTCCAGACCGTTAATCATTCTTGTCGCTCTTGTCTGGACCCTTTCCAATTTCTCCACATCTTTCTTGAACTGCGGTGCCCAGAACTGGACACAATACTCCAGCTGAGGCCTAACCAGTGCAGAGTAGAGTAGAAGAATGACTTCTCGTTTCTTATTCACAACACACCTGTTAATGCATCCCAGAATCAGGTTTGCTCTTTTTGCAATAGCATCACACTGTTAACTCATGTTTAGCTTGTGGTCCACTATAACCCCTAGATCCCTTTCTGCTGTAGTCATTTCTAGACAGTCTCCCCCCATTCTGTACATGTGAAACTGATTGGTCCTTCCTAAGTGGAGAACTTTGCACTTGTCCTTATTAAATTTCATCCTGTTTACCTCAGACCATTTCTCCAATTTATCCAGATCATTTTGAATTATGACCCTATCCTCCAAAGCAGTTGCAACCCCTCCCAGCTTGGTATCATCTGCAAACTTAATACGCGTACTTTCTATGCCAATATCTAAAACATTGATGAAGATATTGAACAGAACCGCTCCTAACACAGACCCTTGCAGAACCCCACTTGTTATACTTTTCCAGCAGGATTGAGAACCATTAAGAACTACTCTCTGGGTACGCTTATCCAGCCATTTATACACCCACCTTATAGTAGACTCACCTAAATTGTATTTGCCTAGTTTTTTTTAACAATATCATGCGAGACCGTATCAAATGCTTTACTAAAGTCTAGGTATACCACACGTACCACTTCTCCCCTATCCACAAGGTTCATTATCCTATCAAAGAAAGCTATCAGATTCATCATCTCCAAGAGAGAATAATTTCTTACTATCACTTGGAAATTATTTTGTGGGTAGGGAGGCAGAGAAAAGGCATTTGCTTTGAAAAAGCGATAGTTTAGAAGCCAGGCACCACAGTTCTTTTTAAATACAAACAGAGATAAAAAAGCCCTCTTTTCTCAATGTAATAGTCACCCTCCACCCCACCCCAGACATGGTCAAAAAAAGAAAAGGTACATCTAGCTAAGACTTGGAAGAAACTAAAGTCAAAATTCATCCCTGTTGAGTGGACCAGCATGAACTATTGAAACACCCATTAACTCATCTTACAGTGATTTACACACAGCAGAGCCAACAGCCACCATGTGCCCCAGCACAAGGTGTGTGGGGGGGGGGAGGGCACCTCCATGCCCCAGAAGGGGAGTGGGCTTGGAAGAAGTGGCAGGGCTGAGGCAGTCAGCCCTTAGTCTCTCCCCATCCAGCACTCAGAATTGCACAGGACAGTGCTTTGGTGGTAATTCAAAGGAGCCCAAGGCTTCAGCAAACCCACTGATGCAGGAGCAGTGGTGGTGGCTGGGAGTTGCAGACCCCTTTGAATTGTTGGGCCCCAGAGCAATTGCCTCCTTTGTCCTGCTATCCCCCGCACCTGCCCCACCTTGGAGGGCCTGTTTACATGGGACTGAAGTCTGACTTCAGATCAATCTCATAACAACTGGATCTAAAACCTAAGAAATGCAACGCAATTACCTCAGGAAGCCTCGTAAAGATACTAAATTTTAGCTGTTCGTTCTTCTCAGAGTTGTCGAGATCTACAAATCAGAGAGGGAAATAAATAACTGGCCAGGGCTTCCAGAATACGGCTTCTTAAATTAACTCAGTAGCAAAATGCATATTAACTTACATTATGCATGCACAACCACCCCTCACCCTTTGAGATAACAGCTCTGAATGCAATTATTCAAACCTACTGGGAACAATTAGAATTTGAAGCATCACCTTTCAAAACCTTAACAATTGTTTCACAATCTTAGCGATAAGATACGGTGTACTGTATACATTTGAATCTATTTTCTTTCGTCCGCTGGGTGTGAATTGTGTTACAGGTTTGAGTACGGCAGCATAACTGATGTAGGTAGGTTATAATGTGGTACAGTAGACTTTCAAAAATTACCAACAGTAAAGTTACAAACCGACCAGTCAACAACACACCTTATTTGGAACTGGAAGTACAGTCAGGCAACAGGGAGTTGGTGAAGGGGGAGCAAATAGAAAACAGTACTGTAGTGTTAAATGTAAACCACTAAACTAAAATAAAGTATCATTTTTCTGTAAAGTTCCAAAGATATATTGAGCCGACGTTCAATTATAAACTTTTACAAAAAACAACCACAGTGTTTGCATCTCTGAACAAAACATTTCAGAGTTCTGAACAGCCTCCACTCCTAATGCGCTTGTAACCCTGAGGTTCTCTTCTACTGCTGTGTGTCAATTACTGATTCAGATAAACTGACTTACGCAAGGTAGTTCCTTAGAGCTAAAAGGGCAATGAGCACAGCTGTGGTCAGAAATTGGTTTATGATGCCACAAGCTGATTTCATGAAGACATTGGCTTTAGGAACAACTGCAAAAAGTTCGTCCTATGCCAAAAAACATGGTGACTGGTGCATATGAGACGTGACTGTGCAAAATACAATTTTCATATGCTGCAGTATATATTATTTCTCATTTTAAAATATTTACAAAGCATATCTGAAATAATGGGGGGGGGGTTCGCCTACATACTCTACAGCCTAATGAAAACAACCGCTGTAGAGGCATAACAGCATATTTAAAAAGTTCTTTATAGCAGAATTGTCTTAAACTCCTGAATGCTAGATTTTTTGTTTTTGAAAAGACTTTATTGCATTGTGCAGAATCTCAGGACATACCACTAAAGCCAGCACCAAAAGCATTTTGTCTTTTATATAAATCTCAGGAAAGCTGCTGGAGCAAGCTAACCCTGTTATTCTGACAGCAGGGGTCTTTTTTCAAATGTAGCTAAAGCCTATGAAAGTCATTCATGTTAATGTTTCTGTAAATTTCCTAATTAAAAATTAAACAAAGATTTGTGTCGTCATCTGCTGAAATTCTCACACTGGACATTTCATGGTCTATCACATCAGGGATGGTGTTATGCAGGCTCTGCCCAGTTTTGTCCTCTAGAACAGCTGTGCAACTTCAAAGCAGCTCCACAGGAATAACTTCCAACAATAACTTTCAATTTTAAGTGCAGAACTGAACTTTTGTCCCTTGTATTTTTCCTCTCTGTGCCATAAGGGCAAGAAAAAAAAAAACCTTTTAAAAGCAGAAGCCAATTGTGCAAACAGCCATGGGAGTGACTTTGAAATGTGCAAAGCAGATTACACTCTGTAACAAATCCAAAGTGTCTACTAATAATCTTCTGTACCTTTCAAAAGTTTTGTAGCACATATTTCAGTCAGCTGTAAGACTCCATTATCAATGTAATGCAGCAGAGTATGCAAAGGCAGACATCTAACTCCAAGCTCCATGTGCAAAGTATGAAAACCTGCAAAGGAAGGACCATTAGTTTGCAATACAAACAGTTTTGTGCAAAGTCTACAATTATAGCCATGCCATCCACAGCACTAAAGCTTAGTTAATAACAAAAGTTCCTTTACTAACACACACACACATTTTTATTTGTGGGAGAAGAGGAAGAATTTATCAACACCTGCCATAAAAAGTTAGTCTTCAAGTTATTGAACATGTGCAGCCTCTGCAATGGTGTTCAGTTACAGCTTATTACATCAGTTTGAAGATTAAGCTAACAATCAGTTCAAATTACTATTATGTTACAATACAATAAAAACCCTTTTTTCCTCCTTGATGGATTTTTAGCTTACAATATGAAACTGCTGAGTGTCTGTGACTTTAAGCACACTCTGGAAGGAACAGGAAATGGAACTGAGAGGTCTGGACACATGCCATACAACAGTTAATTTATTTAAAAATATTTTAATCCACAGAAGAATATTAAGCATTCTATTAATTGTTTGTTTGCATTTAAAATTTTGTGCGTTTGTCTTTTTGTGCCCTTGCAATTAAGCAAGAAATAAATCTCCATCTGCTTAGTATCCATGTTCTAGCACAGCATGAATGGGCACCAACCAGCACAAAAATGGCATCAGTATTGAGATTCATGTTTCTGAACTAAGATTCTGACCTTTTCCCCCCAGCATGTGTTACACACATACTTTGGTTCCACAACTAACAATATGATGGTAATAAGCCAAGTCTTTCTGCAAAAACAAACATTCTTAACAGGCTTAAAATCCAGACCAAATCTATCAGATGTCTGCAAACCCCTTACTGCTTTGGCAAATTAAGCAACAGCATGCGATTTACAAAAATGTAAAACGATAATTAGTGTTAAGTTCTTCCTAAAATTTAAAAGGAAAGTGCTTTGAAAAATTGCATGGGGGCATTATCAGAAACTTTTAGTAACAGTGTCTAGCACCATCAAAAGAAAACCTGGTACCTTTTCATTACATCCTTAGTTGCATTCATTTCTTAAGCCAAACTCCTTTCTAATTTAGCAAATCAGTTTATTGTGAGCCCTTTAATATATTCCCCAAATCACCAACAGACTGAACAGCAACTTCAAGGTGCCTTGTAGCATTCTCCTCCTTCATGTTTAACTAAGTCAACATTTTTCTATCTTTTCTGTCCTTTCTTCCTTATGTCCCCAAGTGAGATGTCAGCTCATCTGAAAGCGGGGTGTGTGCGCGCGTGCACGCATCCGCACATGCTTCTTAGGATCATCTTCCCTAACAGATCAAGATTACATTAACATGATGTTTGTACTCCAGAAGCCTAAAAAGCCATTCACACTATTTCAAAGTCAAAGTTTCCAACTAAGCAAAACAAGAGAGTCATTCAGTTCCAGCAGGGCCAACAGCACCGCAGGCCCCAGGCAAGGTGGGAGATGCGCGTGGCTCCACATCCCAGAAGGAGCAGGTCCAATGGCACAAGAGGCAGGGCCTAGGATATTCAGCTCTCAGTGCTGCCCTGACTGCGGTGCTGGGCCCCCTACACCTTTTACCAGAAGATATATAACTCAGATGTCTAAGGCTATGTCTACACTAGAGGGTTTTGTCGACAAAACCCCTGGAGCATCCACATACCCAATTTTTTCTGTTGACAGTAAAGCGACAGAATGCTGCACTTTTGTCAAAAGCTTTCTGCTGCTCCCCCACAAGGCAGAACGTGTCTGTCGACAGAATCTGTTGACAGAAAGCCAGTCTGGATGTTCTGGGGCCCTCTGTCAACAGACAAGGCTTCTGGGATACCAGGCAGCCCTGACTGCTGTGCTTCTGGTTGGCTGGTGTGCTGAGAGTGCAGCCAGCAGTCTGGCTGCTTTTTGTTGACAGAGCAGATTGCTCTTTTGATCTGGTTGGCCGACTGGCCACAATCTGGATCACTCTAGTGTAGACATAGCCTAAATGATAGCTATGCACCAGTTCTGGCAGTGTCAGGCCTCTATATAATGGTGGTAAGAGTGTTCCCCACCTTGGTGATTGATACCTGCCATGTTGCCTGTGAATATTTTGATTACTTTGTGATAGATTAGGGGTTGGGTTAGGAAAATGGCTCTTCGCAGTCCCTTTAGTTCTAGAACGTTTATAGGGAGGTGTGATTCTTGTATTGCCCAATGGCCAAGTATTGAGTGCTGCGGCTTGTGAGCTCCCCATTCTTCCAGGGACGCATCCATAGTTATTGTAACTGCTGTGTTGGGCAGTTTGAAAGTAATGCCTGTATTTACATTTCACAGGTCTAGCTACCATTTAAGGGAAGCTTTTACTCTGAGGGGTAGGCTTAACTTTTTGTTCATGGAGTTCTTGTTTGGCCTGTATGTACCCTGGAGCCATCCTCGCAGGTGTTGCATATGTAATCTTGCATGTTTGACCATAAATGTTGTGGTGGAAATGTGTCCCAAAAGCTGTTGGGACTGTCTTGCTGTGATCTTAGGGCTTTGCATGATGGTGGTGATTATATCAATTAATGCTAGAAAATGAAGTGGCAGTAGCTTTACCCTGGCTTGGTTTGTGTCTAAGTCTATGAAATTCAGCTGTTGGGAAGTTGACAGTGGAGATGTTTTTTATTTATTTGAAACCCTATCTTGCTTAAGAATCTGGTGGTGGTTTGGGTTGTGGCTATTACCTCCTTCTGTGAAGACAATCCTACGAAGCAATTGTTGAGATAAGGAAATATTTGATACCCCACTTGCACACGTGGGCTGCTGAGACCGCAAATACTTTGCAAAAACTCTGGGTGCTGTTGTGCGCGTGAAGGCGAGGATTCAGTATTGGTAGTATCTTTCTCCCAGCGTGAATCTGAGAAATCTCCTTTTCGCAGTAATGGGATAATGCTCACCAGTGTCACTATTTTGAAATGCTCACACTGGATGTATTTGTTTAACCAGCATAGATCCAGAATAGGTCTCCATCCACCATATTTTTGGAGTGAGAAAATATTCGGAATAAAACACCTTCCCCTGTATTGAGGTGGTACCTCTTCTATTGCTTCTTTGTGTAACACAGGGAAGACTTCCTGTTGTAAAAAGGTCTCATACAATGGGTCCCTGAATAGGGATAGGGAAGGTGGGTTGGATAGGAGCTTGGACGCAAAGGGGATGGAGTATCCCGTGCTGATAATTTCCAGAACCCACCTGTCAGGTGTAATACTGTGCCGAATAGAGTAAGAGGGAAGTCAGTGGTAAAAACACTGGATTATTGTAAAATGTTAATTTGGCAGATCTGTTGAACACTTGACTAATGGTTCAAAATGAGTGATGGGATGTGGATGGCTGTTAAGTGGATCATTGGTCATGGGGTTGTCAGTATCTGGGTTGCCTCTATCTCCATCATTCGCAGGATTTTGTTGGTTGTGAATATGGTACCTGATGGAAGTGTGGAGTGTATGAGCATTCATGTTTCCTCTTGGGTTGTGGTGTGTACATACCTGGAGCCTTTAGGATAGCACAGAAGTCCTTTAGAGTGTGTAGTGGAGGTATCAGTAGAATCTGCAAAGCATTTTTGATTCTCAAAGAGAAGGTCTTCAATTATGCTTTGTATTACCTTAAGGAAACTGAAGAGATGGAGCCAGGAATTCCTACATTTCATGACTGCTGTTGCCAGCGAGCAAACTGCTGTGTCTGCCAAATCTAATGATGCTTGAAGGGCTGTTTGTGCTATGAGCCAGCCCTCTGCTAAATTAAGCTTGAACTGTTCTCGTTCTTCTGGCAAGTTTTCAATAAAGATTTTCATCTTCTCAAATACGTTCTAAGTATATTTGGCAAGGAGCGTGGAATAACTAGCAATTCAGAATTGCAGAGATGCTGATGAATAGGAATTTCTTCCCAGGCGGTCTAATCTCTTCCAGACTTTGTCCTACAGGGTGGACCAGAATTGGGTTTGTTTGCTGCTGTGACATATAGCCTCTACCACAAGAGAGTTTGGGATGGGATGGGTAAATAAAAATTCTGCTCCTTTTGCTGGTACATAGTACTTCCTATCAGCTCTCTTGGTGGCACATGGTACTGAGGCAGGTGTTTGTCATATTTCATTTACAGGGTCCATGATGGTCTCATTAGTGGGGAAGGCTACCCTGTCAGAAGAGGAGGTGTGTAAAATGTTGGTAAGTTTGTGTTGTGCCTCTGGTAGCCCTAATGAGTCTGCCACCCATTTAAAACACGACTTGAAATCATTCTCTGAGCGGCATTATTGTCTTGTTTGGTAATGATGGTGATGGTGATGGTGATGACGATATATGAGAATGCTGGACATTTTCCTGTTCAAATCCGTCTTCCTGTTCCTCCAATCCTTCTCCAGTTCTGCAAGGGTGGGAGGTGATGGAAAGGATAGTTAAGCGGGTTGCGGTGTGACCATTTTGGGAATAGTGTGAAGTTGTGGTCAGTACAGAGACAGTATGACCATGGTGGTGATACCGGTACCAAAGGCGTCCAGGGATGTGGCGACCATTGCTGCTCTGGTACCAGTGGAAGTTGTGATGGCTGTTTGGGGGGACTGTGTCTAAGTGCACATGGTGCCAGTTCCAGCTCTTCTTCTTCATCTGACACGTATGATGGTACTGAACGCACAGGTGTGGTAATTATGCTCAGTGCCTTGCACAGTGTTGTCGGTACTGAAGAGCAATGCTCCAAGTACTGAAGTGAATGCTGGGGCTGAGTGGGTTGTTACAGGTGGAGGTACTGTAAAGGTCAGTCTGGGGGTGTGCAATGCCATCGGTACTGGGGCTCATGACAATGTTGGTACCAGGGGAGCCTGAGAAGTTCACATCTGTGCTGATGTGGTCTGTGATGTGCACCACAGGGAGGGATAGGCTTGTCTTCAGCCTTTTCCCCTGGGCCCATCTGTATACCTGATGGGCCTGGTACCTCAAGGTCTGGAGCGGAAAGTGCTGTCAGGAGCAAGACTGTCCTTCTGCCCAGAGAACACTTTTTTTCTTAAGCTGCTCTCTGTGGGGCAAGGCAGAAAGCCTACGTTTGGTTGCCTGCTTTGTTTCTGAAGGTCCTTAGTCAGAGGCTGCTGCTGGGGACCTGAACACCAGATCTGAAGCTGATCTAAGTGACTCCTCCATCAGGAACACCTTAAATTGAAGATTGCTGGCTTTTAAGGTCTCACTGATAATATTTTACAGTGGCCACATTTTTAATGTACTTGTGTCTTGCCCAGGCAACAGATGCCTTGTGCATGGCCATCTGAGATTGGAATAGATAGTCAACACACAGAGCGCCATTTCACTCTTGGGGAGCCAGGCACAACTGCTCGTTCGAGGCGCCAAGCAGCACTGAGAGGGAAAAAGAAAGGCCTTTTTCTAAAAACAAAGAAAAAATGTCAGTATAGTCCAAGGATCTGCAACCTACGGTTCTTTAAGGAATTCTTTGGGGCTCCCAATGCTATAATTGCAAAGTAAAAAGACCAAAAAACGAAAAACCCAACCCTCCTGAGTATGTTCGATAAACAGTGAATGTCTTAAAACCCAAAAATGAACAACTCATATCTGAATAGCAAACAATGTGTGATCTTAAAAAGTTGGATTACTTCCCCTAGCATTCTCCAAAAAGAGAGAGCGTTCAGGATTAAAAGTCAGGAAGACAGCAGTACAAACGCACACAAAGTGTGAAGAAACAAAAAGTTTGTGAACATCCTGCAGTAAGCATGTATCACATTACAAATCACTGTGCATTTGCTGTTCTTAAAGTAGATACAGTTAGACCATATTTATTAAGGACTGCCTCATATTCACATGCACTGTGACACTTGAATTACTGATTTTTTTTTTCAAACCAAATTGGGGAAAAAATGGCTGTTCTTGCTATTTTGGCTGCCAACCCTGGGTATAGTCAATAAAGCGTAGTGGTTGAAGTAGGAATGAATTCAGAGACTAGAGTAGGAAAATAAGGTTGAAAAAAAATGAGTGAAGCTCAGAGCTGCTGAAGTTCTGACCTAAGCCAAGAGCAGTAGAGAAGGAACTGAAGGATGGCAGGTAATGGCTAACGGCTGGCACAGGCACGAGCAGCATACCATGCATATGCCACCACCAGGGTACTGCTGCTGAAAAATCTCTGATAAGCACAGGACATCAAAAAATACACATAGGACAGTCCTCAGAGAAGAACAAAAGCTGGACCTGATGCATCTAATGAAGAGTCTCAGCATCTAAAAGAGCCGGGTTGGTTTAGAAGATTGGTAATGATATACAGTGCCTTCACATTACTGGTTCAAGTTTCCGGCCCCGGTGTTCATGAGCAGTTACTATGTCTTGTAAACCTCTCAGTCTCCAGAGCTCAAAGACTGCACAGGCACAGAAACATAGGCCCCCTGATAGTGCAAATTGTTTCACATAAGCAGACACTTAAGCTGCAGTCAATGGGCATTTCCATGGGCACAGGGCTCACCCTAGGGGACAGATGCAGGATCAGGGTCTCTACTCCAGCCTCACAAGAGATGAAATGCATTAGCAGGTCAGCAGGAAGCAATCAGGACGTTAAAGGTTAACAAGTAAGACTTAACCGATGGAGGCTTACCAGTTATAGTTAACTGGTGGGAGCTGGAGCAACTCCCTGTCTGCCATGGGTTGGGGGCTGCTCCACTCCTGTGGGGCCCACAGTGGGCTCAGGCATGCCATGGGCAGGTGTGCTCCGAACTGGCTGGAGCAGCCCCCATACATGGTGGGGGGGGGGATAGCACACACACACACAGCTATACCCTCTCTTTTAACTGGTTAACCAGTTAAACTTCAGGTTTAACCAGTTAACTAATTAAACTGGATTCTACATCCCTAGAAGAAAGAGATTTTGCACTGGATGTTGTTTACCTTGGTAACCCTTGAAACTGAAAATTCAACCCAGCTACTTCTGAAACTAAGAATTCTTTAAAAAAAGGAGGAGAAAAAACCCTCCACTCTGGGTGATGCTTTCCCACAGAATTGAGCCGGTGCTTGGAAGTGAAGCGTTTCAAAAACTGTGTAATTTATAGTCCTTGTTGTGACTATTGACATTTATGTCACAGCAGGTGTTTATAGAGAGCTCTTCCCCACACAGCTGTACTGAGTCCGTTTCAGGCCTGCCAAAGTTAAGCCAGCATGCACTCACTGTAAATGATATTTGTTTGGCAGAAATTCAAAACAATGCTCTGATTCTCCAGAGTAGAACAAAACAGAAAAACAAAAAAAGGAAATGGACAGATCCAGTGGCACAGGGCTTACCGGGAGGCAGGGGCATACACATTCCACTTGCAGCTTCCAGAATCCGACTCATCATGTGGAAAGCTGCAAACTCTGCTGCACTTCCTCGCTCATCCCTGCATTTAATACAACAGACTCTGAGAAGGCAAAGACTGCAAACTCCCCAGATGGCTTAATCAATTTGTTTCATGGTTAAATGAACGCATCTTAAACAGAAGGAATTCAGAGCCCTGAGATACCATCTCGGTTTATTTAAGAGTAAAAGTTACTGGATTCTAGTCATGTTCAACAATATGAAATGTGGTTGTACATCATCTGTATGGAGCCCTCTGCTCACAGCATACACACAAGAGTCACTGCCATTAAACAATGAAATACAACTTTTTTAAACTAAAGTACCTAAAGTTAGCTGCTTACTCTCCATAGATACTTGCACAGGGATGTAAGGGGCCTGGTTTCTCAGCACCCACAATACAGCCTCAAAGAAAGGTAGCTCGGTGTGCCTTTTCTTGATGTACATCTCCCCTCCTCCCTCGCAATCAGTTGAAGCTGTCTACTACAGCCTCCCTTGTGCTGGGTTTTCAGTCAGGCGTTAACAACACAAATACTACAAAAACCAAGCATGGCAAGATGGACTTGGCAAAACTATTTTGCCAAATTCTATAAAATTTGCTGAGGGTTAGTGGAAAACTCTCACTTACAAGCAGAGAACGCAGGACTGAAGATTATATTTCCTCCAAATAGCTTCCATTATTCGACAGATTAGATCCAGCTAGAACAAAAGGAGATATATAGGCGGTCTTGTGGGGAAGGCTATTCACGTCTGCCAGCATCTGGAACACCAGTTCACACTATAACAGCACATGGATTTTAGGACTCCTGATTATTCCAAAGAGGACTTCAGCTTTTCCCATCACTTTTCCAGCATCTGAGGTGGGAGAGCTGCCTCCTCTAATCAAGGCATCTCTTATGCACAAGGAAGCCTGAAACTAAATTCACCAGTGTCCCTACAGTGCGCCCAGCCAAGCCAGCCAACACACATTACAGTAAACCCTTGATTTAACAGACTAATAAGTGTCCCTTATTCCCGAACGTCCATTAAATACAAACGTTTACTGCTCACCCACCCCTGCCAGGCTCTCCCGGCCCCACCCCAAACGAAAAAAAAAAAACCCCACAAAAACAAAAAAAAAAAAAATCAAACCAAACCAAACCAAAGCCCCTCACCCCTGCCACTTACCAGAGCTGCCACCACTCAAGGAGCCGCTGGACCATGCTGGCATGGCAGGAGGAGCCGCTGTGTGGCCTAGAGGGGCTGCCACTGGAGCTACCACGCGCTCCTCCCACCAGGGGTGGGACAAAACATATGTGCGTGCCGGTCTTCCCGTGTATATGCCCCACCCCTGGTGGGAGGAGCGTGTGGCAACGCCAGTGGAGGAGGTGGCGGCTCCTCCAGGCTGCAGCAGTGGTAAGTCTCAACTTTACGGACCCCAGCAGACTTCAGGAATGGGGGTGGGTGGTGGGGACAGCTGCTGCTCCTGAAGTCCACTAAAATCGAGGGTTTACTGTGTCTAACTACAAAGAGATGTGAAAGGACTGACTGTGAGGCAAATCGAAATGTAATGGCTGCCTGAGTGGGCCTTTTGATGGGGGAAGGGCTCAAAGGCCGATTCCAGCTGACTAAAGTTAAAAGCAGTGGGCTGTTCAACTTGCTGCACAAGGGGAAGAAGGACAGACCACAAACTTGCTGCCCGCAAGCTGCAGACTCACCAAGCCTGGGACATGTGAGCTCTTCTCACTTCACAACCCCAGTTCAGTCTCTTATCTGATTTCCAACACCCAAACACAAGTGTGCAGCCCATACACACTTTTTCCTATGTTCCCTGGCTGACCTGAAGCTCAGAGCTACTGGCCAGGTCCTAGTCTCACTCACCTCTGACCTCTCTAAGCGTCTGCAACCAAAGGAGAACCTGTCCTGTTTGAGAATGTTCAAAGGACTCCCTAAACATGCCCAATGCTGCGTGGACTTCTGGCCTCATCCAAGAGCTCAGCTGCCATGATGCTGTTTGGAATAAGCTCTTTAATGTTAAATGAGAAGTGCTTCAACAGCTCAACACCATCACAAGCATTTGGCATGTCTCTGATGTCAGGAATATGGAAGCAGGATTTTGAGGAATGTGTTCTTTAGAGATCATTTCCATGGAAGGGGAAGAGCTTCAGGTGTGTAGATGCAAATTTATAGTCGTTTTCTCTGCAAGACCTGCTGGGTAGCACATGAAGTAGAGCGTTTCACCTATCATGAACAACGAGGTGCTGCAAAGTCACAACTTATGTTATCACCCAGTGTACGAATTGTGGAATATCATCAATCCTTGAAATTATTATGGGGATACAGAGTTGCCACTGTGTGAGATGTGGATCACAGGGGGCTTCCCTCAGCAGTGCTCTGTGGAGCAGAAGCTGGGAGGAGGTATTGGCTGAAGTAGTGGGGAGCCTTCTGGCCCTGCGGCCATAAGACTGGTTTGACTAGGTGTTCTCCCACTGTTCAAAGACAGAACTAAATCCCAGACCAATACTGGGGTCTGTAGTTATTCTGTGAGAAGCCACCCTGGTGGCTACTGACAGTCTTATGGCTAGGCCCAGAGCTAAAGCCATGGAGAGCTGAAATCACAGGGTTTTACCTCGCGCCAAACCCACAAAACAGTGGACAAGTGGCTGGAAAGGGGTGGTGAATGGAGCGCAGTAGGCAAGTGGCTGACAAGGGATGCAGCAGGAAAGGGGACGGCAAGCAGCAGCAGGTGGACAGGGTGTAGCCAGACAGCCAGCCCCCTCTCAGACCAGCATTGCTGGGAAAACAAGGGAGCCAAAACAACAGGGCACTTAACATAAATTCCAGCACAGCCTTTGAAGCTGTGAGAAAGCACAGGTGTGCTGCTACAATGTGCCTCTGGGAACATATACAACGATTAGGCTCACAGCAGACAGAGAAGCTGTGACAGACATGGCTCTTAGCCCCTACTAAATAACGTGATGCACACACACACCAACATCCTAGGTGGGAAAATATTTACCCTAATAAAAGGAATGTCCAGTAGTCAAAACTTATTGTTTCTCTCTCTTGCAAGTGTAAACTACTCTTGCGAGAGCTGGTGTCACCCAGACAGACCAGCCCCAATTTGGCATAAGAAAGGAGAAAGAGAATAAAGGAGTACAGAGGTATAAGTATGGGACCTACAGCACCATGATTTTTGAGTGCTTTTCACTATCTATCTGCTGGTCAGATAAGTGACAGCCTCCCAAGGCTTCTGCAGCTAAAAGGGTCCCTAAGCCTTGTCCCTTATTCGTCTTTCTGCGGAATTGAGTGACCGATCCTGGCTTGGCACCGCTGGAATCGAGAGATGCAAGGAGAGTAAGAAGCACCCACACCTGATCTTCTATCTTTAGTGTACACATATTTTGAAATAGAGCTCTATACTTTGTTTTCTTTCTTTGGGATCGTGGCTTCAGTTTTGTAACTTGTTTGTGTGTGTAACATCTATACATTTAAATAAGTAGGCACTAGCAATTTTGTAACCACATGATTAGAATCTAGTTTAATAAATTTTGGCAACCGTTTGTGCATAAGCCTGACTAGTTTCTCTGGGTTACTGTAAAGCAGCCAACACAATTAAAGAACCTCAGCCATTTTGGCTATAAAGCCTGGCCATTAGGTGAGAGTACTAAGAGCCTTGCGTTGAGTTGTGCCGCCTCCACGGGGCAAACTCTTGGGGTGCCTGTCAGTCAATCCTGACTGCCCGCCGCGAAGGGACAGTGTGTCCTAGCGGTTAAAGTCACGGGTGTGGAAAGGCTCTTAGTGCTGCCATTGGGGCACCTGTCAGTCAGTGTTGACTGCCCACTGCGAAGGGGCTCTGAGCTCTAGCAGTTAAAGTCACGGGTGTTTAGGACCTTGGGGCATCTGTCAGCCTGGCCCGGGCTGCCCGCCGCAAAGAGACAGTGAGTCCTAGCGGTTAAAGTCACGGATGGTATAAAACGGGCATAGCTGGCACCTCACCAAACATCCTTGGCCATCGGCTAACAGAGGGCAAGCAGAAGGCAAGTGATCCTGCCCCGGTGTGGCAAGAGCCTCCACGCTGAGGTACATGTAAACTCTGGGTTGGTAAGGACTGGACTGCACTGTGAGTGGAGAGCTGAAGCGGAGGTACACTCTATCATCGGGGGTGTGCAGATAAAGAGCTCTAAGCAAGGGACTTGGCTCAGCAGACCCTGGGGACAGTGCCTTGCTCAATGGGATTTACCTGTCCTTTGTTTAGTCATACTGCACGTGCCACTGTGTAAATATATATTAGGCTACTGTTATTAAACAAGCTGTTTCCATCTCAGACTCTGTGCTTGTAGGAGGGGAAGAACTGCCTTTACAGGCACCCAGCAGGTGGGGCGAGTTTGTCCTAGGTTACTGGGTGGCAGCTTGAGCTGGTTAGATTTCATTATTGATGGACTCCCCTACGAACTGAACCAAGCCCTTCTGGAAGTCAGCTGCCATTCATAGAAGGGTTACACTTAGGCCATTTATCTTCAGTGGCTTAAAATGCTTTAGAAACACTAGTTTGGAGTGATTAACTGCATACTCCTAAGGCAAATATCATCCCTTGTGTTCCTAGGAAGTATATGAAGGCACAGAGAAGTTAAAGTTTGCTTCCCCAAGGTAAAGTGATTACATCATTGCACAAGCCAGAAAACTCTGAATAACATTCCAATATTCCCCAACCTCAAAACTTTTTGGATTAGATAAAAAATTCCAGCTAAAATATTGCAGAGTTCCAGGAAATAAAAGTGACTTCCAATTTTTCAGCGTGAGCCAGAAAAACCACACCTCTTCTCTGGAAATACTTCTATTTCTGGTCCAGTAAGTAACAGAGTGCATAGTCCAACTATAGTCTAGCTGCAGTTGCAGTTTTAGCTGTATCTGAAGATCAGCAGGCAGTAGGGAAGAGAAGTTTCTAAAGGAGTTCCCAACAATTATGCCTCTGTCATTTGCTATTCCTCTACCTACATGAAGTAATTGGTTGACTGTAGGGACTTGGTAGAGTTTGAGAACACACAGTCTGTCTACCCACTTCAGAAAAATTACAGTTTGCAGCTATAAACTGTTTCCATTATAATGATGTAACTGAGTTTAGAGTGTGTGCAAATCACCTCAGAGTCCCTTCTGTGCTGTACAAAGACGATCCCTGCCTCACACAGTTCCTGCAATAAAATACACAAGACAAAGGGTGGTGGAAAAGGAAGCCCTCTTGTTTTCCAGATGGGAAACCAACTGACCTATCCATGGTCACGTGGTGAGTGTGAGACAGAACAAGACTTGAATATTAATCCACCTAATTAACCACAAGAACATTGTCCAGGTCAGTAAGAATGAACTGAAACATGGAGTAGAAACTGGTAGAGTAGTAGTTTTAAGTGTACTAAGAGATGAAGCTTCTGAACTAGAGAAAATCTGGATAAAAACATAAGGGCTGTGTCTACACTACCTCCCTACTTCGAAGGGAGCACGGTAATAGGGTGTTGGGAGATTATTAATGAAGCGCTGCACTGCATATGCGGCACTTCATTAAGCTAATTCTCCCCTGCAGCAACTCCGAAGTGTTAAACTTCGAAGTCCCGGCTTGTGTGTAGTGCAGCACTTCATTAATAATCTCCCGACACCTTACTTACCATGCTCCCTTCAAAGCAGGGAGCTAGTGTAGACAAGCCCAAAATTTTGAGGAGTAAAGGGACTTCAAAGTTGCCCAGGCACTTTGAAGTACCAGCAGGTTAGTCACAGCTACATGCGAACCGGCACTTGGAAGTTTAACTTTGAACTTGCTGTGGGGGAGAATTAGCTTAAAGAAGTGCTGCATATGCAGCACAGCACTTCATTAATAATCTCCTGACACCCTACTTACCATCTTCCCTATGAAGTAGGGAGGTACTGTAGACAAGCCCAAGTAGCAAAATGGCTAAGACCAGCCAAGACTACAGGGATGGAGTTAGTATTTTCTGGAGCTCTTATGTCACTTAAGAATGCTTACGCCTTACTGTCCAAGATACTGACGTTCTCAGAGCTATGGCTTGTCTAAGGTACTTCTAGGATGATCCAGGAATGCCCAAGAACACAACTAAACCAATTTTTCATTATTTCCTGCTCAGCTGCTTCCTGCTCTCTCATACTTCGCTAAGATTACATTGAAGAATGTTGATAAGAGACCAAAACATGGGACATGAGAAAATTAAAGATGTTATGAATTTAATGAGAACTCCCAGCCAGGATGTGGGGAAATGCAAGTCTAGTGACAGACATCTAAAAGAATGGGCATCTTGCTTTGCTTATGAAAACTTTGTGTAGTTTCTGTTAAGGCACCTACAAAAATGGAAACCTATAAATTGCTTATGAAGAGCATTCTTGCTTTAGTGACATTAAAAGAGGAAAATGCATCAACGAGTTTGTTATTAAATAGTGGGGTTTATATGGAATTCTCCATTTAAATGGACTTGTTTTGCCAGAAAGTTTGGCAGAACAGTGCTAACTAAGCACTCTAATATCAAGAAGTTCTTGTCTTTGTTTACACTATGAGGTAACACATCAGAATCAGAACACAGTGGTGAAAGACGAAATGCATTCCAACTGTACTTTAAGCGTCAAGCATCCATGCTGCAAGGAACTGTATAATTCTTATTTTAACACTAAGTTTTCTTCTCCAATATTTCTTCTTATTGTAGACAGACAGCTCTAAAAATAGATACTTGTTACTGAACGAGCTATGCACAAGACAGAAAAAGGCAGCTCTTAGCCAGAGACAGTTATCTAAAACTCCTAGCCCCAATAGTAACTTACATTTGTCAAATAAGGGGAAAAAAACTAACCAGTTTTGAAACATAGTCCAGCACTATTTGATCAATCTTCTTTTTTCCTATGTATTGTAAATGTCTGATAAGGTGATCTTTCAGCTGAGCAACCATCTGGAAAAGGAAATCAGTCATTTAGGAGCTTTCGTGACATTCGAGCAGAGCCAAGTCCCAATTCACATGAACTAGCACAAATATTTTCTGTCTCTGTCAAGCAGATATGATTCACACTGAGATGACTGGCTATCACATATGTCGGCAAAAGAAAAGAGAGTGATATTAAATAGCCAAAATTGTAACTTAGTATAGCTCTAGCTCGATGGACCATTGAGCGTTAACACGAGGTTATCAGTTATCCCTGGACTCACACTTTGCTGCTTAACAGAAGAAATCTTGCACATCTAAATCTTTAAGCTCTACTATGTCACTTTGACTACATACATCACAACACACGGCTACAACTTCTACAGTTTGAACTGCCCTCATCTGGCACCAGTCTGGTTCCAAGGGTGCTGGACGAGAGACAGGAGGTCAATATTGTCTAGCATATTGCCAGCACTTCCACTGTTTACTGGGCTCTCACAAGACATTTATGGGTAAATTAGAGCTAAATAACACAAAGCCAGGACTCGTGGTTGTAAACAAACTTTATGGAACCATGGGAGACTTGGCCACATCCATGATAAGTGGTAGTCCAGCTAACTAAAAATCATGCTGGATTATGGATGTTGCCAGACAAGAGAGTACTGTATTAGAGAGGCTCAACCTGTGCACATTCCTTCTCCTGGAAGGAAGGAAGATGCTTAAGTAGTCCAGTTCTCATCATTCAACTTTAGGTGGTAGAGAAAGTAGCAGTAGGATTTGGGTGAAAAGGCAAAGCTGAGAGCAGAATCCAAAATGAGTTTCAGATTCTGAGTGGCAGAGAACAGGAGAGGTGCTGTTTCAGAGGAGGCAATAGGAGTTTAGTTCCAGCCACAGTGATTTTAAACTGGGCACAGAAATATGCAGGAGTAGATTTCCAACAGATTGACTAAAATGTGGGACTGGATGGAGGGGGCCAGAACAGAGGAAGCTATATGAGATCACCCAGTGAAAAAGATGTAAAGGAGGAGGTAACCAAAGGCTCGAGACAGTGATGTTACAGGTGAGGTAGAGGACAGGTGAGAAACCAAGGAGAAAGTGGAAAGGTGTTGAGTGGGAAGCAGGAAGGAAAATGATCTCCTCTTTTAAAGTCATGCAGATCTTGCAAAGAAGTTGGGCATGGGCAAAGTATTACAAGAAAGTTAAAACTTGAAAGTGAGGCTGTGTCTACTATGAGATGATTTCAAATTTAAGGCCATTAACTCGATATTACCACGTGACTGTCTCAACTGTAAATACCACTAGCTTGAGTTAGGGAGCACTAATATTGAGATTACAATATCGTCGTTACCTGATGGATGTAGCGTCAAGATCGAACTCAGAAGTTCAATTAAAGGCCAGTGTAGAAGGGCCACATCTTAAAATCAAATTTATTAGCCCCCAGAGGTGTCCCATACGTAACCCACAATGCCCCTCAGTTCTCCACTCTGGCTGCTGCTCTCCAGGTGTGCAGTAATTAAGTAACAGGAAGACCCTCAATTTCAAGTCAGGACCAGGAAGCCTGTGGCTGTGGGATCATGTTTGTATGAGAGCCTGAAAAATGTCTTTCCTTCTTTGCTATTAGTGCTGTGAGCGCATTGACCCATTACAAACTGCCCCTGCAGGAAGTTCATGGTTCTGTCTCTATGCTTGGCATTTTTTTCTGCCCTGCCTGGCACCAGCCACTGCTCCGCCACATCCCATGGCAACAAGGCTGTTGTGGGGGGTGGGGTTGTGCTTGCATAACAGGGTGAGAAACTTCTCAGCGGTTTACATATATACACGACCCCGACCCTGCCCCACAGGCGCCACGCTGTCTGGGTCTTTCCTGCACTCTGCCACATCACACTGAATAGCCCCCAACCCAGTAAAAGGACGTGCCTGCCGTTTGGTGCTGACAATGCTGCCAGGCAGCACCATGTCCTGAATTGCGTGCATTTCAGGCTCCAAGGGCAGGAAAGAATTTCAGAGGCTTGCAGCTGCCGGGGGGGAGTCTCCCACAGCAACTAAGATACCTGAAGTGGGGAATACTTCAACTGGCCCCCCACTGAACCCTCCCTCCCCCATGCACCTAGCAACTGGAACTCCACCAAAAATATGTTCACAGGCTTGATGTCACTGGGGAAAGTCTCCCCCAGCAGGACAGAATTTCGGGGGCTTGCAGCTGCCAAGGGGGGGCCAGTCTTTCCCAGTGACTATGATATTTGGGGGCTTGCTGCTGCTCGGGGAAGTCTCCCTTGGTGACTGAGACATTTGGGGGCTTGCAGCCACTGGGGGGGAACTCTGCCCCAGCAGCTAAGATATTCGGGGGGGATTAATTCAACTGGCTCCCCACTGAACAGCTCCATGCCCCTAACGAAGGGCCAAAGGAGCTTGCTGCCACCAGGGGAAACCTCCCCTGGGAATCTCCCCTGGTGGCAAAAGTATTCAGGGGAAGACTACTTCAACTGGCCCCACAGTGAACCCCCCAGAATGCCCCCTAGCCAGGAACCAGCAGAGCTTGCAGCTGCTGCAGGGCGGGAAGTCTCCCCCAGCAGCTAAATCACTGCTTCAGATGCCGGAGGTGGGGGATGAAGTTTCATATGCTGCTCTCATCCCCAGCAGAAATCGTTCAGCTCCTACGCGGGGGACTACTTCAACATTTCAACCAGCTCTGTAGCCACAGACCACAGCACAGCGCTCCCCCAAAAGCATTTTCGGGGGCTTGCTGTCTGTTGCAGACACCTGATGGTTTGATATTTCTGTTGTAAAATCTTCTTCCTAACATTTGCTATCTGTCTTCATGCTTTGGCCCCGCCCCGCCCCGCCCCAAAAAAAAGGGTGGGGGGCAGTTGAGATTCCTGTCTCCATTATAAGTTTAGTGTATGAGATTTCACTGCCATCCCCCATTTGCTATGTCTGTGCAGTGAAGAGGGAAGACAGAGACCTTTTTTCCGAGACTTCTCTATCCTCTTCCTTCTACCTTTGAGAATACAGCTAATCCCAGTGTTATTTTCAGGGATGGGGTGCAATCATGGGGGGGTGGGGGACACTCAGTGGATCGCCAGTTGAGAATTCGGCTGCAGAAGACAGATTTCTGTAACCTTTTGTGCCATCTCTGTGGACGCCCTACTTTTTCTTCCTTTCAACTGGAAAAACAGACGTTTGCTCAGCATGGGAAGGGAATGAGGAAAATGCAATGTGGGAAGATGATGTCAAAGACCAGCGAGCATACCCAGAATGCTACAGGGATGAAGGAACTGTGGGATAGGTTCCCACAATGCACTACTAGAACGGTTGGTGCAAGCCAATTGAGGATAGCATCAATAAATCAACTTTGTGAGGAGCATGCGGGGAGGTGAGGATGGTCAAAAATCAAATTTATAAATTCCAGAATTACAAAATCGACATTAATAAATTCCAATTTATCTCATAGTGTAGACGCACCCTGAGTGACAGGGGCTTGGGATGAGGTTCAGTGAGAATGGAAAGTCAGGTATTTAGGCAGGGAATGCAGCATTATATAAGATAAAGAACAAAGTTGGACTGGATGGAAGTAGTCACGAATAGACAAACTAGCTTTTAGTTATGAGCTGCCTCCTACGTTTCATTTGTAGGGCTTAGTGCAAGGGTGACCAATATACAGCCCGCAGGTCGGATGTGGCCTACCAAGCCACTAGATCCAGCCTATGGACTGCCTCAGACATGGAGCAGCCACCCACTGCTTTAAGGGGCTTCCTGTTCCATGTAGCTCTCTGCTCCTGCCCTCTTGCAATATATCTCAGCTACCATTGGCCAATTCACAGTTTCCAGTCAATAGGAGCTGAAATATTTCTGCTGAGGGATGAGAGCAGCATATGAAACCTCATCCCCCACCTACTGCATCTGAAGCAGTGAGCAGTTTTGCGTGGTCTGAGGCTGCAGAAAGTGGAGAGCCTATCTCAGGGCCTTGCAGGGCTGCTTGCCAGGATTCACTCAGGTAAGTCTCCCAGCCAGAGCCTGCTTCTGGAACTCCACACCCACCCTCCTCCCAACTCCACATAACCTTTACCCTCTACCTCCCCTTGCACCAATATCCCACATAACCCAAACCCTCTGCTCCTCCTGATGCACCCATAACCCCTCCCACACCTGGCACCCCAATCTCCTGGCCTAAGTCACAACCCAAATGCCTGCATCCCAGACTCCTGCCTCAGGTCACAACTGCCTCCTTCACTCAAACTCCCTCCCAGGCCCCCCACCTCCTCCTGCACCCCAATCTCCCCTCTGTGCCCAACCTCCATCCCAGACCTCTCACCTCCTCCACTAATATCATGGAAGAGTGCGGACCTTGACCACTTCCCAAATTCTTACAGTGGCCCCCATCAAAAATTACTGCCTACTCCCTGGCTTAGTGGCTTCCCTTCTGGGAGAATGGAGCCAAACCAATTCCTGCATGGCAGCATGTTCTATGCTATTTCTACTCCCAACAATGACTAGTTTGAGTGATCATCTAGTGAACCACTGAATAAAAGACTTAGTATTTTATTTACAGTTTTTCTTGCTATCAAAGTTATTCTTTTCATTAAGTTTGTACATCTCCTACTGCACAGGATGTAACAAAAACACTTACAAGTCCCATTAATAATCGTTGCTGATAGTCTTCCTCTTGGAAGAGAGGAACTAGCCTTTCCTCTGAAATAAAGAGGGAAGAAGAGTTAGTAACATTCAAATGCTTGACTCTGCAGAATAAGAGTCTTTAAGGGTCTCCCAGAACTCTTAGAAATGAGGAGAAAAACAGGAAGCAGAACACTCTCACTCCTAGAAAAATTCAGAGAACAGCCACAGAACAGAACTGTCACAAGATGGTCTTCCCCGGCTGCTCCAATATGGAGGCATTTGTGGAAGAAGATTTTTCTCACTCAGTTCTCTTAGAGAATAGAGTCACTCTTTGTTCCTACAGCTCTTTCCCTCAAATGCCAAGACCAGTGTTGCCATCACCATTAGCACTTTAGAGCCAGCTGGTCCACTGTTACCCTGTGGTAAGAAGAATACAACATGCACACTGCTTGCTCAGATCTTGACATTTACAACTCACACAGAGTGCAAACACTGGGTGGATTTGCTATGTAACTGGTTAAAGCAATGTAGCCTTTTCATAAAATGCACCTCCTACACTTGCAGCAGAATTCTTTGGCTTGGCTATTTCAGTCACCTTATTCAGCAATTTGTAAATCTCACTACCCCGCTGCACTCCTTTTGACTGCATGGGAGAAAGATTACAAAACAAGATAACAGGTATAGAACACAACAGCCAGAGCTTGCAATCTTCTCATTGTTTGTGAGTTCTTCCTATCCCAAGAGACCAAACTAACCACCTGACCCTGCAAAGATGCCAAACACCTCCACTCTCACGGCCTCGGATTCGCCAGCTTTTCTCGATATCTTGCAAAAACTGGGCCCTAAGTTTAGAAGAATTTCCCTTCAATCATCTTTTGTCACTTAGCCCCTCTACCTCTTTCCCCAATAATGGGTCTGACCAGCTCCATTTCAAAATGCTCGGTGATCTTTGGATAAAATAAACTAGACAAATGTTTACTCTTTCTATTAGTAACTGGAAAGTCTATAGGGACAGTTGAGGTTCTGACACTAACTATACAGACATGTGTATGGCTTTTAAGCTAGCATTTATGGAAGAGAGGGGCTCTACCTGCAACCTAAGGCTGCAGACTAGCTATGGCTACACTGGATCCTAAAAGTCAAATGCAAAGCAATGACTGAAAGAGAGGGGAAGTGATCAGAAGGCTGGACACCGGAAGTTAATGTTGCTTTATATTCTAGACACATTTGCATTTGTTTAGAACTTTTAAATGAGTGACCAACACTTAGATTAGCCCACTGGTGATGTGAAGTGGGACTGCAGTCTGAAAGTCCTGATCAGTCCTTGAGAAGACCATTTAGGGATCTAGGGAAAATAATTTTGGGGAGAAGGATAGCTCAGTGGTTTGCGCATTGGCCTGCTAAACCCAGGGCTGTGAGCTCAATCCTTGATGAGGCCATTTAGGGATTGGGGCAAATAGATGTCAGGGATAGTGCTTGGCCCTGCCAAGAGGGTAGGGGACTGGACTAGAGGACTGCCAGAGGTCCCTTCCAGCTCTAGGAGAGGTGTGTATGTGTAGATTGTGAATGGAAATCTGAATTGTGTGATAGATGTCGAGTAAGAGATGAAAGACCCAGATGCCTAACAAAAGAAACAAGAATACCAGCTTATGATTTGTCAGTGAGTTTTATGACAACTGAGCTGTACTAACTTTTAAACTAATAAACAGGGGATCTTGATGGTCACATTAACATTTCCAAAACAATTCTACACTGCTACTGATGAGCTCTGCTCAGTACAACTGATTGTACAGTAAACCCTCAATTTAACAGACCCCAATTTAACCAACTTTGGAAATTTCACACACTGTCCGGCAGCAGTGCCCCACCCCATCCCAAATAAACATGAGCAACTCACCAGAGCCACCACTGCCAGAGGAGCCAGTGAGGTCACTGCAGCTGCTGGGGCTGTCAAGGCTGGAGGAGCTATGTGGGGTGGGGAGCTCTCCTCCTCCAGCCCCATGTGTGCAGTAATTGGGAGAGGGAGATGGAGGTGTGAGGGGAAGAATGGGGTGGAGGCAGGGGAAGGGGAAGGGAAGCAGGGAGCAATGGACAGAAGTGAGTGATGGGCTGGGAAGATCAGTGCATCGTCATACTGTATAACCATTTGGATTTAACAGACTTTTGGCATTAACGGACACCCCTTCCCCTCCTCCTTAGTCTGCTAAATTGAGGGTTTACTGTAGTGCCTTGACTCCTCTAGGATTTTTCTACCACAGTCTCCCAATGGGTGCAGCTCTGAAATTGCAGCACTGTAGAAAGCTGCAAGAAAGCAAAGCTTGGCAGTTTAACACCATCTATTCATGCTTTAAGGAAAACTCCTTGAGCAGACAAAGCACAGACGACTATGTCAGTCTAGATCAGTGTTTCTTAAACTATGTTCCCCAGAAGACTGGTGTTCTGTGAACAATTCTCAGGTGTGCCGCGGCAGGGTAGCAACTAGCTATGAGGTGCCGCACGGATGTACATATTTTCTGTTATTAAAACCAGATACAATGTTACTTCTACATTGCTTTGATGCTTGATTGAATTTTTGGTCTGACAACAATTTTTTTAAGAAAGTTTTCATAGGTGTGCAGCAGAAAAAATATTATTGATGGTGTCCCATGGTCTCAAAAAGTTTAAGGAACAGTCGTCTAGATCATTTTCAAAAGGCACTTTTCAATCTTACCCAGGTCTCCTGACGTGGTAACTATACGTCAGCGAGAGACACTTTTCCTACATTTCAGTTACTCAGTATTACCTACCTCGCTCCTGAGGTCTTTCAATGGCAAACAGGTTCAGAAACATATCTGAAAATTTATTTTCAGCCCAGGATATCTAGACCATAATCTTTTCACCTAGCTACTGCAGTAGTGCTTGTTTTCCTTACCCAAGTTCCATGCAGCAAGATTGGAAAGCACCCTAGGGAGGGAAAACTGAATTTAATTACTGCTTCAAAAGGACAGACACACCCTGAAAAGTTACTTAATTGCCTACATGCAAGTAATCAGATTTGAAATGACATGTATTGGCCATGTTAAACTAGCTTAATGTATTAGGAATAGTGGCATAAAATTAATTTAGACGTGTTTTTAAAGGAAGAAATCTTCATTTCTAATGTTCGGTCTTAAGGCCCAGAATGCTGGAGTCCCCAGACAGTTAGTGGTCATCAGAAGACACTGATGATATTGGCTGACTGAAACTTGAGGTAAATTGGCCAGATACATAATACTAGTGAGATGCACCCTGCTCGACAGCACTTTTAAGTCCAGACTGGCCCACTTAAAATGCAGCATTCACTTAATCAGAATAAGGAAGGGTAAAAAAATCACCAAAATTTTACCTACTTTTTTGCATTCTCAAAAATATTCCTCAAATAGGTTGTAGCTCTTCTTTCCTCTGCTTTCTATGTTGGGAAAACAAAAAACAGTTGCAGAACTACTAAACTTCTGCCAAATGAAAGATGGATGAGAAATTGTGCTAGCTTTTCCCTTCAAATGAGGATATTGCTACAACAGTGCCTCTCAATCACTTCTAAAAGCACAACCTGCAGCTGGCAGAACTCAGAAAACCCACAGAAAGCTAGAGCAGGAGAAATCCAAGGCCCCACTCTTGTGACAGATCAGCATGCAGCTGCCAACTGAAGCTACAGGTAAGAATTACAACCACTTACTGTCCCCCACATAAACACTACCTGGTTTCCACATCAAACGTCTAACAAACTGGGTTTCAAAAACTCAGTTCTTTACTTCTTTTAAACAATGCTCAGATCATGGAAACATAACTGCAGATACTTTTGTAACACGTTCATTTACCTCTTCGGAAAGTAGCTTATACCAGTCTCTCCTCAGCACATTGTTGTTGTAATGCAAGTGTGGCTCAGCATATTTCACACATTCCAGGTTTAAGTTCAGCTTTTCCCAGAAGCCTTTACAATTTTGAACCTACAAGCATAGAAATGAAAGCATGAAAACAAACTGCAGAGTGGTTAAAATGCTGATTGCTCAAATGACAACATGAGAGAACAATGCTTAATGCAGGGTTGGATATCAGTCTGATTGTTGGGGTTTTTAAGTCATTCTTATACTGAGAAATAATTACTTTAGTACTGTTATGCAAGGAAAGTAAAACCTCTGATATAAAGGGTCTCTCAGCATGGCCGGTGAACAGCTTCCTGTTTTCGCATCCAGGAAATATCAGCCAAACTTCTCTTTTTATCTTTCGATATTTTTCTTTATCTGGCAGTGACTTTCTCCTACTCATCTATTAGACTGCAATATGCACACATCCCAGGGTTTGTACAATTACTGAATTGCATTAGCTCTTCTGTTATAGAGTCCTATTTGGGAAGCTGGTATAACAAATTCAGCCTGGGGGAATTGGAGAGGGGAAAAAGCTTTTTCACCATATTTTTAAACCTTTGATTTTAATATTGAAATGGACTTAAAGCCTAAAAGGTAACAGAAAAAAGCCTACATAAAATTCTGGTTTCCTGAGTCTGCTTTTGCAGCTCCACCCCTTGCCAGTTTTCTTACCTTCAATAATAACTTCAGTGAAGTTACCAAGAAAACCCTACAATGATAGTTCTGATGCTGTTTCATAGCAAGGACCAAAATTACTGGAGAAAGTGACACATGGAAACCTGATCCCCTTGCCTACGCTTTACTTCACAGGCATATGGATCAATTGCTTCCCTTTCACGGTCAGTCACACCAAAATCCTATGGCAACTACAGCAATGGCTTACACGGAAAAGAAACGTCAATAAAATCGGGGCTTTCCTTCCTGGCGGAACAGAGCAGAACATTCTGCCACCTTTTTTCTTGGCACCACCATTTTTTAAGGCATCTGGACAGTTCTGAGCCGCATGTGGCTCTTTAAAGAGCCACTTGCAGCTCCTGCCACTAACAGTGCTTCTCCTCCGGCTCCCTGCCTGCCAAGATGAAAGACCAGGACTTGATTTAATTGGTTTAACAGCCAGCAGGAGGAATAGGGCCATTTAACCAATTAAATTGAGTCCTGCTCTTCCAGCGTGGCAGGACAGGCAGATGCCCCTGCTGTGCTGTATGTGGTGGGAGCCGGAGGACTAGGGGGAGCTGCACAGCCACGTGGGAAAGAAGAAAGTTGCCAGTGAAGGAGCAGCAGCACACAGAGCTCCAGGGTCAGGTAAGTGAATCCTGGGTTTGGAGCAGGGACGTGGTTTGGGGCTCTAGAGGGGGGAGTTTAAAGCCTGGAGGTGGTTTGGGGCTTTGGGGGAAGGGGGTTAAGCCTGGGGGTGGTTTGGGGCTGTGGAAGGCTGCGGGGGGGGGTAAGCCTGGGGGCAGTTTGAGGCCCTGGGGAGGATTAAGGTTGGGGGTGGTTTGGAGCTGCAGTAGGCTGCGGGGAAAGGTTAAGCCTGGGCGCAGTTTGAGGCTGTGGGGAGGATTAAGTCTGGGGGCTGGTTTGGGGCTTGAGTTCTGGCACCTTCTTTTTTTTTTTTTAAAAAAAAAAAAAAAAGAAAAAAGCACTGAGTTAAATTACATTAAACCTTCGATGGTACGGACTAATGGGGGGAAGGGGAATGCTGGAAGTCCATTAAATCTGAATGTTTCTACTGTATGATGATGCACTGACCTTCCCAGCCCATCACTCACGCCTGTCCTCTGTCCCACCCCACTTCCCTTCTCCCCTCCTGCCCCATTTTTCTTCTCACACCTTCATCTCCCTCTCCCAATTACTGCACACGCAAGGCTGGGGGAAGAGAGCTCCCACCACAGTCCATCCCTCCACATGGTTCCTCCAGCTCCAGTAGCCCCAGCTGCTGCAGTGAGCTCGGTGGCTTTTCCGGCCCCTGCAACAGCAGCTCTGGTGAATCTCCAGCATTTATGTGGGGGCAAGGGGGAGGCACCAGCAGACAGCATCCATTATTTCTGAAGTCCGTTAAATCAGGGTCCATTAAATTGAGGGTTTACTATATTTAGTCTTGGTCGGGATAGCTGCAAAGTCACTGAAAGTAAAACCCTGCACGTTCAGTGGGTTAAACAATAACTGCAAGATCCTAGAGGGAGGCCCACCTGAGTTAGTGTGCCTCCAGAGTCAGGGACCTCCCGCCCTTGAGACCTGGCAGTTATTCCTCCAGGCTTCTCCGAGGGCAGGCAGGATCATGTTTAATTGCTCTAATTTTAAGCAAACATTAAATCCCATTTCCCCTTGTATGTTACATCTTCATTCACTATTGTAAAGAATGGCTGTCCTGAGCATACAGGTTGTTTTCTATCCCTCGGCTCAACACTATTTCACAGCTGCTTTTGAAGCTGACAAACTGGCTATTAAAAATTCATCATGTGTACTTAATCTTTGCACAGCATCCAAAGCTCAAGTGCAAATGAACAGCTCGAGCTCAACACCTAACAAATTGTTTTGTTAGTCTTTGAAGCGCTACATGACTGCTGGTTTGTTTTGATAGAATACAGACTAACACAGCTACCTCTCTGTTCCTATCTAGAGTCTGTTACCTATTTGTCCCCCAGAAGCCTCAGAAACAAACCTATTCTCTTTTAATCACAGCCTTTAATATACGAGTCTACAGTTTCCAAAAAAGGGACGATTTTGGTACCAAACTTGGCAAATTTTGAAGACTGATTTTCAGAACATGCTCAGCAGCCATCCAACAAACATGCCCACAGGCCCTTTTAGAAGTATACTCAGAATCATTTTTAAAAAGTACAGGCACATGGGACTAATCACTTAACTTCCTATTTCCCACGTTGTACTCGAGATCATGAATGACTTTAAAAGACAATTACCAATTATGACAAACTCCCACACAAGTATGAGGCAACACAGGCTAACTTTGAACCAGGTGCATCTGACAAAGTGGGTCACTGCCCACAAAAGTTGATGCTCCAAAACATCTGTTAGTCTATTAAGGTGCCACAGGATTTCTCGCTGTTTTAACTTTAAACTATGCACTTTCACCGCCTCCATGTTCACCCTTGTCAAACAGAGGCGTATGTGCTGGCTGGGCCATGTCTCACGCATGACGGATGGCTGAATACCGAAGGACCTCCTCTTCGGCGAACTGGCGTCTGGAAAGAGGCCAAAAGGGCGACCTAAATTGCGCTACAAGGACACGTGCAAGCATGACCTCAGCGCTCTCTCTATCAGTGTGAACACCTGGCATTCGCTCGCCTCAGACAGGCATGCCTGGAAACAAGGAGTGAAGGAACCTCTTGCTATGTATGAAACTACCTTGGTGAAGGAAGTGGAAGACAGGAGAACCCTCAGGAAGATCCATGCCCGTGATACCGGAGCCACATCTGCCTACCGCTGCTCACAGTGCGGAAAGGACTGCCACTCCCGGATTGGATTGCACAGCCACAGAAGACGCTGCTCGAATCACTCCAACTGGGGCGCAAACCCATGATCCCTCGGGATCAAAGGATGCCTACTACTATGCACTTTCAACTATACTTCCCAGCTTTCCTCTGGAAACATGAAATAAATTAAGAAAACTGTACATATTTCTTTTAATTAGGTTAAATGTTTCAGGTTAACACAGCCAACAGATTTTTGGACATAAACAGGCATTTGTTTGCTTGTTACTGTTAGGTTAACAACACACAGGATATACAACCGTGACATCTAGTGGCTAGCTTAGATCATTGCAGTTGCACAACACTTCTCGCCCTGCATTGCTTCAACCATATTTTGATAGTGTATAGACTAGCACAGCTTCCTCTCCTGTTACATATGAACACCTGTTTAATGTGATGAAAAGCTGTTTTTATGTATTTAGTGAGTTCATAACAAAGTGGCAGGGTTTAAGATTAAAATTTGATGCCACTGAAAACTAAGACTGGCAGCATCTTTGGTTTCATTTAAGAAGCCACCAGGTTAAAGTAAAGGATTGTTTGTTGCTTAAATCTTGGTCTTCTCTGGCCAGGACCAGGCTGAGTAAGATCTTAGACGTTTCCAGAGATGCAGGTGGATGTAGTGGTGATTCTGCAGCCTGCCCTGTATCACCAGACAGCATAGGATTAGTGGCCCAACCTATATTACTGAAGGTGCCATTTTTCAAAGATGTCAAGCCAAAGGGCCTCAAGTCTTGTAAGGGCTTAAAAACCCAAGAGCCCTTTTCACAAGAGTAGAATCAGACTATATTTATCCAACACAGGGAGGACTACTTGCCTCATCTCCTTTTAAATGGCTACAGCAGTCCTCTTCACCACGGACCGTGAGTCCATGTAGCAGACCTGTGTGCTCCTGGTGACTGGCTTCATTTGCCTAACTGGTGGTACACAGCTAACCATAATGAGAGGCAATAGGTAAACGCACAACAAAGCTCAGTGCTTACTCCCTGCCTGCTTCACAGGCTGCATCCCTTCCCCATGCGATGAAACTTGCTTTCTCTGAAGCACTTGCTCTCGCTGGCCACTTGCAAATTTCATATGCCTCAATATTTACTTTCAAATTTTTCAAGACTCTTCCTTCCAGCTGGCCTCTCAACCCAGACTTTTCTCTCACTCTTCCTGACAGATTACAACATGAGCATTGTTAGCCGGTGGCCAGGTAATGTGCGGTGAGGTACCAACTATGCCCTTGTTATCATCCAAGTTTAAAACTACAAGAGCAGAGAGCTCGTGGCTGCAAGCAGCCAAGACAGGCTGACGGATTCCCCTGGGTCCTAAGCAACCCAGTTTTTTACTGTTAGAGCAGGGACCTGCTAGCTCTCTGACCCACAGCCAGGCTTTTGTAACCAAACGGTTACAGTTCTTTTGTTGTGCCGGCTGTGTTGCAGTAACAAAAGGGTTAACAAAATGGTTAGGCTTGGCTCTTAACTAGTTACAAGTTTATTAAGCTACAGTTATAAGCCTACGGTTACAAAAGGCTATTGTTTACTTCTTATATGCTAGCAAAGTACAGGTGTTAACAAGTTACGTTACAATCCAATACAAAGATATCTGTTACCATCTAACACAATATCTTGACACTAGTTACAGAGCTCTAATTCTTTAGCTGTGCACAAAAAAAAGTCGGAGACCTAGCATGGGTGTATCTTACCCTCTCTGCGTCTCTCGATACCAGCGTAGCCAAGCTGGATCGGTCACTCAATTCCGCGGAAAGACGAATACGAGGTTGGGCGTCCCCAGTTGTGGACCTCGGGAGGCAATCACCTGACCCGACCAGCAGGTAGTTGGTGGAATGCATTCAAAAGTTAGAGTTCTGCTGGACCCATCTTTTATACCCCTCTGGGTTATGTATTCTCTTTCTTATCTATGGTGCCAGATCATACTGGTCTGTCTTTGTGACGCCAGTTTGTTACAAGGGCATTTCTTACTTAGTTTGCACTTGTAAGACAAGAGATAAGCAATTTAGGAGTACAGGACATTCTTTTGTGTGGGCGGGGTACTTCCCCTTCTGGGGTGATTGTGTGTGTGCGCATCATATCGATCAATGCCAGCCGGGGTGATTTATTGAGGGTGTCCCCCACTCTCGTGTTGACAGTCTGGCCTGTTAGCCTTCCATCTGTACTTTCTGCTTCTCAGGGTCACGATAAGCTAGCATATCTGGGCCTCAATGAGGGCATCAAAGACTGTGCTGTCAGCAGCCATTTCCGTGCCCTGTGCTCTCCTCAGTGCGGGGGGGCAGCGAGCAAGCTGGCTTGTAAGGGGGAGACTTTGTCTGGCTACATTCCACCCCTTGATGCACCACACTACATCCCAGAACCTCTCAACCCAGACTTTTCTCTCACTCTTCCTGACAGATTACAACATGAGCATAAATATATTAACTTGTGCAAAGCAGCTGATCGGCTTTCTAGGCAACACAAACAAACATAAGCCATGATTCTGTTGTGATCCTGGCCTCTCTCATACCACCTTGTCCCCACACCTCGTGTTTGCTATCCCTTTCTAGGCTCTCGAATTTAAGATGTATTTCCTGCTAAATGTGGTGTGCACTCAGATGCAAAGAGATCCCCTGGAAGCACTCAGAAGTTCACAACGGGGCCTTAAATAGAAAGCTCGTCTGGGTAGGGAGATGTCAGCTTGCCTGTGAAATGCCTCACATACCTGAGACTGCAGAAATAATAAATATAAAAGGGCCAGATTCAGTCTTATGTTCCAGTTGCTTTTTCACTCTTGGGCAACAAGTAGCATCCGGAAAGCCATTAACTGGATTAAAACTGAGCTTACATTCATTTGTATTGAGGCAATGTAAAAAAGCCCAAACAGAGCACTGAATCTAACCCAGAGCATTTGTATCTTAGCCTCACACAAGAGTCAGAGCACTTCACAGTTACAAACAGCAGCAAATAAGTTCAACTTTATCCTGGTAGGGACACTGGTAGGGATCTGCTAAACCAAACTCCCAGGGAACCCCCTTTGGTACTGGTACTCCTGCTCCTCACAAGGAATAAAGGAACATTCGTGTCCATCTACCTTCTGCAGTGAAGACCCCACCGAAGCACGAATTAATGATCGTCAACTCCAGCTACGTAATTAATGTAGCTGAAATTGCACATCTTACTTTGATCTTCCACATTGGTGTAGATGTGGCATTAAACCGTGTTTTTAAAGCCTTATTCTCTAACTGCAAACTGCTCATAACCTTTCATGCAAAGTAAAGAATTCAGCTGGAGCTGGGGGGAAATGAAAGAGTCAACGAATACAGGAACTACAGACAGATGCCCTTTCCCCCACCCAAAGACTGGGGCAGGTCAGCTTGGAAAAGAGATGACCAAGGCAATGGGAAGAATAGAGGTTTAAAAGAAATTGTTAACTCCTTCATGACTTAAGCATGAGAGGTCACCCAATGAAATTCACAGGCAGCAGGTTTAACAAAACAAAAGAAAGTGCTTCTTCACACACAATCAACTTGTGGAACTCATGGCACAAGGGTGATGTGAAGGGAAAAATTATAATGGGTTCAAAACAGAATTAGACATTTTAATGGGGGATTGGTCCATTCATGATTTTTAACCAAGGATGTCCATATGGGTTGCAAGACCATATGCTGGCCTCTGATTGCCAGAAGCAGGAAACGAAAAATCAGCAGATAAATCACCTGATGATCAATTGCTCTGTTTATTCCCTCTGAAGCACCTAGCATTAGCTACTGTCAGAAGATAGGATACTGGCATAGATGGACCACTGGCATGATCCAGTATGGCCACTGTTGTGCTCACCACATTCATGTCTTTTTCCATACCCACCTGCACCCATACAATTGACTTGTGTAAAGGAAACAGCCACTTCTGAAGAGGATGGCCAGAGTGATCACAACCATGCAAGTGCAGGCTGCCAGGCCAAAATGAAACGGAAAAATCCTGAACTGCTAGTGCTGAGGAAAGTACAGTGACATCTCCAATGGGTCCAGGGAAAGGGAATGTACATTAGAAATCCCCCATGCTCCTGCGACAAAGAAACTTCCCTCATGTTATCTTCATTCACAGAATGATGAGGCATCAATAAAAATGTAGGGCACCTGGGGCAGCAGCCAGTGCCCTTCAGAAAGAACAGGGTGAAGCCTTAAGAAACTACAGTACATTTCTGTGCCAGCAATATCTGTGTGGAAAATTCATGTTTCTAGTAACAAAAAGCTACTTAAACCAAAACAACTCTTCCTTCAATCCTATTGTCAGGGAATATGTGCATCATAGTAATGTTTACAAAGAAAATGGCAACCCACAAACCTTGCTACCAACAGTAACATCGTCGTTATGTAGGGACTTACCTTTAATTCGGGTAAAGAAACAATTTCTGTTACGCATGTTATTCCAGGGATAATCTTTAGACAAAGAGTAAGAATTTAAAAGGTTAATTGAGATTAATAGATACAAATAGAAACAGATAATAACATACAAATGTGAAGATCTCAGATCACTTATCTCTGGGCAGCAATCCAGCTGACCAAGAAAGCACATTCACCTCTGCACAAGAGAAGTATGAAAACTATTTTCTCTTTGTGCTGGGATGAGAAGTGGCCATCTCTGTCCACATTAAAGCATCTTGGTAGACCTAGTAAACAAGATAGTCTCCACACAACATAGCATGAAGTATATGTGCATGTAGAGTTTGGGGTTTCAAGTTTTAAGTAACTGCTATTTAAATAATCTACCAGAACTTTTGTAATGAATACTGTTGGAGGGAAAAAATCAGACAGTAGGCTTTACTGTACAGTGCTGAAGATGGGAAAACTTTTGATTGGCTGGTGATTGTGTTACCCATGTATATCACGTGTGTGTTACCTGCCAAATGCTGTTTTCTATATAAAACTTTCATAATGGTAATACTCTCCAGATTGTATATTTATTAGAAAGAACTGCAGGATCATCCTGTTGACAAAAATCAGTCTGCATCCATTATAAACACCACATGGGCTCATGATCATTGGTACTTTCTTATGCAAAAACATGACCAATTTCAATCACTCATAACAGTTAAAAATACAAATACAGCCCTTCTCAGCGATTTCATAAATGCATTTATCAAAAATAAAGATTCCTAAAAAAGTGACACATTAAGTTTAGACATGATAAAATGGGTATAAGAGAGGCCAACAAGCAAACAAGTCATCTTCCAAAAAGATTAATTTTGCTTTCAAAAGCAAAATAGGCCTTAGGACAGGTTTTAGGAAACAATAAAACCCTCCCCAACTTATTTGTGCTCATAGCAGCTGATTTCTTACCCCATTCCAGTACAGCAGTGACGTATATGGCAAAAGTTTATCCAGTTTGCTTGTTTCTGGACACATTGCCCAATATAGGGAAGCTGAGTGTATTAAAGAAAAAAGGATTTACAGAGACAAAGCTGTATAAAGTTACAGGTTACCAAGAAAAAGCCTTATAGTCTGTTCCCTTTTACTTGCCCTTTCCCTTACTAATCTGTCAATTAGGGGCAAATCTTGATGTCACCACAGCAGCAGCTTCCGTAGCAGCAGAACCCGATATGACTCCACTGCACAAAAGGAGGAAAGGAATTCCAGATGGCCATACCAAGGTGTGTCAACCGCTTGGCCCCTGCTCAGTTCAGCTAGATCCTCTGAATAGAAGCAGGGCTCAGGTTGACGGGGGGGGCCCAAGTGATCTGCTGATATGTGAAAATGCCACAGGATACACCAGCCATTATGCTGAAGCAATCATCAGGAATGGCTCTGTGACCTGACTGAGGCTAAAGGAAAATTACTTCTTCTTCTTCTATTCATCTGTCCAGCACCCATCCCAGCTATCTGAGCCACCTGCTAGACAGAGAATTTAACTCATGAAAGTGCAAAATGGTAATGGTTCTCTGCCAGCACAATGAGGTGGCTAATCACTAGTGCACAGTGATTTGTACAATTTGCTCTAAAACCATAAATGTCATGTCTTGTCGTCTCAATTAGCAACAGCATTGCAAACAGCTGAGTCAATCAAGTGTAGGAGGAGAATCAGTTTGCACTCGGGTGGCTTTATCTTCTGATGTCACCCTTTAAACTTTTTTTTGCTTAGCATGCAATGGAAAAAAACAAACAAAAAACCCACTTACCAATGATAAATTCCTGTATGGGGTCAAAGGTATAACATGCAGATAGGTTCTCAGAAATCCACTGAATAATCTGTGAAAGTCAAAAGATGAAGAGTTCATTACAATTCTAACCATTTAAAGCTTGTTTTCAAAATGAAAAACGATGGTACAGCCCAAATCAATTACTTCTGTCACTTGCAGTTCAGTGCCTAAAACAGTGACTTAGAGCTAAGTCAAACAGTATTTTCAGAAATAGAATCATTATACCCATTAAGCGGGAAGCTTGTCAGGGCCAACCAAGTCAGCTTCCAGGTGCAACCACAGGATGAATATTTGATGATAACAGGGACCGTGTCTTTATATTTGTCATGAGAACTCCCCACGCTTTTTAGCACTGAATAAATCCGTGTCAAAAAACTTAAGGAAGTCAGTTATATTCCTACCTGCATTTCCATATCTGTTGTATTTCTGACATGCAGGAGAGCACAGTGCAGCGCAGCCAGTCTATCACTGTCCAGTTTGCTGTTCCAAAGGAATTGCAACAAGGCGCCCTCATTTATTGTCACGGCAAACATTCTTCCTGAGCAGCAATCCCAGATGGCTGATTTGAATGGGGACTGGATGGCACTGTTGGGCAGCATGCTGATTCTCGCATCCTCACCTGAAGGAAGGAGGTTGGACAGCAGAAAAAGACTTTGTGCGAACTTAAGATCTGTTTACCACAGATTTCTCCCCTCTGCCACAACCCACAACCTCATGTTCTCCAATGGTGAGAATAATTTGCTCCTCCTTTGTTTTGTTTCCCTTTACAATGCTTTAACTTTTCTCCCCCACCTTCCAAATGGCATGTTGTTCCCAGAAAGGCTAAGCACTGAAAGATCCCTTTGAAGGCCATGAGAGATTCTAGTGTCCTGCACCTCTAAAAATCAGGCTGTAACTGTCTTAGATCAACAAATCTACACTACAGGAGACAGTCAGCCTAAGAGACACAACTCCAGCTGTGAGAACAGCACAGCTGAAGTTGATGTACCTTAGGTCAACATTCGCCCACTGTCCCCACTGCGGGAAGTGGATGGGAAAAACTATCAACTTCCCTTATTCCTCACGTCCGTGAGGCCTACCGCAATCGAAAGGAGAGCTCAATGTTTGACTTCGTGCATCCCTACTAGGCTAAATCACTAAATCAAACCTCCGAGGATCAACCTCCAGAGCGTCGATCTTCCCAGAAGTATAGACATGCCCTTAGATTTTTCCCCAGCAAGTATCATTAGTGTGTTTAACTACACAGGGCAGGTCTACCATTACCATTCAAGTCCACATAACTTACATCACTGAGTGGTGTAACTGACACCCGTTAGAGGTGTGAAAAAGACACACACACCACAAGCGACACAAATTATTACAACCTAAGCTCTGTCCACTCCAGTACTATGCTGGCAGGAGATGCTCTGGAGGTGGTGCAATTATGCCAACATGACAGCACACTCCTGTCAGCATGCTGTGTCTTCACCAGAGGCACTACAATGGTATGGCTGCCTTGGTGCAGGTACGATATAGCGATTCTAGCGTAGCCCTGCCCTCAGCTTTACTTACTTCTTAACTACTGTTTGTGAAGCTGAAAATGAGAGGATGAGATTCATTTAATGGCACTCCTTAACTGCCTTTAGAAGCTACCATTCAGCAGTGCAAGCAACTACCCGTGTCCAGGGCCTAGTAGCACACTGAATCCATTCGTTTTGCAGGAGGGGAAGACAAAATATTTACCTCTTGCCTGAATGTTAATCATTATTGCAGAATGGCACCATTTTAGAAACAGAGTAGAGTGAGTTAGTCAGTACGAATAATGATGCAGAAGATGTGAGTCATCCAGAATAACAAGCTCACACTGTGCTGGACAAGCCAAATAGTAATATGCGCCAAACTATGAGAACAGCAAGATTCTGCTTTGTAGTATGAAATTTAAAAACAACCAAAGACCAAACCCAAGATCATCATATGCTGGAACTGATTCCCTCCTAAGTTACTCCAGTTTTCTGACAGTGTAATTCAGGCCCACTACATCATAAATCACATCTACCATGCAGAACATAAAATGCTTCCCACCTACCTCATGTGTTTTTGTAGGAAAATATTTATATTCCCAACTCCAACCAGCTATTAGTAGGGGGGTGGGGAAGAGGAGGTGACAGTGCTGTATATTTCAGAGCTGCACCAGTCCCAGCAACCTACCTTTCACCCTGGCAGAAAAATGGCCTTCTGTTTCTAAACAAAGACCTTCTGTTTCCACAAATAACCCATTTCCTATAAAGTACTGTTCTGTGCAAGTGAAATAATGTTTCTTTCAGATGCGGCTTCAAAACAAATTACATTACTCTGATCAGGTGAAGGAAATGTAGATTTCCTCTCCCCTCTCCACAAACACACACACAGAAACTCAATGGGAGGAAGGAAATGTAAAATCAAATTTGCATCTCCATGTGAAATTCGAGAATACTGGAGCATCAGGAAACATGCAAAGAGGGATGGGAAATTATTAAACTGAAGCAGAGAATGCAATGGCCTCTTTTCATTTTGTAATAAACTGACAATGAGTAACAGCATAAGAAAGTTCACCAACTCTTTTTAAAATGGAATGTGGCCAAAAATAGTCTTATTCTCCCTGATCCCTGTCTTCTGTGCTTTCCAGAGGACAACATACATTAATGCAGATGTGAGGCCAATAAACTGAACAGTCTCCACCCTGGCCAACAATAAAAGACATGTGCAAGACTTCTAAGTACTAAAATTTTACTGTACCTGTTAGAAACAAATTATAGCATATCAGGTCAGGATGTTGAGTATTGAGGAGATGTAGGAAATGGCCAGGCAAATAAACAGCCACGTAATAGTCTATTCAAAGAAACAGAGACGTCAGTTTGAGCAACTGTGAAAACATTTGCTTTGGGAGGCTGGGATTTATGAATCCTCAGCCCAGTTCTTTTTATTGGAACTGGTTATGTCTAGGAGATATAAAAAAAGGTTAGTTAATAGAGGTTGCAATGTTAGCACAGGAAGCACTGGTGACACCTTCAAGTTTCCAGGGAAGGATGTGAGATGCTTGCATCACTCAAGAATGTGAAATTAGCTGATTTCCAAAGAAAGAGTCCACTGCAGGGGAAGCTGCACACTGAGAGTAGGAGGTGTTGTAATATTAAATGTTAAAATGGAAGTCAAGGTGCAAAATGTAGCAAATAGTGTAACTTATGAAGGGAGGAGGGGGAAAAAAAAAAAACTTTACATAGTAAACTCTTTCATATCCAGCATTCTATTATTCAGAACTCTTAAATAACCAGCATTTTAGCCATAAGTAAAATTTAGTTGCATTTTCCATAAATCCAGTTAAGTGAAAGTAAATACAAATAAATTCAGCAAATCCATCATAAATTTACAGTGTACAATCCTACTATTGCTGGTAAATAAAGTACTCTGCATACATTTTTGTTCATTTCTTAATAACTAATCTTGTTTTTCTTTTGTGTTACGCATTGCTAGTTATACCTCTCTATCATCCAGAATATTTGAATATCCAGCAGCTTCCCAGACCCAGGACTGCCAGATATGAAAGAGTTTATTGTATTTCCCTTATTAAGAGGAGACAGACCACAAGAAGCATGGAGGTTAACACTTGCCTCTGTCTTCTTAAAGGTGGGGGAGGAAACAAGAGAAGTAAAGTTAGCAACCTACCAAGATTCAAAAACGCAACTTCCTTCACCTGTGGGAAATCTGTTCTTTGCAGAGCAACTGTAAAGGTTTTGCTATAACCTGCGAAGACACACATGAAACATCATCTGTTACAAAGTATAACTATATAAAAGAGAATCTGGAGCAGTGCAAGTCAAGCCAAACCACAGAAATTCTCAGATTCTTCGTCTAGACCGTGTTGTATTTCTCAAAACAAAAAAGCAGTCCAGTAGCCCTTTAAAGACTTAACAAAATAATTTATTAGGTGATGAGCTTTCATGGGACAGACCCACTTCTTCAGATCATAGCCATACCAGAACAGACTCAATATTTAAGGCACAGAGAACCAAAAATTTAGGCATCTTAATAATAATAACAACAATTTTCCTGATTTGTCAACCTTGATTACTATTTTTGGTTCTCTGTGCCTTAAATATTGAGTCTGTTCTGGTATGGCTATGGTCCGAAGAAGTGGGTGTGTCCCACGAAAGCTCATCACCTAATAAATTATTTTGTTAGTCTTTAAAGTGCTACTGGACTGCTTTTTTGTTTTGATAGTATATAGACTAGCACAGCTTTCTCTTTGCATTTCTCACTGGATACATCAAATTTTCCTCTACCCAGGCTGAAGTGTTAGTCTCAGTTCTTACCGAGAAGGGTAGAACTAATGATTAATTCTTCATAGCTGCTATGGCCAGAAGGAGCCACTGTGATCATCTCATCTGACCTTCTGTGTAACACCAACCACAGGACTCCCCTGAACTAATTCCTGTCTGAAATAGAGCATATCCTTTTAGCAAAACCAACCAACCCTGAATGAACTGTCAGTGATGGAAACACCATCACAATCCTCAGTAAATTGTTCCATAGTTACTTATCTTCGCTGTTAAAAATTTGCCTTATTTCCAGTATCTGAATTGGTGTAGCTTGAACTTCCAGCCACTGGATTTCGTTGCACCAGTGATTACTAGACTGAAGAGCCCATTATCAATTTTTTGTTCACAGTGTAGTGACTTATAAACTGTGATCAAGACACTGCTTAACCTGGCTGGCTTCATTTATATAACTACAGTTTTCAGTGAAGTCAGTGAGAGCTACACCCGTGCCTGTGAATATAAGGGCTCCCCTACAACCCTAGACACTCAAGCTAGAAGCTACGTATTCCATCTCCACACATGGTGTCTATTGCCCAGGTACAGAGGATCCGCAGTTCCCCCTGACTAATAAGTGCTCCGGGCTGCCAAAAGACTGGCTGGATATGTTTCAAAGTGAGCATCCAAAAATGAGTGGCACACAACCAATGGCCACATATAGGAAGCTGTGGTTTGAGTGTTTATCTTAGCACTCCCTAAGATGTCTGCAACAGGGATATAAACTTAGCAGCCTAACTTCAGGCATCCAAGCTCATAAGTTTTGGCCAGAGTGTTTTATGGTCTACAGCTTTATGGAACTGTTTATTTTGCAAGGTATTCTGTGACACCTTGTACACTTTGACATAAATTAAACAATAGAATAAAAAAAGATTAACCGTACCTTTATGTAAAAAGGAAACCGAGTATGTGACCTCCTTAGGAATATCAGAAGCCTGACTATAACACAGACAGAAACTTCCTAAAAAAATTGAAAGGGAGGTTGATTGTGTTATCATACTTGTTCACTGAATAAGATACATCCGCCTGAGCTCATCCACTTCATATTTCTCAAAAGGTGGATGAGGCGTGTAGGACCCCATCCTAAAAACTAAGAATGTTTTAGACTAAAGATAATGAAAGATGCTTTTTCTTCAACAACTTTCAGGGCTATAAAAACCAAACACATATCACAGTGATAGCAAGTACGAAGATGGCTAAAAGGTTGAGCATGAATAATAAGACAGGGACGTGTAAGAAGAATATATTGTATTGTAATTTTGGGTTCTGAAGACTCAGCAAATCCTATTTCACAGAAACTGCATTTTCAGCTCTTTGCTGTAGAAAAACATCCTAGAAACAGCTGAACCACTGCTCAGACTACTGTACGTACAAGATGCCCCAATTTTTGGTAATTATCAATTAAAAGCTGCCAAGACACCATGTTGTAATTCTATTGTTCTGTTTTGCACACAAAGTAAAAACCTAGTTATGTCACCATCCTGATATCGGTGAAGAATTAACCCCGATCCTAAAGGATATTTGCTTGTACTTCCTTGTTCTTCAGAGTAATCCTGAATTTTCTTCCTAAAAGTGGAGTGTTTATTTTCTTGTAAGAACAGATATTTGCCCTTATCAGAAGCACTGTTGAGCCAGATTGAGTTGCTCTTTGTCCCAGTCTTATTCACCTCCCTAGAATTCACCTAATCCACACTGAGAATGAGACTCCATTTTGATCCCATATAATGGCAGCCCGCTCTCCAGCTCTGATAAAATAGGAAACAAATTAAAACATTTTAATCCCCTCACTCCATCACTTTAGCCAGCTACTTTTGGAATTTATGCTACAAGTGGCCCCAAACCCTTGCTGTCCTAATTCAATTGGGAGAAAAAATGAGTCAAGAATTATGATCATATAGCGTTTTACATTTGTCAATAATTTAGTGCCTAAATATGTGTTGCTAACCACGATATTGCTGTCAAAAGACGCAGACAAATGTACACACAGGCACTCTCTCTTACGATGCAAACTGATGTACAGTATACTGATCAAAAGCATAAGTACCTAAACTGGAGAGATTTCACTTTAAAGTGCCCAGTGCTTCTCGGTGCAAAGCTGTACTCTAGGATTACACTGATAATGCTACATATTTGGCCCAGGCACTTAACTTTCAGTAGTGGGAAAAGACTTTCCTTTGGCTGTAATTCATGTTTGTTTCTAGAACACTGAATAGTTTTGGTAAGCTTGATAGAATTTTGCTTGGATATTTTAGTTACTGAAATGTAAGTAGATGGAATGCCCTGGATCACCTGGGGCCTCATGGAACACGAAGATTTTTTTAAAGCAGCAGTACAAGACCTCAGCAGTAGGAAGGCGGTGGCTTTTCTGGGCCTCCTCCAGTGCTGTTTTCATGTCATGGTCTCTCCTCCCACACTGTCAATTTCACTTGCACAAGCTCCAGAGGACAAAGGGTCCTGTGGAGTACACTGCCCAATAAGTTTACACTGAATGTGCAAACTAATGATCTTGCATTCAGATTAATGCATCGGTGCATTAGTATGCAAATGTGATCACAGAACTGGATAGCTCAGTAGACTGCTAATGGAATACACATGCTTTCACCTCTCAGAGGTCAGTAGTGAAAAAAAGAAGTTGCCATCCAATGGCTTTTCAGTTACTGCAATAAAGCGAAATTGGTGGTCTGAGTCCAGTTGGTAGTCAACAGATATACATTTCACCAGAGTCACCACATCTAACCCTCCATCAACAATGTCAGTACAAAAGCTAAAGATGGAATATAAAATGACATGAAGTGGTGGTCCCCCATGTCAATACTAACACATGTTGGTGGATGGTGTGGGAAAGATTGTGTTACTAGTGGTCAAGTTGTAAACCATAATGTACCTTTTCTGTTTATCCATAGAACCCAGAGCTTACGCCCCTGCACTGTTCACAAGTAATAAGTCTCACACAAAATACTGGGTCAGATTCTCAGCAGAAGTAATGGCATAAATGAGCACTGCTCCAGTGAAGTTAATGAAAGTGCAGTCATTACTTTGCAGAGTTTGGTCCAATTGTTTTTTTAGTGTGATCTGAAAGTTATATATTCAGATGTCTGATAAACATTGCTCTTTCTTCTTCAAAAACAAGGAAAAAGACAAGAATATGGGAAAGGGGTCAAGGAAGATGTAAACCCAGAAAAAAAAAAAAACAGAAAAAACATAGTTTTGCTCATGCAACACCATGATAAGGTTTTAGACACAAGACAGTCAGGAAAACAGCAACTATAAACTCTGCCACTTGGCAATGACACACTAAGATACTGAAATTACCATAGGAGCCAGGCAATTCCATATATGCCTAAAGGGAGTAAGTTACATTTCCTGAGAAACTAAATTGAATTTCTTGACTTTTGTTCTTGTAGAATCTCAATCAGAATGTTGCCTTAAGATTCCTCCTGCAGCATCAGAACATCTAGTGCAAATATAATGCATCAATGTGCATAAATGTCATGCATATATCCTGTGCAGAGGCTGAAAGAATCAGATATGCTAGCTAACAAATGGTGAAACAGTAGGGGGAAATATGTGTATTTTATCTCACCACACTGTCTATTATTCTGAAAGATCCATAAGCTAAATGGAAAATAAAAATCTGCAAGTTAAAAAAGAGAAAGCAAGCTAACCACACACAGTTCCTGAGACTACTCCAGAGCTTAAATAACCATTAATGCTGTTCAGACTGAAAACAGAAGGGTAATTCCCTGACTTGTTTGACCTCAGCTAGTTTGAGAGCAGGGCTTTTTGGGGTTATCTTCTTCCTGCTAGTTATGAGTAACAGGGCCACTATTCTTCTGCTACAGAAGTTTGAGAGTGAAAAAATAGCTTCATTCAGAGTTCACATAGACTACGGTCACTGACCAGTTTTATATTCAACTGGAAATTGCATAGAACAAGTTCATTTGAAATTGGGCCAATTATTTACTGGAAATTGTTGAAAATAGAATGAATAAGAGAGGTTTGTATTAATGTTTCAGAGCCTCTGAAGTATGCTCAGCTCTTCGTAGAAGACATACTCCCTGCCCTAAAGAGTTTATAAAGTAAGTTTTAGATGAGTGAGAGACAAATGGCAGGGACAAGGCAGGGAGATTAAAAGTAAGTTTACACAAACACAATTGTGCAGTATTTAGTTCATGCATATGTGCACAGGGCATGTCCACATTGCAAACTTAAGTCAACCTATCTTCAATCAACTTACAGCCATCACAGCAATTACTGCAGTGGTTCATATCCACACTGCCGTCTCACCAGGAATGTTTCCACTGATTGAAATGGAGGATTGACAGCCAGGGCTCCAGCACCACACGCAGCTCCCTGGCAATAGCCCAACTCTCTGTCAATACCTGGGCTGCCACATCTATCTTGGTTCAGGTTTCCCACTCGCTGCTGGGACTAGGGGAGTCACACTAGGTTTCCTGGCTCCTCCCAGGGTGCATGGAAGCCAAACAGAATCCAGGCGTGATCTCCCCACCAAGAACCCGGATTTTCTTCCCCCCTGGCTTCTCTCTCCACACAGGCTCTCAGCTCCCCACTGGGAGCACAGCTGCTCCATGTCTGGATTCTGGTTGGCCGCAGTGTTTCAAACATGGAGCCAAAGGACTGGGTGGCAGTCCAGACTGGAGGGGGACCCAGAATCCCAAGCAACAGCAGGGCTCCCTGGACAGAATGAGGAGCCCAGGCAGCAGACAGAGCTGGGGAGCTGGCTTTCTTGTCAGTTTCTTGTCAGCTCTGCTGGACAAGTATAATAACTAATAGAGATAAATGAGAGACTGTCTACAGGGACACTGGCCCAAACTACACTTGGAAGCTGAAGGTCATGCAGAATGCACATCTGCTTATTAAGAGAAGTTTCACCTTGAAAGCTCATTACATCACTGCTCAAGGATCCACTCTAGCTTCCACTAAGTTCCTGGGGGCAGTGTGATGTGCTGATGTTATTGCAAAGTTTAGATGGTTTGGGACTTGCTTATTTCAGAGAGAACTTGTCTCTCTGCATACTACTGCACGAGGTGAAATTGGCAGAGACTCCTGAGCTAGTAACCCTCCAGAATGAATAGCAGAAGCTTGATTTGAAGTCTGCTAGAGACAGACACACTGGCAAACCCACCACTTTCCCTGGGCTTCAGGGGTTGATGGAGAAGCCTGAAACTTGGAGGGGCGTAATGGACACTTATGACCAATTCTTTTACTTGTACAGGGTAAGTGCCCAGAGAAGAAGATGGGTTTCTAGAGGATTTTACAAATCTACAGAAATTTCAGTGTGTCTCACAAGGTAATAGTCTACTTGGTTTTTTTACCTTTGAAAACAAGTTTCACATAAAGATTCAAGACCTGTGTTCCCTGAAAGCTGTGCACTTCGGTGGCCACTCAAGAGAAATTCAACTGCCACTCGGCTTGATTTGCAGAGTGCCCACAGCCAGGTTTTGCGTTTCAACTGGTGGTGCCCATCGCACGTGCATCAGTGCGCATACAAATGTATTCTGCACATGGATAGAAAAGATTTGTGGAAACACTGCTGAAAATATCAGTGAGCATAAAAATAAAGGCCTCACCCTAGTCCTCATCTGTGCACTCCACGGGCACAACTGGTAGGTTCTACTCAAAAGACCGTAAGGTCTGAACAACAATCCTGGACAGATATGAAGACATCTGCATTAAAAGTCTGATCAATAACCAGTGAAGTAAACAGAAAAATTCCCACTGATTTTGATAAGTTTTGGATAAGACGCAATGTGCCCGGCTCAAGGTAGTTTAGCTGCTTCAGAACTTCCATGGTCATTAGGTTAAAAAACAAAAACAAAAACCCCACTAACGCAAAAAAAAAGAGAGAGACCCACTACTTTTCTCAGCTCACTTTCCCCCAAGATCTGCTTTGAGTACCATACATAACATACACCAGGAAAAAAATCTAGCCATAAACATATAACAATGACCTCCGAATCAGTTACACAACTACACTTCAGTGTAGTAATCTGTAACATATGATCATCACAAGACAGTTTTTCCATTATTAATTACCTGTTTTATTGGTAAATACTTCCAGATTAAGAGATCTAGTTTCTATCTCTTGGTCTTGACAGTAATATCCAAAATGTACAAATCTAAAAGCAAATGAAGAACATTAAGTGCATTTCTTCACCCACAATGATTTTTAGCGAATATATTGAATCCATGAAAGGTCAAAGGGAAATATAAGAATTAGATTATCATTGAACAGTCCATTAGAAAATTTAATTAAAACTACAAATGATAGATCTGTTTCTGTTCATTGACTCTCCAAGGGCTGAAACTGCAGTTGAAAAGCAGCATTTTTTTCATAAACATATTAGAAAGGGGACACCCATATCCCTGCACATTATTTTTATTCTATCATGCTTCTTAATTCCACAGCCTCTGAATCAATGTGAAGACAAATTATGCTCAAAGGTCTCATCTCATGCACTCACCAAATCTGAAGGGTCAGAAAGTTTGGAGCCCATATCAACCACGCTTATTTATGCCAATGAGCATCTTACTCTGGGAGCATCACTCTGATTTCAACGGAAATAGACATAAAATAAGGGAAAGGCTAACTTCCATGGTATTGCCAGTTTTGCACTTTAGTTCTTTTTCAGATTCTTATGCTAGCCATGTTTTTCAGAGACCTTTGAAAATTTAATGTCGCATAAGTGTTAACTATTACCTATAATCTATCAATAGTAAATTATACACTAAATCATTTTTTTAAAAAATGTTTCTTCTCCAGACATATTTCTGGACCATCTCGCAAAGATTTGTAAAACTATTTTAACTATAACAGGCTTCATTGATCCTTTAAAGTAGTCTCCATACCCAGCACTACCAAGCTTCACCTTTCTGCTTAGTATTGAAGCATGCTGGGAGTGTTCATGTGGTGAGTAGTTCGGAACTGTGAGCTATCACTGCAAGGCATGCTGGGAAGCAGAGGAGGTATATAAATAGCTATAATCCCTCCTAACAGGAAGAGATGGAGAAGAAAGATGAGCTGTTGGTCTGCCCAATACACAGCCTTGGGATGAGCCCAGTAGCTGAAAAAGGAATCCCAAAAGTGGAATGGAAGGTCTGGAGACACTGCCACAGGCTCTCAATACAAAGGCTATTATATCGTCAAAGGAAAACTAAGGAAAGTTGGTCATATTTGGATGGTGACACTGTACTCTTCAGGAAGGGTGTTTTAATCTGTATCTGGTTCTCCAGTCAAACAGCTCCCATGGGGAAGGGGTCAGTGACCATGATAAACTTATCTGGATTCACCACACAACGGAAGGAGGTGAAACCCATGAGGCAGGGGTTTGAAGGTCATGTGTGACATTGTTGCCTTCTCTTTACCTCCACATCACAAAGTTGCAACAGGTACATGGACTCCAATGCAAAGATGCATGGAACCCCAAATGAAGTTAATGTGTCAGTAAACCAAATTTTAGACACACATTGACAACATTTTAGACACAAATTGACAAAAAAAATACCCTGTGATCCACTTACTTCAATCCTGTGTCTCTTAAAGGGATGTCCAGAAGTGCTTCAAGCTATTAACGCAAAAATCAGACCACATGTACATGATTCAGTATTTAAGACAGTCCACTGAAGCATTCACTGTGTTCACTGTTGACCCAGGTCACCAGTTTCACAAAGGCTACCTCTACACTATACACAGAAATCGACCAATTATGTATCTAAAAATCGATGTATCTATGCTTAGCTAACTAGTCTGTCTTAACAGGGGAAGGCTGACAGGAGAATTTCTTCTTCCAACCTTCCTTACACGGCACAGACTTTGACCCGAGAGCATGAGCAAAACTGAACCCCAGAAGATTGACCATGAGTAGGTCAATCATCCGTAGTAGTGTAGATTAGCCCAAAGAAAAACACAGCTTCATCAACCACCACTCAATCCCTTTAAGTCATTCAGGAAGATAGCTTCCTCTCCCAGGAGGGGTTTTATACAATTTTGAAATGAGATACTTTTGTGATAAGCCAATGTGTTCACAAACCTAAGGTAAGTTTCCTCTTGTAAACGATTTAAAATTTTAATCACTGGGAATGCCATACTGTCTTTGTACTAGAAAACAAAGAAAGCATTCCTGTGGCACCTTAAAACTAACAATATTATCTATCAGATGATGAGCTTTAGTGGAAAAGACCCTCTTCTACAGATGTGGAGAAGTGGGTCTTTCCCATGAAAGCTCACCACCTAATAAATAATATTAGTCTTTAAGGTGCTACAGGACCGGCTTCCTTTATTTTGTGAAGACACAGACTAACATGGCTACCCCGCTGAGATTTTTGTATGAGAAGGTCATCAAAACAGTGAGCTCCAAGGCAGCAATACTACATGGATTTTAAGTAAAGAGTAGGTGGTGAGCAGGGACCCAGAAGACCTTGATCACTTGACCAAAGTGAGATACATCCACTTACATGAATTGGGGCATCATGCAGGCCCCCAGTATTATCATGCAATTCAGACTGTCACAAAGAATCTAATCCAGATAAAGACAGAGTGCCCTCAACACTCAGTGACATACAAATGCAATCCTATTTGCACTGAAGTCAATGGGAGCAGGAGCAGGCCTTAATTTCTCCATCTAATCAGATTTGCAAGCTCCATTTAATTCCATTGGTCTACAGTTAAAATAATTTCATGAACTCCAGCAGGGTAGCACAGATGTTCTAGGTAATGATTAGCCCTGCCATGAACGCATTAAGATGGATTAGATGATCCCTTGAGATCCCTTCCAGCCCTCCAGTGTATTTGGATCATGATGTGGCCAATACATTTTGAAGCAGATTTCCAAAGTTTGTGCTTTTATACTGTAATGCATACAGATAATATCAAACACAAATACTTCAGTATAAACAATCATCTCCCTTGAAACATAAAACTAAATCCCCCTCAAACTCCCTATATGATGACAAGTTTATATCTATGACTTACTATTAAATTAAAGTTTTCATCAGGATAAAACTGGACACATCTTAAGAGATTCCTGGATTCCTAAAATTCAGAGAGAATTTTACTACAGTTATAGATACACATCATAGAGACAGAGGTGGTTGGAAAGTCCACCACTGCGCATGGTTTACTAACATACATAGGGCAGCAAGCAGATGAGAAGGAAGGCAAAAACTGCACACTAAACCCTCAAATAACACTCCCCAGCACACAGCACTCCAGCACTTGCTTCCTTCCTGTCCCGTATCTGTCATCTACCTTCTGTCTATCATAGATTACAGTCTTGTGCAATGCAGAATCACACACCTCCTTCACACACAGAAAACCACAAGAAGGTTACAGAACAGCTTTCAATAACCTTTTGTTCCACAGCGACTAAAACTATTGAGAACTGTATCTAATTTTGGACAGCTTCAAAGGGCGTCTCGCAAAGTAGACAAGAGGTGAGCTCTTTGTTACAGTTGCCATCCTTTTTGAAATATTCCACACAATTTCAGTGCATAAAAATAAAACATAAAAACCACACCGAACAAGCACTGAAAGTCCATTTTTGTTCATGCATAACTTATGCCCAATTTCGCTACTCCCATTAGTTAGCAAGAAAAATCATGTGAAACCTTCTAACAGAGAATCTTGTTCTCAGTTGATGCAAATGACCTCTGTGTTCTTTTAGCTATACGACTCCATGCAAATGATACACTCATAAATTTGCAAGGCCATATTCCTAGAACACATGTGATAGCTTTAACAGGATTAGGTAACAACATACATCAGCACTACCTTTAAAAAAAAAACCCACCCTCAGTTACCTGGGAAGCACTGACACCTCATCTCACTGCAAATGCTCACATGCAAACAACATGGAAAGTCTCACGTAGGTATCTAGTTTCAGTTACCCTACTTTTCTTACTACCCAAAATAATCCAACTCACACCATTATCACTGGATTTAAATTCAAACTTGCCTATCAGAAAAAATAAGAGATATGGACACAATATTTTGTCACCTTTGGAACAATGTAGAAGAGTCTTTGTTCTGTCTTATCCCACTGGGCCCAAATGAGATCATCTGCAACTCTGTCTCTTGGAAGTTGGCCTGAGTTTTGAATCACCTGAAGGGAAGGATTTAAAAAAATGAACTGAATACTGTAAGTCAAATAAGCCTCTCTAAGGAAGATGTCAAATAACTCAAACTTTCAAGAGAATTTTATATTTTCAACTACTTAATGTCCTACTTGCTCATGTCATGGGAGTCTCTGTAAACCACGGACTCTAGAATGATGCAGGAACAGTATATTTAGATCAGTAGTAATATTTGTTAGCTCCCACGGAAGTTACATCCAGGATTTTCTGGACTAGCCGGATAATTTGGTACAGTGTTGGGAGGGGAAGAGAAATCTCACAGAATTTACCCACCCAAACCCCTCAGCGGGAGGTTGGGGAGAAGACATGGCAAGCCAAGTTCCAGGGAAAGGGAGAGAAATGGGATGCTAGGTGCTTTCGAACTGACTGCAATAATCCTTATTAGCCAGCAAAGGAGGAAAGTTCCTAGTTCCAAAGGAGCCTCATCCTGTCTCTCCAGAGACATGATGGATGAGGAGGGAAGAGGCTAAAACAGTGGAAAATACAGCAAGGCAACATTTCAAGTAACAGTTAAACAGTTTACTTTGCAGAAACTCTCATGGATGAAGGGCCTGATTTTCAGTTACTTTAATACAGGGGTCAGCAACCTGTGGCTCCAGAGCCACATGCAGCTCTTTAAGGACTTCTTTGTGGCTCCCAACACTATAATTGCAAATTAAAAAACAAAACAAAACCCTACTGATTATTTTTGATAAATGGTGAACATTTAAAAGCCCAACAATGAACAGCTCATATCTAAACAGCAAATGACATGTCATCTCAAAACGCTGGATAATTCCCCCTTTAATATGTCCCCTGCATTGTTGGATATGATACTGTAGCTGTGTTTTGCTCATGTTGCTAATGAAGTCCTGATTTTGAAAAGGAAAAGGAAGCTTGTGGCATTCCTGTTGTGAAGGGTGACATGCATTTTAAGAAAGAAAAACTAAAACAAAACGTGCAATAAAATATGCATAATTAAAATAGGTTCAGGAGTGATAGTCTGAAAGATGGTGGTATAAACACACACACAAAGTTTGAGGAAACAGAATATGTAAAAAGTCTGAACATTCTGAAGTAATCATGTATTGCATTACAGATCAGTATGTGTGCTCTGTTCTTAAAACGGGTTACAAAATGTATGGTTTGACATTATTTGTTAAGGACAATGTCAGTCACATGCTTTGAATGATTGAGCTTATGAAATATGAAAAAATGAAAAAATATGAAATATGAAAAAAAGCTCTTCTTGCTATTTTGTTTGCCAAACCCGATCTAAAGCCCTTTCCCCAATCTTTTTAAAAAAACTGCACCCACCTCAAGACATTTCTTCATCACCACGAAGTCTAGAATGGCTTAGAGTATCTAAGAATAAGGACTTAAAGTTTTCCCCTCCAAAACTGTATTTGCCACAACTGAACAAACTGTGGTTTTTATCATAGAACAAATATATGATAACTGCATTAAACTGCCTCTGGTTATTGCATTTCATTTTAAGCAGGACAAACACTAATGGGTTTGTATTGTTTTCTAACAATGGCATGACTAATTAATGTCACTGCTAGCAACTATAATAGGTATTATAACATATGTGATAAATACAAGGAATTTAATAATTAACAGCATTCCCATCACCAATTTCAAGCTGAATTTTAGATGCATTATTCAGTTTTAGTATTACTTAATGTATCCTCCATACAGATCATCTTTCTAAACTCTCCTCCACATCAAAGTCCCAGAACATAAGGGTGAATGAAAGTCCGTTAGCTCTATTCTTATCACCCAAAATATTTAGGCTTTGGGGAATGTGATACTCTGATCAGGTCAAGCTGATAGCCTTGGAGACGAAAATGAGATGGCTAGCTTTTCTCATCAGTTACAGTGTCTGGCTGAATAACCTACTGTACACTATCCGCACATTATTAACAGAGCTTTCAGAGTTGTAGCCACATTACCAAAACAACTATTTAGAAAGGGCAGAAAAATCACATCAGAAAACAGTTTACAAGAATAGTCTCCCTCTAGTTTTTCCAACAAATGCAAAGGAGAGTTGGTTTCTTACCACTTTGTGGTGGTCTTCTGTGACAACATGAATGTGAAATTGTTCAATATCTTTAAAATCAGAAAAATTGAAATTCAATTTAAAAAAATATTCAATATGGTTAGCAAAACAGCTTAACCTCCTAGCACTGGAAAGTTGTGAGCTGCTATATTAGTATCAAGAAAGATCAAATCCTGGTATAAGAGTCAATCTGAGTAAGATAAATCTTACAGTCCTTACTCAGGCAGAACTCCCATCAAAGTCAGTGAGATCTTCTCTGAGTAAGGATCAAGAACAAGGTATGGCCAAAGCATACTATAGTGGCATTGCTGTAATTTATAACACCCATTTTAATTTCTGGAACTTATATCCAAAGTCTTATCCGATTTTTACAAGTATAAAAGAAGAGTGGCTCTCCTGAAGTCAACAGAACTGCTCTGAATTTATACTGTTATATGAAAAAGTGTAATATCACCTTCAGTTCCTTTAAAAAAAAGTTGCTGCTGAGCATTGTTTTAGCTGATCAAAAATAAAATAAGAACATCAGTCAAGACTGGCTATTCCTCCGGTATTGGAAAAATCTTATTAATGCACACCTCTGTTGCAATAGTATTCATAATATGATTAGATGAGCCCCCTCTGATTTCTATGTCCTTTCCATAAATAAATAAAAATGGGCATATAGCCAAATAAGTAATGCAGTTCTACTCTACAGTGTTTCAAAATAATACAATGCCAATGTTTGATCAGACATGCAACATATGCTTAAAATATCTCAAATACTTACATTTATCTTCTGAAACTAATAAGAGATGACTTTCTGGAAAAGGACTTCTATCTACAAGTGGATAGAGAAACTGTAAAAGGAAATTATGTCAAAATAATGGTCAAGACGCCTTGTTGCTAAGATGCTTATAATGTAAGAGGTTTATCTGACAGTAGAATAACTTTTGTGTACAGCCCGCCACATTGATAATTCTCCATGCACAACAGCAGCAGCATTATTACAGATGAAAATCATCATTAGTTATGAACACTGTGATCTTCTATGCCTTGTGGGAGAACCCAATAGTTCCCACATTCCTCATCTGTATTTAATTGTGATATTGCATATAAAGCAGACCATGTGAGATATCGGGGATCTGCTAAAAGTCATTTTTCTACATGTACAGGTAACATTATTAATGCATACGAAGTTATAAGAATTGTGTCATATGGTTATCACTAAAACATATTGTAAGTTGGGGGTTCAGCCAGATACTAACTCTAAAGAGACAACGTGAAGGAGAGTAACCAATGCCTGGTTGGGGTGTTGACAGCCATTGTCCAACACAGAAGCTACAATGCAATAACCCATCTACATGAGGCTACACCAAGGAACTTCCTCATCTTTACTTAGGGACTCAGCAACGTCCACCAGACATACCTGAACTTGTATTCGCCAAGCACATGCACTATGGGTATAAAAACCAAATGCAGTGGCCCATGCTTTGCCTTTCTCCTTCACCCGCCAACGCTGCAAGCAACGAGGACACTGAAAATACTAAAGACTCCAAGTAAGGGGACTGACCCAGAATTCCAGGGTGAAATCTGTGTACTATGGACTGCAATATCCAATGGAGTGAGAAAAACTGCTTGATTTAGTCATTGCCCAGTCTAACAAGGTTGAGAGTTTTGACTATATACTTAGAGTTTTTTCTCTTTTGGTAACTACTCTGACTTCTTGCCTAACAATTATAGTCACTTAAATTCTCTCTCTGTAGTCAATTAAGTTCTTTTACTGTTTACTTTTACCAGTAAGTTTATATGAAGCATATGGCAAATCTTCTCAAGTTACAAAAGCTGGTATATGCCAACTTTTCACTGATGAAGTGAGGAAACAATTAGTAAATTAGATGGCATATTCCTGAGATACACAGCCAGGAGCAGGGGTGGGATTTAGCTGGTGCCTTTCTTTGTATTGTTCATGAGTGGCTCTAGGAGTATTCATCCAACCTAGCTGGTATGGGGGCTACGCATGCCATCATATGCCGAGGAATAAGAACACGTGGAGAGGTTGCTGCCACTGCTCACTAGCAAGGCATTGTGAAAGACAGCCCAAGCTGGTGATAGTTCTGGGGGCACGGGGATCCCATCGTCCCAGGCTGCACCCAAGGGAAGTGGGGGGGAATCCACCACAAATACAATCTTGGAAATATTCAAGACAGATAAAACAGACAATTCAAATCAAAGGCATTGTTTGCTTATACTGTATTATATTACTGATTAAACCCCTCTCATCCAGCACCCTTGGGACCTGACTGGTGCCAGACACGAGAATTTGTCAGACCACGGGATGCCAATATTTCTAGCACATTAGTAACACTTCCATTGCTTACTGGGCTCTTAGAAGACATTTAGGGTAAATTAGGGGTAAACTACAGTACAGAATACTGAGAGCCAGGACTGGTTGCTGTAAACAAAATTTATAGCACTGCATGAAACTTGGCCACACCCATTATACATAGTCATCCGGCTAACTAAAATCATGACAGATTATGGGTGTTGCCAGATGAGATACTTCTGGATTAGAGAGATTCAACATGCACAAAAATCATACTACGTCTCATTTATATAATGCAGTATACCTGAATGGGTAACATGAAACAGGTACTTATAAATTTGTATGCTTTTCCCTTTAACGGCATAAATAAAAAGTTACATTGATTAGTTGATTCATTTACCTGTACTCTGATACAGGTATCCACAGCCTTTAGGACTCTTACATTATTAACTGGGTGGATTTCAATAAGCAAGGTCAAACAGTTAGATACTGCAAAAAGAACACAAGTTTCAAACGATATACTAATCTGTTTTATAAAGTTTTGTTCTATAAACTAAAGCAGTGTTTCACAATTTTATTAGGCCATGGAACCCTTTCAAATTCAAAAGAATTTTGCGGAACCCCTAATAACAGTTTTATATACGTCTTAACCCCTCTCAGAACCAAGCCTACCCGCATCCCCAGGATTAACCCACTTCAGCCCCAAACAGGCCCCTGCGACTAACCCAACTATCCAAAGAGGCCCCCGCCTAAACTTAACTGAATAAACTCTGACCAAAGTTAGCTCCTCCCATTACCAAACTCAACATGGTGGACAAACCTACCTTAGCCACCACTGCTCCTCCAACTGTTATCCCAAGGTCCCAATTTCATTGGCCACCCTAAGACAGTGCGAGAGGCCAATTGCAGCCAATGAAAGGCAAGAACGGCAGAATCTGTCTGGTTCCCCTTCCAGATAACTATTAGCTTCCCTTGCCCCACCCCCATTGCGCACCTGCTGGCTATTTTGTGAGAGAGGGGCTCTCTGCAGCTGCCTGCCCTGCCACCGCTGAAATAATGGAACTAAATTAAGTTGCTTCAATAGCCAGATCCCTCCCATAACCCTGCCAGCTGTTAAACCAATTCAATTTAGTTCTAGTGTTTCAGAGGCGGCAGGGCAGGTAGCCACAGAGGAGTCAGTGGTGGCAGTGTCCAGACCAGCAAATGACTCCTTAAAGCCGCATGCAGCTCCAGAGCCCCAGGTTGCTGACCTCTGATTATTTTCTCACAGAACCCTTATTTTCACCTCATAGAACCCCAGGGTTCCATGAAATACCATTTGGGAAACACTGAACTAAGGGATACAAGCAGAAATGGTGTTCCGAAATCTCTACAACAGTGTCAATACTATCTTCATAATTAAAAATAAGTTACTTTTGGTACCTGGCTGAAGTAGTTGATTTGCTCTTTCTTCCTTTGTTGACTGAAGAAAGCTGACTGCTACTTAACAAAAACCAAAACATGTATATTCATTATTTCATCTTACTGAACATTTCCAAATACCAAATCACCAAATCTAACAGAAGAAAATTCATCACTGAACCAAACTGTAAAGAAGCACAACAACAGCTACTGCAGATGTATTAGATATGCAGAAACTTAAGAAGTGGTTAGTGTGTGTCGCCATCCCCCCCCAGCCGAAAAACAAAAAAGCACAAAACCAAAAAACAGTTATTTTAAATACTCTAGTGAAATAGCCATTAAAAATGCAAAGAAGGCTACTGCCAAGAGCAGCGTATGCATAAAATATTTCTTGTTTTCTAGTGTTAGATTTACCCAAATTAATAAAATGAACGCTTTTATTGTGTCAAAGTGTAATTTTAATGAGATAAAGATGACACTTACCTAGTAATGTCTTTTCATTGTTGATCGAACAACTGATTATTCGTAGATCTTTTTCAAAGGTATACAGATGCTATTGAGAAATACATTTCCAGTTAAATATGTAATGTGGCTCTGTTCCTTGTATATATATATTTTTTGCCTTAGGCCCTCCAATCTGCCACAAGATGTACGCAGGCAAACCCTTAAGTTGGCATGAAACCACACTGATCTCAACAGTTCTGCATAGGCTGTCCATACAGATCCAAAGGCAAGACTGTACAATCTTTCTTTCTCGGATCAGGGCATCACATACATGTGGCAGCACACAGAACCTTTTGGGTGCACATGTAATATGAGAACCAAAAATTACTTCAGGGTTTTTTTTAAGACAAAGGAAAGGACTCATTTGTCTTCATATTTTTCCAATGCAGTGCCAGTCAGATGGCTATGCAGACAAGGTGCTACAAAACTTTATGTGAATGCTTTACACAGAGGGTGGAAAGATCACAACAGCAACTTCTGTTTAAAAAACCAACTCTTCAGACAGACCCAAGTATGTCATTTGCAGGGCACCAGAACCTAGAAAGTGGAGGTATTCTCCTACCCAGATTTAGACAGAACATTAGCCTTACCTCATTTTGTTTACTAAGAGGATCATATAATCCAATGCAAGTAGTTCTGCCACCTCCCTGTAAATTAAATGAAATAAACTATTGATTTATTGAAATTTACAGATATTTGTTAAGCATTGTTTTCTCCTGTCCAGTATCACTCCCCTCTTCTCTCCTAATGCCAATTCTTTTCATTCCCATTTACTCCCATCATTTTCATACATATTCCTCTATTACTTTAACTCCAAAAAAGGGAAGGAAAAATTGGGAGGAGGGGTTGATGTGTGTTTTGTCATTGTTTTGGTTGTTAGAACAGTTACATGTGACAACTTTCAAACTCTGCAAGGGAACAGTGGTAACGAAGCAGTATCTTGGCTCCCTTTGCCTACAATGGAATGGCGATTCTGTCCTGATCCTCTGAGGTAGGATGCACCAGATGTGGGGGATCTGCAGTTATATGGATCTAGTGGCTAAAAACTTCACATTCAGGTACAAAGAGGCTCCATATAGGCCTACCTGCAGTGGAAGGAAGAGTGTTGCCTCTACTTTAAGAGTACCCAGACAAACATTAACTAGATTTCACATACTATTCTACGGCTCCAGATTATCAGCACAATTACTGACAGTCTACTGTTTCGTTAAAAACAAAAACAAACAAACCTCATCTACAGCTGATTTGAGAGAGATGGGTTATTTTACACTGCCTCTGTGCATAGATTAAACTATTTATTTTTAATAGGCAATACTCTTTTTATTTCCATGCTTTGGATTTTCCAGGTCTATTTCCACTTCTGGGTTCTGAAAGGTAGCAAATTGTTGCATTCCCATTTTCCGTTGAAAGGTACTACAACTCTCAAATTGCAGCCTTGCACTCATGAAACTACGATCATTGAGGCTGCTCAATACAATAAACATCACTGCTTTTAACAAAGCATATGAAAAAGGTTCTATTGTAGTTTGCAAAATTATTACATCACCTTTATGTCATCTACATCAGTGTTTCTTAAACTATGCTCTGTAGTACCTTAGGCTGTGGCCACATTTGGCCAAAACTTCGAAATGGCCATGAAAATGGCCATTTCGAAGATTACTAATGAGGCACTGAATTGAATATTCAGCACCTCATTAGCATCAGGACGCTTCCAGCCACGGCGCTTTGAAAGCACTGCTTTCCAACGCTCGTGGCTCCTTTTTGAAAGGACCCTGCACCTTTCGAAATCCCCTTACTCCTCTCAGTGGAGGGAAATAAGGGGATTTCAAAAAGGACTCCCACATATCCGCACCAAGCCACGAGCATTCGAAAGCGGCACTTTTGGAGCACCACGTCCAGAAGCATCCTAACCCTAATGAGGTGCTGAATATTCAATTAAGTGTCTCATTAGTAATCTTCAAAATGGCCATTTGCATGGCCATTTCAAAGTTTTGGCCAAGTGTGGCCACAGCCTTAGTGTTCCATGAGCATTTGACACTTTTATGATATCACACACTGCTGGTATATATTTTCCATTATTAAAACCAGATACAATTTTACTTCTTCATTGCTATGATACCTGATTAAATTATTTCATTTTGTTTTTGCTGTATATGTTGCTGTTCATGTTTTTTTGGCCTGACAATTTTTTTAAGAAAATTTTCGTAGGTATTCAGCATAAAAATACTATTGTTTGGTGTGCTATGGTCTCAAAAAGTTTAAGAAACATTGATCTACATAATTTCCTTTGTTTTCAGTTATTTTATTTTTACCAGAAATTTACTGACCTTCATAGTCACAACAAAAATAGGTGGAAATTACTGCAAAATGTTAATTTATCTAGGTAAATATCAGGATTTATTCAGGTGAACAGAAAGATGGGAGGAGGGGAGTATCCAGTAGATTAATGCTTTGAATACTGTTCCTCAATGTTTGCTGCGGAACTAAAAACACAGCGCTACCTGTGAGTTTCAGAAAACAATACATCTCCAAACTAAACTGCATATGAATTAACACTTTACTGCTGCAGACCTAAAGTATCAGCCTATAAATATTTACATTTGCTAACTGGGCCACGCCATTTACAGCACATACACTCAACTGCATCCTCTTCTCCAGAGTTTTGACTACTACCTTGTGTTCTGAAAATGTATTCTGACACAAATTTTAGAGTGCCAAAACTTTAAACTGTTATCCAATAACAGCGTGAAATGTGTATGTGGTGAGGGTGAGATTCATCAATAAGTTCAGATTCACACACACTTCTGAGTTTGCACATGTGCCTGTTAGTTCATTGTGTGTGTCTAGACTAATACATGCCCTTATTTCAACAGGCAGCTTTGCATAAAAACATATTATTGTCAAACATATCTCATGCACTGTATTATATTTTCTTAATAAAACAAGTTTTTTATATTTAACAGATACAAAAGTAGGGTGAAAAAAATCAGGAAAAAAGTAAACTGTGGGAATTTTTCAATAAAAATTAATATTAACTGAAAAAGAAAGGGGTTAAGTATATACATAAGTGCTTTGCCATGCATTTGCTTAGGTTCTTATACCTACTGCCACAGTAGCTAAGTTTTCAACAACAACAACAACTCTTATATGCTCCTATTTTTTCGGATAGAAAGGTGGGGACGAAAGCATGAGCTTAAGTTCCATTGAATTACAACCGACCAAGTGAAAACCTTACTGACTTCAGTGGGAGCAGGAGTAGGATGCTATAATCTGACATTTTCTGTACTTTGCTAAGGAAAGTATTTCATAAAAATTGGAGCCTAGCTGTACTAATCAATCAAGTCCCACATCAAGCCTCTACATATTGTAGCATATTGTTACCAAGTGCAGAAATATCTGCATTGCCTTTGAGGAAGACTGCTGCCGGCGTCTACAAGAGGCATGCGAACGACGTCACAGAGCATCAGCAATTCACAACCCACTGATTGCAAACTTCCCATGCACCATCTGCAGCAAAATGTGCACCTCTAGAATTGGCTTATACAGTCACCAGAGGGCACACCATGAGACCAACAACAGATGATCTGCACAGATTTGTCATCATCGGATCGATGGACTACCATTAGTTACCAAGTGTGCTTACAGGATTCCTTCATTGCTTTTCAGGGCAAATGTGTTTGTGTGAAGACTAATAAGATTTTTTTTCTACCAGGTATTGTGACAATTGCATATGCCATAAAAGACAAAAGCCACATTTTTTCTAATCTTGACATCTTTTAATTTTTGTGAAAGCTTGAGTATAAGGTCCACCCTCCTCCTCCCACTGATCTCCCCACACAATATATTTGGTCTTTTTCCACTTTGCACATACAGATTTTTTTCCATTTGAGTTTAATGGGACAGAAGCCAGAATAGCTCAGTTTAGTTTACATCCTTATTTATGCATCAGCCCACTGATAATGTCAGTATTAGTGTGAAACACTTTGAAAAATGTTAGAGTTAACTGCTGGTAGAGAGCCAGTAGGAAGGATTCACATGTTTGAGTGTATCTCTCAAAAATGATGGCTCACTGATTATATATAGTTTACAGAGATTTTATTATAAAGACTAAATTACAGTACCTTGAAGAACACAGTAAGATCTGCAGTTAACCAACACCAATATCTGCAATAATCACATTATTTCCCATATTAAATACAGGGAAAAACAAGGAAACCTGCAGATAATGGGGTAATGATCCATATCTATTGGTCTGGGATAAAATGATGAAACTTTTTGATGTAATTTCTGTATAATAATAATAATCAAGTAGAAATATGAAAAAAATACTCATCGTTCAGATGACTGCTTTTACCAGTATGCAAGTTTTAAAGTGAAAAAAATGGGCTTTTACCTACTTGTAAGTTATCTACACATCTAGTAAAGTTTAGATACATTCAAGACCCTGTCCATCTCTGCACAAAAAGAAGAAATTCATACCAAGATCTACAGATGGAAATGTTTTGTCATATACAAGAGACCAAAGCAGGTTGAGCAATATGTTTATCAGTCAATCAAATTATTTACTGTGAATCAAAAATCACCTCAGGTGGTATACGGCTTTCATTGACATCAATAGCAAAAACAGCGGTTGCTTTCAGTGAAAAAGAATTTTACCCTTATGACTTAAAAATGGTCCATTTCCAAGCTTTGGGAACTTGATGCAAAAAGCATTTTATGTGCAGGATGAAACATATTTTTGTATATAGTTCCAACTCCTGGAGAAAAAAGTTACAACTACACAAGGATTGGGATAATTCAGACCCCCGTTATGCAACTGCACCAGCACAGGATATAATCCTACATGAAATTTCACTAACTTCAAGAGGAATTTATATAGGCATTAAGGCTGCACAGATCCCACAGCATATCTGACACCTTTTTTGTATGTTTCATACCGACAACACATCTCTCTCTCTAGGAAAAGCATGCATGCTTCTTATCTTTTTTTAATACAACGTATGACCAGCCCTCAAATTTGCCCAGTGGTAAGAATCTTCCAGTAACATGTTTTAAATCTTAAAACCCAACAAATAAAACATAGCTGTAGCTTTCCCAACTGTGCATGCCTCCAGATGCTAGTTCTGTAGAATACCTACTTACCCGGGGGGAAAAATCAGCCTTAGGCAAGACAAGGTTATTAACAAAAAACATGTTGTTAATGATGGAGCAGAGGAAACCTCATGAAAAACTGTTTTCCGCTCCGCTACACTCAGACTGCACCTACACTATGAGATAAATTTGATTTTTAATACATTTGATTATTTAACCTCAATACTACGAATTTGAATTGTGTCTACAAAGCTTCTTGAAATTTGACCCAACTTTTTTTCCCTGCGTTGAGTCTCCGCGTTCCTCACTGCCCCGTGCAAGTTCAATAGCATGAGCAGTGCATTGTGGGTACCCATCCCACAGTGCCTTAGCCCCAGTTGCTTGTGGGTGTTTCATGTTTGAATCCCAGAATTCCAAGAGCCGTCCCAGAATTCACAGCATCAGGAACCATGTGAAAAATGAACTGGAGATCACACCATTTCCTGCTGCGGCATTCCAGTGCCTTTTATATTTGCAGGGCTGGGCTGCTGAATTCCAATTCAAATTCTATCAAAACTTCACAGGCTTACTTTGACCTTCTTCCTGCACACCTATGAGCAGCACACAACAAAGCAGCCATACTTGGAGGGTCACCACGTAGCTTTGTGGGATACATATGGGACATTTCTGGAGGCTAATAAGTTCAAATTAAGGACATGGTGCTTCCACACTAGCCTTGACTCAAGATTTTAAATTTGAATTTGACGCTATACCTATCCCGTAATGCTGATATTTTATAATTAGTAATACAGCTCAATAAATAGATATAATAGTAATAACTGTGAAGACAGTCATGTTTTAGTATCAAGCTAACGCCTTGAAATTCAATTTTATCTAGTAGTGTAGACACAGCTTCAGTTTTCATGACCTCCCTTTCACTTTGCTCATCTCTTGGCACCACATAGCCTGCAGAGTGTGCTTCATTCTGAGGAAATGTAACTAGCTGGAGATGGGACAGCAAACATGCTGAGCTTGCAATTATTCCCATGAAGTGATTGCGGTGGCCAGTGTGCAGTCCTGGACTGCTCCATGCAACATTCCATACGTGCTAGGGAAAAAAAAAGACACTTTCCCCTTATGAACAAAAGGTGTCTTGTTTAAATCTGCGGTGCCTAGAAGATTGGCTGTCAACAGTTGCACAGATGACTAGTATGTAGTTCAGAGAAAAACAGGCATGGATTGTTGTGAAATACAGAAATCTGATATCTCATGAAACTAAAACATTAAAAACAACCAAAGAAACAAAACAGCAGGAGGCCTGCTAATACTGCTAGGTGATGTGTAAAAGTCTCATGATGCCCTCTGCAAAGCAGAGCCTGCATCCAGGAGAAAAAGGAATTCTGCTCTCTCGCAACCACCTCCTTCCCTTACCCTTGTAGCCACTCGGCTGGATGCTCTGCAGGGTTTCAGCTCTGCTGTTTGGAGGCAGCAGGTCAAAGAGAAAGCAGAGGCATCGCGGGCACTGCAGTACCACTGGAAGTGCATTATCCTGCAGCATCTGCCCCCAGAAGGTCCCCTAAAATCTACATGAACCTGGGTAGGTACTAAGATTTTACTAATGAAACCCAAATTCTTCCAAAGAGGGGGAATCATCCCCAAACCAATTTGAGAATTCCCTGCAACTCCACAAGATTTCATACATAATGTTTCTTCTTCCTTGAATGCACTGGGAAGAACAGAAAACTAAATGTAGGCTCTCAAAGTCAAATTGATTGTACACTAAACAAGTTACTAAAGATATTTTGTAGTTCATGACAACTGTAACTACAGACATGATTTAAGATTACACAAATCATAGCTTAAGAGGAGAGAACTTTTTTTAAGCAATAAAACAGTTTAAAGATGTCACATATAGAACCAACTTTAAGCAAAATAGCTCTACTTGATCTCAGTAGGCACCACCGCTCTTGGGCAACTCAGCTCTTGGGGTGGAAGAATGTGCTGTTGAAGAAGAATTTGTCTAAGTAATGAATGTCCATTGAGAATGAAATCTTGACTGCCCTGAAGTCAATGGCAAAATACCAATGGACTTGAATGGGGCCAGGATTGCGCTCCCAGTCTCTCCAACCTTGCCCCATGGAAAAAACAGTATTGTAAGGAATCTGAAAGCATCCGGAACTCATATGCAATCAAAATACCATGTTTAAATCAAAACTAAAAGAAAGGTAAAATATGAGTACTAGTTTAAATTAGGTGAATTATTACTCTTTGATATATCTGCACAGACTTCTGTAGACTTACCTTCCAGGTATAAATAATTTTGCCATTTCTTTCAACATTTACTATGTACAATGTTTCTGCACTCTCCTCAAAAGTGTCTGAAATGAGAAGGATTAAAGGCATAACACTCTCATTTAGACTAATTCACTGTATAACTTACACATGTTTAAAACAAATCAGCATTAGTCTTTACATCTGTAAAAGAAACACGCAAGGCACTACATTTAGCCGTTTGGAATGGAGATCCATCAACTACATGAAAAAACTCGCCCAGACCCAGACAGACATCATCTTTCTCTCCAAAACGGCTGCCTCTCTGTTACTACTCAAATGGAGGTCTTTCTACAACATAAATTTGCACATATCACAAATTCCTTTCTTCCTGAGGAAGACCGTGTAGAACACAAGTTTCAATTTATTCTGGAATTAAACTTCAAATGAGATGTAATCAGTTTTAAAGCTTACAGGAAATTAGGTTAATTTTAAACACTCCTCACTCACCTACACAATCACATGGAAACCATACTTGAATTAAAAAGTCTAATTGCTGTAATAATCACAAAATAAAAAAGCAGTCATGTAGCACTCTAAAGACTAACACAATAATTTATTAGGTGATGAGCTTTCATGGGACAGACCCACTTCTTCAGATCTGAAAATTCTGAGGAAAGTAAACTGGCATGACAAAAATATAACAGAGAGATAGGAAAAAAATGAAATGAAAACTGACAAATCAGCTACATAAGACACAAGGAGGGTAGCCATTTTTCCCTCTCTCTCTGTTATATTTTCATCCTGCCAGTTTTCCCTCACCAGAATTCCTCACTTGTGAGAGAAAATGTAGTCCACAACAAGAATGGCTACATTTTAAGCACTGTGTAACTACAGTGTGGTTCAGAAAGTGGGAATGCAAAAGTTCTTCACAATTCTTGTTAGCTTATTAACTGGATTTGATGCTATTTGCTTTGTAATTATCACATAAGGCTGGTAGAGAGCATGCCTCTTCCATAAGGCCAGATACTTTTAACTGGCTTGCCTCCTTTGTTTTATTTATTACTGTTTGGATCAGGTGTCAACAACCTATCTGAGACAGGAATGTCGAAATTTGGCCTTTTGATCTCTATATACGGTCTGAGAGCCAGTGATACTTTTTAAAGTCACTAACAGTCCTACTTACAACAACCTCATTAATAAATAAATTAAGATGCAGAGCTCTACCATTTAGGTGGTGACTGGTAGCATTACAGGATTTTTTTGTTAATCCACAGGCAGCATGGCTTTGACCAAGCTCTGGCTGCATGGGCCAGGAGAGTTGGGGTGAGCTCTCACCTCATGTGCCAGTGAAAATCAGCTCATGTGCCACTCTTGGCACCCATGCCAGTGGTTTTAACCCCTGGTTTGGATGAACTCAATTCAGAAATCAGGAATTTTGTTGTTGGGGAGCACTGGAATAAAAAAGGACTTATTTCTTTATACTAATAAGGTAAGTCTATAATAGGGAAATAAGAGATTTCAGATATGCAACCCTAGCTACAGCATTTGAATCGCTGAACCATAGAATACTAGGACTGGAAGGGACCTCGAAAGGCCATCGAGTCCAGCCCTCTGCCCCAATGGCAGGACCAAGTATTGTCTAAACCATCCCTGATTGACGCCTATCTAACCTGTTCTTAAATATCTCCAGCAATGGAGATTCCACAACCTTCCTTGGCAATTTATTCCACTGTTTGACCACACTGACAGTTAGGAACTTTTTCCCAATGTCCAACCTAAACCTCCCTTGCTGCAGTTTAAGTTCATTGCCTCCTGTTCTATCCTCAGAGGCCAAAAAGAATAAGTTTTCTCCCTCCTCCTTATGATACCCTTTTAGATACCTGAAAACTGCTATAATGTCCTATTCCCCCCCACCCCTGCAAATCTTCTCTTTTCCAAACTAAACAAGCCCAATTCTTTCAGCCTTTCTTCATAGGTCACATTCTCTAGACCTTTAATCATTCTTGTTGCTCTTTTCTGGACCCACTCTAATATCTCCACATCTTTCTTGAACTGTGGTGCCCAAAACTGGACACAATACTCCAGCTGAGGTCTAACCAGTGCAGAAGAATGACTTCTTGTGTCTTGTTCACAACACACCTGTTAATGCACCCCAGAATCATGTTTGCTTTTTTTTGCAACAGCATCACACTGTTAACTCATGTTTAGCTTGTGGTCCACTATAATCCCTAGATCCCTTTCTGCTGTAGTCATTCCTAAACAGTCTCTCCCCATTCTGTATGTGTGAAACTGATTGTTCCTTCCCAAGTGGAGCACTTTATATTTGTCCTTATTAAACTTCATCCTGTTTACCTCAAACCATTTCTCCAATTTATCCAGATCATTTTGAATTATGACCCTATCCTCCAAAACAGTTGCAACCCCTTCCAGCTTGATATCATCTTCAAACTTAATAAGTGTACTTTCCATGCCAATATCTAAACTATTGATGAAGATACTGAACAGAACCAGTCCTAACACAGAGCCCTGCAGAACCCCACTTGTTATACTTTTCCAGCAGGATTGAGAACCATTAAGAACTACTCTCTGGGTATGGTTATCCAGCCAGTTATGCACCCACCTTATAGTAGCCTCATCTAAATTGTATTTGCTTAGTTTTTTGATAAGAATATAATGTGAGACCATATCAAATGCTTTACTAAAGTCTAGGTATACTACCACTTCTCTCCTATCCACAAGGCTCGCCATCCTATCAAGGAAAGCTATCAGCTATTTGTGTAGCTAGAATCAACATATTGGAATTGACTTATTTCCCTAGTGTGGACCTAGCCTCTACACTCTCCCATGGACCTCCAACACTCCATGCAATAGTGTGGAGCACATGGGTAAACTGCCAATCCCAGAGAGATCAATTTTATGTATTTTTAACAGAATGGGTCAATCTTCTGGGAAGTATAGAACATACCCCTAGATTCACCACTTTCCAAACCTGTGAGATTAAAGTCATTACAACACATTACACAAGAGATCAGCCAGTAAAAAGCCCAGAAGATCTGTAATTCTCTCTTCAAATTATACTACACCTCTCATGGATATTAACAGAAACTTCATAAGATTCAGCCACTTATACTAACCCTGAAAATCTGGGGAAACAATTCCTTTTCCGTGTTTTAACCTGCTACCTATGAATTTAACTTGGGCCGTGTCTACACTGGTACAAATTTTCGAATTAGCCATGCTAATGGCCATTCTGAAGATTACTAATCAGGCGCTGAATTGAATATTCAGTGCCTTACTAGCATTAGCACTCATCCGGCTGCAGCTTTTCGAAAGTACCCCATACATTTCAAAATCCCCTTATTCCCTTCAGTTGTTTTTAAAAAGGAGAGGTGACTGTGGAGAAGTTTCCTAACCTAATGTTTGGTTTTGGGGAGAGTTTTGTGAAAAAAAGCGACAACATCTAGCATACATGATAGTGGTCTATTAATAGGAAGTTAAATCTACTTTGGTTACTTCCTCCTGTTCACTCTTGTCAGGTCACCTTGACTGCAGTCTGCATCTCATGCTTGTAGTGACAGAACTATTTTCACTTCCCTACTGTAACAGATGAAAACCCATTTCTCCGTTTAAAAATAAATAAAAAAGTCACCATCTAAAATTTAAACTCACACCACACAGAACAACTATGCATCACTTTTGAAGTGAACATTGCATAAATAAGAAGTGGCCTGGATTCTGCAGGGGACTTTAATGCAACTGGCACATGGTGTAAATCAGTGTAGCATTAGGCCCAGCAATCTTTTTGTTACTGGCAGCCAAGGAGCATACAAAGAGGAAAACCAATGCACACAGCAACGCAGACAGGTATTTCTAGGTATGTTTTGGCAATAGTTCCCACTTCGTGCTCCCTCCTGGCACCTAACTATTGCATGCCCACAGAAGACACTCAAGCCCAAGTTTAAACACACCTGGGCTCTTTCCCTGGGTCACCGCTCGGCCCGTACGCAATAGGCTGCTGCCATACATTCAACAGAGGTGCTGAGATCCCAATCCAGCCAGCTGTTGAGCCCGCAAGGGCACTAAGATCCCATAATATCAAACTTCTCCCTCCTGGGCTGCTGGCTCCCGCTCTAGGATGGGCGGGGGTGGGGGAGGTTTAAAGGCCCGGATAACCGCACGTGCAGCTGCCAGGGGCGGGCAGGTGAAGAACGCGGCCTTTCAGGTGAGGGGAGCACCAGACAGCTCTGGCTAACTGGGCGACCCTAGCAGCCCCCGCCTGGACGGAAAGCGCCTCCCCCAGCACCAGCGTTACCGAGGGCCGCCGTCGGACCTTGCGCCGCGAGCCACGGGACCACGTCGCGCTGGAGATCAAACTCGGCGCTCAGCTGCAGCAGCATCGCCCCCTCTGCGGGTATCGCCGCTGTTACACCGCCCACTCCGGCCGGCAGGGGTGGGGGCGCTGCGCCGCCTCCCCCGCCGCCGCTTCCCCCCCCTCATTCGGGCGGCCGCTTTCGCTTCTGCTTGCGAGCGGCGGCCCCGGGAATACCCCCGCCAGGCCAGGAGCGGCTTCAGGCCGAAGCCTAGTGGGCGCCGGGGATGTCATTCAGCGCCGGGCGGCGTGGAGTGGCTGGGCGCGCTGCGAGGCGGCCCCTGCTGAGCACTCCGCCAGGGGAGTCCGGCGAGGCTAGGCCAAGGCGCGTGGGCGGTCTGTAGCCGCCCGGCAGGCGCGTGATCTGCAGGGCCTGGGCTTCCGTGCCGCGGGCTGGGTGATCGTAATTGGAGGGACACATCTCCTAGGACCGGACGGGACCTTGGGCGGTCATCTCGACCAGTCCCCTGCCCTTTTGGCAGGACCAAGCGCCATCCCTGACATATATATGCAACTGGTGGGGCGCTGCGAGCTGAGGTGAGTGTTTGGTAAGGAAAGGGGCACCAGTGCAAACCCCGGCTCAGTGCTGGGCAGCAGCCCGCGTGCCATAGGGTGCCCAGCCGGCTTCTGCGAGTGGCCCCCAGCTGAGTTGTTTCCCCTTGCTCATGTGCAGGGTTGTCTGGTTCTGCTGGGTGCGACTACGCCCTCCCCCTCATATTACTGACGTGACACCCACGAACTCAGCAAGTGGGATGCCTATGCTGATTGCATACAACACTGTCTGTGGGCTCTCTCTGCAGTCAGTCAAAGCACTGGGAAGGCTTAGATGCACACCCAAGCAAATTCAAGGTAAGTAAACAAAGCAGCAGTCATGTAGCACTTTAAAGACTCACCAAATGATTTATTAGGTGATGAGCTTCAGTGGGATAGACCCACTTCTTCAGATAGATACCTTTTCCAGTACAGACTGAGAGTTACATAGTACAGTACAGAGGTCCAAAAAATTGCCATAAAAACTGACCAATCAAATACATCAACTGAAAGAGGGGGTATCAGTTCTTGTATTTGATTTGTCAGTTTTTATGGCAATTTTTTGGACCTCTGTACTATGTTACTGGCCATCTATATACTGGAAATGCTATTGATCTGTAGAAGTGGGTCTGTCCCAGGAAAGTTCATAACCTAATAAATCATTTTGTTAGTCTTTAAAGTGCTGGTCTGTTTTATTGGAATATGGACTAACAGGGTTACTTCTCCGTTACTGTTCAAGGTAAGTAAGTGCCAATAGCACAACTGCCCTCTCCGAGGAGAAACTCTCGGTTATGACAGTCTTGCAACGCACTGAGTTGAAGGAGGGACATGCATACAGTCCACTCACTCACCTAGGGTTCCCTTCATTGCCCCATATCCAGCATCTCCAATCTCAGTTTAATGTTGGATTTTAATCTATATCTCAGGCCCTACAGCAGAGGTACCACAAACTGATGACATCCCTAGTAGGTTTGTGTATAGCTTGCATAATTATTATTAATTTTTATATTATTACAATAGCAGCCAGAGGCCTCGGTCAGAATCACAGCCTTTTGTGCTGAGCAATTTACAGGCATTCAGTTCCCTACACCAGTAACCCCAAAGAAATTTCGGTCTAAGGCCACAGTCGTGTAACTGGGGGCCCAGCAGGAGAACGAGATGCACGGTACAAGCTGTACAAGCAGCTTTGAGGTCCTGCCCCTTCCCTGACCCATCTTAATTGTCTGTGGGTGGACAAAGGGGGCATAAAAGACAACTGACCAGAGGTCACGTGTCTTACTGCCTTGCCTGTCTCTTTCTCTTTGACTTCAGCAGTGCTGCTCACACAAGCCAGAGGGGTAGGCATGGGCCATGAATGAAGCTGCTACTTGGGAAGGCAGCTCCCCAGCCTGTAGCAGTGCCCATATTCCATCCCTGCTCTGCCCACTCCCTTCCCACTGCCTCCCTCTTCTCTCTGCTCATCCATTTCAGCCAAATTCCTGAACCCAACTGTAGCAGATGACATTTTGGGGGGGAAAAAACTCCTCTGAAATTTCTTTCTAAAGAAAATGGAACATATTTTCCACTGCCTGCCTGTTGTGAGGACTGGAATGCAGAAGGTTGTTGATAAAAAGTGCAAAATTTTAAAATAAAAAATGTCAGTCATGGGTTTTTTGATATACCCTGAAGAGGCACAGGTTTATGTGCCAAGTCTCTATAGTATGGGCAAGTCCAGCTGAATATAATATTAAATATTATGGAATACATGATGCAACCCTTCTGTGTGTTAAATTTTATTCATCAGTATTTCTATATTTTAAATATACTTTTAAGTTCTTTGTAAAGAAATCATTCCTGATTACAACATTTAAACTCACTGAAACAAAAATTATTTTAAATTATGCAGTCAGAGCAGTTCAGGGTATTCATAACAAAGTTCATTGTTTTTAGAAAACAGGAACATTAATTTATTTTGTGGGGGGGTTTTTTTGGTTTTTTTTCCATAACAAGACATGCTTATGAAATTTCACAATATGTTAAATTTGTTTCCAAAGATTTTAGGCATATCAGAGTATTTTATATCTTAGTAAAGTACTGATCTGGGTGGAGAGTTCTCTTAAAACTGGTTCATTCAGTAGAAGTAAAAGGGAAACCAATTTGTCTAGCTATGTGGAAGAAGAAGAATGTTGTCCATTTAAGGGCTCTCTTCAACAGGAAGGGTGACAGGGGAGTAGGAGTGATAAAAAGGACACGAAGACTGGAAGAAGATTTTTGTTCTATAGTAATTAAAATTAAAAATTTATTTTAGATCAGGGTGGTCTTTTGAAGAATTTATTTAAAAAACTATGTTTCCAGATCCAAGTATTTAAGGCTAAAGGTGAAAATTCAGATTGTGCATCCAAATATCTATGAAAGGATTTTTAGAGATGTGATTTTGATAAGCTTCAGCCACAAATTAATGAAGTATTTAAAGCAAATATTAAATTAAGGCCCTTGTAGACATAGTGATAAAGCTTGTTTTTTGTCAGTAAATTCAGGGTTGATGCATGCCTGTTAAATATCTTACCCAGTTAATGGCTCTTTCACAAGTTCAATGCTATGTTAATAGGTCGACAAGCTGCAAGTATTTTCACTTTCAAGTTAACAAATCTGCTTTGGAGGAAGAGTCACGAGTCTGCAAACTGCAAAAGCCTGCTGTAGGAGCCTTCAGGAGCAGTCAGAATATGGATAGGAAGAATGGCGAGGTGGAGCACTAAGACCCAGGGGAGGCATAGTCTCCCTTTGCCTCTGATACCCACCACCCTGGGGATAGGGAGGTTCCTCTGGAAAAAGAAATAGCACAGCTTGAAGCTTAGCTCCACAGTCAGCAGTAGGAAGAGAAAGTATAGGGGGGGGGTGTAGTTTTTTTTGTTTTGTTTTTTCATTTGCTGGCATGTGCTGACTTCACTCTTCCTCCCAAATGAATCTATCCAATTTGCCAACTCTCACAATTTTGTCCCAGGACTCATGACGGTCATTTGGTGTTCTTATTAATGCTCCTAGAGATGTGATTCTTTGAGAATTCCAGCTTTTATATTTTTAACGTGTAAGTTCTATCCCTAACGGTTGGGGAGAAAAGCTGGAGAATGTGACCCGAACCTACACATCAGAAACCAACTAAAAAGAACCTGAAAGGCATTATTATTTTTAATCTCATTATTTTTAGAGAACTTAAATTGTGGGATTTTTTTTTTGTAACGTTGGGGTCAAAAATACAGAAGAACTCTGAAGAGACCGTCACAATCTGGACTTGCTGGAAAGGAGTCAAAAAGCATCAAAGATCCCCCATTTTTTGTGCAGGGAAGGGACATCCATGCATGGAGAAGCACATTCCCAGCATCTGGATCCAGGCAACATGGTCTGGGTCAGGATCAGAAATGCCAAAGCAGCAAAAAGACAAAACGTGAATGGTGAACCAACTGTTCTCCGCTACCAGTGGCATGAGAATCATACGATGGCATCTTTTGATAAGAGCTGTATCATAAACAGTGGCTACAACTACCCTTACGAAAAACTTCGAAATGGCCATGCTAATGGCCAAATCGAAGAATACTAATGAGGCACTGCAATGAAAATTCAGCACCTCATTAGCATGCCGCAGTTCGCTTGCCCGTGGCTCATCTATACGGGTCATTTTCGAAAGGACCCTGTAAACATCACAATCCCCTTGTTCCTATCAACTGGAGTTGAAAGAATGCCCCAGTCAATGGCTAGGAATAAGGGGATTTTGATATTTGCAGGGTCCTTTCGAAAAGGACCCCCCCCCCCATGTAGATGAGCTGCAGGCGAGTGAAATGCAGGACTTTTGAAGTGCCGCAGCCGGTGGCATGCTAATGAGGTGCTGAATATTCATTTCAGCACCTTATTAGTATTTTTCGATTTGGCCATTAGCATGGCCATTTCGAAGCTTTTTGTAAGCGTAGACATGGCCAAAGTGGGAAAGGAAACCAGCTTTCACAAAGTAAGAACTATATGGCACTAACAGTGCTTGCCCGAACAAGTCATCTTTTTATCAGTGACAGAGTTAATCTGAGGTAGTGGATGACTAGGAGTAGGGGTAGTGCCTTTTCAAGACGGTGATGGAGTTGACAGAATAGCATAAGAATTTTCACAAGGAGCAGAAGAGTAAGCTGAGACTGTGCTCATTTGGCAGCTGCAATGACTGGGGCACTCTTCCAACTCCAGTCATTGTGACATGGTACATCGGATAAGTGACACTGTGACCCCATGTGGCAACACCACTCACTTAAATGCTGCCTGGCTGCCCTTCCACCGTGACACAGAGTGACCAGTCCAAACCCAAAGCACTGTGATGAATGCAGAAATATATGGAGTAGAGCAAGAGATGGGTGAGTGAACAGAGGTGAATGGGGATGGCAGGAGAAGAGCTTTGGGGGCAGAGAACCGAGGCAGGCAAGGGAGTCAGGGTGGGACGTATAAACAGGAGCAATAGGGAATAGGAAGCTGGAATAATGAACCAGTGGTGGAAGTAGAGCAAATTGGACAGATGGGACAGTTTCTGCACCAAATGGCATATGGGCACAAATCAGACATCCAGGCTACGTCTACACGTGCACCCAACTTCGAAATAGCTTATTTCAATGTTGCGACATCGAAATAGGCTATTTCGATGAATAACGTCTACACGTCCTCCAGGGCTGGCAACGTCGATGTTCAACTTCGACGTTGCTCAGCCCAACATCGAAATAGGCACAGCGAGGGAACGTCTACACGCCAAAGTAGCACACATCGAAATAAGGGAGCCAGGCACAGCTGCAGACAGGGTCACGGGGCGGACTCAACAGCAAGTCGCTCCCTTAAAGGGCCCCTCCCAGACACACTTTCATTAAACAGTGCAAGATACACAGAGCCAACAACTAGTTGCAGACCCTGTATATGCAGCACGGACCCCCAGCTGCAGCAGCAGCAGCCAGAAGCCCTGGGCTAAGGGCTGCTGCCCACGGTGACCACAGAGCCCCGCAAGGGCTGGAGAGAGAGTATCTCTCAACCCCCCAGCTGATGGCCGCCATGGAGGACCCCGCTATTTCGATGTTGCGGGACGCGGATCGTCTACACGTCCCTACTTCGATGTTGAACGTCGAAGTAGGGCGCTATTCCCATCCGCTCATGGGGTTAGCGACTTCGACGTCTCGCCGCCTAACGTCGATTTCAACTTTGAAATAGCGCCCAACACGTGTAGACGTGACGGGCGCTATTTTGAAGTTACTGCCGCTACTTCGAAGTAGCGTGCACGTGTAGACGCAGCCCAAGAAAGGTAACATATAGACACTTGTAGGGGAACACTTTGACCTGCCAGGACATTCTGTAAAGGATTTAAAAGCAGCCATCCTTCTACAAAAAATTGCCAAACTTGATTACAAAGGGAAGCAGCTGAATTGGAGCTCATTTGCAAATTCAAAACTATACAATTAGGCCTCAATAAGAACCTCAATTAATTAACACACTACAGAGGCAATTCACTCTGGATGAATATTCACATCTTCCCATCTGCTACATTGAATGATCACAATCACTGATCACTGTCATTTACAATGGATCGTAACTTCTTTCTTTTAAGAGATTGTGGAAGAATTCCACAGAGATTTTAAGTATCAGAGAGGTAACGGAGTTAGTCTTTCCAGCATCTGATGAAGTGAGTCTGTGCTCACGAAAGCTCATGCTCAAAACTTTTCTGTTAGTCTATAAGGTGCCACAGGACCCTTCGTTGCTGTTACAGATCCAGACTAACATGGCTACCCCTCCGATACTTGAGTTAGTCTGTGTCTTCAAAAACAACAAGTCCTGTGGCACCTTATAGACGACCAGATATATTGGAGCATAAGCTTTCGTGGGCAAAGACCCCCTTCGTCAGATCTGGATCTGCACCTAGAGGCTCGGGGCTCCCCTCCCCAGCATACAGCCTGCAGCTGGGGGTGGGTGGGGAACCCTGAGCCTCACAGGCCAGGTCCAAGCAAGCTGGAGGTGACTCCAGCCCACAGGCTCTTCTGGAGGATGTGGGAGCAGGAAGCAGCTCCATGTGACACTGCTGCCACTCGCTGCTGTTCCCCCATCTAGGGGAAGGGGAGGGAGAGTGGAAGCAGCAGCACTGCCCAGAGGTTTTATCTTACTACTCTGATTGGCCGAAGCTGTGGTCAGTCGTAGCAGCAGAGGGTGGTGTCTGGGCATGGTGGGGAGGGTGCAAAACTATCTGTGGATGCTGCACAGGTGAGCTGCACCCCCGTTGCCGAGGCCCCACACTCATCAACCGCTTCTGCAGCCTCCTCCCACCCAACCCCCATCCTGCATCTTTCCTCCTGCCTAGACCCCCATGTCTACCCGCTTCTTGCACCCTCCATCCCAGACCCCTCACCCAGACTTCTCCCTTCCAGACCCTGCACCCCATACCCTCCTGCACCCTTCCTCCCACTCAGACCGTGTACACCTTCCCACCCAGATGCTCACCCCCTCCTGCACCCCTCTGGGCAGATCCCCACTCCTGTATCCCCCTCCTGCCAAGATCTCCTATCTGCATCCCTTCCTGCACCCAGCTCTTGCCCAGACCCCACACCCCACGCTCACTTCCTGACAGCTCCCTCCTACACTGAAGCCCTCATTTTTGGTCCCCGCTAGGTTCTGGGGCTGGCTGAGTGAGGAGGGGGAGGTAATGTGGATCTAAAGCTGTGGTGTCCGACACTCTAGCCACTATTAGCCACATTTGGCTGTTTGCGTGTGACTAGCTGGCTTAACAAATAAATATATTTTTTCAGAATCATGTGGCTAGTTCACTGTACTCCTTTGGAATTGATTGGACCTAAAAGTTGCAATCCCATAACTATCTGTGTGAGAAGTCAGTAAGGCCTAGGAACTTACATACAAAAATGTCCAGGACGTGATCCATATTGTTTCATTTCCAGGTCATGATCCATCCTGTGCACTGAACTAAACAGGAGTTCTTTAGAAAAAAATAGTATGTGAATACGTCCTTAAAGATTGCATAATAAAACATGCGCATAAAGGAGGTGAATGAACATTGCTCAATCTTATATTCTAGCATTTCCTAATTTTTTAGTGCAGTGGTGTCCAATAGGAATTCAAAGATTGATACACTTGTGGTTGTCGTCTTTCCATATTTGCCACTGCCATGCCATGCCACTCCATGCACTCTAACTGAATGTCCTCCCCCAAAGCCAGGCACTCTTATCCGCCCACCAAATAAATGCCCTCCCCTCCCCCTGAGCCAGGTACCCCCAACCTCTCCATTCTAAATGCCAGCAACTCACCAGAGCCACCAAGGCCACTGCCACTGTTGTCACATACTTCTCCCACCAAGCGGTAGCACATGCACAGAGTGGGTGGATGGAACTCCCCATGTGTGGCTCTCAGGCTCTAAATGTTAAAGGCTCCATGAGCTGCAAGCGGTTTAAGAGCTGTATTTGCCACAGTTGCCTGCATGTGTTTATAGATAACTGTACGCTGACACTTATTTTCCCAAATTCAATTTAGAGAAAATAAACAGCTATAGAAAGTACAGGGATCAAACAGGAAGTAAGTCAGTGAAAGAAAAATAAAAATGTAGCGTTGGAGGCAGAATTCTTTTGAATGAGAGTAGGCGAGATAAGCAGAAGATGCTGTCAAATTTTTTGAAAATATTTAAAATGCAGAGGGGCCTTTTAGTGGTATAGGCAACCTCAGCAACTGCTTGGGATGCCATCCTTTGGGCATTGGTATGTGGACTCTTGCAGCTTATGGCCAACCCTGTCTTTTTCACATCTATTCATCATTGGGGAGCAAAGGAGGAATCTTTTTCTTTCTGAGCTGCAGGATCTTCAAGAGATGGTAAAGGTTGGACCTCTCTAATCCAGAACTCTCTCATCTGGCAACATCCATAATCCGGCATGATTTTAGTTAGCCAGATGACCACTTACCATGGGTGTGACCAAATTTCTTGTGGTCCCATAAAATTTATTTACAGCCACCAGTTCTGGCTCTCTGTGTTCTGTGCTCTTATTTAGCTGTAATTTACCCATAAATGTCTTCTCAGAGCCCAGCGAGCAGTGGAAATATTGGTAATATGCTAGACAATATTGACCTCCTGGTATCTGGTAAATTCTCTCATTTGGTACCAGTCAGGTCCCAAGGGTGCTGGACTGGAAAGGTTTAAGCAGTACTGGATTTTTCTTTAAATTCTGTAAATTAGAAGTGTTACTTCTATGTGCTGTCGTGGAGATCTGGTTCACGCCTACTGTCTCCTCAAGACAATGGTTGGGTGTCTACTGCTGCAGCTTCACCTGAATAATGACTAATATTTAGCTAAAATGGGGGTGCTGCCCCTCCCTTCTTCCTCTGCCATTGTTTTGTCCTGTTTTTATTTTCTCACTTCCCCTTTTAATGTTCAGTGCTGAGTCCCATTTTCTCCAAGACTGAAGCAAATGCCTCTCTGTACAGCTTGGAAATTACTACGTAAACTAAGTATCAGAGAGGTAGCCTTGTTAGTCTGTATCTTCGAGAAAAACAAGAAGTCCTGTGGCACCTTATAAACTAACTGATATTTTGGAGCATAAGCTTTCATGGGCAAAGACCCGCTTCATGCATCTGATGAAGCGGGTCTTTGCCCACGAAAGCTTATGCTCCAAAATATCTGTAAGTCTATACAGTGCCACAGGACTTCTTGTTGTTACATAAACTAAGGAATCCTCTCCTTTGGAAGACTGACAGTGAAGAGTAGATGGCAGGTCTAGTGGGCCCAAGGAGGCACATTAAATCTTAGTTTCACAATGCATTCCTCACAAAGTTGGCTCAGGCTTGCATTTTTAAATCATTCTCTAAGTAAGAATAAGAAACTCTGCATACTGTGTAATACGGTTTCAGTACACAGGCTTTTAAAACTTAAGGACTTGATACAGAATCCAGTAATATAGGGGCGAGCGGACTTCTTAAATTTGGGCCCACTTTTTGTTCCTGCAATTAGCAGGGCCCCCCAACCTGTCTAATGTAATCTAAAGCAATTCAAATTTCTGTTTTGTTCATATTAAAAAAAGCCCTTTCTGCATATGTAAAAAAATAAGTATGTAGAATGTACTACTACTACTTATCCTTTGTAGTCCGAGTGGAACGTAAGTCATCTACACATCTCCTCCACTTTACTCTGTCTTGGTACAAAACTTGAGCTGACTGCAGGAGTATCCCAGTTGTTGTCTTTCAATCTCAGCAGACCTTTTACACATTGTCCAAGGTCTTCCTCTTTTGCATTTTCCTTGCGGGTTCCATGTGAGCGCTTAACGGACAATGCTGGACTGTTGTTTTCTGAGAGTGTGGCTTAGCCATCCCCACTGCCTTCTCTTAATTTCAATGTCAATCACTTCTTGTCCTGCTCTGTTCCAAAGCTCCTCATTTGTGACGAAGTCTTGCCATTTGATGTGAAGGATGTACCTCAGGCATCTGTTTATGAATGTCTGTAGCATGTGATTTGAAGACTTTTAGTACACAGGTCTCACATGCATACAAGAGCGCGCTCTTCACGTTTGTGTTGAAGATCTGCAGTTTTGTCTTCACAGATATTATTTGTGAACTCCATATGGGCAGAGAGGTTTGAATGCAGCTGTTGCTTTCCCTTTCCTTCAGGCCTTTGGCAGCATTGATATAGACACTTTGTGGAAACTGCTGCAACACCATGGCATTCCATCCAAAATTATTAACTTGATTCATTCAACGTACAACCACTTGACATGCCAAGTTGTTCACAATGGTATCTTGACAGAATCCTTCAGCATACTCTCAGGAGCTCAACAAGGGTGCCTATTGTGACCTTTCCTGTTCATGTTTACTGTGGACTGGATTATGAACAGGACAACAGATGGCCATCAATGGGGCATTCAGCGGACACTTTTCAAACAGCTAGAGGACATCAATTTTGCTGATGTTGTCGCTCTCCTTTCACACCAACATGAAAGCATGGAAGAAAAGGTCATAACATTAGGCAAAACTCCTGCAATGATGGGACTGAGCATTATCTAGGGAAAGACCAAGACAATGAATCAACCAGTCCAACATCACCATCACACTGGGAGAGGATGACTTGGAAAATGTGGAGCAGTTCACCTACTTGGGCAGTATTACGCAGAATGTAAAAACTTTATTAATCAGTATATAAATATGAATACACATACATAAAAACAGTAACATTTCAACATTTTTAATAAGATGGATGAGCCTGAGATCCAGCAGCCAATTGTGCTGTGCCCCTCTTACAAAATTTCACACCCTCTTAAATGGACTTGCCCTTCCTTTTGCCCACCCCTTCACTAACATTAGTAGAGAAACTTCCATTGACATGAGGGTGCCTTGAATCAAACCCTAACTCCCCAACCTATTTTAGGTAAATAAGAAACGCTATGTGCGGATATAAAAATTACATTGCATCTGAGCCATAAACATACCAGCTATGTCTACATTGGAGCACTCTTTTGAAAGAGTTCCATTCGAAAGACAGTAGCTGAAAGACACCCTTTTGAATGGGAGCGTCTACACCCAGGCTGGGGCTGGCACAGTAGATTTGTGCCATTGGAAAGGGCCAGCAAGCCCTTCGAAAGAGAGTGTCTACACATACCCACACCCTGTTTTGAAAGAAGGGGTCAGGAAATGCCGTGGCAGGGGCTCCATGGCAGACAAGCCCTTCTGGGATTACAGCTGGGTTCCCCTTTAAAGGGCCCCTCACCAACATCCCTGCCCTGCACAGTATGAAGCCTGCAAAGCTGCTACCAGCCCCGCAGACACAGTGCCCTCAGGACGGAGCATGAACCAGCAGCAGCTGGAAACTCTGCTTGGTGCTGCTAGTGGAGTGGTCGCCCTGCTGGCTGCAGCAGTGGTGGCTGCCCTGCAGCTCCTGTTGGGGGAGGCACCCCAGGGGCAGCTGGGGATGCCCAAACCCTCGGCTCCTTCGGCGCCCCCCAGCCCCCAGGAGTTCCTCCGGCTCTGGAGCTACCCTACAGCTCAGACTGGTGGGAGCAGCTGGTCATGGGGGAGTGGGATGACAACCAGTGGCTCCGGAATTTCCAGATGCAGCAGCAGACCTTTATGTCGCCTGTACTGAGACATGAGGACACCCAGATGCTGCGTGCCCTCCCTGTGGAGAAGAGGGTCACGATAACTGTATGGAAGCTGGCCACTCCAGACAGCTAGCGCTCCCCGGGACACCAGTTTGGTGTAGGCAAGGCCACAGTTGGGGCTGTCGTGGTGGAGGTAAGAAGGAGGGCCAAGCCACACACCCATTGGGAGGCCAGCAGACCCATGACTGGGGGCCCGGGGTGGGGCCCAGCACACCCCGTACACCCTCACAGGTGTGCATGTCTCCCCCACAGCAGGTGGTGTGCAGCCGCAATGTGAGGCACCTCCAGAGGGTGGTCCACATCAGGGACCAGGACGCAGCCATTGTGGGCTTTGGTGCACTTGGGTTTCCAAATTGCGTTGGGGCCCTCGACGGGGCTCATATACCCATCTGCACCCCCGGAGCGCAGCGGAGGACAATATATAAACAGGAAGGGCTACCACTCCGTGGTCCTGCAGGCCATGGTGGACAGCTGGGCCTTGTTCCAGGACATCTATGTGGGCTGGTCCAGCTGCACGCAAAACATGTGCGTTTTCCACAATTTGGGCCCATGCTGCCAGCTGGAGGCAGGGACCTATATCCCCCAGAGAGAGATCCTGCCAGGGCACACCACAGTGACCCTGTGCCTGGTGGCTGAGGCAGCATATCCACTCCAGCCCTGGCTCATGTGCCCCTATACGGGCCACCAAACCCCCAGCCAGGAGCGGTTTAACACTCAGGTGAACCATGCCCGCAATGTGGTTGAGCGAACCTTCAGCTGTTTCAAGGGCTGGTGATGCTGCCTCCTAGCACACGTGGAGGTGGGCATCCTCAATGTCTCCCACATGGTGGGTGCCTGCTGCACAGTCCATAATACTGTGGAGAGCAAGGGGGAGACCTTTGTAGAGGGGTGGGCGGCTGAGGTCAGCATGGGTTTCTGCCCCTAGCCGCCAGGCCCACCAGGACGAGGTCCGTACCTGGGAGGCTCTGCATCAATACTTCGATGAGGGACCCCGGTGAGCCCTGCCACAGCCACCCCAGCAGGTCCACCACACACAACACTCCACCCCATGTACCCCCCATCTCCACCTCCTGCATGCAGCCACCTCCCCTGCACACTGCCCCCGACCTCCCACTTACCACCCTCCCCAACAGGCACACAGCGCACAGGGATATGGGTGAAATAAACTGTTGTTATTCAACACAACAAAAGATTTGTTTTCAAACTATGCCAAATGTTCTCATACACTTATGTACAGGTGTGGGGGGGTGAACTATATGCAGGAGGAGGGGAACATGGGTGGCCTGCATGGGGGGTCCTTACTGCAGGACAGGGATGGAGGGCCTCGATCCATGCTGGCCCTGGGAACTGTGCCCTCCCGGCCAGGGGTCCCCGATGGGGCTGGGAGGGTGTGGGGAGGTAGGGCCAGGGGTCCACCCCAGATGGGCAATTGGCTCCAGTAGGAGCCTCAACGGGGCGGGGGTGGGAGCTGGCAGGTGGGGCCTTTCTGGGGGAGCTGGTGGGTGAGGTTCCAGCAGGAGGGGCTGCAGGGGGGATGGCAGGAGGGTGCATCCAGCCTAGGAGTTCCCTGAAGGTGCCCACCACATCCCTCAGTGTGCCCATCAGTTCCACCCAGGCTTCACCCTCCTCAAGTGGAGGTGCCGCTCTGCCACTTCTACCTGCTGGCGGATGGAGGCGGCGAGCTGGAGATCCTCCACCGCCCACCTATGGCCCCTCTGGGAGCAGGATCACCCTGGTTCTGCCAGTGGCACTGCATGGTCCTCATCCCTTGCCTCTGGGGGGCTGTCGGGTACTACAGAGCGTGCGAGGCTCTCCTGGCTGTCGGATGGCACGGCTGCAAGAATAGGAGGGAAGAGAGGAACAGGTCGTGAGTACCAACCACTGCCCTGTGGCCCATGCCCCCCATCCCCTGGTGGGTGGTGGTTCCCTGTCCCCTGTCTGACAGCAGGGCAGCCCTGGTGGCCTATGGTGGCGTTTGGGGTTCCCGTCCTCTGGGGGCAGTCCCCTTGTGCAGTTTGGCCTTGGCCATCCCCACCCCCAGGAGCGGGCCACAGCGTTGTCCATGGGATTGGGTGTTGAAGGTCACTGGCGGCTGTGCTGCCATCCCAAGGGCCACAGCCTGTATGGGCTGTGGCCAGCCAGGGTCCACTGGGTGGGGGGGGGCCTCTGCCAAGCATGCAGGCCCCGCCCTGAGGTCCAGGGTGTGTGCCCTGTTGGGTACGTACTTCACAGGAGGCTTTGGAGCTCCTGGTAAATGGGTACAAAGCAGGGGTGGTCCCCGACCGGCTGGCCAAGTCCCGAGCCCAGGCATACCCCTGCCACAATTCTTTGACCTTGCTGCGAACCTGGTCCAGAGTGCTGGCAGGGTGGCCATGAGTAGTCGGGCCCTAGGCCAGTCAGGCAAAAGCAAACGCATTCCACTGCTTCCTGACCATCTCACTCAGGACCTCCTCATCCTGCCATAGGCACAGCAGGACCTGGAGCTCATGCTGTGTCCAGGAGGGGGCTCGCTTTTTCCCTCCTGGCTGGCCCCCTGGGAGTCCTGCGCACACTCGGAGCAGGAATCCTGCGGCTTCTCTCTTCACTGGCTGCTGGCCATGCTGTGTTGATAGCTGCTGTGGGTCTGGCTGAGGTGTGCAGGGGCACCACATGCAATGGCTGCTGCCTACACGCTCTCAGCTTCCTGCAACAGGGTTTCTGGGTGTGTGCAGCTTTAAGGGCTGTTGCACGCACAGACCATAGAGCCCTGCAGACACTGGAAAATACATCTCTGCCTAACAGCTGATCACCATCGTGGCAGACCCCACCCCACTCCTTTGAAATACTGAGTTGTGGAACTTCTACACACCCCTTCTTTAGTAATAACCTTTTGAAACGGACAGCTTTTCCTATTTCATTTTTGGAAGAGCGATGTCAGAAGCTAGGGTCCCTTCCTTCGATTTCGTTTTCAAAAATGGCATGTATAGACGTGCCACACACTCTTTCAAAAGAGAGCCTGGACTTTTGAAAATAATGCCTAGTGTAGACTCAGCTATTCTGTGGAGATCCATAGATATAAAACAGATCTGTATAGATTTGCAGGGATCTATAAATAATAATACATAAGGTGTGCCTCGTGGTGAAAAAGAAGTACTTTGAATTTACAAAATTATAATAATACTTTAAGGGAAATTGTTAAAATTTAATTTACAACTAATTATTTTTGCTGTTTGTATACATTTTGCATTTCAATTAGCTGGCACAGTGAAACCCAACTTTGAGACCCAGCTTTGAGTTTCACTTTTTTGTTTCTAGTTAGATTCACTTCTTGGTTCTCAAGCACTACCACAATGTCAGTGTTGGTTTGAGTTTCCAGCACTGCATAGGAAAATGTAAGTGTAAACGTTAAAAATTAAATAAACCAGTATGTTTTAATATTCTGATATTTCTACTCATATAAGTTTTTGTTAATAACTTTGTAGTAAAGCATGCAATTTATTGCCCTGATTCTGCAAGTTATTCTATGCAGCTGAACCTTTGTATCTACAGCCTCTCCGAGTTCAGTGGCGCTTCATGCAGACACAAGAGTCTGTCCCCATGAAGCACTTGAAAAATGGAGGCCTAAATCACAGTTTATTATGAAAAAAGGACAGATTTAGTTGCTTGTTTTGCTTTTTCAAAAAAGTCCTTTATTAAGGACAATAACTCACGGTAGGTTTTCAGCATATTACAGGATTGGACTTTGACCCAAAGTTGGTAGATATATCATCCAAAATGTTTTGATTATGTGATCACCAGAAATAGGATTCTGTTCAACAGTTTAGAAGTTTCTATATTTATTGCACACATATTTATTCTCGCTGTTGTTTCTTTATGGATAACTCAGGTAGCTGGAATTACAGAATCACTCGTTTAAAATAGATTTTACTTAGTTAAATAGACCTATAAATAAAGATGGGTATGAAACATTAAGTCATGAATCTTCCATGTGTTCTTTATAAAGAATTTCTGCTTAAGACTTATGAGCATAGTGGAAGCCACAAAAAAGGATATCTGAAGCAAGTCAGTAAAATCTTAGGAGCCTGGCAGACAGCTCAGAGCTTCTTTCGAAAGTGCCACTTACCGAGACCGAGCGCTTTTCCAGATGGTCTGACAACAAAGGATTAATTGTGATTGCTGGTGGAGGGGGATTCCTTGAAGAACTTTGCCAGCCAATGTAAGTTCTTGAGTAAATAAAGAAGTAAAGAAATTACTATATACAAAAAGATTGGTCAGTGTAATCTTGTCAATGCCTCTTGGAAACACAAATATACATTTCAGCGGTAAACATAAAGGCCAAAATTCAAGGGCAGTTTAGCAGGATAGTTTTATTTCAAGCTTTGGGAATAACAAAATCTCTGTGAACACAGAACACCCTTTTCTTTTACAGAATGCTATACCACATTTTCCATTACTATAAAAAGAGTGGGCGAGACCCTAAGATAGTGTAGATCAGAATAGCTTCCTCAAAACAATCGGCTGAGTATACTGATCTTGCAAGAAGTTAGCAGTCTCTTACTGATTGCACTGCTTTGTGGATATGTTCCCATGCTTTGTTATAATTAGTACTAAGAAATATTTAATTTCTCAGTTTAATTACTAACTAAGGGCCCTAATTTGCTACTCATATGTTGAATACCTTATTTTGCAAATTGCCCCACTGATATCAGCACTACCAGCTTATGCAAAGCTCACTGACCTCAGTGGGACTGCTAATGAGGTAAGTTACAACAGTGGGGATGGGGGCAGAATGGAGCCCAAAGCGATCTCAATGACTGTGGCCTGTTCTCTTCCTTTAGTTCTTTCTCCATGGCCCCATTTCTTTGGCTCCTTTGTTCTTTTCAGAATAATCCCTGGGAGCCCTGATCAAAGCTTTGCATACACACTGATTTAATAGCTGGTTAAGGTATGACTTGCTCTGGGTTTGTTCTTTCAGAGAATGTCATTAAGACAGTCACTATTGTTTGAAATTTCAGTACTTCCTATTGTCTTTCAGGTTTGTTATTTTTTATCTTTTCACTTTTATTCAAAAGGCGGCTGCTGATACTCAGTGGCAGGTTTGGGAAATGCTGATAGCTTAATTGATACAATGCTGCATTTGTTTAGCCCATTACTTGTAATTTGTTCCATGTTTTTTATTTGTGTTTACGTTAACGCTGATTTCATTGTAATTTTGTAAATTATTTAAAAATCATAAAACACAGTTTAAAGGACAAATTTTGCTCTAATGTCAGGAGAAATGTAAGATTAGCATGGATTACAGCAACACCAGACCACATGGTGCTAACATGTTGTCATCCTCCTGCTATAGAATGATCCTGTACCCGGTGAAATTAATAGAAAACCTCCAATTGACTTAATGGGCTTTGGATCAGGCCCTTAATACACACATGTGCGCATGATTAATTTATTCTTCCCCTCTCCAGTTTCCTGTCTTATTTATTACTGGCTAAGAAAAAAATGACTGCAGTTCCCAATTTTTTACTTTTAACAATACTTCTACTACTACAGCACTTTAAATAAATTCAAATTACCCTTCCAAAGCTTTGGAAACATTTCTCTAGTAGGTTCTTTACATATCTCTTATTTGTCATACATATTGCCTTCAAACAAATGCCACATTGATAAACAGGGAGGATCCTGTAGGTGTGCTTACTTTACCACACCGTTGTTTCTTTTTCCAAAGTAATTGCAGAATATAGTCTGATCATTAACAATGGCCTATTTATAGGCTTCAGATAAAAGCCTTATCTCCAGAACTTAGCCAGAATTCCACATTAACACTGATTTTTAGGGTCTTCACCTGCAAATTGTCATTCATGTGAGGAATTTTTACTCACCTGATTTGAGTGAGCCTACTGTCATGAGTAAAATGGTGTAAGAGTGGTTCCTAATCTAGACTTGTAAGCATTGCAGGATGAAGCCTTGCATAAGTATGTGCTTTATGTTGTGCTATTGAGTGCCACATATGTAAAAGAAAAGACACAGCAAAATTCTGTTCAGAATTCAGTTGCACTCTGGTGAATCAGGAATAATTCTTCTGTATTAGGCTTACACAACTAAGAATGAGAGAAGAATTCAGACCACAGTTTTTACGTTTGCAATTGCCTCATTACAGGAGGGTTTGGGTATACGCTAAATGTTTGTAAAACGTAACACAAACATTAGTAAAGAAATTTAATTATGTTTTAAAAGTTATGCTAATTTTTTAATAGTAGGAAACACTTCAGTAATAGAATGTTACATTGTTTGATATAATAACCACTGAAAACATCTCAGCCTTTTAGGAGCTTAAATATTCAGAACCTACTGTAAACAATTAAACAGTTTTTCATTGTGTATGGACAGATTGAAATAATACCACATAGCACTTAAACATCTTCAATGCATTATACAGTCATTAATCAATTAAACACTATAACATCTTCCTGAAGTAAGTAATTGCTTTTGTAGAAACATGCGAGTTGCCATACTGGGTCAGAGCAACTATCCATAGCCTGATAGCTTCATAGTGGATAGTAGCAGATGCTACCAAAACAAAAAAGCAGCCTTGTAGCACTTTAAAAGACTAACAAAATAATTTATTAGGTGACGAGCTTTTGTGGGGCAGACCCACTTCTTCAGATCTGGAGATAGTGTTGTACTGGAAATGGTGCTGAAAGTGAATTGGCATGATGGTTTCATAACAGATATAAACAAAAGATTGAACTGAGAACAGACAAATCAGATACACTGGACAGAAGGGAGGACAAGGGGGTAGGATGGGGGAGAGAACAGTACTTACTGAAAGGGTCAATTAAGTTGCCTGAGATCACTACAAATATCAAAGATGGGTTGTTAGGATACCTCTCTTTCTTCAAGATGCTACCAAGGAAGACACAAGAAATCCATACTAGAATAACCTACATCTAGGGCCAGAGAGGTAGCCATGTTAGTCTGTATCTTCACAAAACAAAAAAGCAGCCATGTATCACTTTCAGGACTAACAAAATGATTTATTAGGTGATGAGCTTTTGTGGGACAGGCCCACTTCTTCAGTCTGGAAATTCTGATGAAAGTAAACTGGCACAAGGAGAATTTAAAAGAAGGATAGAAAAAAATTTTTAGGAAATTTAGCACCCAGCATCATAGCTATTTTATTTTTCCTGAATAATTTTAATAGTAAGAGACTATCCAACTTTTCTGTGGAGCTAAAATTTACTGAAATATCATTGCAGGGACGATATTTTAAATTTTTGCAATCATTGGCTGACCAATGATGAATGATAATTTTTGCTGATGTTTCTTCAGTGAAAGTTTATTCTTCAGCACAGATTGGCTCGTAGTCTGTTTCAGAGAATTCCATGAAGACTTGCCTGTGGGGAGAAGCAAAGAAAAGTAAATATGGCTTTAAAAATCACTGTCACCTAATCTGGAACTAAAAACACTAACATGTCTTAATTTTAATAACATGGTTATTGCATGAGGTCACAGCAAGGTTGTTTGGGTGAGTTTACTAGACATTGTCATACCTTAATTTGTTGGGATTTCTTTTGCTTGTGACCTAAATCCTAATTTTACTGGATTTTATAATGTTTATCATATATATTATTTTGCTGTGCCCGTCCATCTGTGTGTCCCCGCAAGGTTCCACCATGTTCCTTCTCTGCCCCTCCCTCAGCGAGAATGGGACCTGGTACAGTCCACCAGTAGAGCCCCCCCGATACCCCGCCAGGCCCAGCCCCTCCCGAGCCAGCACCAGGCCAAGCCCAGCCCCCAACAGAGCTCCTCCCCCAGCCAGCACAGGGCAAGGCCCAGCTCCCAGTGAAGCTGTTCCCCTGGCCAGTGTGGGGCCCATCCTTGCCCCCAGTGGAGCTCCTCCCCTGGCCAGCACAGGGCCTGGCCCATACACTTTGGATGTGTATAACAACAGGTTTCTGACTAGAACGTTCGTCCAGCCCAGCTTCTGCTTGCAAGCAGAGCTGCACCAGGGCCTCTAGTTTTTGTAAAAAATTATAACACCCCTGTAATGTATTTTACTGTAATTACTGTTGTGCACTCTGACAGTTTTTGCTGAGAGTGTAGGTATGGCTCAGGCAGCCTTTCTTTTTCTTCCATAAGTACGAGATATTTTATACTTGGTGGGACATATAAATCAAGGGCTACGGTATGCAACTTGTTTGCTAGTTTCAGAGTTGCCAGTCTTTAAATCCCTGAGGTCACACAATTAGTGCTTAAGGCAAAGATGCACAGAGGTCAGCATGATGATCATATACATGTAGATGCATTTGATGTTGTCAGAAATACGGTGAAATGAAGTCACTGGGCAATGTTGAAATTTGACCCACAACAGATGTGCTATTGCACATTTTTGAAAGATTTTAAAATTGCTCAACCAGTGGGAATTTTACAGAGCAGTAACATTTCTCATAACCCAGCTTAAGGTAGAAAACTCGTTGCTTGCCTCCACAAAACAACTTGCTGATGTAATCAGAAACATGGTCATATTCCAGCGAGAGGACAGCTGCAGCCTGCACAGCCATAGCTACAACCCACTCCTCATGCATAGTTCACACTGTTGAGAAATGATCTAAGGATTCCTGTAGGAATGCAGAGCAGGCAAGATCTCATGATCTGTCAAAATAATTTTACACATTAGTCCATTTAACTCCGATGATGTACCAGAGAGCTATGTTGCCTAACATGAACAGTACATTCTTGCCCCTTGTCAACAGGATCCTTTTATCTAGGGGTAGGATCCACTGAGGAAAACAAAGTGGTTAGCTGTGAAGATCTTTTTTTAAATGCCTGATTTACAGAAAGATACGTTTGTAGGTCTGTGCTAATGTTTACATATGCAATTATAACTGCGTACACAAGCAAGCCATTTAAGTGTGCTTTATCCATGTTTCATTTGTACACTAGAACCTCAGAGTTATGAATACAAGTGCTGTGAACTGACCAGTCAACTCCACACCTCACTGGGAACCAAAAGTATGCAATGAGGCAGCAAGAGAGACCTTTCCCCCAACCGTCCTTCCCCTCCAAAAAGCAGCAAATACAGCACAGTACAGTGATAAATATAAACTACTAAAATAATAATGGAAAGTTTAAAATAAAAGATTTGCCAAGGTAAGGAAACAGTTTCTGACCTTGTTCCATTTAAATTAAGATGATTAAAAGCATTTTTCCTGTGCACAGTAAAGTTTTTAAGCTGTATTAAGTCAATCTTTACTTGTAAAGTTTTGAAAGAACCATAATGTTTTGTCAGGGTTATGGACAACCGCTATTCCACAGGTGTTCATAACGGTGAGGTTTTACTGTTGCAGATGTGTGTAAATATGATTGCACAACCATTGTCCTCCTTAGGAGGTAATATACTGGTGGAGAACAGCTGCCTCAATTTATAGAAGGATTGAAGGGGATAGTTTGCATACTTCAGACCTTATGCAGACCAAATTTATTATACGCACCCGAGTCTCTGTGCATCCCACTGTTCCACCACACAAACTTCCTGTATACCACCTGCCCATCCTTTTCTGTTTCAGGGACTTCTTGCAACTCCTGCCCCTCCTGAATGCATGGGGCCAGGGCCAAGCTCTGTGCTACTCCATTCCCTTCTCTGCCACATGCAAGGGCCCCAGTCTCCTTCCTGCCAGGCATTCTGCATGCCACTCATTCTTCTTTCTGCTCAGACCAGGGCCTCCCATGTCCTCAAAATAGTCTTGTGTGTCCCCATCCTCCTCACACCATGCACACATTAGGGTTCCCCATGGTGTCCTCTATGCTAGGGTATGTATGCACACCCTCTGTCCTTCATCTTTATTCTTTTTGTCTAGGAGGTAAGTCATGTAAGGTGTCAACACGTTGCCTTATATACTTACCCTGAGAACAGGATCAGGATATTTGTCTGTATTCTTAAGAATTACTGTATAGTCTATAAAGTGCCACAGGACCCTTTGTTGCTGTTACAGATCCAGACTAACACGGCTACCCCTCCAATACTTGAATTTGTACTGTAGCTGTAACAACTAGAGGGGCATATTTATCTGTAATTAATTGTTTGTGGTAGCTTGCTGAGTTGGAATTATCTTGGGCCATTCTGGAGCAAGGAAAAATGGACATCTTATTCTTGAAAGAGAAGTCACTGACGTGATCAGGCTTGATGAGGAGAAAAGGGTCAATAAAGCACAACAGCTTAGGGCTTGCTCCAAAGAATGAAAGGTAAAGCTGCATATTATTGAACATGTGTAAGCACAGAGTGAAATACAGAGGCTTTCTTTGAGGAGTAAAATGTAGTAACAAAATTATGCTAGATCTGTAATTTACCACATGATGATATATCTTCTATTTATATTTATCCAATGCCAATGACAGTGCTGGCATTAAACCACGTATGTGCTAGTACCACAATTGACTTAGAGTTTTTGTATTGTTCCAAAACTAGATACACATTTGAACTACCTCTAAATCATGAGAATATGGTCAGAACTACTATGAAATTCTGCGGTGCACATTTTAAACACTGTAATCAGATCTGTGGGTAGACTTCTACTTTCCTACCCATGCTAGAACAAAAGAGAGAGTGTAAGTCCACAGGCACATGTGGGGCAGATATGTACTGGACTTAGAAAAAATAAAGGTAGTAGAGAAAACTTTTTAAAACTGACTCCACTCAACATTAAAATCAATTACCACAATAAGCGAAGCATCTCTGTACTTGCTTTTTCATTTGAAACCATTCTAGAATAACTGTAACTAAAGTCTAGACTGCAGATAAGGCTTACTGAAAAAAATTGTAGAATTTCAGTAAAGTCTATTCAGTTTTGACTAAAACTGGTAAGATGTGAAAAAGTGCAGCAAAGGCTGATTTAAATATAGTAACATCCAATTTCAGTAATAACAAGTATAAACAAGATGTCCATCAATTTAGTTGGTAAGTTTCAAAGGCTTCCACTAAATATTCTGCAATCCTCTGAAGTATTTGAAAACTACATATACTGTTCATTTATAACCATCTGCTGTTTAGAGAATAAATGCAGCCTACTTTCTATTAGTCTGTGCTAGTATTTTTATTGTTGGCTGCACTGTGGCTAGTGTGACAGAGCTTCTGTATTATCTCGTCTAGCTCTATTATGTCCTGATGGCCAAATTTTCTCCACATGCAGTATCACAGAATTATGTTCATGTAAGTGAGGGCGTAAATTTAACTGCTACTTTCATGACAATGGGCCAGATCCTTACCAAGTGTAAATTGTATAGTTCTATTGAAACAAAACAGCAGTCATGCAGCACTTTGAAGACTAACAACATAATCTCCTGAGTTTAGCTGAGGATCTGACCATGTTTTGTAAATTTTGCATTGGGGTTTGCATCTTTGCAAATTAGATTTATGCAAAAGTGTACATATATTTTTAATATCTGATCTTATCGGTCCAGAGACAAGCTAGAATGTTGATTTTACTGGCGCACATAAAGTCAAGTCACTGAGAACAGGAGTAGCTAAATTTGGCTTGTCCCTGTCTATACCTGGGTTTGAAAATGTTTTCTAAACTAAATAAACTACAGCGTTTTACAAAAGTGGCCTCTAAATTTATACTTTCTACTCTTGTGCATGCAGCTTTAGGTAGCCAATATATTATGCAGTTCACATTTTCTACTTTTGCAAGCAAATGTGATCTGTGCTGCTGAAAAGTACAAACTGAGGAGTTGGATCTCTATCCAAGCATCAGAGCACAAAACCTGTATATAGAATTTTAGACCCATAATGTTTGACCCAGAGATCAGATTGAGGCTGCTTTGAAGATTTGACCTTACATAAATTAGTGTAACAGACAACATGATTGCAGTGCATCTGGTGTATTTGTTTTATTTAGCAGTTCATTTGAACTTATTCCTCCACAATTCTGATATTAGCTATTAAAACCAGATACCCAGAATAGTGGGCAGCAAAAAACTAGTTTCAGTGTACTAATCTTAATTCCTTCACATATACATCAAAACAGGTAAAAGCATTTTTGCACTACATGTTCAGCTATCCTAAACTCAGGCAGATATAAGGTAGTATAAAATGAACATAGATCTGAAGTAAGAGACTTGATTAGTCAGAATGTAATTAGTCAGGTACATTTCATTGTATCTTTGTCCAACCTAGAACTAATCTGAAGACATGCAATCTTTGTGATAATCATAATGACTCAAATGACTTACTTCTGTAATTTTGAATTTAGGATTGTACAGTAAACTTTAATATTCAGCAGCCCAGGGACTGGGACGTTGCCAGATATTCAAGTATCCTGTATAACAGAGAGGTACCTAGCAGTGCATAACACTGACTAAAGAAAAGCAAGATTAAATATTAGGAAACAAACAAAAATTTATCCAAAACACTTTATTTACCAACAAGCACAACATTGTCCACTGTAAACTTATACTGTATTTATTTTCACTATATTGTACTTAATGGAATATGTAATTGACATTTACTTATGGTTAAAATGCCATTTATTTGAGAGTTCCGGATGATAGAATGCCAGTTACGTTAGAATTTACGGTAGTTCTCAGATCTATAATTAAGGATGGAGTGGGGGACAGTGCTGTGGTTCACAGACAGAATTGGATTGCATTAGAATAGAATTTGCTTTTTCCATTGAACCAATATAATATGCCACATTTGAACAAAAAGTACTAGAGAGACAGTTCAGACATTTCCTCTCATTTAAGGTTATTGAGCTCAATTGTTTCAAGTTAGACATTAACTTCTAGGAATGCTTTACTGTGGCAGCACAAGACTGCCAAGTGAAACTTGCCCTGTATTCATTTCTGAACTGACAGCAAAAAAATCAGGTTTTTTTTCAAGTGGTCAGTTCATCTAAGGAGACACTGCAACATAAAAACCTCTATATGAAGGACTTTTTAGAACACTAAGTTTGTGCAGCAGCTGCAGTTGGACAAAAATCCTTCATTCTATGGAATTTCTTTGTCTCATCCCCACACTAGACTTAGGGAGAGAGGTTATGGTGGCTGGTGGTCCCCCAGGTGCCCTCTCACCAGTCATCCCTGTTTTAGAAATAGCTCCAGCTCATATTTATCTAACATGCAGTTTGTCCTGCCAATTATCATTCTTCCGTCAGAGGTTTTTGCCTCTGTTGTTAATACGATCACAGAAAGTAGGGTGACCATCCATCCTGTATTGGCCAGGACGGCCCTGTATTTCGGGCACCAGGAAGGCATCCCAGTTTATCTCTAAAAAGGGGCTAATTGCCCTGTATTTGCTGGCTCCTGGCTCCCAGAGCTGTGGGGAGCTGGAGACCAACCAGCACGGCTTCTGCCAGGTTCCCAGCTCCCATGCCTATGGGGAGCTGGGGGGATCACTTGCACAGCTGGTCCAGATCCTGCTCCCCGTGGCTTGGAGAAGCTGGAGCCAGACCAGCACAGAAGGGAGGTGGAGCCCAAGCAGTGCAGCTGCTGCCTGGCTCCCTACTGCTCAGGGGAGCTGGAGACCAAGCAGCGCGGCTGCTGCCTGGTTTGCAGCTGCTGAGCTGCGGGGAGCTGGGAGTGCACTGGCACTGCTGGCCCAGTGCGGCTCCCCATGGCTCAAGGAAGCTGGAGCTGGACCAGCGTGGCTACCGCCTGGCTTCCAACTCCCCGCTGCTGAGGGGAACTGGAACCCGAGCGGAATGGCTGCCACCTGACTCCTGGCTCCCCACAGCTTGGGGAAGCCAGGAGCTGCTGCAGGGCAGCCCCCCCGGACTGGTAGGATGACAATCAGTCCCATTTTGGCCGGGACACTAGCTCATCCCCCTGTCCCATATTTGGCCCAGCAAAGTCGGGTCACCCTAATAGAAAGGCAAAACATAGTACACCACTAATATCTGTTAAAGAACACCATTGGTTAAGTTCTGACTTGCTAAGCAAACAAAAATTTGAACATATTCTATTATTTTTGTGTACTGATCTCATGAACCCTTACGCGCTGACGTAACTTGTCTTTTCATGGCTAGGACTGTCATCCATTACATGTTTGTACAGCAGGTCAGACACTGGTGTCTTGATTTAGGCACAGCCATAATGCTGGTATTAAGTAGAGAATAAAAGTAGGTGTAATTCTGCTAAAGTGAATGTAGCACCTACCTTCACCAGGTCTGAATTTGACCCTATTTGTCTATTAAAGTGACAAAAAAGATCCAAAATTAAAGTTCCAACTCAGAAATGATACTATAATTAGCTGATAAGATTTTGTTGGTATAGCAAAACACAGTCCATGTAACATCATGTCCTGCTCTCAACTTCTAGAGGTGAGTTACAGAGTTGAATGTTTGAAGATGTCTCTAACTTTTGTGAAAATAAGTCGCATTTAAAAATGCATTCCTTAATCAAGTATATCCAGGTGCTCTACAACAGTGGTTCCTGCAGCCCCCCAGTCATCACCATAAACTATTCGCGGACCCCCATCAAAGCCAATTCTAGCCGCTCCGTACACTTCATTAAATGAAAAATAAAATCACAACATATATTTTCAGACAGCAATTAATAACGTTATTGGAAGATATTTAATTTAAACATAATAATTGATTGTAACTTTGCAATTTATTTTAAACTTACAGGAAACATTCATACTCAGCATTCTATTATTTGGAACTCTCAAAAAACCGTCATTTTAACGTTAAGTAAACAGTAGTTACGTTTTCCATAAGTAAAGTACAGTGAAAGTAAATACAAATAAACACAGCAAATACAGTATAACTTTATAATGTACAATACTAGTGTTTTTGGTAAATAAAGTACTCTGCATACATTTTTGTTTGTTTCTTAATATCTAAGCTTGTTTTTCTTTAGTCAGTGTTATGCATTGCTAGGTATACCCCTCTATTGTCCAGTATATTTGAATATCCAGCAGCCTCCTGGTCCCAGGCCTGCTGGATATGAAAGAGTTTACTGCATTTTCTATCATTTTTATTTATCTTTTTTTTTTTTTCCCCATGGACCCTCTGCAGTACCCTCATAGACTCGCTAGAGGACTGCGGACCCCAGGTTGAAAAGCACTTGATTGACATCAAAATGAGATGAAGTCTGAGATTTTGCCTTCATTTAAAACTGTGCACTCTCAAATGAATTCAGTGGAATTGCACTGGTGTACGTCAGGACAGGATTATGTAAACAGTTTTAAACTTTTTAAAACCTACGTTAACTCTGAAGGCCAAATTCTCGTATTTTGATACTGGTATAAATCCAGAGGAACTGGGCTAGACTGTATAAATGCTGCTGTAAGTGACAGCATGTTTTAGCCGTAGGAATTATATGAAGATTAATTAGCTAATATTTTCCCACTGATTCAGGGTAAGCATCCACTGCAGCTGCAGTGTATGATTGTAACACATATAAACATACCTGAGCTAGGTTTGATTTATCTAGCTGCCCTCAGAGTTATAAAATGTGGGATACAGAAGAACTATCGTTCAGTGGGAACTATATGCTCATAATCTGAGCACTGAATTTTACAAGTTCGGTCTACATGGTGTATCCAAAATCTTGAAAAATTTACCTCACTGTCAACACTATTTTCTAGCATTCTTACTTTACTCTAAGTAGTAAACTGTAGAATATGGTAGAAATGTTGGTCTGATCATAAAACGTTAAATATTGGGTGGAAAGTCTTACGTTGGTGCAATTTATGGTAGTAAACACTACAGCTGTATTAGCTGGTGGGGGTGACTCAGCATATTTAAAAAAAAAGTAGTAAGTAACCAGGTTATTTTGATACCTTAAGAGATTTGGATAATGACAGAGAGAGTACACTTATAAAGTTTGCAGATGATACCAAGCTGAGAGGGGTTGCAAGTGCTTGGGAGGATAAGATGTCCAAAATGATCTTGACAAACTGGAGCAATGGCCTGAAATAAAGAGAATTAAATTCAATAAGGACAAATGTAAAGTACCATAATTAGGGAGGAATAATCAACTGAACAACTATAACGTGAAATGACTGTGTAGGAAGGACTAATGTAGACAAGGATGTGGGGATTATAGTGGATCACAAAGCGAATATGAGTCAGTCTAATCCTGTTGCGGGGTGACTGTAAACAGGACCTAAGAAGTAGTACTTCCATTCGCTAATCAGGAAAGGGGAAGCCTCAGCTGGAGTACTCTGTCCAGTTCTGGGGACCACACTTTGGGAAAGATGTGGACAAACTGGACAAAGTCCAGAGCAGAGTAATAATAATGATTAAAGGTCTAGAAAACATGACTTACGAGGAAAGACTGAAAAAAATGGGTTTGTTTAGTCCGTAGAAGAGTAGACCAAGAGGGGACATGATGACATTCTTCAGGTACAGTAAACCCTCAATTTACCAGGCTAGTAGGGGAGATGGGGTGTCCGTTAATGCCAAAAGTGCTAGTGCCATTATACAAGACATTGTAGAGCCCTCATCTGTAATACTATGTGTAATTCTGGTCTCCCATGTTTAGGAAAGATAAATTCAAATGGGAAGAGGTGCCAAGAAGGGCTATTAATATGATATGAGGAATGGAAAACCTGTCTTATGAGAGGAGACTGAAAGAGCTTGACTTATTTAGTGCCTCTTCCCAAAAAATGATCTAAGAGGAGACATGATTGCTGTCTATAAATACATTTCAGGAATAAAAAACAGAGAGGGAGAGGAGTTATTTAAGTTAAGTTTCAATGTAGACACAAGAACAACCGATTATAAGCTGGCCAAGAACAAGTTTAGGCTTGAAATTAGACAAAGGTTTTGAACCATCAGAGGAGTGATGTTCAGCAACAGCTTTCCAAAGGAAGCAGTGGGGGCTGGGGAGGGGGGAAATTCAGATTTGATAAAACTGATCTTGATGAGTTTATAGAGGGGATGGTGTAATAAGCTTGCCAACAGTGGTGTGTCACCGACTCCTGACTGCTAGCAGGCAGTATCTCCAGTGGCTGCTGATGGGACATTAGCTGGGGAAGGGAGGGGTCTGAGTTACTACAGAGAATATTTTCCAATAAGTCTGTCTGATGGGTCTTGTCCGTATGCTCAGAATCTAAGATAAGCACCTCATTTTGGGTCTGGAAGGAATTTTCTTCTGAATGATATTGGCAGATACCCTGGCAGGGGTTCAACTTGCTCTGCAGCAAGGGGTATGGGTGACTTGCTGATTTAAATGAATGTAAATGGTAGCTTATCTGTAAAGTGGTCTTTTCATTCATGATTTGAAGACTTCACTAATTTAGCCAGAGGTGATGGGTCTATTGCAAAAATATGTGGGTCAGGTGCTGTGACTGGCAATGTACAGAAGGTCAGACTAGATCAGCAATTCCCAAACTTTTTGAGATGGTGACCCATTTTGGAAATTCAGTAACACTTTGTGATCCAAGGCAATTCAAAACCAGTATATGAGGAGAGTTCTTAAACCCCTTGCAGCCCCAAATGTCCCTCCACCCACAAGCTTAAACCCATCACAGCCCCAAACTGCCCCCCACACTTACCTCACACGAGCTCCACTGCTGCCCCCTGCTGCTCCTTGGCCAGGCCACTGCCACCACCTCCTCTGTGCACCTCCCCACTGCCCTTCTACTCCCTTCCCCACTTGCAGTGCAAGCAGTTCCCTACCCTGCTGTGCTGAAATGGGACTCAGTGTTACTGGGTTAATGGCCAGATCCCTCCTGCCTGGCCATTAAACTAATTAAATGGAATTGCATTTCATTGTTGCATGTCAGGGATGGGGAACCAGAGGAGGAGTCAGCTGGCACCTTCTGGAGCAGTATATGGCTCCTTAAAGAGTCACATGAGGCTCAGAGCCACCCAGCTGGCAGCTCATGTTTGGGTCAGGACCCATAGGTTGGGCATCCCTGGACTAGATGATCATGGTTGCCCTTTCTGGACTTAACATCTACAAGTCTACTTGCCTTTATCGATTTTCATTGTGTTGATTGCAAACCAGATGTCTAATTTATTGAGACTGTTTTCAGTTCTAATCCTGTTATCCAAAATGTTTGAACCTCTCCCAACTTGGTGTTGTTTACATATTTTATAAACATAGTCTCTCCTTCACGTCTGGGCTTATAACAGTATAAATGTGAACTGAAAGATTAATTACTGATATAACCTTGAAAAGGAGAAATGAGAAGAGTATGTGTTAGTGTGTTTATGCTGGATTATGAAAGCCCTAGTCAGGCCTGCCTATGGGTGCAGGGGAAGAATAAGAGGCAACTGTCCAGGGGCCAAGGTGATTTTAAGAGTCCAGAGACCCCTGGCTGCCACAGCTGCTGGTGGTACAGCAGGGCTAAGACAGGCTTCCTGCCTGCTTTTGCAATAGCTGCATGCCACTTCCAGAAGCAGATAGCACATCCTCACAGCCCCAGGGGATGGGTGACTCCTTATGATGCCCCACACAAGTGTTGAATTCTCAGTTTCCATTGGCCAGAAACTGCAGCCAATGGGAGCTATGAGGGCCGTGCCTGTGGACTGCAGCCTGCAGTGACCTGTTGGCACCCCTGCCTACGAGCCAGTTGCAGAAGGGTGTGCTGGTCACTTTCAAGAGCTGTCTGAGATAAGCATCACCCTGCTGACTCCCTCCTGCTCCAGCCTACGGCATGCAACCCACATCCAAACTCCATCCCAGAATCCACATCCTGCAGCCACTTCCACACCCAAACTTCTTCCCAGAGCTTGACCCTCTCCTGCATTCAAACTCCCCCCTGCAAGCCTATATTCCCTCCTGTACCCCAGCCTCTTGTCTGAGCCCAGAGCCAGCACCCAAATGCTCTCCTAGAGTCAGACCTCTCACTCTCTCCTCCACACAAACACGTTCCCAGGTACTGCACCCTTCACCCAGAGCCTGTACCCAATACCTCCTCCCACACCCAAACTCCCTCTCAGAGCCTGACCCTACACCCAAATTCTATCCCAGAGCCTTTGTTCCTCACTCCTCCTGCATCCAAGCTCCTTCCCAGAGACCGACCTTGCACCGCTCTTGCACCTAAACTTCCTCCCAGAGCTCGCATCAGCCAAAAGTCAGGAGGATCATGTCTGCAGGGGCATGGCTTGTGCCTGTGTGGAAGCTCATTGACTGTTCTGTCCAGGGGCCCAACATTGCTGTCAGCTGGCCTGTTCCTAATTTTCAGAAGTACTGAGTTCACAGAACTCCAAAGGAAGTCAATGGAAGCTGCAGCTGCTCAGCACTTCTGAGAATCGGGCCTCACTGCCTTTAGGAACTCTTCTTCTCCATACAACATTGTTAAATCCCACCCGTGAGCTTGTGCAAATAGAACTTAGATAACCATTTATTTCTATGAGGTTCTTCCTCCACAGACCTCTGCTTAGGTTTGGACAATATTTTTTGTAAATCGTTTTGTCTGCCCATCCTTGCTGGATGAACAGTAGTTCTAAGAGCTTGTACAACTACTCCTTACAAAGGTGTAACTGCTTATGTTGCTCAGGGTGGGAATAAGCAACCCCCAGAGAGAGGTAAGTTACACCAGCTCAAGCCCCAATGTGGACAGCACTACGTTGGAGGCAGAACTTTTCATGCCAACATGTTTTATTATGCTGACAGGAGAGATCTCTTCTGATGCCAGAATGTCTTCACCAAACATGGTCCTGTAGTGCTTCTAGTTTAGATTAGTCTTTAGTCTAATCTCTGCTGCGGTATCTCTTCTGTGTAAACTGGAACAAATAAAACTAATGGAATTGCCTCTTCTGTAGCAAAGCTAAGGTTTGCTGCCTTGTGAGAATCTCACAATAGCTCAGGGCTGTTCAATCACACATTGAATGCCCTGCAAGCATTTCTAGAACACGTAGTGGAAAGCTGTATTATTGGATTCTAATTTAATCAAAGAGCTCTCTAGACAGGAACTGCTGTGAGTTCCTCTATACAGCAGCACTTCTAATTCATCCTCTTTGTATAAAGAATCTAGTTTTGATGCCTTCTGGGAGTTTAAAAAACAATGTGAACATCTTCTGTTGGAAAAAGCAGAACACCCTCGCTATCATTTCCATACTGGTATCCAGCTGAATTGTATTAACTGTCTATATAAACATGTATACTATACCATGTGAAACAACTGGTATTTTTTTTTGTTTTGTTTTTTGTTTGTTGGGGGGTTTTTTTGAGACAGCAATGGCCAAGAAAAGTATTTTGACTGACTTCAAATAATTTGCTTTCATTTATTCGAACTTTTAAATTAAATTTGTCAGAATAATGATACATCAGGGTGTGTAAACTTGGGTTTTTTCTCTAAAATTTTAAACAGATGAATTATTCAACTATAAAAATTGTCAGTAAAATATTCTTTCATGAATAATGATGTATTTTAAAGGTTTTTTTTTAGCATGTATTGTGTATTTTGGAGCCCTTGTACTAATTCATTGAGATGAAGTGACAGTAGTAGGATTTGACATATTTATGCAGAAACGGTTTCATAAGATACAATGTATACAGCTCAATTCTGTATAGGCATGGCTAATATACTTTTTTATAATGATCTGAAACAAATCCTGCAACCTTTACAAAGGCAAGCTCTCACTGAAATAAAGTGAAGACAAGTTCTATGAAGAAAATACAGCTGCCACTTCAGTCCATGCCATGGTGTGCAAGGATGTGTTGATTTTTTTATGTTCTGTTCTTGGCTCTCTTTTTAATTCTCTTTGTGCCATCCCAAAGTTTAAAAAAAGTCTTTGTGCCTCAGTATTGCCATCTGCTAGTTGGACAGAATACCCACTTTACAGATTGGATCACAGAGCTCCCCTGAGGGTGTCACTCAGTGTGCTGATCATACCACTGTGCGCGCCTCCTTGCTCTTTGGGACATTCCACCACCCTGTCCTACTGGGCCAGAAGCTTTGGTCTCCCCTAGCTACAGCTAGGGCACAGAATTGAGGTAACATCCCCATAGCAGGGTTACAGGGATGCTGAACCAGTTGAGCTATGGGAGGGCTCAATCACAAGGACTTGCCAGCACCCATGAACACAACCCTCATATGGGACCAAAAGCCCAGATCCCACCGGATTAAGCTCATTAACATTCAAGGAGTTTCGAGAACAGCAAGAAGTCTTGTGGCACCATATAGACTAACAGATATTTTGGAGCATAAGCTTTCGTGGGCAAAGACCCGCTTCATCAGATGCTTGAGTAGGGGGGTGGTTTCAGACGGGTATTTAAAGAGTGGGGTCCCAGTAAAAGGGAAGGGACCCCACTCTTTAAATACCCCTCTGAACCTGCACCCCCCACTCATGCATCTGATAAAGCGGGTCTTTGCCCACGAAAGCTTATGCTCCAAAATATCTGTTAGTCTATAAGGTGCCACAAGACTTCTTGCTGTTCTCTAAGCTACAGACTAACACGGCTACCTCTCTGATTCAAAGAGTTGGGATCTGGGGTTTTGGCTCACCAGATTAAGGAGACCCGCTCCCATTGGAGTCAATGACAAAATTCACAATGACTTCAACAGCAGCAAGATGAAACAATGAGATAACAATTACTTGCTAATAATGCTCTGTTTGTTTTGGAATCCCACTGTGTTGATCTGGGTGGAGTCAAATTTTCCATATTTCTGCTACCAATTACCTTTATTTTCTTCAAGTAGAAATTGCAGTTCAAAACGTTAGACTATAGCAGTTGCTGTAAACAGTTAGGTGCAGACGAAAGAGTAACATGTCTACTGATATATTGTTTTCTGGGGCTTTGGTGCTCATTAAAACCCACAAAAAAGTCCATGAGAAGGATTCTAATAGATTCTTCTGGAATTTCCAGGAGGACTGTTCTTATCTATAGCCAAATATGAGTTCCTGCTTGAGAAATTTAATCTGCTAAATGTCTTATTCTGTCACACTTCCTAACCACTTCTTTGTTCACTATTTATTGTACAATATACTAATATAATAATTGCTTGTGTGAAATTAGCTGTCTAAAAAGCATTTCTAACATAGGACATGCACTGTACCTACAGCAAATAAAAGTAACAGCCATTTGTTTCTCATTTCTCATATCCTTTTGTGACTATTGCAGTCACAAAGTACCACTTCCCCAGTACTGCTATGTTCTTCACCAGTGCACACTGCAGTATGTCTCTGCATGTGGCACGATTCTCCATGGACTGAAAACCGTAATTCATCTGAAGTGTTTGTCCTCAGTTGAAAAAACAGCATGCAATGTATCTTAAACTTTCTTGAGAGACATGCACGCTTTCTACCCATTTTTTGTATGATTTACCTCACGTGGTGTACTGAAAGAATCTAGTAAAATGAACATTTCCGTACTTCTAAGCTGAATTATGCCTTGCTTACTTAGTATGTAGATATTTAATTTAATATTTGTCACAGATTGATAAACTATATTTATAGATGCATGTATCTTTTATTCATCAACTTATGACCACAAAGGCCCCTGGAGAACACCAGATATCCAGATGGCACTAAGTGCTGGATTTTGCATTTTGAGCCTATAAGTGGCTAGTAGAGGTATTTAAAATAATCACATGTATACATATCAATTCCTATTGCCTATGCACCTGGCCATTGCATCAGGTCCCTTGTTTATTCCGGCAAGTATGTATGATATATTATACTTATAAAACATACCCAGCAAGTAGATTCCAGTTCCCCTGCTCTGCTCTCTTCACTCCATCCCCTGATATGGTTACCAACTTTCCATCTGTATAAAACTGAACATCTTTATCCTACCCACTGCTCTGCCTTGCTCTTCCTCCAAGGCCCAGCCCTTGCCTCACCCATTCTCGGAGACCCCACCCCCACTCACTCCATTCCCACCTCCCTCTTTCACTCGCTCTTCCCACTCTTACTCACGTGCTCATTTTAACCACGTTGGGGTAGGGGGTTAGGTGCAGTGGGGAGGACTCCAGCTAGGAGTTTAGGCTCTGGTGTGAGGCCAGGGATGAGGGTTTTGGGGTTTAGGAGGGGTCTTTGGGCTGGGACATGGTTTGGGACATGGGGGTATGAGAGGGAGCCTGCCTTGGCACTGCTGACTGGAGTTTTAATGTCCCAGTCAGCTGTGCTGAGCAGAACCACCAGGGTCCCTTTTTGACCAGCCATGCCAGTTGAAAATTGGGCAACTGGCAAACCCAATCATCCCCACCAAATGTAAACTATTCCATTAGACTTACTGATTAACTTAATATTTTTGCATTTTGCAAGCTGACAACCTCAGAGGTATTAATATTGTTTGTATTGTTTGATGTCATATACTATAAAAGATGTGTTTAAGTGGCTCCATTTATCATGAGAAATCAGAAGACCCTGAGGGTCTTAGTGAGTGTAACTACCTTAGGCTGTTGGGTGGCTTACCTGAAATGAGTTTGACAGAGTGTTGTGTTGATAAGGAGTCTGGGGCTTGCTGAAGCTCTTCCACTTTCTATAAAATACTTAAGTATTCATTGGAGAAGGAATTTGAACCTGACTTTCCCTTATTCCAGGTGCATATTATTTGCCTTTTATATGCATTGAAATATAGAAGTTGGAACAGCATTGCAAATGGATTTCTATACATGAAGGAAACCTTTATTAAAATTTTTCATTTAATGAATTAATTCTGTTGGCCAGTAATTTTCTCTTTTTAATTTGTTTCAGTTTGAAAGATTCCACTATTTATACTAGGCATCTATTTATATTTAAGTGCTACATGCAGCAGATCACCAGGGAAAGATGTCAGCTATGATGACAGCTACTACCATAAACCATGCCAAAACCACAATCACCACATTTACAACTTTTTTCATATTCACTGAATCTGAAACATATTTGCATTTATTTAATAATAACTGTGGTAGCACAAGAAGCACTTGACCATAATCCCTTACAGCAGAGGTCAGCAACCCCTAGCACAGGTGCCAAGTGTAGCATGCAAGCTAATTTTCATAGTCATGCAAGGCAGGAGCTCAGACTGACCCCTCCAGTAATAAATAAATTAAAATGCAGAGCTTTACCATTTGGTTGTGGTTGGTAGCAATAGCTGGTCTTTTGTTAATCTACAAGCAGCATGGCTTTGAGCAAGCTCCCGCCTGCATGGCGGGAGGAAGGGCAGGGCTAAGCTCCTCTCTCACGTGCTGATAAAAATTGGCTTGCGTGCCACTCTTGGCACCCGTGACGGGGTTGCTGATCTCTGGTTTAGACCATGATTAGAGTTGGAGATATCACAAGGAATGTACTTTGACCTCATGACTTCAAACTTCCTACACCTAGATATGACACACTGATACATGACACACACACCAGATGACTGTCAATGCTACACTGTCCATTATTTTACTCAAAACATGTCTGCAGGGGGAAGGGTCCAGTGATTAAGTATCATTTTTGCATTCTGTCACACCCAGGGAACTGAAGCACATAGAGATAAAGGACATTTTTGAAAATGCTGATTGCGAATTTTGGGTGTATAGTTTTAGCCACTTAGATGCCTAAAGTTGGGCATCCAGAAACTGAGACACACATAGAATTTTGAAAAGGTATGTCAGCTTTGTTACTAATAAGATTAAACAAACTTAAACTTGCAAAGAACAATTTGCACACAGAAATGGCCTTCCTACCTTTCTTCATAATCTTATTTTTAGTTAATGTTTCTGAACATGGAAGCAGTCCAGTTTACATCCTGATTCTATTTCCTGTTTACATGAACCAGTCTTGTGTCACCATCACATTCTTGGACCACTCTGGAAGCCAGTGTGCAGCCTTCCTTCCACTTTTGAAAAGAGCAGCATTTTACAAGGGAAATATTGATGTGTTTTCAGATAAACAAATAGGAATATTAATAAGATATACTGATATAGAATATTTAGTGAAGTGAGATTTAATACAGATATAAAGTGAAAACTTGTCCATTGAAATCAATGGCAAAACTTACGAGGGCTTCAGTGAAGCCAGGGGTTTAATTGTGGAATAGAAAAGACCTATTCCAATGCAGAATTACTCTCTCCACTACATTTTCTAGTTTTGTGGTGTGTAGTTCTGTTTGCCAGGCAAAAAGGCTTCCACCATCTCCTTTAAGAAACACTTAAAGGAGTTGTACCTACTCATACAGAGAATAAATTTGGCCCATAAAATGCGAAAACATTTTGACAGAAAATTGCCAATAAGCTCATTTTAAAATGGCTGTTTTATGAAATGTAGGGACTCTCTGTGACTAGGTTTCTCCCTCAAATTATCTTAACAGAATTACACATACTTTTCAGATTGTCATTATAGTTAAAACTCATTTAAAATCTCATGAGCAGGCATCATTTGACATAATTACATTATAATAAAACTAAATTATTAAAGTTGTGTCTAATTATTTTGACTATAAACAAAGCCAGATCAATAGCTTAGGCTCTCTTAAGTGAGGCTATTGACAACATCATAACTAATACGTTACCTTTCCTTCCCAGTTAATTCACACACTATAATGTGTTTGAAGTGAACCAGTGGAGTGGGGATGAGAGGACTGTACACAGGTTTCAAGATTTTTCCTTGATAGTCACTGGTCTTTAAAGATTTTGTGCATGCATGCTGGCCCCTGTGGTCAGGTTTGCCATTGCAGAACTCCTACTGAGGAAAATAAATCCCTCTTCTGGCAGGAATGGGGGGGTCTTGAATGGCCTTTCCATACTCTTTTCATCTCCTTTTATCAATTCTTCTGAACCCCAAATGGCCAGCCACATTGCCAGGTCAGTATTAGAATAGACTGCGGATGGACATTGTGGCCCTCCAGGAAACAAGGCTATCGTCCTCTGGATGTCTCAGGGAGAAGGACTTTTCCTTTTTCTGGCATGGGAAGCCTCCAGAAGAGACCAGGGAACACGGTGTTGGCTTCGCAATCAGAAACAGCCTAGTTGTCTCAGTCATACCACCAAATGTGGGAACTGAGAGAATGCTGAAAATCCAGCTTCAAACACCAGTGGGCATGGTCAATACCTTCAGCATCTATGTGCCTACTTTAACTTCTGCCCAGGAAGTTAAGGACAAGTTCTATGATGAACTTAGCATTGCCATCAGTGAGGTACCTGCCCATGAGCCACTATTCATCCTTGGCGACTTCAACGCCAGAGTTGGCAGCGACCACCATAGCTGGCCATCCTGTCTGGGACAGTTTGGAACAGGGAAGATGAATGAAAATGGACAGCGCCTCCTTGAACTCTGCTCCCAACATGACCTCTGCATAACAAATACCTTCTTCAACGTCAAACCCCAGCACAAAGTTTCGTGGCGACACCCAAGATCGAAACATTGGCACCAGCTTGACCTCGTCCTCACCAAATGCAGCCGTTTAGGTAATGTCAGGGTGACACATAGCTACCACAGCGCAGACTGTGACACTGACCATTTGCTCGTGTGTAGTAAGGTGCACATCCAGCCGCGAAGATTCTTTCGCTCCAAAAAGGAAGGGAGGCCGTGCATTGACACTGGCAAGACTCATGACCCTTCAAAAGTATGTGAGTTTGTCCAAGCTCTTGAAGAGGCCTTGCCCCACCTAGATGACACTGATATCAGCAAGAGATGGGAGCAGCTACGGGATGCTATCTATAATACTGCAATATCTACCTTTGGAAGAAGACAGTCAAGTCTGCTGATTGGTTTGAAGCCCACACTGAAGTGCTGATGCCCCTGATTGAGAAGAAGAGACAGGCACTGGCTGCATACAGGTCCTCTCCCAGTGAGGTGAACCTGCAGGCGCTCCAGTCTGCTCAGAGTCAAGTGCAGCAGGTTGCTCTGCGGTGTGCCAACGATTACTGGCTGTAACTCTGCTCCAAGATTCAGCAGGCCGCGGACACTGGTAACATGCGAGGAATGTACAATGGGATGAAGCAGGCCATCGGTCCATCACAAAGAAAGACTGCCCCACTTAAGTTGGCCACAGGCGAGGTCTTGAAGGACAGAACCAAGCAGATGGAACGCTGGGTGGAACACTACTCACAGTTCTACGCCAGAGAGACCGTAGTTACAGAGGGAGACCTGAATGCCATCGAGCCTCTGCCCACCATGACTGAACTTGATGCTGAGCCCACCTTGGAGGAAATCAGCGACGTGCTAAAAGCATTCTCTTCTGGAAAAGCCCCAGGGAAAGACGGTATTCCCTCAGAAATCCTCAAATGCGCCAACGGTACCCTAGTTTCAGAGCTGCATGGAATACTTTGCCAATGCTGGAGAGAAGGCAGCGTACCGCAAGATATGAGGGATGCTAACATTGTGACTGTCTACAAGAACAAGGGTGACAAAAGCGATTGTAACAACTATCGCGGCATCTCCCTTCTCAGTACCGTGGGGAAGCTATTTGCACATGTTGTTCTGAAGAGGCTCAATGTTCTTGCAAAGAGAGTCTACCCTGAGTCTCAGTGTGGGTTCAGAGCTGAACGGTCCACCATAGACATGGTTTTCTCTGTTAGGCAACTACAAGAAAAGTGCAGGGAGCAGAACAAACCTCTGTTATTGCCTTCATCGACCTGACCAAGGCATTTGACCTCATCAGCAGAAAAGGTCTGTTTGCGATTCTGGCTAAGATCGGCTGTCCCCCAACTCTGCTCAGCATTATTAGGGCCTTCCATGAAGGCATGAAGGGGACCATCGTATATGACAGATCCACATCTGAACCCTTTGAGATTCTCAGCGGAGTGAAGCAGGGGTGTGTGCTGGCTCCAATGCTGTTCGGCATCTTCTTTGCAGTTTTCCTCAAATATGCCTTCGGAACTGCTACAGAGGGCATCTCTCTCCGCACAGGAACGGATGGCAACCTCTTCAAACTGTTGAGGCTTAGAGCGAAGACCAGGGTGCTTACAAAGAGTCTAAGGGAGTTCCTTTTTGCTGATGATGCAGCTATTGCTGCTCACACTCAGCAGGAACTGCAGTCACTCATAACTCACTTTGCGGATGCATGTATGGAATTTGGCCTCACAATCAGCTTAAAGAAGACCCAGGTGATGGGCCAAAACGTGGGTAATGAGCCATCTATCAATGTGCTAGACTACGAACTGGAAGTCATCCATGAGTTCATGTACCTAGGCTCGACGATCTCGGACAACTTGTCACTTGATAGCGAGATCAACAAGCGCATTGGAAAAGCCGCCACAACGTTCTCCAGGCTGATGAAGAGAGTATGGGCTAACAATAAGCTCACTGTACACACCAAGGTGCAGGTCTACATAGCCTGTGTTTTGAGCACATTGCTGTACGCCAGTGAAACATGGACTTTGCACTCAAAACAAGAGCAGCGGCTCAACATATTCCACATGCGCTGCCTTAGGTGCATACTCGGTATCTCATGGCTGGACAAGGTCCCTAATAGCGCAGTGCTTGAGAGGGCAGGCACCGCCTCCATGTTCACCCTTCTCAAACAGAGGCGTATGCGCTGGCTGGGCCATGTTTCACGCATGATGGATGGCCGAATACCGAAGAACCTCCTCTTTGGCGAACTGGCGTCTGGAAAGAAGCCAAAAGGGCGACCTAAATTGCGCTACAAGGACACGTGCAAGCATGACCTCAGCGCTCTCTCTATCAGTGTGAACACCTGGCATTCGCTCGCCTCAGACAGGCATGCCTGGAAACAGGGAGTGAAGGAAGCTCTTGTTATGTATGAAATTACCTTGGTGAAGGAAGCGGAAGACAGGAGAGCCCTCAGGAAGATCCATGCCCATGATACCAGAGCAACATCTGCCTACTGCCGCTCACAGTGCGGAAAGGACTGCCACTCCCACATTGGATTGCACAGCCACAGAAGACGCTGCTCGATCAGTCCAATTGGGGCGCAAACCTATGATCCCTCAGGATCGAAGGATGCCTACTACTATTCCCAAAATACCATGCTGTAAGCCAATCCTTTAGTGTCTAAAACTAAATGTTTATAAAGAAAAAAAAATAAAAAAGTTGTTAAATGATAAAGCAGTCAAACACATACAGAGACTTCAGTGTCCATACATCAGGTTCTTATCAACATTTGTGTGTTTGCTGGCTTGAAAGTCCCTCTGGTACACATCAACAGCTGGGATGGGTCATTCAGTCCTTTGTTCAGAGATTTGTTTATAATAAAATTATTCCAGAGGTAAAAGCTGGAATCGAGACAAAATTGAGAAGATGCAGCTGCCTTCTGGGTTTCTTTCATCATGTGGCTTGTATTTCCTGTGTCCTAAACACAAGCTTCACAGCACATGGGCATGGAAAAGCCTTAGAGTTCTCTGTCTATTGGCACGTTCTTACACGCCCTGCTGAGTCAGAAGGTATATCCTTTGGCTCCTTTGAATGGTTTCATTGTACTGCTGATGACCTTTGATGGGCTATCCAACAGGCTAGACAGTGCAAATGCCAATCTGCCTCTGGGTATCTCTTAGATGCACAACACAAATCTGAAATGCAGAAATATCATACCTACCTATAACTCATAAAACAAATATGATAAAAACATATAAACAAGATGATCAAACATGTGGCACATTTGGTCAAATTCCTTGCAATTTTATATTATTGGAATCAACAATATCATGAAATGTTCCATGCATTGCACATAACATTACATCCACCTATGTCAGCTCCAGCTAAATCCCAAAATTATCTGTGCTCTTCTTAGGGTTGCCACCCCTCCCATTTTCACCAGGAGTCTCCCCAAATCAGGCTCAATCTCCTGGAGCTCCTGAAGCCAAACTGGGAGATCAGTTGCTAAAAGTCTGGTGCTACAGCAGGGCTAAGGCAGGTTCCCTGCGTACCTTCACCCTATACCTGGAAGGGGCCTGCATGTCCCTCCTTGCAGTTCCTATGGGCAAGAGATGGGGAGGATCCAGAAGAGATCACTGCATGCTGCCTCTGCACAGTGACAACTCTGCAACTCCCTTTGGCTGCAACCAGTGGCCAATGGGAGCTGTGAGGATAGTGCCTGCAGTGCAATGCCTTAAGGTAGGGCAGTACATAGAGCCATCTACCTCCCCTGCCTAGTGGTCATAGGGAGGGATGTGCTGGCTGCTTTAGGGACAGGGCAGGCAGGGAAACTGCAGCCTCACTGCACTGCCAAATAAACCTTGGAGCCACCTGAGGTAATTGTGGCCTGGATGGTGCCCACGCCTTAATCTCCTTCCTCACTCCAACTCCCAGCACAAGCCATGAGCACCCCCCTGTACTCTAAATCCTTCCATGAGCCTGCACTTTCTCCTTGACTCCAACCATCTCTCCCAGTCCTGACCCACTCCCACACCCAAACTTCCCCCCAGAGGCTACACGTCCTTCTGCACCTTACTCCAGGCTCAACCCAGAGCCCCTTCCCACACTTCATCATGTCACCCTGCTTTATCCAGGTGACAGTGAGTGAAGGTAGGGGAGAGCAAGTGAAAGAAGGAGAGGGATGGAGTGAGTAGGGGTGGAGCCACAGAGAAGGGCAGGGAAGAGCTGGGGCCTCAGGGAAGGGTGTAGCATGAGGGCAAAGGTGTTTAGATTTGTGTATTTGGACAGTTGCAGCCCTAGTTCCTCTCTGTTCCATCTTGGATTAGAACAAATAAATTCTGAGGTAGGACTGTCAAATTGGAGGATTGGGCTAAAAGGAATCTGCTAAACAAGGACAAGTGTAGAGTCCTGCGCTTGGGACAGAAGAATCCCAAGCATTGTTACAGGCTGGGGACTGATTGGCTAAATAGCAGTGCAGCAGAAAGGGACGTGGGGATTATAGTGAATGAGAGGCTGGATATGAGTCAACAGTATGCCCTAGTAGCCAAAAAGGCTAATGGCATATTGGGGTGCATTAGGAAGAGCATTTCCAGCAGATCTATTATTTCCCTTTATTTGGCACTGGTGAGTCCACATCTGGAGTCTTGTGACCAGTTCTGGGGCCCCAGTATAGAAAATATGTGGATGCATTGGAGCAGGTTCATTGGAGGACAACAAAAATGATAAGGGGGCTAGAGCACATGACCTATGAGGAGAGGCTGAGGGATCTGATCTTACTAAATTTGCAGAAGAGAAGCGTGGGGGTGATTTGATATCAACCTTCAACTTCCTGAAGGCAGGCTCTGAAAAGGATGGAGAGAGGCTGTTCTAAGTAGTGACAGATGACAAAACAAGGAACAATGGTCTAACATTACAGAGCGGGAGGTGTAGGTTGGTTATTAGGAAAACTATTTTACCAGGAGAGTAGTCAAGCACTGGTATGTGTTACCTAGAGAGGTTGTAGAATCTTCACCCCTAGAGGTTTTTAAGTCCTGGCTTGACAAAGTCCTGGCTAGGATGATTTAGTTGGGGTTGATCCTGCTTTGGGCCAGGGGCTAGACTCAATGACCTTCTGAGGTCCCTTCCAATCCTAGGATTCTATGATAGCAAGTGTGAAAAATTGAGACTTTTTTTTTTAGGAGGGGGTTACAGTTGCCTGTATAAGACAAAGCCCCTATACAGGGACATCCCCCCCCACTCGGGGGCAAGGGTGACCCTGAGCCACCACCCAGCTGCACGGTATTTGAGTGGTCTGCAGACCACACTTTGAGAACACTGAGATAGATTGATATTTCATGCTTGCAACTCCTTAATGGAGTCAGATCGGCAGTACTTCTGGTTTTCTCTTCATGCAAAATATTTTGAAATGTAAAAAATCCCTGACAAAAATCAGTTAATTTGGAGTTGAGAATTTAAAATCAAGTCATACAGAGGAGAGTTAATACTATTTTGGTGCTTCAACTGTTTATTTCCATACTTTAATAAGTTTAGGTTTCCTTAAATTTAACCTTGACTCTGAAGTTCTGTGGTGCATAACTCCTGCTTTGGAAATACAACAGCCCATCTTGTTATAGTCTTCAATTATTGGAGCATATTGTCAGTTTAATGTTGTTCCTGTCTCAGATTATTGCAGCAACGTGCCCTGTGAACTGGCAAACTGAGCTTCCCTGGAAGAAAAAGAAAGAGCTCATGTCTCAGAGCTAGTCCAAGCTGTACTCATGGGTGGCAGAGATCCCTTAGATACGGCAAACTGCAGCAGTGGGGATGCATGGTGCCTGAGAAGACGCATCGTAGATACCCAGCCTCACACACAGCATCTCTGCCCCCGGGGAAGGAGAGTTGTGCTTTTCGCGTTTCAATTAGATAATTAAATAATCTCCCTCTAGTTGAGAGGGGAAACAAATTTTTTAATGTTGAGCCCCACTTTTCATCCCTGCAATTAGGAGGGAGCCCCCCCGCAACCTGCCTAATGTAATCCAACTCAATGGAAATTTTGGTTATGTTCATATTGGAAAAATAATTTTGGCACCTGTAAGAGAATAAGTGTAGAACGTGAAAACTTTATTAGCCAATATATACAAATAGCAGCAACGAAGGGTCCTGTGGCACCTTATAGACTAACAGAAAAGTTTAGAGCATGAGCTTTCGTGAGTTAACTCACCTCTTCAGATGCTGAGTTAACTCACGAAAGCTCATGCTCTAAACTTTTCTGTTAGTCTATAAGGTGCCACAGGACCCTTCGTTGCTGCTACAGATCCAGACTAACACGGCTACCCCTCTGACACTATATACAAATACACATTCAAAACGCATACAAAAACAGTAACATATTTCAACATTTTAAATGAGATGGATGATCCTGAAACCTAGCAGCCAATCACCCTGTGCTCCCTCACTTATAAAATTTCACGCGCCCGCCAGAGGGTCCCTCCCCCGACTTTGCTCACCCCTGCTCTAGTCAGCCCAGGACGGAGCCTTGGTCAAACTACAGCTCCCAGCGTGCACCGCTCCATCAGGCTTTACAGCCTGGGACCTGTAGTCAGCACAGCGAGCCGCACCCGTCTTTTATCCCTAGCTTGTCCACTGACTTACCCTGTATGGTTCTCTCCCTCCCTCTAGCTTTAGTGGTCTCTCCCGAAGTTCCATGCAGAGCGCTTCGGGAAGGTCCCATCCAAGGGAAACGAGAGGGGAGGAAAATAAAGGGGTGGGGCAGGCCGGTGACTGATGTTAGGTCGAACCCATCACAGAGAAGCTATTGAAGGACTCGCCAATGGCAGGAGGAGGGGGCGGGGCTGGTCTCTTGGCCGAGCGGGGTTAGAAAATGCTGAGTGGCCGGGCCCGCGCCTGCGCTGGAGGAGAGAGGGTGGTATCGTCGTGTCCCTTCGCCGAGCGTGTCGGTGGTGGCGGCTGCAGTGGGGAGGGGCGAGGCGAGCGGCCGGAGGCAGGATGGAGGAGGCGGCCGGGCGGCACTGAGCCGGAGGGAAGTTGTGTGAGGGGCGGCTGCGGGAGGCGGGCGGCCTGAGCGAGCCGAGGCGGCGGCGGCGGGGTCCGTGCGGCGCGGCCGAGGCTGGGGCTCCGCGGCAGGGAGGCAGGATGGAGCAAGAGGAGATCCTGAGGAAATTCATCGAGCGAGTCCAGGCCATGAAGGACACGGACCACAATGGGGAGGACAACTTCGCCAGCGACTTCATGGTGAGGGGGCTGGGACGCTCCGCTCGCGGCTCTGCCGGGGACAGGGTCGGGGGAGGGGCTGCACAGGAGAGGCGGGTGGGTGTGTTCGCGTCGCGCGGGTGTCTCTGTGGGGGAGGGGGAGCTGCGTTTGCAGCCCCCCCAGCCAGTGCCCTAAACTCTTCTGTTGTGTGACCCGGAGCTGGGACGTTGCCCCAGCCCCTCCTCGGGGGAGCGGGTGCTGGCCTGGGGGGGCACGTCCCTCGTGTAGGGGCTGCTCCGGCGAGCCCCTGCCTGGACCCTTTTTCGGGAGGCGATTGGGAGCGGCCACCCTTGAGTGCCTTCTCGCGAAGCACGTCGGGCGGCTGCCTAGAACCTCTTGTCCCGAACCCAGCCCCTTTCTTGGGAAGATAAGGAGCGCCCCGGGGACTCGGGAGGGGGGGAAGGGAGGTGCTGTCTTGTTCCTCTCCACGACCTGTCTTTGTGGCCGCTTCTGTCGGCGATAGTTCGGGTCGTAATGCCAATTTTGATAGTCTGGCGTCTTCTGTTCTCCTTTGTCATTCACGCCCTTTTGATCTTTTCAGCGAAAATAGGGTAGGCTTGTTCTTGCAAGCTAGCATCTTTCCCTCAGCTCCCCCTCCCACTGCAACTCCTGGCTGTATCCCTCATCCTCTCCATTGAGATCGCTTCACCAATGGCCTTCCTGTGTGTGTGCATGTGGGAGGATGGGGATATAATCTAGAGCCAGGTTTATTCGCTGTTTGGTTTTTATATGTCTTTCTTTATTCTGAGAATTAAAATGTTTGAAATGGTTTGATTGGCTGTTGAGTGGGTGAGCTGAGCTGGGAACAATGATCCTGCTTGGATGAATATGTCAGTATGACTTTAAATGTTTAAACATTTAATATGGAACTGTAATTTAGCTTGGTTTTGGGGTGATGGAATGAAGGTGGTGAGTTAACAGACCGTATGTATAATGTGTGTCTGTAGTCTTTCATATTACCCACTAGGATTTAGAATAAAGACATAGTTTTAGCCTTTTTAGATCTCATTTTGATAATGGTCTAGGAACAAAAAAAAAATCTTACAATGTCTCATCTGGTATTGTCTAAATGGTGGGGGGAGGTTGCGGATATTGTGCAAGACTCAAGGGCACTGGGAGCCCTTTCAGGTCTGAGGAATGGAAGAGGAAGTGGACTTTGGGAAGTAACTGTTTCATACAGGGGTGGGGAGGGAAACAGGAATACCATTTGGAAGGGATTTTATAAATCCTGTGAGAGCACCTCTGAAATGGCCATACAAATAGGGAAGGGAGGAGGATTGCCTGAATTGTCAATTCTTAATTTGCGTCACTTACTTTGAAATATTAGAGTAGGATATAGTCTTAAATCTATTAGATTCAAATCCTTTTAAATCTTTTTAAATTAGTTTGGGGATTGTGTGTAGTTAAGAACTCCTGTTTAATATACAAACTGACATTGAGTAACATTATACTAGTAAGGCTCACCCTTGTTTTCCTATACCAAGTAGAGGAAGTGTATCCAAGTGTATATATTAAAAAATAAAGTGTAAGTTGAAGGTTGTTAACAGGATTGATTAGTCTTTTTACAGAGCAAATATGTGATAATAGAAGAACTGCTGTATTTTATAGTACAGTTTTTTTATTTTGTATTTGTTCTGGCAGCCCAAAATTATAGTTGCAGTGTACTAATGAATCTCAACTTAAAACAACATGTACTTACTATTTTAACCAAGGTGTGTGTGTGTTTTTTTTTTTTTTTTTGCTGGTACTTGCTGGTACTGAATACTGGCACCTGAGCTGCCCCAACCATGGGGTTGGCTGTCGGGGAAGGGCAGGAAGAGGGCAGAGTACTGGCACTTTTTTTTTTTTTTTAATAGAAAAGCAGTGGTTATAACTAATGCTTCAGGATTAGTCTGAAAGATTTGAGAACTTTTTATTGTAGTTAAATGCACACTGTGTATTCAGTGTTGCTGTTTTCAGCTGTGTAGTTGATCTGCCCCTCTTTTTATGGAATTTACAAATAGCAGGAAGCAGGAGAACATTTTTTAGAAAACAAGAAAATATTGCAAAACCACTGATTCACTGAGGACTAAAGGGCAGATGTGCTATCTGAAAGACCTCTCAGGCCTTCTTCAGGAGATCAGGGAGAGGATGGACGGGAAGGACTAGATTCAAAGTTCCTGATGTCCATTTTAACATTTTCTGTTTATAACTCAACTGCATGTTTCTGTTGCTGACGAAAAAAAATCTGTTAAAGGGAAGTTGGGAGGCCAGAGTATTGTAAGTGAAGTATTCCAATACTGTATTGGAGGAGTTTTCTTAAATGTTTATCTGCCATCTCTTTTTATACAAAGTTTGTTATTGTAAGGCAGCTTGATTTTTTTTTTTTTTTTTTTTTGCCACATTAAAATTTCTCTTTGAGATTTTTGAGTACTTGGAGTAAGGCAAAGAGAAGGTAGTGAAAGAAAACGAGGGGAGAAATAGTCTCTCTTCCTACATCCTTTCTCTTTTTTTTTTTTTTTTTTTTTTTTTTTTTTTTAAGTGGAGTGATTTTTCTTGTTCATTTGTGTTTTTTGTCTTTATTTTATATGTTGTGTCTTTGCAGTTATGGACAGAAATTACTGTTGCTGCTAAGTAGTAGTGAGTTGATAGAAAAGAAATGGCTGTTACTCATCACTCCACTTCCAAGTCAAAGTGGAGTCTAAAAATAGAAGTGGAGTGTGGATGAATGAAACTGAAAATAATGCCTTATTTTCATGTCTTATTTCTTCCTGTAGTTTAAGATAAAGTGGTCACATTTTTTCATTCAAGATAAAAAAAGTTTTGGTACTTAATAAATAGGCGTCAAGAATTTGTTGGGAAGAGAAGTTAAGGAAGAAGATGTGGATATATGACAGTTTTAACTAATAATCTACAAATCATCCTGTGTGCATATAGACTTTAATGGTAAAATTGTTAGTAAATGCGACAGCCTACTAATGTTGCTTCTGTGTAAGTGAAAACACACCCCATTTTGGAAGGATGAAACTAGAATGTAGTGACTAATTGGATGGCTAGGTTGCAATATATGGCAGTTGACCTTCCCAGGCTAGGAATGCAAGGAATACTTACAAGGTATGGTATTAAACCAGGCATTATTGACTAACGTTTCACAAGGAGAATCAAATCCACTTGGGAAGAGGTAAATGAATTTGATTTTGCTAATCATGTTTCCAAGTGGGAAAAGTGCCCATTCTGTAAGAGCATATCACTTGCGAAGTGTTACGTATGTACAATCTAATTGGAGGTGAACAGTGTTATTCAGCAGTTTGTAGAAAAGAGGAAGCATGCTTGCTGATGTTACATCACAGAAAGGCAGGGTCATTCCTTGGTTTCTACAGTCTAAATTATATAATACAATTTGAGTTGTGTGTATTAAAAATACAGTTTGAAGGTCAAAATTTTCTTTGGCAGTGGTATGAACAATATTTTTGGGGGTTATTGTTGAAAGACCAAGAAGTAAGAATATTGGTGGGTTTTTTTCCATTTTTGTGGTTATTATGACAGCAACTTGAACGGCTTTTCTGTAGAGTCCTTTTTGTAGGGCACTTGGATGGAATATGAGTGTTGCCTATCCTAAAAAACAAAATTAATCTCTTAAACAGTTTGTGTGGCACGTAGCATTCAAGCATTTGAGTATGTCTTGCTAATTTATTGTTATAGTACTCTAGCAAAATTGTTGAAGGTTGTGGAAGTTCAAAATTACCATAAAATTATTAGGTAAAACAGGACTTGCACGTGACAGATATTTCAAGCCCTGATTCAGCAAATTGTTCTGTGTGGGTAGGTCCACCTACTTGATTACAGTCCTTTGCAGTGAACATTAAAGGCTTGATTGGTAGATTCAGGGTAGCAAAATCGCCCTAGTTTTGGTACTGTGGAATAATGAAAATAAGCATAAGTGAAACAGACTGTCTGAACAATCAAACTTAATTTTTTCCCCTTAATAGAGAGAACAGTATATAGTTACAAGCGGTGCTTTATTTTTCCCCACCAAAAAGGTGCAGGAACTCAAGCCCCAGCTCACCCTTCCCTGGTGCAGCCACAGCCCCCCACCCCCACAGCCTAACACCCCTGCTCAACCCGCTCCCTCAGCTCAAGCCCACAGCCACAGCTTAACACCCCCCCCAACCTACCCCTTTCTCTGTCTCGATCCTGCCCCCACCCCCTGTTGTGGCTGCACAGCCCCAGCTCAATCCCCCACCCTGCTTGGCTGCGTGGCTCAACCCTCCCTTGCCCCATTGCCCTCGATCAGTTGCCCGCTCAGCCCTGTCTCTGGCCCTGAGGCTGAACATCCTCCATGCAACCCCAGCTCAGCTCAACATCCCTCTTCCCTACCCGCATATCCCCAGTCCACTGCCAGGCTTAATCTCCTCCCCCCACCCCCCCAATCCAGGACTTACATTTTAAAAGGCGCTCCACAAGCTCCTGCTGCATTGCCAACCGTGCGGCTTCCCCCACGTACAGTTGCAGGAGCAGCTGCCTGGCCTTTGAGCTGAGAGAGTAGGAGTCAATGTAATTGGTTTAATGGCCTGGCTGGCTATTAAGCCAATTAAATCGAGTCCTGCTCTTTTCCCTGCAGGCAGGGAGCTGGAGGCGGAGCAAAGGCAGATCTTTTAAAAATGGTGCCGTGAAAAAAGGTGTTGAAATGCAGTTCTGCTACGTTCCACCAGTAACAAAGCCCTGGTTACAAGATAAATTATACATCCATTTTAGTTTCATGTATTTCGTTCCATGCACTAAGGTCATTACTACAGGTTGAACTTCTCTAGTCTGATACCCTCAGGCCCTGACTGTTGGCAAATGAGAGAATTTGCTGGACCATGGGAAGTCAATATTGTCTGGCAGCATTTACCAATGCTTTCACTGCTTACTGGGTTCTTAGAAGATATTTAGGGGTAAATTGCAGCAAAATAACAGCACAGAATACTAATAGAGAGGACTGGGGGCTGTAAACAAACTTTATGGGACCATAGAAACTTGCCCACACGCATGATAATTGGGTCATCTGGTGAACTAAAGTCATGCTGGATTACAGATGTTGTGGGATGAGAGAGTGCTGTACTAGAGAGGTTCAACCTGTACAACTAACTTAACTAGCTTATCTTCAATGTAGGGTCAGTTCAGGACTGCCTTGTAGCTTCTGCAACCCAGTTGATTGAGAGATCTTTGGGTTGTTAGTTAATGAAAAATTGGGCATATCTCAAGTATTGACTGAATTGATTTGAAATAAAGCTAATCAAAATAAAATGATCTTCTGGTGCTACCTATATCTCTAGCTTCCTTCTGATTTTCTGTGTTTCCAATTTATTCCTGTTAGTTCATATTCCTAAATGTATTTTCTTCCCTGTCGCTTTGTGAAACACACACACAAACAAAAGGGTAAAGTGACTGATGATGTAGTGGTGACGGGGGAATAAGCTACATTCAAGTGTCCACCTAGAAATGGAAAGACTTTCTTCTAACCTTACATATTACCCTCAAGAAAAGTAAAAGATAGATGTAGACAGAAATAATATTTTGTTGCCCTTCTAAAACAACCCTTGGCACACTTGCCAAAAATGGCATGCAATCTGATTTTCATTGGCACGTGAGGTGGGAGCTCAGCCCTGGCCCTCCTTCCCCATGTCTGAAAGCCATCAGGCTGCTTTTCTCTTCCCAGGCAGTGGCTGGCCACCTAGGCTCCCCGAAACCTCTGTCCTGGGCTCAGCAGCCAGCTGCTCTGGCTGCCCCACATGGCAGTATTTGCTGTGACCCCCAGCAAAGTTAAATAACCATTTGCCCTGGGTTGAGTGGAAAATAATTAAGTTTAGAAAGGGCAGCTGGCTGCTGAGCTCCTGCACCAGAAAACACAGCTGGATGGTATGGAAGGCCAGTGAGGCTGCAGAAGCAGAGTGTCATAAGCAGATCAAAGCAGCCTAACTACACCTTTTGGGGAATGGTGGTGGGGCTCAGCATGGCTCTCAGCAGGCCTCCAAGCAGGAGCAGCCCCTGCAAAACGTGCTGGGCTGCCACCAGCCCTGTTAAGCAAACCATAGCCCGGCTGTCTGTTTTCCAAGGCTGGAAGGTCAGGATCCAATCCCACCTTGCCCAGCTCCACACCTGGGCCCCTGGAGGATGGTGGGGAAGTGAGGGGCGCAGGAGGACTTGGCCCATCATGGGGGTGCTATGCTGCAGAGGTGTGTTGTGCAGTTCTCCAGGGCAGTGTGACAGAATTTGCAGGGAGCTGCTGCCTCCTGAGTTTGAAGTGGGCAAAGGGGCTTGGGGAGCAGATACCACAGGTGGGGAAGCACTTACAGTGGCTCCATGTGCATTGCTGCTGGTTGGCCTTAATCCTGGCCATGGGAGGGAAGTTCACCAGTGGCCAGTGCCTAGGCTGCTTGCCAACTGTCAGATGGTAAGTTTACCTGGGCTCACTGCAGGGCACTGGGTAGTCTGCTGTTCTGGCGCTCATGGAGAGAAGCGAGCAGAGGTGGATTCCCCTTGACTGACTCCCATTCACTCAGGCAATCACTTTATGGAAGGCAGCAGGCACCCCCAGCCAGCTGCCCCTTGGTTTTGCATGCTCAGCCCACCCTATTTCCAGCTGCTTTTATACGCAGGGGCACACTCACCAACAGGCAAGTGGCCTCTTGTCCTGGGTGCCACGTGAGTCCATCTGCAACCCTATTTGGGCCCTCCCTGCACAGTCTCAGAAGAGAGGCCCAGTTCTGCAGAACACTTCAACCACTTGCTCAACTTCCACCTTCTTATGTGCCCTTGACTTCAGGGATATTGACTGGAAATGCCGTACGTTTAGATGATTTTTCTGAATTGAGTCTTGACCAGTAACCCATCATTTGTCATAGCACCTTAATAAGGAATGTGAGAGAACCAATTATCCTCTTCTACTGACAGGGAAACTGAGGCACAGGTGGCCAAGTCTGTTTTACAGAGGTACTATGTGCAGCTCCTATTAAGTTTCAAAGGACATTAAGTGCCTAAATATCTTTGAAGATGGGGATCTTAGTTCCCCAAGTCATCTTTGAACGTGTCTGTATCCCCAACACTTGCCAGTGACTGACCAGTGGATATAGGAAGTTGGTGGCAGGGACAGGATTCAGTTGTAGGTCAGATTTTTAGGAGCTGTGTCCTCTTGACCTTGCTGCCTCTCCTGAACTTTCAGCCACTTCTAGCACCACATACCAAGCAACCATTTGGGGCTGTTCCGAAAATGCCAGGCTTTGTAATGAGGAAGAGGTTTTGAGAAGGATATGAATTGGTTGTTCATGGCAGCAGAAAGCCAGGGAGGTGTGCCTGTGGATTAAAAAAAGGCCAGCTAATAGTACCAGCCACCACCTAAACTGTAAAGCTCTGCATCTTTATTTATTAATGAAGCTGTTGTAAGTAGGACTATTAGTGATTTGAAAAAGTATCACTGGCACTTGGACCATACACAGAAGTTAAAAGGTCAAATTTCAGCATTTTGCCTTCGAAAGGTTGCTGACCCTTGTTCTAACATATCCCAATGCAAGAACAGTCAAACATCTGAAGGGTATGTGGACTGACAATTTGTTTACAAATAGAAGAACTCCTGTTTTACAAACTGGGATTTAAGGAATTCAGAAAATCAAACAGTTCACAGAACTGAAAACTGCAGAAAGTATGGTTTACGAGATACAGCATGTTGCACTTCATGGTCTTCAAGCCACTGCAAACTGATTTCTGGTGCACAGAAGACATTGGAATGTGAAGGGAAGTTAACTTGTCTTTCATCAGCATCGCTTTAGTTATATGATCTCCATCCCTCTGTCTCTTCCCTCTCCCCCATCAAGAAAAAAATAATTCCTGTTTGTCTGTTAGACTGGTTCGTGATATTGAAATTGTACTGGACTGCAAAAGTTCCATAATAGAGGAAACTAAAGCAAGTGATCTGCCATAAGAACAGTTTGGGAATAAGTATCAGAGAGGTAGCCGTGTTAGTCTGTATCTTCGAGAACAGAAAGAAATCCTGTGTCACCTTATAGACTAACATATTTTGGAACATAAGCTTTCGTGGGTAAAGATAAGCTTCATCAGATGCAGTTCAAGAATACTTTTTTGGAGGGAAGTTCTCAATATTGCTTTTATTGTAAACTTTTTGGAGCCAGGTACATCTGATGTACCTCTCAACTGTATTTTTCAGATGAAGCTTGCAGTTACATAGTTTAGAAGCTTATCAGAAAAGAGTAGTGTGTGTGCCAAAGATAAACATCTGACTATTGTTGATGAAGAAATAGCTCTTTTTTTTTTAAACCATTCCTTAAGGATATATGAAATCACAAATTCAAGGATTCATTCAATTCCTTCTGAGCAGTTTTTATGTTGTTAATATTTAGAGTTAAATATAAATGTACAAAGCTGCTTCTGTTTTTTCTCACATGGACTTGCAAAGCTGTGTTGGGTTTTCAGTAGACCCAAAGGTGAAAGTAAGATGATGCCCCGCTCTGGTAAGAGCTTGCTGGGGTGCTCTGCTGCAGATGGTAGTGTGCAGCACAGCTTGCAGTGTATTCTCCCACCTGGGCTCCTGTCAGCTCATGGAGTTCCTGCTCCAGGCTGGCACTGGTGACCCATGCACCACAGTTAGCAGCAGGCAGTTAGGCGCGGCAGTCAGGTTAAAGGGTCTGGCTGAGGGCATACAGTAGGAGGTGTGTGTGCTCCCATCCAGACTCCTGCCTGTCTATGCCTGTCCTGCTGCCCCCGGGCAGCACATATCCACCAATCTGGTAAAATAATCTAGCCTCCTTTACACATACGCGCGCGCACACAGAACCCACTCTCTTCAGCCTCTCCACATAGGCTCCCAGCCCCCTGCTCTGACTCCTGAGCCTGCATCTGCATTCCCAGCCTCCTTCCCTCCACTCTACACTTAAACTTTTACATGTACTATTGTATCACAACCCCACAACCCCCTGCACTGAGCCAGCTCTCAAGGTGGTGTTACAATATGACATTACCTGTAAGAAATTTCAGTTACTTTCACCCCGGAAGATTTAACTTTAACCTGTTAAGAACAGTCAGGAGGAGGGCTTTCACAGAGGCAAGATGTTAAAAAATAGATTCATGAATTTTATCCTTTATGCTTTATCGAAGAATGGTTAACACATTCTCTAAATCTAGCAATGTGTCAAAATCAGATATGACCAAACTTAGTAACTGTGTTGATACTAACAAAGGGTACAAACTTGTAAGGGGATGAGCACTTTAATCTCCCTCTGAGTTCAATGGAATTTGATGGCATTAATTTGCCTGCAGCATTTGATCCATAATTATATTTCACAACTGATAATTTTAACAAGCTTTACTCCTATAGCTTTCTAATAAGCTATATGTAGTTTTATTATGTGGAAGTAGAGATCAAGTGTGTCTAAACTTGGAGGGCCAAAAATGGACCTATTTTGACCCATATTGAAGGACTTGATTTTGCCATTTTTTCAAGTAGTGTACATCTTGCTATTTCATGGGTTAGGGAAGGCTCAAAACAGACCCTTGCCTAGGACTGTAAATACACCATTATAAGTAATGTTACTTTTATAAAAAAGTGTGCTTTGAAATAGGTTGGATATTTCTGTGAATTACATTTGAGTATTTAAACATGACTTCTGTTACTTGACAGAAGTGTGTTTTAAATTGTTTCTAATCTGACAGCTTTTGGTTGTAAATTAGCTTAAGTTTCATTATGAACAATTTTAATGGGGCAGGACAATCATCATATGAGCAGTCATAAGGGTCTCTCTACTAGAAATGTTAAACTTTTGCTTCTGTTTGAAAATATGATTCAGCGTTTGAAAAAATTATGCTGGGACATCTGAAGCGTTGAGGAATAGTATTTTTAAAAAGTTGGCTGTACAATACAATTTTCAGTATCACTCCTTTAATTTCTATATTCCATCTTTAATCAAATTAGGAGGAAATAATTACTAAGGCTATTGTTTCAAAGATGTCAGTTTTGATGGGGGCTGGGTGACAAGCATCCAGGAAGCTGCTGTGGTAAACCCTGGTTACTTTTTCTATTGTCATAGGCTGCATAAAGTCATTAAATTACATCTTGCTTAAAACAATATAACCGCGTGAAATAATGTGATGGCAAGTCTAAAGTGTATAATAGCTATTCAAAGCAAGAAGAAAAGCAGCACCAGGTCTGCCACAGTACCATACTTAAGTTGTTATGTGATATAAAAATATATTGTGTATGTTCATATCTGTGAAGTGGGAAAGTCTCTTTTTGTTTTCACATACTAAAGTTTGGCTCTTGGTGAAAAAGTTCTGTGCTTTTGCTGATACTGCAGGATCAGTGATAAAGGCTATGTCTATACCAGCCTCTGTCTTTCGGAAGGGTCATGGTAATGAACGAGTTGGGAAGATGCTAATGAGGCACTGCCATGAATATGCAGCACCTTATTAGTATAATGGTGGTCGTGCACGATTTGAAAGTGCCACTTTCGAATTGCGCGCAGCACCTGTGTAGATGGGGGCTTTTTAAAAAGGACCCCCCCCAGACTTTGAAAGCCCTTTCTTCCTGTCTGTGGCGGGGGGGTCCTTCACGCTGCCTCCATTTGTCAACAGATCATGGTCATATTTTTGTCACTTCCTGTCAACAGAAATGAGCAATGAACTATGGGTATGCATCCCACAGTGCCTGGTGATACCGTCTTTTTTTAGGCACTGTGGGAAGGTTGATCAGAGAGTCATGCATCTTAGAAACCTGGAGAATGTTCCATCAGGCACTGCTTTGTTTCCTAGCCTGCCAGGGGCTTCTGGCTCCCTTTTACACCTTCTGTGAAATTCCGGTCCTTGCTTTTTCCTCCGTCTGTTAGAAATCATTGGATGCCACACTTTGCTCATATGATGTGTTCAGTGTCATGAGGTTATCATGCATTGCAGGACAGTTATTGTTGAAATTACTGACAGAGAAAGAAGAGTTGCAGGTGGTTGACACTGAGTGACATGGATAGGAGGAACCTGGTATTGCATTTGGATATCACTGAACACTTGTACAGGGTAGACAGTCACTTTTGGGCTGGGGAAGCCAGCACTAAGTGGTGGGATCACATTGTCATGCAGGTGTGGGATGAAGACCAGTGGCTGCAGAACTCTAGAGTGCTTAGAACAACTTTCCTGGAACTGTTGTGCTGAACTGGCTGCTGATCTGTGGCACAAGGACACCCAAGAGAGCTGCCCTCTTGGTAGAAAAGCATGTGGCAATTACTTCATGGAAGTTGGTGACTCCTGATTGCTACTGTTCAGGTACAAATCAGTCTGGAGTGGGGAAGTCTACCATTGGGGCTGCACTTCTGTAAGTGTGCAGGGCAATAAACTGTTTTGATGTGGAGGACTGTGACTCTGGGAGATGTGAGTGATATAGTGACTAGCCTTGAAGAGATGGACTTTCATAACTGTGCTGTGGCCAAAGATGGCACACCCATTCCAACTGTAGCACTGGCCAACCTTGCCACAGAGTACATGAGCCAGAAGGGATACTTCTCAATGGTGCTTCAGGTCCTTGTGTAGATCACCGGCGACATTTCACAGACAGAAATACGAGGAGCTGTGGAACACGTGTATGATGCACGCATCCTCAGGAAGAATGGCCTGTACAAAAAGCTGCAGGCAGGGACTTTTTTGACAATGAGGGGTGCTGACATTTCTCACTTTTGGTGTTGCTTCCCATAACTTATCTCGAGTAATACGTTCCATTGATAGCAAAGGATGCGACAGCCTTCAGCTGGAGTCTGAGCGATTGGTATGGGTTGTGGAACCGAAAATTCTCATTACTTCCTTGTACAATTTTGCCTTTATCCATCACTGCAAATCATGGTCATGCTCCTAGGATGAATGTTTGCTGGTATGGGAGTGTTAGGGAGAAGCCTCAGAATAGTGGCTATAAGTCCAGCTTTTCATAGTTACAGGTGTGATGGGGAGTGGAGAGGTGTGGGAAATGAGCATTCAGAGACAGTGAAAATGAGTGTGTAGCATAGAGGCTGGGTTTCTGGGCCAAAAATTATATATGGCATTGGAGTCCTTGGTAGCACAGTTCTTTGCTCTGCATCATGATAAAACAATTCAGCATCTCTATTTGGTTTTCTATGATCTTGATCATAGTCAGTGGTGTGTTTTCTATCTTTTATCTTCTTTTACCACCTCTCCTCCCTTCTGTGCACTTGCATTGATGAATGTTGCAAAAGGCCCTTCATACTATCTTCCTTGCTCTTCCATGGGTCTCCTCCACAATTGACATGGTCCATCAGCAGGAGAGGTTTTCGCATTTGTCATGGTCTACTCAGCAACTTAAACGAAGCAAAAAAGGGATTGCAAAATTCCTGCTCAGAGTTGAAATGTTTCGCCACAAAGCACTTTTAGCAACACAAGCTGTAACTTTCTCTCTGACCCTAGAGTTAAGCTCACATATCTGCAGTCATTAGGAACATGGTAAGTTTTGGAGAATGGATGGGAGGAATGACGTGTATGCCTGGGGGCATAAGAAAGTACAGTCCTGTCTTCTTCAGCAGGTTTGCTGGGGGATAATTCTAATGATGCTCCACTTGTCCATAGATTGGCATCACTCTTGCTAATATCTCACTTCTGAGGGTAAGCAGGGAAACCCAGGCTCTACATCAAGATGCTGGTGGGGATCATCCTACTTGTAATGCAGCCCAAATTTGTGCCACCTTGGTTCCTACAGCACAGATTGAAGAGTGGTTGGTGGGGGGGGGGGAGCGTGTCATATTAGGGAGGGTGGGGAAACAGCAGCACTGTCATAGAATCTTTGTGGGAAAATTAAGAAGTAACTCAGACGAAGTTTTCAGGACACTTCTCTGAAGGATTCAGCTGACATCTCGGTGTTCATCAGTACCCTAGTTGGAGGTATTGTCTATTGGTGCAGGGCTAAGCCAGCTGACAGACATAGCCAGTCTTTTTGATTTCTGTGACCACTGCTCTCTCCCCTCCCTGGTACTATCTAAGGCACAGCCACCTACCTTGCATCTCTTGCCTTGCTTCATACCCCATGTCCTCCTGCTGCTGAGAATTGATATTAGCCTTGGGACTTGAGAAGAATTCCTGGCTGTCTGCCAAAATAGCTGACAGCGTGTCTGATATAGCTAGCTCTACCTCTTCACCAAGAATGGGGTCAGCAAACCTTGGCACACATGCCAAGAATGGCACGTGTGCTGATCTTTTTTTTTTTTGGCACACAGCTGGGTGCTGATCCCCACTTCTCCTCCCCTCAGGCAGCTCCCCAGTGGCTCCTAGCCTGGGGCAGCAGTTGCTCCATGCTCCGCAGCTGGGGCTGGTGGTGGCAGCTCCGCTCTCCCAGCCCTCGGGACTCAACAGCTACCTCTTCCTTACTGTGAGTATTCAGGATAGCCCAATGCCCCTGCTTCTCCCTCCTTCATGCTTCTTCTCTGCAGCACCCAGCATAGTAAGCCGCAGGTGCAGATGCGGAGCTGCTTTCCCCAGCCTGGAATGGGAGACATGGCCCCACTGCAGCCATTCTTCATCTTGGGGGTGCGGGGGAGATGAGGAACTCTGGTAGGAACAGAGATGAGCCTGGGGTGCTTGAAGTGGTGTCTGAACTGAGATGGGGCACAAATTAAAGGGAGCTGAACATATGAGGCAGGCGTTGTGTGGGCTGAACTGAGTGGTTGGGTTCTGAGCTGATAGTGGGTAAAGGCTGACAGGCTGAACTACTGAGGTGGAGACTAGCTGATGCGGATTTGAAAGCTCCTTCAGCAATCCATCATCTTACCTTGAGGAGTGTTGGCGAAACTCGGACCCATATATGAGCCAATTTGGTCTCACAGTATGTCTAAACTGTATTTTAAAACCCTCAGCAATGAGTCTTAGTATCTGGGTCTCTGCCCCTGGCTGCTGGGGCTTGGCGGTGGATCCGCACCCCTGACTGCTCGGCTACCTGTCCGTGGCAGCAGAAGCTGTGCACCCTTTGCTGCCAGGGCTCTCCATCCTGGGGCTGATGGCAGCTCTGCACCCCTCGTTGCTGGTGCTCCCTGCCCAGGGCCGGCTATGACTGTGCTTCCAGCCCTTTGGGGCTGCCTGACAGACCAGCTGAGCCCACAGCCCCTAGAAACCTCTGTGGCTTGGGGCTCTCTGGTTCAGCATCATCCATGGTCTGCCGGAATATGGATGTTGCTGAACCAGAGAATTCGGGATAAGAGAGGTTCAACCTGTATTAAAATCCTGGACATTTTTAGATATTTAAAAAACTGTGGTGGCTTCAGGTGTGTGTGGTTGGTTAGTATGGACAGCAGGATTGTAATCATGTTCACAGCAAAGCATTTGACATCTGGTAGACTACTGACAGTATGGTTAAAATGCCAGTTATTTGAGAGTTCCAGATGATAGAATGGTGGATACGAAAGAGCTGCCTATAGTCTTTGCAACAGAATATAGTGGCTATCTAACAAACTGAAGGCAAAACAGTGATTTTCCCAAGGATGATAATTATTGGTGGCTCTCTTGATAATACAAAAACATAGATGGTTTTTGCTTCTCTTTCCTTACAGGTTTTTTTTTTTTTTTTTTTTTTTTTTTTTGAAAGAGCTACTTTGCAGTTTGTTTTCTGTATGCTCACAGCAAACCTATACAACTTTGTCCCTGTCAGAATGTAGAACTTGCAGTTTGTGGGAGACCCATGGGTAGGAGCTCCACTACTGTACATTTCAGGAGGTGCATGACTAGGGAGCCCAGGTAACATGAACCATCAGAGGCATGCCTCTTTTAAACTCTAAATCAGGAGCCTTGCTTCTGCAGAGCTATCTCTTGGGTAGGCTGCTCGTTCTTGTAGCTGGTGAATATCTTTTCAACTGTCTCTGCCCTTACAGTCTTGCTTTATCCAGGGTGAGTTTCTTTGCCTTTCCTGGCATTTTTGGCCTTGCTGCCTGAAGAATTTAGTGGGCTCTGTGGGGATCAAGCCTCTCCCCTCAGGGCTGAAGGTTGTGCCATTGTACTTGACAACCCTTGAGCGTATCTCCTACTCTGTGTATCCCATAGGAAACTTTGTCTCAGTTGCTTAAAACTTTCAAAATTATAATACTCTTACTCCTGAACCCAAACCCTTAGTCATGCAGCTTCTTGAGGATTTTTTTGTGCTTTGCTGAAGGAAACTTCTATTGCACAGCTCCAGTAGGGGGACAGGAGGGAAAACCCATTCCTTCAAAGCTTAGGATGGATGGTGGTGGTGGTATTGGCCCAGAGTTCATACATTCACTCAAAGCAGGAACCCCGGTTTTGCAGAGTAGAGAGCTTGATGTCATCTGCTGATACCTTTCTCTTTTTCTGGGGGGGGAGCGGGGGGAGGAGGTTGTTTTGTGCCACCGGACCTCTGTTAGCAAGTGACCGAAGCAGTTGTTCTTCTCCTCGTATGGAATTCTTAAGGTTTACAGGAGGTATGTCCTACTGTTACATGTTTCCACTGGCAACCACTTAAGCAAAACATGTTCCTGCCTTCCTGCAGGATGTTCTGCTTCTGTATTCTGTTTTATGTATGTGAGTGTCTGTCTGGAAATACCACATTGATAACGTCTGTCACAATTCTGGTGTTAAATTTTGGATATTTATTGTAGTTATTTTGTTGAATAACTCCTTACTGCTTCTATGATATAATATGAAACTGATATATTATGATATTTACAGTATGCTTTTAACTCCAAAAGTCCAAGGCATCCTTCAGTCTACGTAGACTAGATCGCGCCCTTCATAACTCCATTTAAGATAGTCATTTGCAGCGTTGACTGTGACTGTGGAGGCCCACATGAGAGTGACAGTGCTTGCTACATCTGCTGCATATGTAGTGGGTATCTGGCAGGTCCTTGCGAGCCCATAGAAAGGACAGCTTCTCCTCTGCCAGCTGTCTGATCTTCGTCTTGCCCTTCTGAAGGCCCTTGTGTAGTTCCTGCTTCCAGCTGCTACGGTCGTCTGCCAGCTCTTCCCAATTACCTGGGTCAATGACTACCTACCTCCTTGAGGTCCCTCTTACAGATGTCTTTGTAGTGCAGCTGGGGGCGTCTGGGAGGTCTTTTGCCAGAGGCTAGCTCGCCGTACAGGATGTCTCTTGGGATCCTTCCATCATTCATCCTGAGGATGTGGTCAAGCCAGTGGAATTGCTGCTGCCTGAGGAGGGTATGCACGGTTGGAATTCCAGCTTACTCGAGGACGGCGTTGTTGGGCACTCTGTCCTTCCGTGATATCCCAAGAATGTGCCTGAGGCAGTGCAAGTGGAAGACATTCAGCCTCTTTTCCTGGCGGGTGTACAAGGTCCAAGACTCACTGCCGTAGAGGAGGGTGCTGAGGATGCATTTAGTGTGAGTGTACAGCTTGTTGTTGTTCCACACTCTCTTGCTAAGTCTGAACAGAGTTATGACTGCTTTTCCTATCCTGTTTAGCTCAGTCTCCAGCAGCAGGGTGTCAGTGATGGTGGACCCGAGGTAAGTAAACTCGTGGACGACCTCTAGCGTGTAGTTGTCGATGCTGATTGATGGAGAATCAGCAACGTCCTGACCAAGTACGTTTGTCTTCTCTAGGCTGATGGTAAATCCTTGCATGCTTTGGAGAACTGATCCAGCAGTTTTTGAAGCTGGCCTTCTGGGTGTGTCACTACAGCAGCGTCATCTGCGAACAGCATGTCTCTAATGAGCACTTCCCACACCTTAGACTTAGCCTTCAGCCTTGCAAGATTAAGCAGTTTCCCATCAGATCTTGTGTGCAAAAAGATGCCCTCTGTTGAGGATCCAAAGGCATGCTTCAGGAGGAGCGGGAATAAGATCCTTAACAATGCGGGAGCAAGGACGCATCCTTGTTTGACGCCACTCCTGATGCTGAAGGCATCCGATGATGTGCCATCATATTGAATGGTTCCTCTCATGTCCTCATGGAAAGCCTGGATCATCTTGAGTACCCGTGGTGGACAGCCTTTCTTGTGGATCAATTTAAACAGTCCATCCCTACTGAATGAGTCGAAAGCCTTGGTCAGGTCGATGAAGGTGACATAGAGTGGCTTCCTCTCCTCCCTGCATTTCTCCTGCAGCTGCCTCAGGGAGAAGATCATGTCAATGGTAGATCTCTCGGTACGGAATCCATGCTGGGATTCAGGATACACCCTCTCAGCGAGCTTCTGGAGTCTGCCGACGATGTCATAGAATCATAGAAGAGTAGGACTGGAAGGGACCTCGAGAGGCCATCGAGTCTAGCCCCCTGCCCTCATGGCAGGACCAAGCACTTTCTAGATCATCTCTGAAAGCCATCTATCTAACCTCCTCTTAAATATCTCCAGTGATGGAGATTCTACCAACTCCCTTGGCAATTAGTTCCAGTGTTTGATCACCCTGACAGTTAGGAACTTTTTCCTAATGTCCAACCTGAACCTCCCCTGCTGCAATTTCAGTCCATTGCCTCTGGTTCTATCCTCAGAGGCAAGGAAGAACAAGTTCCCTCCCTCTGCCTTATGACACCCTTTTAGATACCTGAAAACTGCTATCATGTCCCCCCTCAATCTTCTCTTTTCCGAATTAAACAAGCCCCAGTTCCTTCAGCCTTTCTTCATAGGTCATGTTCTCTAGACCTTTGATCATTCTTGTTGCTCTCCTCTGGACCCTCTCCAATTTCTCCACATCATTCCTGAACTGCGGTGTCAAAAGTGAACAATTTACCAGTGATACTTAGGAGGGAGATTCCACGGTAATTGTTGCAGCCACTTCTGTCTCCTTTGTTCTTATACAAGGTTACAATGTTGGCGTCCCACATATCCTGTGGAACCTCACTCTCTCTCCAGCACAGGCACAGCAGCTCATGTAGGGGTTCCAGGAGTGTGTCCAAGGCACACCTGATTATCTCTGGTGGTATACCATCCTGGCCTGGGGCCTTTCCTACTGCAGTGCTGTCAGTAGCTTTCTTCAATTTGACCACAGTTGGTTCCTGGTCCAGGTCGTCCATGACTAACAGGAGCTTGATGGCGTTGAGGGCTGTATCAACCACAGTGTTCTTGCATGAGTATAGCTTGGAGTAGTGCTTGACCCATTGCTCCATCTGTTTGGCAGCAATGACTTCACCAGATTTGGATTTCAGAGGTGCCATCTTGTTCTGGATGGGTCCCATTGTCGTCTTTATGCCCTTGTACATTCCCCTGAGATTACCAGAGTCAGCACAAGTCTGGATACTGCTGCATAGCTTAAGCCAGTAGTTGTTGGCACAGCGCCTGGCTGTCGGCTGTACTATTTTTCTGGCTACTCTGAGTGCTTGCTGGGTACTCTGACTCGGTGAGCGTTTGTACTTCAGAAGTGCAGCGTGCTTTTTTTCGATGACTGAAATCATCTCATCGGAGTTAGCTTCAAACCAGTCGTTTGTGTTTCCAGCTCTTCTTCCAAACACTGACAAGGCCATATTGTAGATTGTGTCCCTCAGAAGCTGCCATCTAGATGTCGCATCAGCACCCCCAGGGCTGCTGCACAACTTCTCCTCAAGGGTCTCTCTGAACATTTCAGCTTTTTCTGAGTTTGCTGTCTTTCTGGCATCAGTGCAGGGCCTTCCAGTTGGTTTAGAATGGTGCAGCTTCTTGGGCCTCAGCTTGAGCTTGGAGCAGACTAGCGAATGATCTGTATCGCAGTTGACACTATGGTAGCTGCATGTCAGGAGGACGTTTTTGAGGTTGTTGCGTCTGGTGATGACCAAGTCTAATTGGTGCCAGTGTTTCGAGCATGGGTGTCTTCATGATACTCTGTGCTATGGCTTGGTTCGAAAAAATGTGTTTGTAATGCACAGATTGTGGTACATGCAAAATTCAAGGAGATGCTGTCTGTTGTCATTCATTTTTCCCACACTGAAGTGACCTAAGCAAGAGGGCCATGAGTCATGATCGGCTCCAACTCTTGCACTGAAGTCACCCAAAAGATACTGTTGTTCACGAGCAGGTATTTGCACTATGGTGGCACTGAGCTCTTCATAGAACTTGTCCTTTGCTTCTGGTGTGGTGTTCATGGTTGGAGCGTAAGCGCTGATCAGGTGGATGGGAGCGGTGCAGGTTTGAAGTTTGACCTGAAGGATTCTTTCTGATCCACCCGTGACTAGTTCCACCATTTGCAGAAGGGTGTTTCTGATGGCAGAGCCGACACCGTGCTCCCTGGGTTCCTCTTGGGCTTTGCCCTGCCAGAAAAAGGTGTAGTCCTTTTCCTTTAGGGATCCCGAAGCTGCGAGTCGCATCTCCTGCAAAGTGGCGATGTCAACTTCGAGCCTCTTCAGTTCCTCGTTGATGACAGCTGTCTTTCGGGTGTCGCTGATGTCCTGAAGATCTTCAGTCAAACTGGTCAACATGGTCCATACATTCCAGCAAGCAAGCTTGAAACTTTGATGATTTCCTTTTCTGAATAATTTTCTTGTTGGTTTGTCTGGTACTCATTTCAATCACTTGTCAGGTTCAGGAACCTTAAGCCTCATGCACCCAGTGAGGCAAGTGAAATGTGGCGAGAGAGTACCCTACTGGCTGGGGGCTGCCCACCTTAAAGCAGGTGGTGACTGTCCAATCAGATGCGATGATCTCTCCCACCATCGGAAGCAACCTCTGGCGCTTGTTCTCTACGCCAATCAAGCAAGAGCTTTATAACCGGCATCTGTTGCCTCCCATGTGGTTCAACACTGTTAAGCGATGCTGGAGTACCTCTCCAGGCGTGAGCCTGGGCAATTTTTATGGAGACCCTGGGCTGCCCAGACACCAGGCCCCCACTCCCCCCTCGGCTTTACTGATATAGTCCAAAGGAAAGGATAACCTTTATGTTTGGTACCAGCTCAGCTGCAGGAGTTGCTGGGACAGTGCCAGAAATTGGCACAGAACCGCCTTAGGACTCCCCTCCGGATTTTCTGTCAGGGTTTACTCCCTAGCCTTGCTCCTTCCCAGGATAACCCACAAGGCGGTGGGGTGTCTTCCTCTGCCTTCACAGGAGTTGTCGATTTGCAGCACCATACCTTCTGGTCTGCCATTGAGACTATGCCCTAGAAGGGAGAAGGAACAAGTCCCTCCGTGAGGTCAGTATGTGAGACAGACCAGATCCTCCTCACTGTGTTTCGCCTGCAAGCTGATGCAGTTGCCCCGGGATGGCGTTGCTGTAATGCACAACAGCTGCTAGGAGCCAGCAGTGAGAGTTGAGTGGTGGGTGAGGACCAGTGCTTTTGTCCATCTGAAAAGGCACGGCTGTCACAGTCAAAGGTACTACCTTTATCTCAGACACCCCATATCCCCCCCTCCAAAAGTATTTGTGAGGTTTTATTATACCTACATGTTTCAAGTGTAATGGAGCCATATGGATTAGGAGTTGGAGGAATATTCAATAGCAGTTCTAAAGAAGAGTTACTTACAAAAAATGTCGGGTCCAAGTGGTATAATTCTAGATCTTATAAACTTTCATGCCTAATTAAGAGAATTAAATCCTGCTTTAACTGAAACCAAATGCAGTTTTCTTTTTGGTTTGTGTACCATTATCTTAAATATGGTGTAGTTACAACTGAAGCCTTTGTTTTCGATTTTAGTGATACTTAATTCAATTGATAAAAATTCTTCCTGTGCTGTTTTGCAAGTGTTATGTTTGAAATATAAAGCTGGAATGTAATTCTCTGTCTTGCTGTATAGTTGATACATTTTGGCAAGATTTTAGCTAAATTTTCTGTTATGTCGTACTGTGTTGGCCTGATTTTTGGGATATTTTACTGTGTGACTAATGGTTGAATCAACAGGCTTTTGGGAAATATAGGAAGGTGAAACAATGACTAAAACACTATTAGTAAATGCTTGGGAGTGGTTAAAGACAGTGGGAGAGCCTTTGGCTCTGAGGGAAGAGGCTTGAGCCCCTATAGAGCCCAACAAATTTTTGGGGGAGGACCGCCAAGTTGCCAGGAAATGTAATGTAGCCTATACATGGGGATTGCCATTCACGGGTCAGTCTGAGTGGGAAAAATTGCAGAATTCTATCCTGGGGAGAGGTAAAGAGAAGAGAGGATGCATGGGGGGAAACGGAGGGGTCAGAGCCGCTGCTAGTCCAGGAGCCGTGTAATATTTTTGTAAGGAACCTGGTCTTCTGTCTAGAACATAGTTGCCAAAACTGAGGGGTGTGAAGAAATTCCACACGAGGCATGAGGTGATCCAACCCCCCCCCCCATCATATCCCCCACTTGAAGAAAGAGCTGGCCTTTGCTTCTGGCTCTCAGCTCCTGACATTTTACATGGGTGACCCAGCAGAGCCTCTATAAAAAGTAGGCAGCTGGCGAAGACCAGCATGGAGTTAGCTGCTTCCTGCAAAGGTGAGTGAGTGTTGGTTGTGGGGAGAGGAGGAGGAGGAGGATGCTGTTAGATGGGGTGTGGGGTGTGCTTGGCTCAGGTGAGGGGAATGGGGATGGGATAAGAGTCGGGGGCAGGTAGTGCCTGTTTTTGGGGGAGGGGAGGTGCTCGGGTGGGCAGCTTGCAGGACTTGTGGGTTTTGGGTGGCTTGCCCCAGCATCGCAGGTCTCAGCAGTCTCAGTTGCAGGAGCTCAAGTGGCTGACCCCAGCAGCGAGGGGCTTGGGTGACTCAGGCTGGTGGGTTGTGGCTGGCCCTGGCGCAGCATGGGGCTTGGGTGGCTGGCCCCAGCAGCATGGGTGGCTGGCCCTGGCAGTATGGGGCTTGGGCTGGTGGGTGGGTGTCTGGCCCAACAGCATGGGGTGTGGGTAGCTTGGGCAGGCGGGCGGCTGGCCCCAGCAGTGCAGGGCTTGGGCACTTGACCCTGGCAGGTTGGGGCTCGCGCTGTTTGGGCTGGCAGGCGAGCAGCTGGCCACAGCAGCATGGGGCTTGGGATGGCAGGCAGGTGCCTGGCCCTGGCAACATGGGGCTTGGGCAGGCAGCTTAGGCGGCTGACCTGTGGGTGACTTGTGGACAGGCAAATGGTCCCAGCAGTGCAGAGTTCAGGTGACTGGTGGGCAGCCAGGCAGCTGGCAGCACAGGTCTCAGGTGGGCTGGCATGGGCAGCTCTGCCGGCTGGCATGGGCCTCAGGCAGCTGGACAGCTGGGTGTACTAGGCACCTGAAAGAGCCCAAGAAAAACTATTTGTGCTTATTTTTAATTTTAAATAATATTTAATATCAAGTTGTGCTTATTTTAAATTGATAATTGATTTTTTTGTCAGAAGTGGGGGGTTGAATGATGGTAAAAAAGAAGTGGGGGGGCATGAGGGTTTCTCAAAAGCGGGGCGTGATGCCAAAAAGTTTGCCAACTGCTGGTCTAAAAGGTCCTATGTCAGAAAGTAAAAAGGTTTGTCTGTTTTTGAATCATATAATTTTGATATACTATTGTGGTACGATGATCACTGTTATGAATTAATTTATACTTGATTGGCTATGATTGTACTTTGCATTGCAACATGATTTTGCTTCAGACTGAAGAGTTGCATTACTTACTCTGTTGCATGTCATGCCATTTTAATTTCTTTAGGACAGAATACATCTATTTCCCTTTAAGTTTGCTAGCATCAGTACTTTTGTTGGCTACTAGAATAGGTGATAACGTATAAGCACGCCTTTTGACATATGTTATATAACTCATGTAATGTGAGGTGAGGTGGATGGCTTTTTGAAGGTCGGAAGAGATGGGGTTGGGAAAGATTGTCAGAATGTTGTCCCCATCATGTGTGGGTTGTAATTTGTATGGTGCTTGATTTATTTTCTTAATGATATCAAAGTTAAAAGCCTGGTTGTCTTGTTTCTAACCACAAGTTCTTCTGCACTAAAAGAAGTCTTATGGGAAATATGTGGAATTTTGAACACTTGTGTATCCTAATATTTTGTGGCTCAGTTTATAACCTTAAACTGCACATAAGTAGAGTGGGAGGGATTGGGGGAGACACTTAAATTTGCTGCAGAACTCTAGAGTTGGCTATACTTCAGAATTGAAAGGGCCTGGTCATCTTGTCGTAGGTGCAGGATACAGAATCGTATTATAAAACTGGAAGGGACCTGCAGGACCAGTCACCATCCCTGACCGAATCAATCTACCTCTAACCCTGGAAAGACCCGTCAAGGATTGAACTCACAACTCTGGGTTTCCAAGGCCAATTCTCTAACTTTGAGCTATTCTGTGCAGAAGTGGGGCTGGCCTGTGCTGGGAGCAGGCAAGCTGAGGGGGGAGCAACTGGGTGGCTCTGGGGAAGCAGAACCTCCAAACACCTCGCTCGAATTAACTGGCTGCCTGAAGGATGGTGGCAGCAATTGGTGAGATAGCAAGACAGCACAGAAGTGGAAAGCAAGAGGGCTTGTCCCCATCCCAGTGGGCAGAGGCGGGGGGGCAGGCAGACTAAAAATCTCTGCCTTGGGGTCAGATGGCAAGCAGGGAGGGCAGGCTGGCTCAGTTACTATCAGGAGGGTGGACAGGAGATGGGCAGTGGGTGAGACAGAGGGGTTCAATCCTTGTCCCTGGGGGGGGGCAGATGGCAGGTGTGGGCAGGGCAGAAGGCTCAGTCCCTGACGTTGGGGGAGGTAGGGACAGATGGCAGAGGTGAGGGGCCAGAGAGGTCAGCCTCTTTCCCCAGAGGAGAGGAGGGCAGGGGGCAAGTGCGGCAGGGGGAGCTGCTCCACTCCACCTTTGGCCTGAAGGGTCTAGACCAGTGGTTCCCAAACTTTTTGGCATCACACCCCCCTTTTAATTTTTGAGAACCCCCCCACCTGTCGTTTAGCATCATCCAAATCCCCTTTAACAAAAAAATTAAATTCATAATTTGAAATAAACACAAAAGCTTGATTAAAAATATTTAAAATTAAAAATAAGCATAAATAATTTTTCTTGGCCCCTTGTGCTTGTCTGGTGCAGCTCCATTTAGCCAGCTGCCTGAGCCCCATGCTAGGCTCCAGAGCTGCCTGCACCAGCTGCCTGCCCAAGCCCCATGCCACCGGGGCCAGCTACCCACTCACCCACCAACCACTAGGGCCAGCTATCCACGTAGCCGCCCAAGCCTTGCACTGCTGAGATCAGCTGCCTGCCCACTAGCCACCCACCCCAGCTGCGGGTCAGCTGCCCACCAGCCATCCTGAGTCGCCTGAGCTCTGCGCTGCCAGGGCTAGCCACCTGCCCAACAGCCCCAGCCACCCAAGCCCCATGCGTCCTGCAAGCTGGCCATGCTGCCCAAGACCAGCAAGCTCTGTGAGCTGTGCCCCCCAGTCCCCTCCCCTCCCCTCCCACAAAGTCAGGCATCCCCAGCCCCCCATGTAGCCCCATCCTCTTCCTCCTCCCCAACCCACACTCACTCTCATTTGCAGAAGACAGCCAGATCCATGTGGGTCTTTGCCGGCTTCCTGCTTTTTATAGTGGCTGGTGCCGGGTCAGCCACGTAAAATGGCAAGGGCTGAGAGCCGGAAGCAAAGGCTGGATCTTTCTTCAGGTGGGGGTGAATGATGCAAGGGCTAGGTTGCCTCGTGCCCAGCCCCCCCCCCCCGAATTTCTTCGCAACCTCCCTCCCAAGGGGCATGACCCCCGGTTTGGGAAACCATGGTTTAGACTCATGCTCCTGGTAGCTCTCCAGCACCCCACACCTGCAGCCTATCCTGCCTCTCTGCCAGCTGGCTCACGGGTGGGGCTTGCCTATCCCTGCCCTCCACAGCAGCTCTGTGTTGTGTGCCTGCAGGAACAGAGTAGCACCTGTGGATCACTGTGCCCCCTGTGCATGGGGGGAAAGGAGGAGTGGGGGTCAGCTCCCACCTCATGTGCCAATCAAATCAACTCATGTGCCATGCATGGCATGCATGCTGGGAGTTGCCTACTTCTGTACTAAAAGCTACTGAAGTAATGTGTTCAGCCATTGCTTTCTGATAATAGCCATATAATGATTAAAGAGCTTAAAATGGCTAGATTTTCTCCTGCCACTCATATTCATTTTGAATAGGCTTTTGCAAGATAATAGGGAAAGAAATAATAGAAATCTGACTAGAACGGTGATCTGATAACTTCTTAGAAACATATAAGTTGAAAATATAAGTATCTTCAAAGATTGTTTAAAGAATCTTCATCCACTAATATCTTAGGCTATGTCTACACCACAGCGATCTGTCAATAGAAGTCATTATCGGAAGAGTTCTTGTGACAAAGCTTTGATTGATAGAATGAGCCTACACACAAAAGCGGATCGAAAAAGTGATCCCCTCTGTCAACATAGTGGAAACCTGGCCCCGTCTTGACAGAGTGGCTGACTGGAAGCACAGCAGACATGGCTGCTCGGTGGGCCAGAAGCCCTGTTTGTTGACAGAGGGCCCCTTGCAGCATCCACATGGCTTTTTTTGTCCGCAGATTCTGTCAAGAAAGGCGTTCTAGAAGACTGTCAACAAAAGTGCCAAGGTCTGTTGATAGTATGTCGACAGAATGCATTTTTCTTGTGGCTTCTCTGTGGGTTTCTCAACAAAATTACCATTTTGTTGGAAAAAACCCTCAAGTATCGACATTGGCCTCTGAGAGGGATTTCTCAAAAAAGAGGTCTGATGTTAACAACTCCTATAGTTAGGGCATTGCTTTAGCGCTCTATTATTTGGATCATTTCTATACTTGAAAATCTTTCTCTGAATTAATGGAAGCAATACATTTTCTATGGAAGAAGGTGTTAGTTTAAAAAAGTAATTTGCTTACCTAGACTTGGTGAATTCATTGAACACTAGTGACTCACTTCTTAGTAAATTATCAGCATTGCTTCTTTAAAATGTCGCCAGTCATTGATCGTCTAGCCATGTTGGTGTGAGACCATGGTGTATCCGTAACAAAGAGGAGTCTGTGGGAGTCTAAAGCTGAAAGCTAATTAGATTTGCCATATAAAACACAAGACACGGGCAGAGAGAGCTTTTGTGGGATCCTGGGCCAGAACAAATTGGAGGTCCTTTCCCCATGCCTTCTGTTTGCAGTCCTCTCTGCTGGAGAAATGGGGGTGGTGCATGGGGGCTTCCCACACCCTGCTCCTCATTTTCCTGCAGGGGTGCTGGATGAACAGAATGGGACAAGCTTCCAGGCCTGCTCTCAGCAGGAGATTTGGGTGAGTAGAGTGGGTCGGGGTTGAGGATGATCTTTTTTTCCAGGTTTCCTGAGTTGTCTGGGGACCATGGGTACAGATTCTGTTGGCCAACTGTCTAATTGACCATTGTACAAGAAGGGTGCAAGAGAATTGCTGCTTCAAATGTGACTTCTATGTAGAGCAGTGATTTTTTTTTTTTTAAGTGGGCTGGAAACAGTAACGCATATTAATATGGTTTCTGTCAGGAAGATTAGAATTAATTTCCAAGCATGAGTGCATTTAGTGGTATATGACTGTTGAGCCTGTCTAAAGACATTTCTTTCCAAACTGAGTGGGAGCACTTATGTCTTCAAGTTGTACCCACACCCACTCCCAAAAAAACCCCCAACCCTTCAATACATGCCATTATGGAATCTCAAGTCAGAAAACTTTCTGAAAATAATCAATATGCATAATTGTCCCTATAAATGTAAAATCTGAAATGTTAATCTTAATTTAAGGACATAAGAATGGCCATTACTGGATCAGACCAAAGGTCCCTCTAGCCCAGCGTCCCATCTGCTGACAGTGGCCAGTGCCAGGTGCCCCAGAGGGGATGAACTGAAGATAGTGATCAAGTGACTTGTCTCCTGCCGTCCATCTCCAGCCTCTGACAAAGACCAGGGACACCATTCCTACCCCCTGGCTAATAGCCTTTTATGGACCTAACCTCCATGAATTTATCTAGCACTTCTTTGAACTCTCTTATAGTCCTAGCCTTCGCAGCCTCCTCTGGCAAGGAGTTCCACCGATTGTGCGCTGTGTGAAAAAGAACTTCCTTTTACTAGTTTTAAACCTGCTGCCCATTAATTTCATTTGGTGTCCTCTAGTTCTTATATTATGGCAACAAGTAAATAACTTTTGTTTATTCACCCTCTCCACATCACTAATGATTTTATATAACTCTATCATATTCCCCCTCAGTCTCCTCTTTTCTAAACAGAAAAGTCCCAGTCTCTTAGGCTCTCCTGTTCCAAACCCCTAATCATTTTAGTTGCCCTTTTCTGAACCTTTTCTAATACCAAAATGCTTTTTTTTTTTTTTGAGATGAAGAGACCCCTTCTGTGCACAGTATTCAAGATGTGGGTGTACCATAATTTTATAGAGAGGCAGGAAAATATTCTGTCTTATTTTCTATCCCTTTTTTAATAATTACTCACATCCTATTTGCTTTTTTTAACTGCCGCTGCACACCGTGTGGATGTTTTCAGAGAACTCTCCACGATAACCCCAAGATCTCTTTCCTGATTAGTGGTAGCTAAATTAGCCCCCAACATATTGTATGTATACTTGGGGTTATTTTTTCCAGTGTGAATTACTTTATGCTTATCCACATTAAATTTCATTTGCCATTTTGTTGCCCAATCACTCAGTTTGGTGAGATCTTTTTGAAGTTCTTCACAGTCTGCTTGTGTCTTGACCATTTTGAACAGTTCAGTATCGCCTGCAAACTTTACCACTTCACTGCTTACCCCTTTCTCTAGATCATTTATGAGTGCGTTGAATAGGATTGGTCCTAGGACTGACCCTTGGGGAGCTCCAGTTGTTAACCTTCTCCATTCAGAAAACTGACTATTTATTCCTACCCTTTGTTTTTTTTTAACCAGTTCTCAGTCCTTGAAAGGATCTTCCTGCTTATCCCATGACAGCCTGATTTACACAAGAGCCTTTGGGGAGGGACTTTGTCAAAGGCTTTTTGGAAATCTAAGTATACTAGATCTGCTGGATGCTTGCTTGTCTGCATGCTTGTTAACCTCTTCAAAGAATTCTAGTAGATTAGTAAGACATGATTTCCCTTTACAGAAACCATGTTAACTATCGCCCAACAGATGACGTTCTTCCACATATCTGGCAGTTTTATTCTTTACTATTGTTTCAACTAATTTGTCTGGTACTGACGTTAGACTTACCGGCCTGTAATTGCCAGGGTCGCCCCTAGAGCCCTTTTTAAAGATTGGGGTAATGTTTGCTGTCTTCCAGTCCTTGGGTACAGAAGCTGATTTAAAGGATAGTTTACAAATCACAGTTAATTCCGCAATTTCACATTTGAGTTCTTTCAGAACCCTTGGTTGAATGCCATCTGGTCCCCATGATTTGTTACTGTTAAGTTTTTCTGGTTGTTCAAACACCTTCTCTAGTGACACTTCGATCTGGGACATCAGATTCAGCACCCACAAAGGATGGTGCAGGTTTGGCAATCTCCTTAACATCCTCAGCTGTGAAGACTGAAGCAAACAAATCATTTAGTTTCTACGGAATGGCTTTATTATCCTTGATTGCTTCTTCTGTATCTTGATGATCTAGCGGTCCCACTGGCTGTTGAGCAGGCTTCCTGCTTCTAATGTACTTAAACATTTGGTATTACTTTGAGTTTTTGGCTAGCTGTTCCTGAAAATCTCTTTTGGCTTTTCTTATTACATTTGTACACTTAATTTGGCTGTGTTTATGTTCCTTCTTATTCACCTCACTAGGATTGGACTTCCACTTTTTAAAAGATGGCTTTTTATTTCTCATTGCTTCTTTTGCATAGTTGTCAAGCCATGGTGACCTTTTATTTTTTAGGTCTCTTACTATGTTTTTTAATTTGGGGTATACAGTTAAGTTGGGCCTCTATTATGGTGTCCTTGAACATTTTCCATGCAGCTTGCAGGGTTTTACTCTAGTCACTGTACCTTTTAATTTGTTTAACCTTTTCAGTTTTGTATAATTCCCCTTTTTGAAATTAAATGCCAGAGTGTTGGACTGCTGAGGTGTTCTTCCCACCACAGGAATGTTAAATGTTGTTATATTACGATCGCTATTCCCAAGCAGTCCTGTAATAGTTACCTCCTGGACCAGATCCTGTGTTCTGCTCAGTACTAAATTGAGAATTTAGAATTTACTCTCCCCGGCGTGTTCCTGTGCTAGCTGCTCCAAAAAGTAGTCATTTAAGGCATCGAGAAATTTTATGTTTGCATCTCATCCTCAGGTGACATGCACCCAGGCAATATGGGGTTAATCGAAGTCCCCTATTATTGTTGAGTTTTTTTTATTTTGATAGCCTCTCTAATCTCTCTTAACATTTCAAAGTCACTATCACTGTCTTGGTCAGGTGGTCAATAATATATCCCTACTGCTATATTCTTATTAGAGAGAGAAATTACTGTCCATAGGGATTCTGTGGAACATTTTGATTCATTTAAGAGCTTTACTTCATTTGAGTCTATGTTATCTTTCACATACAGTGCCACTCCACCACCTGCACAAGCTATTCTGTCCTTCCGATATATTTTATATCCTGGTAAGATTGTGTCCCACTGATTGTCCTCATTCCACCAGATTTCTGTGTTGTCTGTTATGTCAATCTCCTCCTTTAGTACAAGGAACTCTAGTTCATCCATCTTATTAGTTAGACTTCTAGCATTTGTGTAGAAGCATTTTAAAAAATTGCCATAGTTTGTCTGCCCTTCCCTGATGTATTAGATTTTTATACATGCTTGTTTCCTTTCTGATCTGGTGCATCTTATATCATCTCCCCTCCTCTCTTTCTGATTAAGACCTAGAGAATCTCTGTCAATGGCCTCTCCTCTGAGAAGTCGCTGTCTGATTCACGTGCTGCTCCGCACCAATCGGCTTTCCCCCATCTCTTAGTTTAAAAACTGCTCTATGACCTTTTTAATGTCTAGTGCCAGCAGTCCGGATCCACCTTGGTTTAGGTGGAGCCCACCCTTCCTGTATTGGCTCTGCCATCCCAAAAGCATCTCCAGTTCCTAATAAAACTAAACCCCTCCTCCCTACACCATTGTCTCATCCACTGATTGAGACTCTAAAATTTTGCCTGCCTACCTGGCCCTGCATGTGGAACAGGAAGCATTTCTGAGAATGCCAGCATAGAGATCCTGGATTTCAGTCTCTTTCCTAGCAGCCTAAATTTGGCCTCCAGGTTCTCTCTCCTACCCCACCCTACATCACTGGAACCTACATGTACCATGACCACCGGCTCCTCCCCAGCATTACACGTAAGTCTATCTAGATGCCTCAAGAGATCCGCAACCTTCACACCAGGCAGGCAAATCACCATATGCTTCTCTCTGTCATCACAAATCCAACTATCTGTTTCTAATGATCAAATCACCCTCTGCTAACACCTGCCTCTTCGTAACAACTGGTGTTCCCTTCCCTGAGTAGTATCCTCAGTGCAAGAGTATACCATAATATCCTTTGGAAGGAGAGTCCCAGCTATGGGATGATTTCCCTCTGCTTCCATTGATTGCTCTCTTCCCCTGAGCCTTTTGTCCTCCTTAACAGCGCTGAGGCTGTCAGAGTGGAGGAGGACAGTACTACAGTGCCCCGGAAAGCCTCATCAACAAATCTCTGCCTCTCCTAGCTCTTCCAGTTCAGCCAGCCTGGCCTCCAAAGCCCAAACTCGGTCTCTGCGGGTCAGGAGCTTCTTGTGTCAGGTGCGCACACATACCACCCGCCCACATGGCAGGTAATCATACATGTTACTTTTGATGCAGTAAACAGAATAGCCCCCACTCTGGTGGTGGACTTCTGCCTGCATTTTCTCCTAAGAATAAATTTTATTAATACAGGGCTTTTATTTAAATGTTTGGGGGTATAGTTTTATAAAGTTTTACGTCTAAAGGTGGTCAGAATTAACTAGTGCCCTCTAAGCACCCCCTCTGAACACCCCTCTCACAACTCCCTCCTGTTAGCAAACGCCCTGGTTGCAAGCTCCTTGGCTGATTACTTGGAGGGTTTATAAAGCTCTGGCCTTCCTCATAGTCCCTCCCTCTGGCTCTGATTGGCTCCCTCAGGCTCTGGCTATGTCAGAATTTTGTAGAACAGTCATAAACTGGCAAAACATTTTATAAAACTTGATAGTTGAGCATGAAGTGAAACCCTTGTTACAGTAAACCCTTGATTTACTGGTCTAGTAGGGGAAGGGGTGTCCACTAATGCCAAAAGACCATTATATTCAAAGGGTTATACAGTATGATGATGCACTGAGCTTCCCACTCACTCCTGTCATCTGCCCTGACTTCCTTTTCCTCCGTCCTGCCCCATTCTTCCTCTCACACCTTCATCTACCTCTCTCAATTACCAGGAGAGCAGCTGAATGCCAGCCTGGCTCCTTCTACCTCGTGCAGCTCTCAGTGCTGTGGCTCCTCTAGCCCCTGGCTCTGAGCCATCTGTGCAAATGTATGGCATGGCGACTCTCCTCCCCGCCCCCCCCCCCGGTCTGCCAGCAGGCAGCAGCATCCGACACCATGGCTGCTGTTCAGCGCCAGGTGCCAACATGCTCTATCCACATGGAGCTCCTGTGCTGCCTGCCCTGCCCTGCCCTGCCCCGCCCCCCACCAGCACCTTTGGCCCTTGTGGCCTCAGCTGCTGTGGTTGGCCCAAGATGCTGTGGTTGGCCCCTCTACCTCTGGCAGCCCCAGCTGCTTCGGCAGCTCCTCCAGCCCCTGTCGGCGGCTCTGGTGAGTCTTTGGCTATTATTTAGAGGGGGAAAGGAGACTAGCAGACAGCATCTGTTATTTCCAAAGTCTGTTATATCAGGGTCTGTTAAATCGAGGGTTTACTGTACTTAATAGATGTTTAGACTGATGAAGTGAAGCTGTTTAAATCAGTGTGTAAGTTAACAGTGAGCACTTTTTATTGATGCAGGTTATTGTTCGATCTTGCAAAGTCTCTAGGTAATTACTTTTGAGTTACTTATTTAACACTGTTATCGTCTACAAATGTGGTCCGCAGTTCAATACCAGCCCTTTGGGGAGAACGGGGGGAAGGCAACAAAAATCAGGCGTCTGGAACAGCTTCCGTTTGAGGAGAAATTAATAAAATTGAGACTTTTCAGCTTTGAAGAAAGAGAAAAGGAGCGATAGGAGAGTTCTATAACATCATGACTGGTGTGGAGAAAGTTGATAAAGTGTTGTTTACACCTTTTTAAAGCAAAAGCTGGTGGGTGTGTGTGTGAGAGAAAATGATATTAATATGCAGCTGTCTGTTTTGTGCCCATTCATTCTTTGTCTAAGAGAGTTTGAAGTCTGTCCAATATACAAAGCATCTGGGCACTGTTGGCAAATGATGACATATATGATGTTAGTTGAGGAACATGAGAATGTGCCCATGATTCTGTGAATAACCTGGCTTGGTCCAGTGATGGTATCTCCAGAATAGATATGTGGACAAAGCTAGCAGCAGGAAGCAAGGAAAAGTTCCAGGACTGGTGTTCCTGTGGTATAGACTGTGATGGTTGGTGAGAATCCTCATAAGGTTGGGAGGTGGTCTGTAGGAGAGAACAGGCCTGTCACCTAGGGCCTTCTGGAGTGTGGCATCCTGATTAAGGATAGGTTGTAGGTCTTTCATGATGCACTGCAGTGGTTTGAGTTGGGGATTGTAGGTAATGACCAGTGGTGTTCTGTTCTTGGCTTTTTTGATCCTATCTTGGAGTAGCTGGTCTCTGGGTATTCGTCTGGCCCTGTCAATTTGTTTTTATTTCTCCTAGTGGGCAATTCAGGTTTATGAATATTTGGTAGAGATCTTGTAGTTTTTCGGTCCCTGTCAGTAGGATCAGAGCAAATGCGATTGCACCTAAGGGCTTGACTGTAAATAATGGATCTAGTTATGTGTGCAGAATGGAAGCTAGAAGTGTGTAGGTAAGTAGAGCGATCAGTGGGTTTCCGGTGGAGTGTGGTACCGATCAGGCCATCCTTGATTTGTACTGTAGTGTCCAGGAAACGTATTTCTTGCTTGGGGTAGTCGAGGCATAAGTTGATGGTGGAGTGCAGATTGTTAGTCTCTGTGGAATTCTTCTAGGGTCTCTATACCCTGGGTCCAAATCATAAAGATGTCATCAATGTATCATAAGTAGAGGAGGGGTAATAGGGGATGAGAGCTGAGGAATCATTGTTCCAGGTAAGCAATAAATATATTAGCATATTGTGGGGCCATGCAGGTTCCCAAAGCAGTTCCACTAATCTGGAGGTATAAGTTGTCCCCAAACTGGAAATAATTGTGGGTGAGAACAAAGTTACAGAGGTCATACACCAGATTGGCTGTGATGAAACCGGGGATGGTATTCCTGATTGCTTGTAAGCTGTCTTTATGTGGAATATTAGTATACAGAGCCTCTGCATCCATGGTGGCAAGGATGGTGTTGTCAGGAACTTTTCCAGTATAGTTGACTCAGAGATAGAAATCTGGTTTCTTGGGCCAGATCTTGGAGTCCAGTTGAACTCCAAGCAACATAGCTGAGAATGAGAGTAGTGGAAATGGAACTCCTTTCTCCAGAATCACTTTCTAGATATCTCATGAGCTACTGGTTTAGGTGACTGTTCCTGAAACTGATACAAATACACAGAGGATAGTGGCTGGAATACTTGACTGAAGCACTGTCATTCTTCAGGGTAGTTGCTATGAATGTGCAGCACGGTTACTCTTTTCGTTGGTACAATTAGCTTTGCAGCTTTTGGTGGTGGGGTGAGGAGAAGAAAAATGTATTCTCAATGTATGTTTTGAAGGTATGGCTTTTCCAGTTTAAATAGTCTGACACTGAGGGGATGTTCTGATTAAAAACTGATGCAAAACTGTACCCTAGCTGCACCTTTTATCAAATGAGTTATATGTTTTTTATAATGCCCTCACTGGGGTTTCATTGCAGTTCCTGAATGCTGTGTAATTCCTGGGTAGCAGTAGTAGCCAACTATAGTTGTCTGCATTTGCTGTTCCTTTACGTCTTGAATGGGTTGCTGCTTGTAATATGCTCCGTATAGTAGTAGTAACAGTGTAGAAAACTCAGCTGTCAGCTAAAGCAGAATGTATTTGCTGGATTGCTTGATCAATCCAGTGCATTCCATGGACTGAACTAGCTAACTTGTTTCAAGTCTGATTTAAGGTTGTAATTTTGATCTACAAAGCTATAAAAGATTTAAGTTCTGGCTGTCACAGGCCACTTTGTCCTTTTATGTGCTGCCATGATAATTAATATCTGATTTAATGGTCTTGTTGGTACCCATACTTGAATTCAAAGGAACTAGAGGTAGATCTTTGCTGGTAGCTTGTCTGTGCTGTTTTGTTTGCACCAGTGTAGCCAGCAAACAAAACAGCACAGACAAGCTACCAGCAAAGATCTACCTCTAGTTCCTTTGAATTCAAGTATGGGTACCAACAAGACCATTAAATCAGATATTAATTATCATGGCAGCACATAAAAGGACAAAGTGGCCTGTGACAGCCAGAACTTAAATCTTTTATATATATATATATATATATATATATATATATATATATATATATATATATATATATATATATATATATAAAAAATATTGTGAACTGGTGCTTTCCCGTGGGATAGATTAGCTACACTGGTACAATTAATTCCAGTCTGAAACTGAGGAAAGTCACCACAAAATCACTATTTTTAAATTGTTACAGCCACACAATGCCAAAAAAAAGCCAAAAAGGCTGGCTTTCCGTGTGTCTGTGTAAAAGGATCCAGGGTTTTGCTTCAGTGAAGCATGAGTAAGACTTTTATATCTGGAGAATCTGCTACCCTAAAGATGGAGCTAGATCAATGGTTCTGAAACTTTCTGTATTAGCAGCTCCTTTCAGACAGCAAATTTCTGTGTGTAACCTCCCCTCAGACATGAATTAGAAACACCTATGTTTAACACTAATTTAAAAACTAAATGTATAGCTCTATTAAAATCAGTTTAACTTTTCTTGAAGTTCTAAAATTAAGACAAGTTTATCAAAATGAAAAAGCAGTCGTAACACTTTAAAAACTAACAAAATCATTTATTAGGTGATGCGCTTCCATGGGACAGACCCACTTCTTCAAGTGTCTTCAAGAAGTGGGTCTGTCCCATGGAAGTGCATCACCTAATAAATGATTTTGTTAGTTTTTAAAGTGCTACATGACTGCTTTTGTGTTTTGATAGAATACAGACTAACACGGCTATCTCTCTGTCACTATTCAACCATTTATCAAATTATTGTTACAAGCAGAACAGTTAATTTTATTTTTAAATAGCTACTATTAATTTCTGCCAGGCTGGGGAGAAACTTTGAATACCACTTTTCACTGCAAACTTACCATCTCTTTGCCATTTTGTTTCTGCTCTACTGGTGGTGGTGACGCTGCCTTCAGAGCTGGGAGGCTTGGAAAGCAGCGCCAGTCTCATCAGATGGGCAGACATAATGGTAGCGATGGGGCACTAAATCTCTGCTGTAAAAAGTGACATTTGTTTTTAATATCACTTTTTATACAGCCTGCTCTGAAGGCAGAACTGCCACTAGCAGCAGTTCAGAACTGCAGAATTAAAGGTTGCCACGCTTACTTCTGCATAATATTTGACCATTTGCCTTAGGAGGGAAAGCTATGTGGAGGCTAAAGCAAACTTTGGGGTGGCAATAGCTCCTTCAGACTTCTTCCAGTGCAACTTATAATTTAACCATCTGTCTTGATTGATTTGCAGTTTAAGTGGAGCTGCTGAACCAAAAAGCCCTCTAAAGTTGCCTGCCCTTGTTTTAATCTCAAGGCAACAAACCTGTGCACACGATACCAGAGACCAGAGTCCAGTTTCCTTAAAGTTTGAGGACCATGGGCTAGAGTGGGCTCGTCCCTGTCACTTGCTTCACAAGGACGAGCAGTGACAATGACATTGTCCGTCAGGAAAGGAGTAGAAAAATGAGAATTGCATCTGTTCAGGAGAATAGTTTATAGTGTTGCTTTTGTGATGCTTAATAAGTATAATTTCAACCTTTGTTATAAACTTTCCTTTTAGTCAGTTTTTTAGTTATCTGTTGAGGACTGGAACCTCTTATGCCTGTGGAAAATTGCACCCGTAGTCAATGCTCTTTGCCCTGCACTTATGCCCATAGAAATAGTGGCTGAAGTTTTATTGTTTCAAGCAGCTAAACAGTTCTGTCCCAACACCCAGACCATACTTGCCACAGCTGGGAGTGGAGAATGGTACTATGCGCAGGCACTCCAGAACTGAACTGTCAGTACATTTTTTCTTGCTTAAAACTTCAGGGGACCAACGAAAGGGATGTGTGGAATTTAATTTTCACTTTCTTTTGTGACTATGCATTCAGTGTATTTCTGCTGTAGCTGCTGCAGTTGCAGTCTTGAGGGTCCCCCCTTGACATCAAGGAGGCACCTGAATATGGTGAGAGAGGAGGTCATGGGATTATATATTCAGTAATCCTGCCTTTGTTGCACTGGACTGGGTGGGGTTGGAGGAGGGCAGAGACTGACTATTATGGACAATATGGAGAGGGAAGAATGTGTGGGAGAGGCCCAGGAGTCTGAGAGAGATGCACCAGGAAGTAATGGATGTTGTCCAGCAGAAAACACTAATGCTGGGAGCTTTTTGACATACAGTTTCACCTAGCACTTGAGTGCCTCTCTTTGCAGTTGATGAAGGACTCCATTTTAGCCCTTCTTTACACGTACGCATCTGCATTTCATTTTGTATCAATGGTTGCATCCCTACTCCTATCACTCCACCTGGGGGATAGTTTGTAATGCAAAAAAGGAGAGCAAGGTGTAGGGTGAGGGCATGATTCTAGAGAAATAATCATTCCAGCCTTCTTTATGCATCATAAAGAAGCAACATAGGTCATATGTCCCATTCTTTTTAGTCACTTTTATTAAGCATTCAGGTGTGAAAATGCCTATAGTTAAGGATGCAGTTGAAACTTTGCCCAGTACATCACTATGTGATTACATCCCTGTGAAAACATCTATAATTTGAACTTCGAAAGGAGCATAGTGAGCATGGCAAGAGATTTTTCATTGGCATGTTTGGGTTTACAGAACAGTAAAATATGTCTATCTGAATTGTAGGGGGAAAAAGTTACGTATTGAAAAAGTGTATTGCCCTATGTTTAGTACAGTGTGCACAACAGGGCAGAATTAGTTTTATACATGCAACTTTGCTGTTTTGTGACCTTGAGTGCTCAAATATACAAATTTCATGGGCTCTTAATAAAGACAAATGTATAAATTTAGCTTCACGCTTTTGTATAGGTGACTAAGTGAGAGCACTGTTCTAGTTTGGCTGTTTCTATGTTAGCAACAGCTGGTCTAATATTTGAATGTTTTCTGTGTAACTCTTCTTGTCTTGAAATAATTCAGAAGGCCTTCTTCCCTGTTCTGTTTTTTATCTGTCTCTTCTGAAAACAGAACTGGTATCTAGCTGAAATGCATGCACAATTAGATTGACAAGAACACCGTTGGTCAAGAATTGACAGATACGTTAAATTTTGAAGAATTACAACATGAAAATTTCCTTGCCAGTCCCTAAATATTGTGCTGTTTATTAGTTGGGGTTATTACAGTTGAAGTCTTAGTACAAGTTTCTCTTTTTAATGAGGCTACTTCTCTCTGGTTCTAAAATGCTATTGAGCTCAGTTATAAAGGGCCATTTATAACAAGCGCATTCCTTGGCTTCCAGGCAGAGCCTCAAGGAAGGGGTAAAAATAATTTTAAGTATGTTTTGTACAGTCAAGATAAAAAGCTGTATTTTCTGTCAGACTTTTTTACCCCTTAATTGCTTTCCAGATTATGTTGCCTACTATATTTTTGATTTCTGTACAGCCATTTTTTGTGTGTGTATATGGTGTTGCGCAGATGTGTTTATATTGGAATTCATGAGACAGGAATATTCTTGCACTGAAATCTAGAGGTCAGAAAGTGAATCGTTTTTGGAATCTTGTAAGGGATAAATAAATAAGGTTCCGACACCACAGGAGTTTCTAAATCAGCTGGTAGTGGGGCAGTGCTGATACTTGTTGACACTATTTCAGCAGTGGTTAGTAAATACTCTGAGCTCTAAAACAGAAATATGTGGAATGAATAAAGTTTTATACAGCATTTAAGTCCACTTCTGGAATAACAAATATGTATCCTGTGATGTGCTCTGAAATCCTGTGAAATTGTCAGAGGATGCAGACTTGTTATTCCAGAAGTGGGCTTGAATGCTGTATAAAAGTTTACCAGTGCCGTATATTACCATGTTAGATATAATTACACTCATATTGAACACTAAAAGGATTTCACCAGGCCCCACTCCACTTTGAGCAGAGTCAGCAGGGACATATGAGACCTGCCCTCTAGCCAGCTGGGCTGCAGGGGTGGCATGGAGCTGGGCCCTTCATCCCAAAGGTAGGGTGTGGGCAGAGCTGCTCCTCCAACTGCCCCACTGCTATTTCTGCAGAGCCACACCCTGTGATACTTCTCAGGCTTGCATGTGGAAGTAGGGCAGGAGCTGGTGGCTTTGCCACTGTGGCAGTGTAGGAGGAGGTAGCAGAGAAACACGCACTCTGCATCCCTTAAGCTCTGCATTTAAAGGGGCTGCTTCTGAGTCAAAGCTCCAGAGCACAGCTGCCTCCCTCTCCCACTTGCTGACTGTACACTGGCTCTGGCGAGCGATGCAGCAATCCTGGTTGCACAGGTCAGCTTTAACCCTGGATGGTGTGAGAACTAGGCATCCAGGCTGTTGCAGCCATGGGCCCAGTTGGACCATTTCAAGCACTTGGCTTTTTAAAATGCCGAAGCAAATAAGTTAATAACAAATTGAGTAAAACATTCTATTTTTAAGTACAGTACTGCGAGGGTTTTTGCTGTCTTTCACTACTGGCAATGTACATTTAACGGTACAAAATTAAGTTTATAATATGCCTTATGTTTCCAAAGTATCCAATTGTATTCAGGTGAGTAGCAGGTATTAGTAATTATTTGACATATTTTGTATTGATAAAGATGTATGTAGGCTCCCTTTACTGTAGGAACCTTTGACCTTTTACTGGGAAGATCTTGTGTGCAGCACTCTGTCCTTTGAGACTACAGTTGTCATAATGCCTTGTGAAAAAGGAGGAAGCCCAAAAAATAGAGCCCACCACTTGCTTTCTTCCAGGAATGCTGAGTACAGAGCGGGAACAGGTGGTGGGCTCTGTTTTTGCAGAGAAGTGCCAGGTTGCTAATGTGGAGCTCTTTCTCGACCTGCAGCTGCTTCCTGGAAGCTAGAGACTGCTGTGGCGATGATTGAGTAAAGTAATTGGAGATACACATCTCCTAGAACTGGAAGGAACCTCAGGAGGTCATCTAGTCCAGTCCCCTGCCCTCTTGGCAGGACCAAGCATGGTCCTTGACATCTGCGTGCCCCAATCCCTAAATGGCCACTTCAAGGATTGAGCTCACAAGTGCAGGTTTAGGAGGCCAGTGCTCAAACCACTGAGCTTTAGAGTCCGTTGGTGATATTTGCTGAAGAGGAGAGACTATTGCTGTGCTTAGAGGTGACTGAAGAAAGGTCTCCACTAAGGAATTGTAATGGTTGGTTTGGGAAGGTGTGTGTGCGCGCGCAAGGACTAGGTCATAGTAGAGAGACTGAAACTGAGTCGGACAAGGGGCAGAGTGATCTACAAAGTGAACCAGGACCAAGGACTGCTGGCATTTGGTAGGCCAACTCCAGTCTTCAGAAGGGTTATGCAGCTTGTTGCCTTGGCTAGACTGTGATACACAGAAGTTGCACAGTCCTGTTTCCTCTCCAGTTGCAGATCTGCAGGCATGCCCTACAAGCGTCTGGGACTATGAAATCCAGAGGTGTGTACACTTTAGCATGGGATAAATAGTGAGCAGCACTAATGCCAGTTAGATGAGTTTCATTTATTAGTGTGTACTTTAATTGATTTTAGTCAAGAGCACACTAGATTAAAAGTAGGAGTGTTGTTTAATCTTAACCTGTTAAACCCTTTCTTTTAAATAAGTAAAAGTGTGTTAAGCCTAATTTAAATACATTAGGGCTATGTCTACATGAGAAGCACCTGTCAATAGACATGCCTATCAGAAGGGATTTTCTGGTAAATCTTCTGTTGACAGATTGTATCGACATATAAAAGTGACTCTTAAAAGCAATTGGATCTGTTGACAGGGCAGCCAGACTGCCTGGCCCTTCCTCAACAGAACAGCCTACTGGAAGCTCTGCAAACAGGTTGCCAAATGAACTGGGGGCCCTGCCTGTTGAAAAAAGGGCCATGGAACATCTACATGGCTGTTTTTTTTTTTTTCTTTTTTTGTAACAGGAAACTGTTGACAAAGGTGTTATTCCTGACTACAGAGAGGCACAATGCTGCTGGTGGATGTGCCAGTTTTTGTTGACATTCTGTCGACAAAGTGCCTTTTGCATGTAGATGCTCTGTGGTTTTTTCCGACAAACACCCAGTTTTGTTGGAAAAAACCTAGATGGGACCTAAATGTATGTTGTTTGTAACTTGTTGTCTTTTGAGTTTGATCCATGCCATAAATTATTATTAGGATGGGTTTATTCCTGGAGGTTTCCAAGGCATGCCATTGAATGTATACAGGGGCCAGCCAGGTGGGGGTACTGCCAATTTTGAATTCTTTAGAAGTAAGGGACTTTAAGCAAAAAGGTGGATAGAGAATTCCCACCTATACAACATCACCACTGGAATATGGTACTTAGTCTCCTTTAATATCAACAATATCAGGTACATGAGCGAATGTTGCCTATTCCTGAGCAACCTCCTATAAGAAGAGAACAAATTGTTAGTGCTTGGAACAAACACACAAAAACAAAGGTTCTGTTTTCACACAAATATTCTCATTGATAAAAATGGAGCTATAAAAAAAACTTGAATTAACTAGTGCACTTTAATACCTTTCCAATGAGGCATCTCCTACTTCTAAAATGTGCATTCAGTTCCAGGATATTAAATATAGTGTCAAAAATTAAAGGCTGTTGTAAAAAACTTTGATAAAACTTTTTCAGAGTTTTGTTACAGGATTACCCTCTCTTTTTGATAACTACACTACGTTAGTAAATATGTGACTAATAGGAGTTGTGCCTTTACTATGCAAGCTTCAGGGGAAAGTAACTCAATTTAAAGTCTCTAAATATAAAGTACTAGTTTTGGTTACAAAGCATTAAACAAGTCATCCTCAAACATATCTGCAAAAGCAGTTTTTTGTGCTGCTAATGTGTTGAGCCATAAGAGGGAAAGAACAACTCCAGTAAATTGAAGATTATGATCCAGGAAAGGACACAGGTTGAAGCTTATCTTATTGTTGCCAGGCCTTAGGTGCAAATATATTCTAAGGATCTGAAAATGTGATCTTTCTTTAATTTGCACTGCAACAAAGCATGCTTTTTCAGTTCATTTCTTTATTGGAATTTTAAATAAACTGTTTCAAAATTCCATTGAAACAGTTAGCTTGGTAGGGAGCCTATAATTTGGTGTCTCCTAGTTTTAAAGCTGCCTTTTTCTTTTTTCCCCCCTGTTGTCTGGAGACCTTCTGTATTCTGTAGCAGCCATCAACCCAGAACAAAATAGTATCAACTGTTTGAAAATAGATGGTTGATTGTGAGAGAGAGAGAGAGGTTGTTATCCTTACCTAGTATGCCACATACCTCTGCTAGAGTGTAAGTGACTTGACTTGCATGGAGGGGTTGGCATGTTAGCCTGTAGAGTCATCAAAAAAAAAAAAGTCCTGTAGTTTTACAAGGACCATTTTCCTGTCGTTTGACTAGCACGGTAATCTTAGTTAATTTATATAGTTGTGTGGGCTGCATTTATTACATTTCAATAAAAAAAAAACTTGTTGCAATAATAATGTGGATCATGGGCAGGAAGTTGAAATCAGATTATATAGTTGTGATGTCCTCCTCCCCACATATTAGATCTGCATACATTTATATATAGCTGAGGTTTTGTCACTTGTATAATGTTACATTTTCAGTTAAAACTAAATTACAGTTGGCATATTCAGCAAATTTTTTGTGATATTGCTTTATTTTTTTAAACTAGTTTTCTTATGTGCCATATGCTAATTGACAGAATTCTATAATGGCTTGTCTATACTAAGCGGAAGATCAATCTGGTCAGGGTAATTTCTTCTGGAGTTTGAGTTTGCGTGTCTGGTGAAGACGTGGCAAAATGATCTCTCTTGGGTCAGCAATCAAACCCTATACTCCACGCTATTGCGAGAGTATGAAGGCTAGGTCTTCACTAGGCAAATAAGTCAATTTCGATACGTTGATTCTAGCTATGCAAATACTGTAGCCAGAATTGCATGTCTGAAATTGACTTATTTCCCTAGTAAGACAAGCCAGCAGTCATGCAGCGCTTTAAAGAGTAACAAAGTCATTTATTAGATGATGAGCTTTCATAGGGCAGACCCACTTCCTCAGATCTGGAGTTTTCCCACAAAAGCTCGTCACGTAATAAATTATTTTGTTAGTCTTTAAAATGCTAAATGACTGCTGGTTTGTTTTATTAGAATATAGGCTAACACAGCTATCTTTCTGTTATTTCCCTAATATAGAATTAGCCTCACTCACAAGGGCCTTGCTTCTACAGGTATCGTTTTCTGCTGTTGGTATTGGGTCTCTTCAAAGGGTAAATTTTAAAGCAGTGCTGAACTTGGTTTAACTAGTTGTATCATTTAAGCCATGCTTTTTTATATATAAAATACGATAGAGTGTATTCCTGTCAAAATGCTGGGGGTTCTACTGGAATATCATACGCTGAATATGTTCATCCTCATTAGCCTTTTTTTTACATGTTTATACTGGCATTATGTTTGTCAGCTCTGTGGTGCTGCTGTTGGGGAAGGATGCTTCTGTGCTCAGGACCACGTGCAGGTAGCATAGAGAGAGTCTTAGGAAAAATGCATTAAGAAGGGTGATTTAAGTAATCCAATTCATGGTAGCACTACCATAAGTAAAGCTGCCCTTAAGTATGACTGAATTCTCTTCTGTTAGCTATGCAGAACTCTTAAATTCTTCTTAGCTGGTGCATTATTTCTTTTGAAGAGAAAGGTCAGACTATGAGCAGTGGGAAATTAATTGTCTTTAGTGTGTGCTTTTTCATTTAATTTTCTTCTGCTGTACTGGGAAGTATTTGGATATTACCTGTTCCTCCTTGAACAGGGTCTGCAGTCTGTGGCCTCAGAGCTGCATGCGACTTCTTAAGGATTTCTTTGTGGCTCCCGATGCTATAATTGTGAAGTATTGAAACATTGGATAACTCCCCCTTTAGGATATGATACTGTATTTGTGTTTTGATTGTGTGCTAATAGTCTTCAAGTGAAAATCAGGGAGATAGTAGTACAAACACATGTAAAGTGTGAGAGAAATAGAATATGTAAGAAGTTTGTCTTGCAGCAAATGTGTTACATCACAAATCATGGTGAGTGTACTGTTCTTAAAATAGGGGTTACAAATTAAAATAGGCTTTACAAAAAGTATGGTTTAATGTTCTTTTATTAAGGACTGTCTACTATTCATATGTGTTGCAGCTCTTCAGTCATTGAGAGTTTTACTGAAATTAAAAAAAAAAAAAAAGGGCAGGGTGGGAGGCTTGGCTTTGCTATTTTGGTTGATGACCCCTGTCCTAGAAGAATGAACTTGAGACCCAACAAAGGAAGTGTGTACGTTTTTAATTGGCTTCCCTCCGCGCTATTCCCACAGCATCAAAAAGTAGGTTTCTACTTTGTTTTTTTTTTTTTTTAAAAAAAAAAAAGAAAAAAAAAAAGAAAAGCCTGTGCTGTATTTGTCATTCTTTAAAGTAAAAGGTGACCCACTTTTCAGAAGGGAATAGTGATAGGCAACTTCATTAGGCCAAAGTAAGGTGGATTTTTGTTTTGTTTTTCGTTTTGAGCTAGACAACGTGTAAGGTATGATTTTTAGAAATGAGATCACATAGTACATTCCGTTTTATAGAAGCAGTGTGCTTGTCAATCAGACATTCCCAATTACAGCAAACTCTTTCATATCTGGCAGCCCAGGGACGGGGATTTTGAGAGGTATACCTAGCAGTGCATAACACTGAAGACAACCAAGATTAAATATTAAGAAACAAACAAATGTATGCAGAATACTTTATTTAATAGTAATATTGTATACGGTAAGCTTATAAGAGTGTGTCCACATACAAAAACTAGAAAGATTGATTGGCTCCTTCGATAAAGAGCGTCCCCACAGCCCCTGCACTTTCGAAATAATGGGCCAGGGATGGAAAAGTCTGGTCCCAAGAGAACTCCTCTTTCAAAAGGAGGGCCCTGTGGAGTATCTACGCACACCTTTTTTTCAAAAGAAGGAGTTCTTCCTGAAACTGGAGTGGAAGAGCACTTCGAAAGGCATGTCATGTTCTAACTTCTGAAAGAATGCTTTGGGGGTAGGCACACTGTGGGATCTTTCGAAAGAGCCCCCTTCTTTCGAAAAAATCTTTAGAAAGAGCTTGCTATTGTAGAAGCAGCCTATTTGTTGTATTTATTTGTATTTAATTTCACAATATTGTACTTATGGAAAATGTAACTAAAATTTACCTGTGGTTAAAATGGCAGTTATTTGAGCGTTCTGGATGATAGAATGCTGGATATGAAAGAGTTTGCTGTAATTTTCTGTTTTGGGAGCAGGACTTCGAAAATTCATCCAAGAATTAGGCCTTCATACCAAGCAGAATTACCTGGTGTTCCATGTGCTGTCTGCACCCTTGCCTGAACACCTGGTAGTTATGTAATGATAGTGTTGGGCTACAAAGACCCATAGTCTACTGCTAGAATCACCGATTAATTTTGCTTCCCTCAAAAGACCAAACTGATTCATGCTGAGTAGCCATATCACAGAGTAAATCAGTTCAGTGAAATGATGCTGCCTCCAATAAATTAATGATGGATAGTCCCTAATACAGGCTGCACTTCTGAAATCCAGTACTGTCACCTGGCTGGTGTAGGAGCCTGCACAGGGCTAGAAGCCAGAGCCCCTACTGGGTCTGTGGCAGCATTGGGGGAGGGGGGCAGGGCAGGAGCCCCTGCCAGGCCTGTGACAGCATGGGGAGCCAGGTGCAGCCATGGGGCTGGGAGACAGATCCCCCTTCTGTTCTGGAGTAGCCAGGGGGGCAGGGCTTGGCTGGAGCCCCATGGCAGCCTGGGCTGGGGAGGGAGACTGCAGGCGAACTGCAACAGCCCCTGATCTTAAGGCTTTTTACCAGCAAAAGCCTTAGACCTCCCCTTATCTGGTAAATTCTCTTCTCTGGGACCATTCAGGTCCTAAGCATGGCAGATAAGGGAGGTGCAACCTGTATCACTTTTGCTGGCTCACCATCACAGACAGCACTGTGTGGAGGAGGCTAAAGCTGTGCTCTCTTGGGTTGGTCCCCAACATAGAATAAAGAGAAGCAGGCTGAGGAGCAGGGGGGTCCTGACTAATTTGAAGGCTGAATGGTGGCCACATGCCTCCTTTCACTTTAGCAGGTGACTCTGGTGTGGCTACCCCCACTGTAGTAACATTGACACAGTTGTGACGTGACAACCACAGCCTCTCCTTCTTGAATCTTTTGCTGTGTGGCAGATGGCCCCAGTATATATGTATGGCCTTCTGCTTGTGTGGTGGTAGCCTCCCCAGTCCAGTAGAGAGATGGTACCCATCACATGTACACATTTTGTCCCAGCCAGTCTATCTGAAACAGCGGAAGTCACCTCATTTCACTGGAGTGCTTCCTTTTGCTGACTTAGACAAATATCATTGAATTGAGTATACTTGCATTTGGAAAGTTCTTCCTTTTAGCTATGAAGGCTATAAATGCTGTTTTGAAATGCAAGCATGAAATATTCAGAGGCTAATGGCCGTATCTGGGGAAAGGTTCCTAAAGTTTGCTTCAAGTGAGGGGAGTTATCAAGCAGTTTTGGGAGCTAGTGTTGAAGTGGCAAGATCAGTTTCAACACTGGTTTTGTCTGTGTGAGTGTGATCAAGGTGGTTATAAATACCCAAAAGTCCTTTATTTTGCAGTTCACTTTTTGTGTTTGGCTAGCACTCTGTGGTAGTCACTATGGTTTGCGTTCTAGTGTTTTCCCACAGCAAAATATGAGAATTTTTAAGAAAATGACTGTCAAAACCATTTAAAAAATTCATAGGGATCTTGGTGCAGATAGGATGCCTGAAAATGCTTGAGCACTTATTTTTTTAATTGGCTAGATTTTTGTTGATACTGTCTGTCTTAACCCTTTCCTCCATCTTTGGCAAAGGAGTAAACTTGCTGCCTGAAAGCAGAGGAAGACTGCTTTTTAAATACTGGCAGGAGGCTGTTCATTACTGTACACAGGTCCTTCTTTCTGCATATTTGAAATGGCAGTACAAAGTAAGGTTTATGGTGTGGGGGAAAAAGACGTCCTATGACGCTTATGCAGGAAAAAGAGACTTTGGGTATCTATGTATGATGGTGACTATATGCCTTGTTTTTAAAGGGGCAGTCTGGTATTCAAGTGCTCCTGCAGATTTTCTTGAAAATGGGCAATTTATCCCATATTTTCTGTCTCTCCCCTCCCATCAGTGCTCATGAGTCCTACTGCTGGCAGTGTGAGTGGGTGTGCAAATCTGGTGGTCATGCAGAGCATCAGTACATTTGCTGCTGCTGATCACTGCAGTGGAAGCTGCATGTCTTACCCTGTCCCGCAGGCCCCTCTTACCCTGTCCCATTTTCTAGCCAGTTTTGGCTATTTGCTGCAGTGGCTGAATTAGAGCAGATGGTGGCTGGTTGTCACTTCTGCTGCCCACTTAATGGCGCTTTACATGCACTCCTACTCACTATACTCTCCCTGCTGTGCCACTTCAGACCTTCTGCACCTCCATATCCCCTATGGAAGGGCTCATCCTGCTCCCAGCACTATGTGGAGAACCATCCCCTGCTCAGATCATTCAGTTCACCAACAACCTGGCTGGCAGATTGCTCCACCACTCCACCGTACCCCTTCACCCCTCTACTGCATCAGCGGGCAGCCTTGCAAAGTTCAAGACCCTCTGGCCTGGGATGCTTGCCAGGAGGAGCGAAGCCCTGGGTGTGCCAAACCATGTCAGATTAAGAAAGGGCCAGCAGTGATTCTGAGGAGTTAATTGCCTTTCCGTGGGCAGGAATTGACAAGCTGCATCTAGCCACAGAGAAGTGGGGATTGAAACAAGGGCCAAATCAAATGAAAGTATCTACTGTTCATTGCCTCCTTCACAGTCCTGAAAGGCTGCTGCTGGCCATATTCTGGTGTGAGCCCTCATAAAAATCTGGGGAAGGGGGCAGTATTCCCTCCCTTTTTCCCATCCATGTGCAAAATAAATTTTGCTGAGGCGTATGTGAATGTACACCACCAGTAGACATACATACTGCCAGCTGTGAGGCATCTGTTAATCATCTGGGAGACATTTGAATCTTTCTCCTGTTGGCTGCCCAAGTACACGTCTTGCAGGAAATACTGGAGGAAGGCCTTTGACACGTCATGCCTCCTGCATATTGACCTTGAAGATGCAGATCCAGGTATCGGGAGAGACAAGTATATCCTGAGGACGCAGCTGGGTATGGAGGGTGGAAAGCTCAGTGATTTAAGCTTTGGCCTGCTAAACCCAGGGTTGTGAGTTCATTCCTTGAGGGGGCCATTTAGGGATCTGGGGCAAATAGAAGGGGCGGGGGGGAAAGGTGATGGTGCTTGGTCCTCCCAAGAGGGCAGGGGACTGGACTTGATGACCTCTCAAGGTCCCTTCCAGTTCTATGAGGGGTGTGTGTGTGTGTGTGTGTGTGTGTGTGTGTGTGTAAAGCACTGTGCAAGGAGGGTTGGATGAAGTTGGTTGGCCATTCCCATCATTGTGTGAAAGGTGTGTAGGCTAGTGTGTGCATGTCATCTCTCTTCCTGAAAATCCTAAAGAAGGTAAATTAAAATACATCAGCTACACAGTATGTCTTTTTAACAGGGACTCAGTCAATCTGATGTTAATTTGAATGTTCGTACTGCATAGTTCCAATGCAGTTGAATTTGCTTGAATATGAATAAATTACCAGATGTTCAGTGTTCAGCATAGGGAAATATGGTCATCCTTCTTTATATGTCTCAGAGAGGTATCTGTGTTAGTCTGTATCTTCACAAAACAAAAAAAAGCAGCCCTGTAGCACCTTAAAGACTAGAATCATAGAATCATAGAAGACTAGGACTGGAAGGGACCTCAAGAGGCCATCGAGTCCAGCCCCCTGCCCTCATGGCAGGACCAAGCACTTTCTAGACCATCCCTGAAAGTCATCTATCTAACAATATTATTTATTAGGTGATAAGCTTTTGTGGGAAAAAGCCACTTCATCAGATCTGGAGAATTACTGAGAGGAAAAAAGAGCTGGGGGGGGCGGAAAAAAAAATGGAGGTGGCAGGATGACTTTTTCTCAGTTCTTTTTTTCTCTCAGTAATTCACCAGATCTGAAGAAGTGGGTGTTTCCCATGAAAGCTTATAGCCTAATACGTAATATTGCTAGTGTTTAAGTTGCTACAGGATTGCTTTCTCTACTGTGTATGTGTAAGTCAGCAGTTCTCAACCAATGGGTTGCATGTAGGCTTTTAGTGTGACTTGAGTGACCAAACATAGAATAACGTGGCTCAAAAGTGAAAGGTCCTGCTTTCTCAAACTGACTGAACTGTAAACTTATTATAACAGAAGTCAATATCTTTATCTAAGACTTAAAAATAAAATAGTCTTCCCCTCCCCCCAGATTTTTCTGAAGCAGCTTTGAAGGGTGCAGTTGCATAGAATTTCATTAATTCACAATGCAGACTTTCAACCACTGTAAAAGCAGGAAGTATATTTCTGACACTCGGAATTGTTCCTGTGAAGAGAACATACCCTGCTGCCATATGTGGTAAGGGTTTGTTACTATCCCGCAAACCACTTCTGTGATACAGTGAATAAGCAAAATTAGTCTCTGCATAATTTCTAACTAGAAAAGAGCTTAGTTTTACAGACCTTTAGAATGATGTGTTAATGTTAAAGAACCACCTGCAAATTTCACATTGATTGTTAAAAATATACTTGTTAAAATTGCATGAATTATATAATGCATATAAATGAAGGTGGTGTAACACCAGAACTGCCAATAGTGCAAGTGAGAGCTGTGCAAGGTCCGTGATGCCTGTGGAAGCACAGGCTTTTGATCTTTACCATCCCTGCTGTTTTATCTCTGAAATCTTCTGAAAAGAAATTTAGCAGTGTTGCTGAACTTTTTCTTTTTTTGGGAGGGTCGGAGTCCCAAAATACATGCTGCTGTGTATTATGAACAGTTGTTTTAGATTAGCATAAAGCCCGTTCTTGAATAGCTCTTCCTAATCTTGCCATCAGCTTAAATTTGGTGCCCTGTAACCTGGCTGTGTTCTGGGATTAACCCTCAGTAAAAATCTGAGGCGGAGGTCCCTGTTCCCTCTAATTTCTTCCACCCAATGTGTGGCCAAGCCATTCAAAACTCAGCAGTTAAGAGGCTGTTCTCTCTTTTTCTGACTATTGCCTTCATGTTTGAATCCCTCCACTGGATTTTTGATTTCTAGAGCATGACCTACGTGGTTTCTTTGCCTTCAAAGCCTTTCATAATTTTGCCGATCCCTATTTATTTTTTATTCTTGTGTGTATTCATCCAAATAACAGGAGTCCATCTTGCAATTACATCACTTTTCGTGTTGTTGGACTCTGCCATGCTGTGCCAGAGGAACTGAATGCCTTTCTCAGCAGATCGTTAAGGCTACCTCAGCTGCTTCCTTAGACTAACTTCATTATTAGCTAACTTGATCACTTCAGAAGTGGAAGAGTTCTGGGGACTATTTTTGAAATGTAGACGGTAGATATTTTGATTCTGTTTTACTTGTACTATCCTTACCCTTTTGTGTGTTAGGCTAAATTTACATTAAACATTTGAAGTGCTTCTGTAGCATATAAATGAAGGTCTTGTAACACCAGAACTGCCCTTAAAAGTAAAATATGGCATGGCAGAGTTGGGAGCCTGTTTACACTGATGCTTTACAGAACCATAATTTGCTGTGTTGGAATGTGTTCTGCACCCAAGAAGGAAAGTTGCAGGAGAGTAAGTGGCAGTGTAGACAAGCTTTTAGACTGAGAGTTCTTTGGGTTAAGGAGCAAAACAGTTTTCGTGCATGTGGACAATACATTAACACACGTGTTATGCATAAATTTATTCCACTTTTTGAATTAATTAAATCATATCAGTGAATTCTAGTTGCTAGAGGGGAATGCACCAACCTTCTGTGTAGTACTAGTACTTATCCATCGACTAACAATATAAGTAGGTGGTTTTCTTCAACTTGTGTTAAGCAGAGTGGAAATCATAAAATACATTTGACTTGATGGCAGTCACTCTTTGCTGAGCACAATCATGGAAGAGAGAGATTCTCTGATAAGGCCTGTCCTTGAACCGCAAGCTCTATTAGGGTAAGGACAGATGTTTCCAGGTGGAGCAGGAGGTTGTTGACCATGACTGGAAGCCAGTCTCTCCAGCCATCTCAATTGTTGGTGGGCAATTTCAAAATCCAGGAGACTATCATGTACAACTTCTCTTCATTTTAAGGGTTCCTGAGTGACTGTCTCCCAAGTGTCAGTATTATCCTGCAGCAAGTCCTTATAATGCTTCCTTTGTCCTCCTACGTTACGATATACATCTTTTAGCTGAGAGAACAGGACATGTTTTGAGAGGCAATGGTTTGGTGTCTGGACAACATGACTGGTTCAGTTCAGTGCTGCCTGATGATCATGATCTTGGTACTGGTGATCTTTGTGTTTTCCAGAACACTAATGTTGATGCATCTGTCTTCCCATTTGATCTTCAAGAGGTTGTGGAGGCAGCATTGCTGATGCCTCTCAAGGGTTTTTCAAGTGATACCTGTAGGTTTTCTGGGTTTCAGACCTATATAACAATGTTGGGAGAATAAAAGCCTGATAAATAAGCTTGGTGTCTGTTTAAATGTTGTGCACTGGCACAGCTCAGACAGTGTTGAGTTTCTGCATCAATATCTGTCTTGGTTGGGAGATGTCTTCCACGTTAAATGAAATGGTTGATATTCTCTAGTACTTCTCCATTGATTTTAATAGATGGAGCATGTGTGGTAGCTCATTTGGAGAGGGGTGATGGAGCACTTTGGTCTTTATGTTGAGGGTGAGACCAAGATGTATTCAGGATACATGTTCAGGATAGCTTAACATCTTTCACAGAGTGGGCAAAAACTGTCATCAGCCTACCCAAGTTCCACAGTAGATGCAATCTTACTCTTAGCTTTCCATCCATTCTGTAAATGATTTGAATGCCAGCTGGGAACTTCCCAGCAATTAGGTAAAGAATGGTGGCAGTACAAACCTCAGACAGGGTGGGGTGGTGATGCAGCCCTGTTTGACTCTTGCTTCCACTTAAAAGATTTGCTCTGGGAGCCAGTAGTGCTCAGAACAGTCACTTTCATGCTGTCATGAAACAACTTTAAGGCATTTGATATATCTGTCAGGATATCCAGTCTTTGAAAGTATAATCCAGAGGGCACGGCAATTCACTGAATCAAAGTCTTTGGTTAAATCAATGAAAGTCATGTACAGTGCTCAATTCTGCTCCTGACATTTTTCTAGCAGTTGCTGTGCTGTGAAGATTATATCTGCAGTGCCATAACGTGGTTGGAAACCACTCTTTGACTCTGGTAATATTTACTCTGACAAGGGAAGAAGGTGAGTCTAAAGGATCCAGGCCACAACTTTGCCTTCAGTGGCAATGAGAGAGAGAGACCATCATAGTTTCCACAGTCTGGTTTATCCCCTTTATTTAAGAGGGTGACAATTAGGGCACTCCTCAGTTCACTGTGTATCTTCTCCTTTGCTCATGTTTCAAGAATGAGCATGTAATGCTAACTCCATTATGAAGCAGAATGGATCTGAAATATATTTAGGTTGTGAAATAAGACAATAGTTCTTACATTTTGTAACTTTGCCGTGAAGCCTCTAGGGATTCTATGCCAGTCCCAAGCCTGAATAGAGGAGGAGGGTTGGTCAGATGAGTGATGATGCGCTGACTGTGAAACAATACAAATGAAATCTGATGCCAGTATGACTGCATGTTAAAAGATGCTGGCTTGGACATTGTCCGGTTAAACAAGGTCTGTGACACCAATCGAGTGATCGGGGTTGGGTTGAATAAGTTGGCTACAGAAAGAAAATTACAACTAATAGAAATGCTATCAATTGGAACATGGAATGTCCAAATACTGTGGGTGACTGGAAAATTTGAGCTGCTTCGGAAGGAGATGGAGAGATACCGATGTGATCTACTTGGACAGGTGGAGATGCATTGGATGACATCTAGAAAGATGTGCAGCTGCAAAGTCATTTGGTCAGAGAATGAAATGAGTCAGGAGTCAGATTCATTCTTATCAAAGGAACTAGAGGAGCATTGTTAGGATACAAACCAGTGAGTGCAAGACTGATAATAGTGAGATTCAAAGCAAAACTGTTTAACATATCGGTCATTCAGATGTATGCACCAGTGTCAAACAGTATGAAGGAAGAGATTGAGCTATTATATAAAGACTTGACAAAAACACTGGAGGAGGTACTGAAGAGAGATGTGTTCATTGTTGGAGGAGAGTGGAATGCAAAGGTCGGAACAGATAACAAAGGTTGGAAGAGAGTTATGGGTAGGTTTGGAGATGGAGAAAGAAATGAGCAAGGCGAGAAACTACTGGAACTGGCTGTGGAGCATAAGATGGTGATTTGCAACATGAGATTCCAACAAAAATACTGTAGGAAGCGGACAGGGTAATCAAATGACAGGGAAGTCAAAGAACGTGATAGATATGATTTTGGTAAGAAGATGGGTAACATCAGTACTGAACTTTCCAAAAAGCGGATATAAACTTGCACCACAGTCTAGTGATTGCAAACGTCAAGATAAAAACTCGAGAGAGAGTAGGACACAGTTTAAGAAGAGAAGAGACATGGCGAGGCTAGGTGAGGAAGAAATAGGGAGTGCATACAGAGCAGTGCTCCAAGAGCAAATTACAAATGCTGCCACAGAGAAAGACCTAGATAAGAGAGTCAAAGGGATAGCCACAGCGATAAAGGCAATTGAGCAGACTGTTCTGGAAGAAGAGATGATTAATAAGAAGTGGATTACTCAGGAGAAGTAGAGAACATAGAGAAGTTTACATATTGCTCCTGAGATGTAACATATGATCTAGACTGTACGAAGGAAATAGTGACTAGAATAGCAAAAGGAAGAGAGTTTGAAGGCAATGGATAAGATCTGGAAAAGCAAAGCAATTAGCTTAGGAACGAAGCTGAGCATCTTGAAAAGTGTGTATTCGGCAGCATGTTGTATGGATGTGAGACGTGTGATAATGAAAGATTCAAAGAGAATATTGATGTTCAAGAGTTGTTGTAGAAAGATCCTGAGAATAGGATGGATGCAGAAGGTCCACCGGAGAGGAATTATATGGGAAGATACACCCAAAAGAGAACCTATGGCAGAAGTTATATAATGGCAGTTGCAGTTGTTTGGGCATATGTGCAGAATGAACGACGAATGAAAAATCAAGATCCTGGTATTTGGCATAATGGGCGGTTCGAATAGGAGAGGCAGGTCCCCCAGAGAATGCGTAGATTGGTGTGGTGCTAGTCTAGTCCAGTCTGCACTGGACAGGGAAAGATGGAAGGAAATAGTGAGAGAGGCATCAGACACCAATGGGTGCTGAGCCCATGGTGGTTGCTGATGATGATGTAAAGCTTCTGAATTAGCTCTGTTTCACCATCTTTTAAATATTTCAGCAGAGATTTCATCTGCTTAATGGTATGGAGTACCTCATGCAAATTGGGAGGGTCTCCAAGATCATCCCTAGGAGATCTTGGGGGATTTGTTCAAGGACTTCATCTGAAACCATGAAATTACAGTTAAGATCTTCAAAGCCTTCTTTCCAGTGAAAATTGATGGCTCTTTTGTCCTTCTGAAGTGTGGTTTCATCCTTAGAGTGAAGAGGTTTTATGCCTTAACAAGCTGGGCCATAGACAACTTTAATGGCGCTAAAGAAGCCACATGTGTTGTGGATGTCTACGAGATGTTGGAGTCCTTGTGCTTCTCAGTCTATTTGTTTGTGAGTCCTCTGGTTTCATGTTGGACTTCTGCCCTTGCCTTGGCATGGGCTTCTATTACAATTTGTCATTCTGCCAAACTCAGTATGTCATTCTTATCTCAGTCAGTGGCTTGATTTCGACATCATTGTCCTCAAACCATTGCTGATTGTTTTCTGGTTTGATAACTATGGCTTCCTCACAGGCGTTGATGCATGGAGTGGACTTTGTTATAAAGAACAAGCTTGTAGGATGCTTCTCCAAGGTATGAGTTGGCATCATGACACTCTGACTGAGGCTCACTTAAAAAAACAGGCAGCTATTGTGAACACCTATGCAGCAACACCAGACACTGATATAAAGGAAGATTTCTACTCGCAGATGGAAACCATTTAACTGGAGACCCCTAAAGAAGGTAAAACATCATCCTTCTGAAGGAGTTCATTGCACATGCTGGATGACACTTAGACCTCCAAAAGGAACAATCGGGAAAGGAGTTGGCAAAAGTAATTCAAATGGCATTCTGCTCTTGACCAAGTGTGCTGAACGTGAATTTAGCACGAACGCCCTTTTTGCAACAAAAGGACAAGTTCAAAACATTTGTAGATATCTCCACAGTCAAAGCACTGGCAGTGTCTTGACTGTCATGGTTTGTGCCTGAGATCACAGTGACATACTTCTTGCAAGAGCAGTGACAAGTGTCGTTGATTGTTGGACTGATCCTCACCTTATTCAATCCACAACGGAAGTTAAAATCACCCCCAAATGAAGGCTGCAAAATAAGCAGGTGAAGCGCAAGCTGAAGGTTCAAAATCTGAAGGACCCCATTGTGTGACCAATACCAAGCAATCTGAGAAGAACAGGCTCTATCAGTGTTTCCAGAAGAAACTGAGGAGCATTTGACTTATCACCAGAAACAGTATTTGAAAACTTTTAGTGAGGAAAGGACGCTGTTAGTAATAGAGCTACTGTTAACCCAATCTAATAGTTCATCTGATGCAGTTTATCAGTATAGCACAGTGACAGAATCATAGAAGAGTAGGACTGGAAGGGACCTCGAGAGGCCATCGAGTCCAGCCCCCTGCCCTCATGGCAGGACCAAGCACTTTCTAGACCATTCCTGAAAGTCATCTATCTAACCTCTTCTTAAATATCTCCGGTGATGGAGATTCTACCACCTCCCTTGGCAATTCGTTCCAGTGTTTGATCACCCTGACAGTTAGGAACTTTTTCCTAATGTCCAACCTGAACCTCCCCTGCTGCAATTTCAGTCCATTGCCTCTGGTTCTATCCTCAGAGGCAAGGAAGAACAAGTTCCCTCCCTCTGCCTTATGACACCCTTTTAGATACCTGAAAACTGCTATCATGTCCCCCCTCAATTTTCTCTTTTCCAAACTAAACAAGCCCAATTCTCTCAGCCTTTCTTCATAGGTCATGTTCTCTAGACCTTTGATCATTCTCACTGCTCTCCTCTGGACCCTCTCCAATTTCTCCACATCCTTCCTGAACTGCGGTGCCTAGAACTGGACACAATACTCCACCTGAGGCCTAACCAGAGCAGAGTAGAGCGGGAGAATGACTTCTCGTGTTTTGTTCACAACACACCTGTTAATGCATCCTAGAATCATGTTTGCCTTTTTTGCAACAGCATCGCACTGTTGACTCATATTTAGCTTGTGGTCCACTATAACCCCTAGATCCCTTTCTGCTGTACTCATTCCTAGGCAGTCCTTTCCCATTCTGTGTGTGTGACACTGATTGTTCCTTCCTAAGTGGAGCACTTTGCATTTGTCCTTAATCAATAAAGAACTTATTTACTCTTTTGTTTTATAGTTCGTGGTGCAACAGTGTTGCTGTAATGGGCTCCCCTCCACCCCATAGTACCAGTTTCTGAAAAATTCAACTGTATTAGACCAGTGGTTTTCAACCTGTGATCTGTGGACCCTTGTGTGTCTATAGACTCAAAGATTTCCACATGGGCCTGCACCTCCATTTGAAATCTTTTTAAGGGTCCGCAGATGGAAAAACAGTTGAAAACTACTGTGCTGGGTGACACAGTCCTCTTTGCCAATCGAAAGTTATTCTGTGTTATACTAATGGTTTATCGTGTCTAGATTTATACAGTAAACCCTCAATTTACTGTACTTGGGAAATAATGGACACCGTCCACTGGGGCCAATGCTGTCTGGCTGATCCCCTATTGTCTGCTCAGTTGTCCTTTTAGGGGGCAAACCCTGCCAGCTCACAGCCTGGGTTATGCACAAATCCTCTGTCCAGAGCACAGCCGACTCAGTGTTTTTACAGCTGCGTTTAGTTGTGGTTCATGAGCCTGCATGGGGACCGCTTCCTCTGAGCGGTGCAAATGCAGCGATTTCCTACTCTCCCTGGGCACAAGCCTGCCCACTCATCCTCACACCTGCAGATCCTGATCCTGCCCCCATTGGCCCCTCCCCACATCCTTGACCCAGCAGTCTGGAGGGAGCTGCATGGGTGCCATGGTCTGTGGAGACCCAGTGCTCCCTGATGACTTCAAGCAGGTATCACCAGCGCAGCTCCCATGTGGTCTGCGTGGAGGATGGGAGAGGGCAGCAGTGGCAGCAGGTGAGTTGCATGCTGTGGCTGAAGCACAGAGTGAGCCCTGCAGTGGGCTGGTGACTGGGCCTAGTACCCACGAGGGGTGGGGGAGGTTGTTGGTGAGAGTGCCTTACCTGCCAGGTTAGTGCCAAAGACTCTCACCACAGGCACCTTCTTGGTTGGGGCCTCTCTGAAGTGGGATTGACTGGTGTCCAGGCTGGGTAGTGGGCTGCCCATGTAGTAGTCGGTGGGTGTGATCCCTGTACTGACTCATGTACACCAACCCCCCCACCCCCCGGCCTGACCTGCTCTCTGGCCCAGCCTCACCTCAGGCTCTGTTCATCATTGCAGAATCATTTAGATTTAATAGACTTTGGTTATTAATGGACACCCCTTCCCCTCTGTTAGTCCGTTAAATAAAGGGCTTACTGTATAGGCCAAACAAAGAAGACTGCGCTCCCACCACCATGCTTTGGGAAAGAGTTCCGTGGTTTAATATAACTCTGTTAATACCGTTATTCTTATGCTAACTGAGTTTTCGCTTAAGTGTTTAAATATTTACATAGGAATCTTGTCCTTTATTTGGCACTTTTATTAATTTTTTTTCTGGAAGGTCTTTTAATATTTGGGGCACAAATATGAAAAAGGCATGTTTTTTTCTTGTCCAAAGAGAACAAAGATGACTGCTGTAGGATGGGAGAAGAGTTAAAATATGCAAGCAAAGTGCAGATGTTCGCCACAGTCTGAAAATATTAATGTGTACCTTCTCTGCTTTTGTGTAGTTTTATGCTTAGGCTATGTATGTAGCTGATCTCTAGTTAACCCATAAAGTAGCCATTATAAGTTGATCTATAAAAAAATCCACCACGTCTGTGAAAGGCGGACATATAAATAGTGGTAGTTTTCTAACATGCTTTTACACTAATGCTAGGAGTCTGTCTAATAAGATGGGTGAACTGGAGTACCTCATATCAAAGGAGGAAGTTGACATAATAGGCATCTCAGAAACATGGTGGAATGAGGACAATCAGTGGGACACTATCATACCGGGATATAAATTATATCGGAAAGACAGAACAGGTCGTGCGGGTGGCGGAGTGGTACTATATGTGAAGGATAATATAGAATCAAATGAAGTAAAAATCCGAAAGGAATCAAAATGTTCCATAGAATCATTATGGATAACAATTCATTCCTCTAATATGAATATGGCATTAGGAATATATTACCGACCACCTAACCAGGACAGTGATAGTGATGCTGAAATGTTAAGGGAGATTAGAGAGGCTATCAAAATAAAAAACACAGTAATAATAGGAGATTTCAATTATCCCCATATTGATTGGGTGCATGTCACCTCAGGACGGGATTCAGAGATTAAATTTCTTAATGCCTTAAATGACTGCTTCTTGGAGCAGCTAGTACAGGAACCCACAAGGGGAGAGTCGATTCTCGATCTAGTCTTGACTGGAACGCAGGATCTGGTCCAAGAGGTAACTGTTACTGGACCGCTTGGAAATAGTGACCACAATATAATAACTTTTAATATTCCTGTGTTGGGAAGAACACCGCAGCGGTCAAACACTCTGGCATTTAATTTCAAAAAGGGGAATTACACTAAAATGAGGAAGCTAGTTAAACAGAAACTAAAAGGTAGAGTAATTAAACTAAAATCCCTGGAAGCTGCATGGAAACTGTTTAAAGACACTATACTAGAGGCCCAACTTAAATGTATACCCCAAATAAAAAAACACAGTAAGAGACCTAACAAAGAACCACCATGGCTTAACAGCCATGTTAAAAAGGCAGTGAGAGAGAAAAGGGCAACTTTTAAAAAATGGAAGTCAAATCCTAATGAGGAAAATAGAAAGGAACATAAACACTCCCAAATTAACTGTCATAATGTAGTAAGAAAAGCCAAAAAAGAGTTTGAGGAACAGCTAGCCAAAAATTCAAAAAACAATAGTAAAATGTTTTTTAAATACATTAGAAGCAGGAAGCCTGCTAAAAAAGCAGTGGGGCCCTTGGATGATAAAGATATAAAAGGAGCGATCAAGGAAGACAGTGCCATTGCGGAGCGATTAAATGATTTCTTTGCTTCAGTCTTCACGGCTGAAGATGTTACAGAGGTTCCTAAATCTGAGCCAGCCTTTTTAGGCGACAAATCTGAGGAACTCACTCAGATTGAAGTGACATAAGAGGAGGTTTTGGAATTAATTGATAAGCTGAATAGTAACAAGTCTCCAGGACCAGATGGTATTCACCCAAGGGTTCTGAAAGAACTCAAATGTGAAATTGCGGAGTTATTAACAGTGGTTTGTAACCTATCCTTTAAATCCACTTTGGTACCAAATGACTGGAAGACGGCCAATATAACACCAATATTTAAAAAAGGCTCTAGAGGAGATCCTGGCAATTATAGACCGATAAGTTTAACATCAGTACCAGGTAAATTAGTAGAAACACTAGTAAAGAGTAAAATTGCAAGGCACATAGAAGAGCACGAATTGTTGGGCAAAAGTCAGCATGGTTTCTGCAGAGGGAAGTCGTGTCTGTCTAATCTATTAGAATTCTTTGAAGGGGTTAATAAACATGCGGACAAGGGGCACCCAGTGGACATAATATACCTAGATTTCCAGAAAGCCTTTGACACGGTCCCACACCAAAGGCTTTTATGTAAATTAGGTGGTCATGGGATAGGAGGAAAGGTCCTTTCATGGATCGGGAATTGGTTAAAAGACAGAAAACAAAGGGTTGGAATAAATGGTAAATTTTCACAATGGAGGGGGGTAACTAGTGGTGTTCCCCAGGGCTCAGTCCTGGGACCGATCCTGTTCAACTTGTTCATCAATGATCTAGAAAATGAGGTAAGCAGTGAGGTGGCAAAGTTTGCAGATGACACCAAGTTGTTCAGGACAGTCAAAAGCAAAAGGGATTGTGAAGAACTACAAAAAGATCTCAGCAAACTGAGTGATTGGGCAGCAAAATGGCAAATGAAATTTAATGTGGGTAAGTGTAAGGTAATGCATGTTGGAAAAAATAACCCAAATTACACGTACTACATGATGGGGTCAAATTTAGCTACGACAGATCAGGAAAGGGATCTTGGAGTTATAGTGGATAGTTCTCTGAAGACATCCACGCAGTGTGCAGCGGCAGTTAGTAAGGCAAATAGGATGTTAGGAATTATTAAAAAAGGGATCGATAATAAGACAAAAGATATCATACTTCCCCTATATAAAACTATGGTACGCCCACATCTCGAGTACTGCGTGCAGATGTGGTCTCCTCACCTCAAAAAAGATATATTGGTATTAGAAAAGGTTCAGAAAAGGGCGACTAAGATGATTAGGGGCTTGGAAAGGGTCCCATATGGGGAGAGGCTAGAGAGACTGGGACTTTTCAGTTTGGAAAAGAGGCGATTGAGGGGCGATATGATAGAGGTATATAAAATCATGAATGGTGTGGAGAAAGTGAATATAGAAAAATTATTTACCTTTTCCCATAATACAAGAACTAGGGGACACCAAATGAAATTGATGGGTAGTAGGTTCAAAACTAATAAAAGGAAATTTTTCTTCACACAGCGCACAGTCAACCTGTGGAACTCCTTGCCCGAGGAGGCTGTGAAGGCCAGGACTCTATTAGGGTTTAAAAAAGAGCTTGATAAATTTTTGCAGGTTAGGTCCATAAATGGCTATTAGCCAGGGATAAAGTATGGTGCCCTAGCCTTCATAACAAGGGCAGGAGATGGATGGCAGGAGATAAATCACTTGTCTTCTGTTCTCCTCCCTGGGGCACCTGGCATTGGCCACCGTCGGCAGATGGGATGCTGGGCTTGATGGACCTTTGGTCTGACCCAGTATGGCCATTCTTATGTTCTTATGTTCTTATTTAGTTTTATAGCAGTTTTATAGTTTTGTAGCATTCTAAAAAAAAAAAAAAACTCACCACAAGAGCACTCTGCACCATTGCTGGACACCAGAGCTTCAGGTGTTGACGAGGAGGGGACTGGCTTGAGGTCGAGTGTAAAGAACTCCAGGCGGCCAGGATCAGCTTTCTCGGGGGGCCTGCTGAACATTGGCATCCTCTTCATTGGCCTCCTGTTCCCCGCTCTCTGCTCCCACCGGCATCCTAGGAAAGGTCTCCTGAAGTGTCTTTGTTAGCTTTGGGGACCGTGGTTGGGTCCCTCTCACCTGCTTGTAGTAGTGGCATGTCTTAGGAGATGATCCAGATAGTGATAGTTCTGAGCCCCTTTTACTTTGACCTGGCATTGCTGACCATCCTGGGCATACCATTTTGTGATCATACTCTGCAAAATCATCTCCTAAATATCCACATTTTGCTTGCTGACTCAGTCTGCTCATCAATGATTCATCACCCAAAGCAGAGATGAGATCCAGGATTTCATTGTGGCTCCATGCGGGAGCTCTTTTGAGACCCTGAGAAGAATCCTGAGTAGTCATGATGGTTAGATGTGTAGATGCAATGGCTAGATGTGGTGGATGGCTCCTGAGGTGCACCATCCATGCTGGTCAGAAAAAAAAATGAATTAAAAATTCCTGGGCTTCTTGTTACCTATTTCCTGCATGTCTGGAGAGCACCAGAGGTGAAAGCAGCCAGAAGGGACATACGTGGGGCATTGCAGGATATCTGTGGGCCAGGCTTAGAGGCCAATGAAATAGACTTACGGTAACACTGTTTCCACACTAGCATTAATTCAACATTTTAAAATTGAACTTGGCATTATACCTCTTTGGAAGGTCAGTGTGAGAAAGTTGACCTCAACGCCCATTAACATTTACCTAATGGTATTTGCAGTGAAGACAGTCACATTGTAAAATTGAGCTAAGGGTGTTAAAATTGACTTTGTGCTCTAGTGTAGACATAGCCTTAGAGTATTTGATTTCAATCAGCTGATATATTGGTGACTCACTTTACTACTTTGTGATTTATAAAGAAGACATAAAAGGTTTGTCAAAACATTTTTCTTACTCGTCTTTAGAAGGTCTGACTTTTTTTGTTTGACTTTGACTTTAGAAAATCAGCTATTAACTATTGAGTATTAAACAGACAATAAAAAATTCTTCTCTCTGTTAGTGAGATTCTGTTTGCTTGGCACTTGTGACTTCATTCTACCAGTTTTCCAGTTGATTATCTTTTATAATAGGGAAGATTTGAATTTCTCATGTTAGTTTTATGTAACTCCCTTGAAACAGGATTTAAGAAGGAAAAAAAAGACTGAAAAAATCCTGTAATAGAAGGAAAACATCTAAACACACGCTCAGTTCAGTTTGGGCCAGTTAATCTCCATGCATTAATGGATCAACTTTCTCTAAACTAGATTTTCTTTGGGCTATGTTTATGTGATCTTCGCTGATTTAACAATGACTTGGTTGTAGTTGCTACCCTTCTCTCTTACCAAGACGTCTTGAGTGACTTATTTTTGTTAGCTTTCCTCTGTTCTATTTAGTACTCTTTAAACCTTAATCTCTGAGCAGTTCCTTGTAAGGTGATGTTGGTATGTTTTTTTTTTTTCCCCCTTACGAGAAATGTGTATTGTGGTTTCTTCCTGAACACAGTTAATTCAACTTAAAAATGAGATGTTAGTAACAGTACTTGACTTAGAAAAGTGAAGTAGAGCTATACATTTGTAACATTTATTGTTCCAGATGTTTTAATTGCTTGAGTATAGTTGTAACTCAGAGGCTGGAAGAGAGAGGGTGAGCTCTGAATAGATTGTTTTTGAAGTACAGTGTGATGCAAATAAAATAATGATGTGCTTCATATGTTGAAAACTTTCATTATGTTGAGACTTTAATGTTGCTTAAATGTAAACATATTTTCTTTCAGAGGTTAAGAAGATTATCAACCAAATATAGAACAGAGAAAATCTATCCAACAGTCACAGGAGAAAAAGAAGAGAATGTTAAAAAGAACAGATATAAGGACATATTGCCATGTAAGTTTTGATTCTTCTACTGCAGAACAAAGAGGACTGTTAATTATCCTTGTTAATGTGTCTTCCCAGTTCTACTATTCACATTTTGTTGAACAGTTAAATTACATGGAAATTATTCTCTGCTTCAAAGTTTGCTGTCGGGACTCTTAATCAGCCTCTTAAGTGAAATTTTGCCCTGGCATATGTGGTTACTTCAGCCTGCTAGTTTCTATTTTTAAAATTACTTAAAACCATGTTACTTTATGAAACAAACATAACATGTTGTGAATAGTGGATTTTGGTCTCCAGGCCTGTTACACCAGCACTTTTTTTTACTTCACAAGAACTAAATTCTTTCAGTTGCTCAAAATTAATTCAATCTTGAAATTTAATTTGTTTGGGTTTCTCACATTAACTCCCCCTGCGTACCCCTCCAAAAAAAAAAAAAGAGAAATGAGTTATTTGGAATAGGAAGTGAAGCCATAACCTACCAATGTAAACATAGATGTAGCTTTATCATTGTTATATGACTGATAATTTTTATACACCAGCTAAACTTTAAACCCCTGACAGATTTTGGGGGAAAATTTCAATCCCTGGTATTCTTTTGTTTTTGTTTTTTGGATAGAGCCCAGTTGTATTTGCTGTCCCATTGTACCAAACACTGTGTAAACATATTGGAAGAGTATAACAAATACAGAAAAGATATGACATGACAAAGGTATCACAAAAACATACTGTTATATAGGGTCATTGTAACCTTTTCATCAGTTCATTCGTTGATTTGTTGCTCTACTATAAGCAAGTGGCATAGATCTTAGACACATATCATATCTTAAATATGGAAGAGCCATAGACCAGTTGTCATAGTCTAGAGAAGTGCAGAGATTTATTTCATACTTTGTTTCAAAAATGCTAGGTTTGCAACCAGTTCTGAATTTAAATTTCAGTTCCCCACCTAGGTCTGAAACAAGTCCAAATTTGGTAACCTGTTCATACATACTGAAAAGGCATCTGTTTGATAGAGATTCAAGGAGAAGGCAAATGCACTGTTGAATGATTTTTAATGTTGTTGAGATTTAATTGTGGTATTACTAGTGTGCCTGGGCCCTTAGTCTTAATTTGTCTTTTTAGTTAGTTTTACACACACACACTCTAGAAAAAGTACCCATATTAGCTCTGCAGAAGACACCTGTGTGCAGGGCAGTTGGCAACTGAGTGAGCTGTAATCAGCTGTGTGAAAAGTGGGGCAGGTTTCAAGTGAAATCAGAAATTTAGAAGTACAATGCCTGCTCAATTGAGATGCGAGAATATCTTGAGATACTGAGGAAGCTCTTCAGTGAACTAGGAAAGAAATGTTTGATGTTGGTATATAAGCGAAAACCAGAAGGTTGTGTGGTTTTTTTTGTTTGTTTTGTTTTTTGGTGGGGGGGAGGAGGGAAACTTATGGATCGTTTTGTCATAAAGGAGAAAAAAGACATAACAGTTTTTTAAAAAGCATTTTCCAAAAACCGTTCAACTTTGCAGAAACTGCTCTTGCCACCGAAAATAAGTATGACATGGTTGTTGCCATATTGCATCCTAGTTCCAACAATAACAAATCAGTGCATGTTTTATTTTAGTCTGTTTGCACAGCTTTTAATAACTGTGTTAAATTCTGTTTCAGTTTAAAATGTGTAACATTTAATTATCCAGAGTAACCAGTTTTTAAGCTCTGGACTGGAACTATAAATGTTCATGAATATATCCAGGGCTCTGTGTATTCTGTAATAGTTTGTCCCAGAATTCACCCTTTCCTATGCTCAGCTCTCACGGGAGTGGGGAGCGATCCCAGAATTGTAAGGGTTACGAAGAAATTGGAAGACAAAAATGTTTAAATCAGTGCGGTGTGCTCCTTCTGGAGTTCCAGATAGCCTGAAACAATAGCTGAAAGAGTTGTGAATTGCCCCACTCATTTGAGAGATGCCCCATAAACTAATTAATTCGCAGATGTGATGTTTGCCTTTTTATTCAAAATGCTATATTTCAGCATTTCTGTCAGGCACTCTGTCATTGTGTGACTATGCTGAATCTGGGTGGGGTTACTAGGCTGCAACTTCATAATGTCTCAGTAGCTGGCAGAGAATTACCTGGACAGCACAGATAATTACATAAGCAGTTGCAGGGAGGGGAGCTTCTGTCAGCCCTACCCCTTTACCTACCTCCTTTTCCCAGCCTATCTGCTGCTATATAACTTTGCCATCTCCTCCATCCCTCAAAAGAGGGAAAAAGGGGGCTGTAAAGGAGAAGTTTTTGCTCATTTAAACGATGTCTTTTAAGTCCTTCAGTAATCTGTTTTATCTGAGCACTGTATCCCTGTTGTACGGAGTTGCTGTACTAATCCTCCTCCATAAGGTGTCTCCCTGCCACATGTAGCCAGGTTCTCAGGCATCCACTAATGTCCTCTTTAATATCAATCAGAAATCTGTAAACTCTTACAGCTGGATCCTACTGTCCCTGAAGAATTCTGATGCTCCTTATACTATGTCTGGGTAAGAAAGTACGTGTCACCTATGCCACCTGTAATTTTAGTCCCTTACTCACATAAGCCCTGGCCTTGTCACCTCAAAGAGTTTCACTCTTTCCTGACACACCCTATATTCTAACATGTCTGATCAAATAATATTTACTCTGGAATCTGCCCCATGTCTCTTTACTCTGATTCGTAAATCTACCCTTTGCATATTCCCAAATTGTTATAATTTACTTCAGAGATTGGGGATAAGGAAATCGTTGTAAGCCTTCATGGTTTCAGATTGTTATGCACTGATATGGGTATCAGCAGATATAAATTGGTATCCACAGAATCACAGGACTCTCCCAGGAACTGCAGCAGCCGAAGGAGCCAGCATCCTGCACTGCCAGTTCCTCCAGCACTGCTGTACTGCGTCAAGCCTTGCCCACAGAGTCAGCCACCAGGGTCACTGGCATGCCCTTGGGCCGAAGATGCAGACAGCTGCATAGAAGGACGGGCAGGGCTGTGGTTCGCTCAAATTTGCCCTGCCCCTGAACAAAGTCATCTAAGTAATAAAGTACCTGCCATAAATCAATATCACAGCCTAGTTTAGCATTGTATTAAATTTCTAAAATGCTGAACAGGTAGGGCGAGCCTGTCCCTACCACCTCTTACAGCAGTGGTTTCCTGGTCTCCGGATTGGTGGAGAGCTTGGAATCAGGCAGCAGCCTGGCTCCTGGGTCCCCTCCCCTTGCAGTGCTGGGAAACTGAGCAGGGTAGCAGCCCTGTTTAGTTTCCTGGCTCCAAGGAGCATAGAGGAGCCAGGGAGTCCCTGGTTCCTGGCTCACCTCCACTGGCTGGTGCCAGGAGACTGAACAAGGCTGCTATCCTGGTCAGTTTCTCCTCTCTGCAAGCAGAGGGGAGCCAGGCTGCTGCCTGATTCCCAGCTCCATGCCACTTGCGGGACACGGGAAACTGACCAGCTGGTCAGTTTCCTGGCTCTGGCTAGTGGTGAGGAGATGGGAAACAGGCTGCCCCCTGGTTCCTGGCTCCCTGCCACTCTGGGAGCTAGGAAACACCAGCTCTGCTGGGCCGGTTAGTTTCCCAGTTCTCATCTCCCCTCGACTTGCATGAAAATTTGAGTTGCGGGCGGGGGGTGCATTGCAGAAACGCAACCCTTGTGTAGCTCGAGGGTGTACATGTATCCATGTATTTGAATAGCGCTGAGCTTATGTCTAGGTAAGCCTGTACTATAATGCCTGCATAGATATTTAATAGTGCTGAGGTAACCTCTGATTGAGTCAGCTGTACTTATGAATGGCACCCACAGTGCTCTGTTGCTTGCCAGTTGCCCTTGGGGCAGCAGTCCCCTCCCATTAATTCACATTCCTGGTCAGTGGGTAAGTTGCAGGGCTCTCATAAATCACCCACTTCCCCCAAGGTTTTCTGCCCCCTAGTTAGCAGTTCACCTTATGTGACTATCAACTGTCTTCCAAATTGGAGTCATGGGTTTCCATTATTATCAGACCCAGCCCGCTCATGGAAGCTTGCAGCAGCTTCAAGAAGTGAAGACTGTGTAATGCCATAGCTTCTAAAGAAGGCTATAGCTTCCCAGACATCTCTAACATGGTTCCTGGGACACCAGATCCCCACATAGCCTATTTGCTTGTTCTGCTGCCCACCTCCAGGTTCAGGGTTAACTGAGCTCTTGTGAGGAAGGGTAAGAGGTTTCTCTCTCCCACCTTAGGTCCCCTTTGATGAAAAGTGAGCAAGTTCCTTGAGGCCCACTAAGGGTCCCCTTAAGGCTCCTTAAGAACGCAAGGACAGCCATACTGCATTCCTCCCTATCCTGGCTAATAGCCATTGGTGGACCTAACCTCCATGAAGTTATCTAGTTCTTTTTGGAACCCTGTTAAAGTCTTGGTCTTCACACACCTTCTGGCAAGGAGTGCCACAGGTCTGTTATGTGCATTGGGAAGAAAAACTTTCTTTTGGTAGTTTTTGAGCCTGCTACCCATTAATTTCATTTGGTGACCCCTAGTTCTTATGTTATGGGGACATCCTTATTCACTTCTTCCACACTAGACTTGATTTTATATACTTCTGTCATAGTCCCCCTTAGTCTCTTTTTCTAAGCTGAAAAGTCCCAGTCTTTTTAATCTCTCTCAATATGGCACCTGTTCCAAACCTCTAATCATTTTTGGTTACCTTTTCCAATGCTGATTTTTTTGTTCTTTATTTTTTTCCTTGAGATAAGATGACCACATATGTAAACAGTATTCAAGATGTGGGAGTAGAATGGATTTATATAGAGGCAGTAAGATATTGTCTCTTACTCGCTATCCTTCTTTGAATAATTCCTAGCATTCTGTTTGCTTTTCTGACGCAGATCATCAAGTGGCTGCTTTCAAAGAACTGTCCACAATGACTCCGAGATCTCTCATTGCATCATTTGATGGAAGGGACTTACTTCCACACCCTCTCTCTGCAACCAGTATTTGGTGCCAAATACACGCTGGCTAGTCACGTTGCTCTCATCTCTGGCAGTGTGTTCGTTCAAGTGTCCTTGCTCTATGCAGCCAACTACACATTTTAAGCCTTGGAGTACTGTAGAAACAACTTTGCAACCCACTGCCCAGACTACTTGATTCAATTCTCTGTTGACATCCCCATCTCCAAATGCATCTAGTTCACCACAGGGAGTGTGCTTCCGTCCAGATCTATTTTACTTACCAGTAAAGTGGCATCCATTTGGTAGATATAGACCACTGTGGGATTTGCCAGCTGTGGGTCTGTGTCCAAATTCTTGTTCATGTTGTGAGTATTCTTCTCTGTTGGGTCCCCTGTGACCTGCTTTAGAATTCTCTAACCTCATCTGCACTAGCGGGAAGTGGGGGACGCACGCTTCCTGTTCTCACCATTCTGCTACAGCTCTGCCCCAGTGAGCCTGAAACTCTCCTCTTGCACTTCCACTTCTACCTCAAAATGCAGAGGGGAATGGGGGAGAAGGGTACAGGGAAGGTTCCTCTTCCCCTCTTGTGCCATTCTCATCAGTCTGCTGCTGCATGGCATCATGAGAAAACAAAGTGCTTTAGTTCTTGCTATTTTTCCTGGACCACGTAAGAGAGGGCTTTTTCTGCACCATTGTGGACCTTCATAGACTCTTTTCTTTTCCGGTCATCTGGTGTGGGGTGACGGGTCACCACCCGTATGGTGACTTTGTCTAAAACTGCATCATCAAGTCATGCTCTGGCTGTCCTACGCCCTGGTGGGGTCATACACCTTTTTCCCCAAGCCCAACAATGGTTTCCACTGCCTAATGGGCTGTGAGGTCATTTTGCTGCAGCCAGACATCTGATGTGTGGGTTTGTCTCCTTGCCATAGTAGGACTTAGCTGCTGCTGCCTCGTGCGGTCCAGTTTTCTCTACAAAGCTGTGTTAATTTGATAACAGTGCGTGCGTTTTGTAATGTTCCATAAATTTTGGTAGCAGAGGGTGGGTAAACCAAGATTTGAGTTCCACTTTTAGCTGGAGAAGTGGGGAACTAGAAGTGTGTTAAGTAAATTAATTGAGGCCCATGTAGGGGAACCTGGCTGCATCATGAAATGTCTACTATTGGATATTTTCAGCAATTTCCGAAAGTGAATTCAAAGAGCATTGCATGGCAACAGAACTATGGTAGTACTACAATAGCAATATAACAGTAGTTTCTTAAAAAGGATTCTTCACATCTTTATTTTAAAAGAAGAGTTTGCTGTTTCTTAAAGCTAGACAGGCTTTGTAGTTCTATCAAATACCAGTCAGTATTATCCTGCCAAAAATCTTTGCTTGAAGTAAATTATTATGACAACACCTAAAATACTTAGTTTTTGGTATCTAGTGAAAAGTTTTGAGAAGTTTTGAAAAGGTGTTAAGCAATTCTTGTGACCTACTTCCTATATTACCATTCCTGTTTGTTAAGGACCAAATGAAAACAGGGTTCCCTTTCTTAGGGGATTGGCTTTCTACTGATGCTTATTCTCCACCTGAAGACTTAATACTGTGTTTTGATCTCTCTCTGGTGAGATTATTCTCACCTTTTTTTGCTGGGGAGTGAAACGTAGGAACAGAAACAAAAACTCACTTTTCATGCAAATCCTCTAATTAAAAAACAAAAACCCTCAAACCCTACCAGATTAAAAAAGACTTCTAAATCTCCAGGTGCCCATGGTGTTTTCAGAAAAGAGAGTGGACAGGTTATGAATTTCTAATGTGTGATTAACGTCCTGATATCCACTTAATCTCAGAAGTAGAATACACTAATTTCAAATGTACTTGAAATCCTATAGCTTTCGTCAATCTTAAAATAGCCATACAACAAACTAGAAAGACTTACTAAGGCTTCTCTGTGGCTGGAAAGAGCTGCTACATCACTGGATGAACTTTTTGATTGGTCTCTAGAAAAAGAAGCTTATATGTTAAGCTAAGAATTTTGACTATGAAGCATTTTCTAGTTGTGTAATTGTAAATAAACCACTTGAATACGATACTTATTGAGCAATATCAGCATATTCTCAGTCCCTAAACAGAGCTGAAAGCATGCTTCAAAGAGTTCAGTAAGGTTTTTCTTAAAATCAAAGTACCTGGCTATTGTACTAATCTTACACAGTTGTTGAATCATTACATTTTTCTGGTCACCAAAATTTTGTGACTGAGTTACGTACTTTGTGCCGAAGGCTCAGTTCCTTACAGTTCATACATTAGTGAACTGTACAAATACAGGCAGATCTGAGTAGGAACCTGATACATCTAAAAAGTAAGACAAGCTGGAAAAAAAAGAAGTTTTAGGTGTAAACCAGGGATTTATAGTGTTAACATTTCCGTTGTTGCCCTTTGTTTCTATCCAAAACAAAACAACATTGACGCTTGGTTGAATCTTGCTTTAAAAGCTTATATGGCAATTCTATTTCTGATATTTCATGCTGTTTTGGTACTTCACCTGACATCTACTTTACAATATATGCTTCTGGTTTGAATGCCCATGGGTAGCAATTTCTAAATAGGTAGTAGCAATCTTGAGGTCATTTTCTTAGCACATACTTATATTGATTGTAAAATTTATTGATGTCAATACTGCAGCTGCTTAAAGTTGCAAAGGCTTTAAGGGGATTGCTGTGGCTCAAAATGTATGCTAAGAGTGGGCTGCAGGTATGCATGAAATATGACCCAGACATTTCACAAAATTACCTTAAAGCCAATCAGAAAACTATGACAAATGATAGTACTGTGGCACTGGTGTCACTGCTACTGTGACATTTGATCTCTTCATATGTTTCTACCACTGGACCTCATCAATCTCAAGCCTTTCTGAATATATAACATGCAGAATCAAGGAAGTATGTAATAAAATGTAAATAACCTATTGTTGCCAGAGACATTCCAGTCTGTGGTGCTGCTTTGAAATAAAGAACAGTAATTGACAGTGATAAACAAATGATAAAGCATTACTGTATAAAGTCATAAAAAATCTATAACCGGGTTCATCAACCTTTCCAAAGCAGAGTGCTGAAATTTGACCATTTGACCACTATGTATGGCCTGAGTGCAAGGGATACTTTTTGAAGTCACTAAGGCCATGTCTACACTAGCCCCAAACTTCGAAATGGCCATTTCGAAGTTTACTAATAAAGCGCTGAAATACTTATTCAGTGCTTCATTAGCATGCGGGCGGCCGCGGCACTTGGAAATTGACGCAGCTTGTCCCGACGGGGCTCCTTTTTGAAAGGACCCTGCCTACTTCGAAGTCCCCTTATTCCCATCCGCTCACAGGAATAAGGGGACTTCGAAGTATGTGGGGTCCTTTCGAAAAGGAGCCCCATCGGGACGAGCTGGCGGCGGCGAGGCGCGTCAATTTTGAAGTGCCGCGGCTGCCGGCATGCTAACGAAGCGCTGAATATGTATTTCAGCGCTTCATTAGTAAACTTCAAAATGGCCATTTGCGTGGCCATTTCGAAGTTTGGGGCTAGTGTAGACATGGCCTAATAGTTCTACTTACAACAGCTTCATTAATAAAGCCTATCAGTGACGTGCCTGTCAGTTTGCGTTATAATTCTTATGAATAATGCTGTAAAAATACACACAGGTAGGGCTTCAGAACAAAGAAGTCAGATTAATTCTGGGGACGGGGGCTCTAGTTCCACCCCCACACCACAGAAGGGGCCCTGGGTGGGTTTGAATGTGGCTTTGCACTGAGGAGGGGGCTCTGGGGGGGTGGGTTTGGCCTTGGCTCTGCTTTGAGGAGGGGGTTCTGGGCAGGTGGTGGGGTGGTGGTGGTCATCCAGGCCCACTCCAAAGAGGGGCCTCTGGCCATTGGCGTGCTGGCAACTGGATATCTGCCCTCCTGCTGTGGCAGGGGCTTTTGTGGCAGGGACTCTGAACCGCCCCAGTGTTGTGGGTCTGCAGCAAGGCTCTGGCTTCGGTCTCGTGCTCCCATTCCCTTCTGTGCTGCATTGCCGGGGGGGTGGGGGAGATGAGTGTGGAGCCCTTGCTGCATGCTGCTCTTAGTTGGCTTGTCTGTTGAGAGCAGCGTGTGTGTTACAGGTTGCCTACCCCGATCTATAACTAAATTGTTTTCTAAGATTTTTATGCTAGTATTTAGTGCTTTTTTTTCTAGGAAAAAAGGTGGCAGAACTCAAGCACCAAACCACCTGTCACCTCCCCCCCAGTGGCTTAATTCCTCTGCATAGGGGCCCAGGCTGCCCCCTTTTCCCCTGTGTGGGGCTGGAGCTGCTCCCCTGGTGGCTTAACTGCTCCTGGCATGGCCCTAGCAGTGCCCCCGGCCCTGCAGCTTAACCACCCCTTTGTGGCTTAACCACTCCCACAGCAGGGCCCAAGCCAGGTACTTCCACCCCGCCCAACTGAATGCCTTCCCCAGAGGAGCCAGGTACTTCCAGCTCTCCCTACAAGTGAATGCCTCTGACTTATCTCCCTGCTGCCGCAGGGCCTGGGCCACTCTGGGACCACACTGGCCAGCAGGTGCTGAGGCAGCAGGAACTATGTGGCTCCTAGTGGATCCGTAGGTGCCATGCTAGGACCGAATGAGCAATGCAGAGCAGGGGGAGGTGTGCCTTCAAAAATGGTGGTGCTTGGGAAAAAAGGTGCTGAAATGCTGTTGCGTGCCATTTGGGCAGAAAAAAAATCCCTGCTAGTATTTAAGTTTGAACGCCGCACTGTAAGCAGACCATTTTCTTTTTATTTCACTATTAATTTTATAGTTGCTCAGTATATAGAAGCAAATAATTTCACCATTGCTCATGAATTCTATATCTGTGAGAAACAAATAAAAGAACAGTTAAAAAACAAAACACTAAAAGATATGCCAAGAAGCAAGAGAATGTCCCAGGTTCACTTTTTTTTCCCTGTGCTGGACAAAGATCTCAATGATCGGGTTGTTGAATGCCGACAAAAAGGTACCTCATGACTAGAACTGGAATTGGTCTGCATGCGCTGCAAATGTTAGAAGATGACTAATATAAGTCAGTAAAGCCGATGGTATTTGTTGCATCACTGGTTTGGAGTAGTTGATACACAAACAGTCATGGTCTTTGTCTTCGTCAGGGAACAAAGGTAGTGCAAAAGCTGCTGAGAAATCTGCAGGGAAAAAATTATCTTTTTCCAAAGGTTTATTATAAAACATTGAAAGGGAATATGTCTTTGAGGTATCACAGGAAATATGGATGAAATACCACTGACTTTCAGGTTCCTCAGTGATAACTGGTGTTGATGGGAAAAGCAGTTTTAATTAAAATTACTGGCCTCAAAGGAAAATAAAATCCATTTTTATGTGGTTTTATCATATTTAGCCAGTGAATCGAATCTTCCTACTGTTCTTTAAAAAAAGAAAAGCCTGGCCTAAAAACATGCAATTTCTGCTTGTGCCATCATAAATGCACATGAAAAGGTATGGATGAAAGTGGGTCTATTGAATGGCTGGAAACAGTGTGGAACAAGACACCTGGAGCACTTACAAGAAACCTGCTGTGCTCATTTGAAGTATATTCCGGGACACAAGAAGGATGAGGTAAAATGTGTGGCCCAAAAACTGAAAACTACGTTGGCTGTAACATCCGGAGGCTTCCATAAAATCTTAAGGTCTTCTTGAAGAAACCCTTGAAAGACAGCCTACATGAAGGCTGTGTTTACACTTGCCCCCTCCCTTCAGAAGGGACAGGTTAATGAGGCAGTTTAGAAGATGCTAATAAGGTGCTGACATGAATATGCAGTGCCTCATTAGCATAATAATGGCCATGCGCGACTTGAAACTGCTGTTTTCAGATAGCAAGCTGCCCATGTAGATAGGAGCTTTTTGAAAGGACCCCCTGACTTCGAAAGCCCCTTCTTCCTATTTTTAGAGGGTCCTTTTGAAAGGCCCCTGTCTACATGGGTGTCATGCATTCGAAAAGCGGCACTTTTGAATGGCATGTAGCTGTCATTATGCTAATGATGTACTGCATATTCATGTCAGTGCCTTATTAGCATCTTCCAAACTGCCTCATTAACATCCCCCTTCCAAAAGGATGAGTTCAGGCATGGCGAACCTGACAAAGGGGAGTTGGTGGGGAGAGGAGAGACCCTTATGAATCCTGAAATCATTCATGTTGCCCAGTAGGCCAAGGATGTGTGGGAGCCCACTTCCTCATAAATTATAGAAATGATTTGGACTTCGAAGAACTTAATTTTTTTAAAAAAGTACATTAGAATGATGATGGGCTTTTTGAAATCATTAAACAAATATTTAAAACAGTAACTCTAATTTTGAAGAAATGTGCATGCATTTTTCTAGAATTATAACTGAATTATAGAATTATAGTAACTGAATGTGTTCATTTATTATCATTTGAGCATAATGTTTGTGTTTGTGACACCAACTTTTAAAATATACCAAGGGTCAGCGAAGTTTGGCTCCCAGCCCATCAGAGTAAACCACCAGTGAACTGGGATGTTTTGTTTATCTGCTGTGTCTGCGGGCATGGAATCCCGCAGCTCCCAGTACCTGCGAATCACTATTTCTGGCCAATGAGAACTGTAGGAGGCATTGCAGGCCTACTGACTGTTCATGGTGTCTTTGGAGTCCATTATGTGAAATGAAAAAGTTATTGTAAGCAGGAACTATAGGCTCTCCAAGGGAGCAGTGTGAGGTGAACCCTGGGAGATGTTATGAACTTCAAAGAGCTGTATTGAACAATATTTCAAGCAAGAATGGGCTATTGACACAAAAGTATCAAGAGGTTTGATTGGAAAAATATCAAAATCAATGTAAATTCTCCTTCTCAAGTAATATGAAAAACCTAGCCGTTAGAAGTTCCCCTGAGGAGTGCGCCATTGTCTGCTGTTACTGGAGTCTCAAAATCAAAGGCACAAGCTGTATATAAAGGAAAATAACTTTTGTTGCTTTTAATATACACTCTTTAACATTTTCACCTTAAAAATAAATGCACTTGCTTATAGAGAGCTGTGTGATTAAATTATAGCTACCAGCAATTACATTTGTTTTTGTAGCCTTTGAAGAAAAAGGCAAGATGAAACTGGTGGCCTATTTAGGCAATCTGGTTTGCTGGGAATATCCCAGCATTGGGCAGGCAAAAATTCTAGTCAGGAGGGAGACATGAGTGACTTCCTAAGAAAACATAAAGCAGTCAAGTGCTACTTGACTGCTTTTTGTTTTGATAGTGTATAGACTAGCACGGCTTCCTCGCTGTTCCTAAGAAAAGTGATGGGTCAAGTAGCTGTGAAGCTGGTGTGGTTGGTGGACTACAGAGGGAGAATACAAGTGCAGTTGCCCTTAACTGTGACAGATATCCCTAAGTCTAACTCAGACCGTCATGGTTGCTTTTGATTCAGTGTGATCTTGAGAATCAAGTATTGGATGGGACTTGAGTTCCATTTTCAGCTGAATGGCCTTGGGAAAGTCACTTCAGCTAACATTCTTACTTTCCTATCTGTAAAACTGATATAATCATACTTACGAGATCTGTTAAGGAAAACCTCTATATAAAAGCTTGTATAGATTACGTGTTGTTTAATATTGTATTATATTTTGGCTTAATGTTGCCAGATTGGAGTTACTTTGAACATTGTTTTAGATATATATATTTTTAGGGTTCCCGATGATTAGCCATGTTCATAATTGATTGGAAGATCCACTGAAAAGCTGTAAGTGCATACCCTTAGGTCTTTTCTGCCTTTTCCACCTAAATTAGCTTATCCAGAAATTGCTTAATTTCATTGACTGGTATCTGCTAGAATATTCGTCATTTTAAACATTTTGTTATCAACTTATTTGCCCTATCAAGCAATATTTTTGTTATAGATACATCTTAATACATGCTGTAATTCTTCACTAAAAAACTATCTTCTTTTAGTTGACCACAGCCGGGTAAAACTGACTTTAAAAACACTCCCGCAAGATTCAGATTATATCAATGCAAATTTTATTAAGGTATGTATTACCATTTGACTATATTAAAATACCTTTAGAATATTGATTTCATAGAATTCAGTTTTAATCTCTATTTTACAAACATTATGAAATAAGAATTCGAACCGTAGTATAGTAACATTTCCCATTCACATAATTTTAATTTTCAAACTATTTACTTTAAATGCATGATGTCTAACATTACTTATACTGTATACTTTGTATTTAAAGAAAATTGCAGTTGGAATTGGCTAATCTATCAAATTACAGCACAGTAAAACCACATGTCTGTCAGTCTATTGAGACATATATCCAAGTACTATTCACAGGAAAAGAGTCTGTTTTGCGGTCAAAATTAAGATGCATATACATTCAAGCACATATGTCTGCATCTCTATGCAGTTGCAAGGCTTCATGAAAGCTCTCACTGAATGGAGATGATTGATATAGAATATTATGTATGTAGAGAACTTGCAATGTCTAGTAAATATTTTGATTGCTGTTTTGAGTGCGTAGAGATTTATTTTAATATTTTGATTGTATCATTCTTTACACCTATTTTCCAGGTAATAGAGACATGGTATGATGCTCTTATGCTTTGTCTTTTGCTTGTATGATCTGAAGTTACGCAAATCTCAAGTTTCCCTGGAACTTGCATCTACTTTGCTTCAGCAGGCTGGCTTTTGGTCTCTGACGCTTGTTTTAATAAAAGGCCATAGGAGTCTCACTACTTTAATGTAAATTTGAATTGAGAATTTTTTAACAAATATTTCCAAGTTCAGCTGGAATTTTACTTTCATTGAGAATATTTGCTTTTGATGTAGTAATTTTAGTCAAAAATATTTTTATTTAATCTTATAAAACTTACAAATTGAAAAATTGAGCTTTGAAGTGTAATGCAAGTTTGTGGAGACAGATCCATCAATCGTAAGACTTGCTGCCAGATGCTGGGTCTAGAGCATGGAGGATAAGTCACTTGCCAATTGCCCTGTTCTTCTTATCACCTCTGAAGTATCTGGCATTGGTTGCTATTGAAAGTTAAAATATACAGAGCTAAATGGACCTTGATCTGACCCAGTCTGCCCATTCTTTTTGTGAATGTGTGCATTTTCTTAAAATTTTTCTTGGCCAAATTTAATATGGAATATTCTTTCAGATTTAGATCCATTAAATATTTTGTTTAAAAATGAGAAAAAACACTTACAAATCAAGGGAAATATTGCACAATTGGACCTTCCATACACACTTTAAAAATTTTTACAAAACTCCTTTGTCTTAACTATGTTTATGCTGGTATAAAAATGTGGAATCCTTGCCCATTTAAAGGTAAAAGGGGTCCACCTACACCAGAGTGGGCAAATAATGCCCTGTGGGCCACGTCTGGCCTGCTAGGACTTTAATTCAGTCCCCAAGCTCCCACCTGTGAGTTGGGATTGGGAGTTTGCCCCTCTGGTGGGTCAGGGGGTTGCTGTGCCATGTTCCATGCATGCAGCTGCATAGGAGGGGCAGCCAGGGGGCTCCAAATACTGCCCCACCTCAAGTGGGGACGGTGCTTGCGTTTGCATCTCTGTGTGGGAACCAGAGTGGGATGAATGGCTGCTGCTTGCCAGAGAAGTGCCACATGGAGCCTGCACCCTCTCCTGAACACCAGATCCCCTTCCTCCTCTCCGAACACTTTGATTCCAGCCCACATCATCCTGCTGTACCCCAAACCTCTCATCCCAAGACCAACCCTTGAGTTTGCACTCCCAGCCAGAGCCACCCCCTGCCTGCCTCCTGAGTCCCTCTCCCATTCTGTGAATCCCTCCATCTCAGTCCATAGTATTCTTCTGCATCCCCAGCTTGATCCCAGATTCCTCACATCCCCCCATGTGCTCCAATTCCCGATCACAGGCAAGAGTCCCTTCCCACCTTCCAAACCCATCAGTCCCAGCACAGAACACCTTCTGTTAACCTGAACTCCTTGTTCCTGGCCCCACACCAGAGCCTGCACTCTTAGTTGGAGCCCTAACCCCCTCCTGCACCCACCTCAAATTTTGTGAGAAATTTTGGCACGTTATACAAGAAGTTTGCACATCCCAGTCTGCAATGTAGCTAGGAACATCTCACCAAGCTGGAGCAGATTGACATGCTCTAGCTCTTCTTGAGCTAGTGCATTAAAACAGTAGTGTGGGTGTTGACACACTGGTAAATCACCTGAGTTCAGACACATGGTATAAGGTGGGCTTGTTTTTGGGTGACTAGCCCATGCTGTATTGTTTTGTATGGTGTGAACATGTATCTGTATATACTGGATGGAAAGCAAATTCCCAGTTGCAGTGTACTCTTTTTTTTTTTTTTTTCTTCCCTGCCCAGAACAAGATATCTGTTCATGAATGGAGAACACTGAGAAAAGATTCTAGGTTTCCATTTAAATGACAAAATAGTGGGGTTTTTCATTTTTTTTATTTCTGTTTTCCAGTACAACCAGACTTCTCTTGTGAACGTTCAGCAATGTGTCTCTTTGCAATTTTAGGGAGTACATGGGCCAAAAGCATATGTTGCTACCCAGGGACCGTTAGCAAATACAGTCGTGGATTTCTGGAGAATGATATGGGAATACAATATTGCAGTAAGTACCCTACTTCTCACTTTTTTAAAACGTTATGTGTACACATTGTGATGAACATTGAGCAACTAAGAATGCATATTCACTCTGTTGAAGCAGATGGCACAAGGGAGTGTTTATAAAAATTGAGCAACTTGAACTTCTACCAGAAGTTGTACTGACTAGCTAAGGTCTTAGTGACTTAGTATTTAAACAAAACTTATAATATGAATGAAAAATCTGGGTAAATATTGCTGGTGAAATCAGTTTATTGTATAAAAATGGCTCAAAAGCATCATTTATCATTTTCCTAGAATAGTGTTTACCACTTCTATTAAATGCAGTTTGTCCTGGTAAAATCAGTTACAGAAATAAGAGCTGAAACATTTTTTAAAAAGAGAGCTTGCGAGTGAGCTCAGGAGTAGTTTTACCCTTAGACCTGATCTACACTAAGAATCAAAGTTGATCCCAGATATATAATTCTAGCCATTGCCATTGGTGTAGCTAGAATCAACGTATCAGGACAGATTGTTCCCTGGTGTAGGTCAGGGATCTTTGAGCTCACACCAACATCACGTACTCCATGTGTTAGCATGGAGTACCAGGACTTGACGGCTGAGTCCAGAGAGATTGATTTTGCTGCGTCTTCACATGTATAGCAAAATCGATCCCCAGAACATCGATCGCAGCGTGCTGACACCTGCCCCTGTAAGCATAGACATAGCTTTAGAGTTCATGTAGTGATATAGTTTTGCATTGTTGTAACAAATTATAGGTGAAACTCATCTGTTCATAACCAATTCATGAGCCTTTCATAATTGTAAAACTTTATAATTCGTAAATTTAAAATAGTATATTTTAATGTTTACCAGTTAACAGTGATTTAAATGATTGGGGAAAATTAACATTTCTCCGTACTACAGTGAGTAGTAGACTCACAAGATTTCCTCTCCAGAGGTCTGAGGCAATATACAAAAATCTATGAAAAATAGCAGTAAGTCACATGTTAAATTTTTTAGATATTATTTCTTGAAATATGTATGATAATTGCAAAACCTGTCCTGGGTCCTTTTGGGCAATTAAAGCCAACTAGGTCTGCATTTGCTTGCACAGCCTGTAGTCGCATACATAGATGGGCAAATTGCAATTCACTTTGCCCATGTAAGAGTTTAAATCTATAAATTACATAGATTGACTTCTCTCACTGTTAATTTAACAACTTTAGGATGACAATGAATACAAATAATGAACATGAGATATTGCTATTTCTGTTTGAATAATTAGCTGCAAGTGATAAAAATTCACTCAATTTTAGAATTTAAATTAAGTTAACTTTTAGCATACATACTGCTGAATATGTGCAGTTCTTAATTTGCATAATTTGGATTTAGGTTTAAACATTTCAGTAGTAGACAGCGTGAGCACTTTTACAAAAACTCACAACTTGGCCGTGCGAGAGAGAGAGAGAGATAAAAACATTACATTCCTATAGTTATGTATTTCTTCCTTTTTCAGATAATTGTAATGGCTTGTCGAGAGTTTGAAATGGGACGGGTAAGTTTGCTTAAAAAAACTCCCATGGATAAATACTGCAGCCCCACTTGACAGGAAAGGAGTTTACTGAAGCTTTTTCTGTAAAGTCAGTAATGACAAATGACAGGTCAATTGCATTGAGTAAAAGAACCTTTTATTTTCGTGATTCTTTTTGGAGAGTGTTCACAAATCTACTTCCGACAATCAAGTTGCATCAATATGCATAGAAAATCAGTGAATTCAACCAATTTTTTCATCCTAGAAAGCAGCTATTTTGTGGTAACAGTAGCATGGTGTTAGCCATGGTATATCAACTTGCATAGCATAAAAACTAATCTTCATTTTCAGTTACGAAGGGATCTCTAGGAATTTAAACTAGTGGTAGGTGTACAGCTTATCTTCTCAGTGTGGAAATTGAGCCCCTAATACAAATTTTGACAAACTGGCCCATTCACCATATAAAGGATCTTGATTTAAGCAATCCTTGTCAGATGGGAAGATAAGAGCTGATTTTGTCTTGTTCCTTAGGCTTAATGAGTATTTTCAGTGCCAAAGTTATTTCCATTATTGCCAGCCCTGTACATTCACAAAAATGAATGGGGCTCTAAAAAGAATGAGGATTTAAATTATCTCACTTTTAATAATAATCGCTTGCTAATATTTGTTGGCCTTCTGTTTATCAAGTTACAGTTTGTTTTTAGTTTTACTCTGCCACTGTGAAGACTAAAATATTTTTGTTTTAAGTAAAACTGAGATTCACTTTCAGACACGAGACTCCAGAAGCTGGAGTTTTAAGAAAAACATCAAATATGAGATGTGATAAAATTGCAAAAGTTGGCAACATTTTTACTGTTAGTGAGTGACTTTAAGTACCAACTCTGAATTAAAGTAGGGCTACGATCTTTTTTATAGAAAAAATGTGAGCGGTATTGGCCTTTGTATGGAGAAGAAACTGTAACTTATGGACCATTTCATATTTCTTGTGTAAGTATAAAGTTTTGTGAACAAACATATTAATTGGACTCATTGCTGTACCCCTGAAGAGCTCTTCCTATCAGTGCACTTAGTAGCACAGACTCTGAATTCTCTTTTGTAATCACAGGTAAATTTTTAAATCTTTTAAGCCTTAATTCTAAAATTTCCCTTTATCTCCCAAAAGTGCTGTGTGGAAGCAGCAGATAAATATTATGGTCTCATTGTTACTTCTCAAAATACTTTTTGAAAACTTCTATTCAGATCGCAGTAGAACTGAAATGTTTTATATTTTGTATAACTTCTGTGTGTTTGTTTTTATTAGAAACTAAATACTTCTGGATAATGTGTTTGTGTGATAGATCTTGATAAAGGAACTAAATTCTGTATAGGACATGCCTGAGGATCATGCTTGTACAATCAGGCAAGATGTAAATATATGTATGAACTTCTATTTTTAATTGAAAGAAATTTTTAAACTCAAAATGGTCAATTCTGTATACATTACTTGCCTATAAATCCCATTCTTCCTGACATATTACTCATTTGTCCCATCTCTGAGTTTGGGGCAGGGGCTTGCATCTATTTTTGACTGTTTGCCTAGCCTGCATGGTTCAAAGTATTTTAAAGGACCTTTGCATTCTACCATTATCTCAAATCGTAAGTTTCAGTATATGTGACTTTTTAATGTCAAGATCTTTCATTTGGGCTCGTGATGCAAACAGTGAGTAGCTATAGCAGTGGGAGTAGAAACCATCCACTGAAGCTATGAAATAGGCTATATGTTCCATAGTGTTTGGGAAAATGTGCATTTGATCAGTCATTGTAGAGTTCTAGTAGCCTGTCTGACCTAATTTTTAGTGATTAGAGAGATGTAGCACACCACACTGTCAAGTTGCAGCCTTACTCAGCTCCTTAAATATGATTTTTATCACCAATTCCAAGTTACATAAACACACAAATTTTAGTGCAAAGCTGTACCTTTGTCATCTCATAATTGTCTTGCCCATGCAAAACTCAGCTGATTTCAGCCTAGGTCCTAACACCATCTGTAACAGTGACCACAAATGACTTAATTGGCAGTGTCAGTAAAGAGGCCAAGGTCTAAGTGTACATGGAAACTTTTCCTTCTTCTACGAGTGTCCCCGTGGGTGCTCCACAATAGGTGTCAGGCTCGCCCGGCGCCGCAGATTGGAAACTTTCCAGCAGTTTCTCCTGGATCGCGCATGTGCCGGCGCGCGCTGCTCCCTTGCGTGTCCCCGGCCACATGCGCGATCCGGTCCCCGCCAGTTCCTTCTCAACCGCCAGCGGCTGCAGACGGAATCCGCTCAGGCTACGGCCAGAGTCAGATTAGATAGTTTTTATGTGTAAATTGTTGTTTTTCTTCTAAAAAAAAGTACAATAAAAAAAGAGAGAGGAGTGGAGAAGACGCGTGGATGTGAAGGCCAGTAGGCCTTCTGCCGCTGCAGGCTGGTGTCCACGACGGGTAAACAGGCACGAATTAAGTGCTAAGTGCCCTATTAACAGCAAAAAGACTCACCGCGATGTCCTCTTCAGGCTTTAAAAAGTGTGAGTCCTTCCGCGAAGCTATGCCGGCCTCCGATGGGCATAGTGAATGCATTCGGTGCCTGGGGGAATCACACGTTACCCAGAAGTGTTCCCACTGTGCTAAGCTCACAGCCAGGGCCAGGAAAGACAGAGAAATGTGGCTGAAAATGCTCCTGTTTGATAAGGCTCTCCAGCCTGACTTGCCGGAGAGGCCTCAACCAGAGGGACCCCCTGGGCTCCACAAAAGGAAGGCGGCTTCCCTCACCCCCTCGGTGCAGAAACGGAGGAAGCTCTCTCCAGCCTGATCCCTGCCAGCGGTCTCAGCGAGCGGGACAGGCGGAGCACACAGCCCCCAGCCGCATACTCAAACAAGCGGCAGCGTAGCAGCACACGTGGCAGAGGCTGAGCCTCCGATTACCAAACAGCCGGCACGCGCAGCACTCAGAGCGGTGGCCAGGCAAGCGCCGAAACCAGCGGCACCGCCACAGGCGGCACCGACCCCTGCGGCGCCAGCGGTGCAGGGCCAACAGGCATGGAGCCTGCAGGCACCGGAGGACGTTATCCGCGTGGCACTGCAACTGAGTGGGCCGAGCGCGGCACCGACAGCGGGGCCGAGATCCCCGGCACGGGAGGGGGCGGTGACAGCCCCGCAGGGGAGGGGAAAGGCGAGAGCAAAAAACCCGGCACCGCAGCCCTTCTCCGGACAGGGCTGCAATGCTGCTATCAACAAGCCCTCCCCTTATGCTGCACACGCCACCCAGAAGATCTGGGTCTCCACTGGCCTATCCAGAGCCTCCTTCTCCGTTCCTCCAACCAACGTCACCATGGCTTGGGCCACCTTCGCCCTTTCTGGGATTGGATCCCCTGGAGTACTATCACAAACCAGCTTCACCGTTGTCTGAATCGTCACGGAGATCTCGCTCTCCCAGACATCGGGTGTACGCACCCCGAGAGTGGTCCAGGTCTCCATCCCCGGACCCGTGCCCATGCTGCCATGGTCGTTGTTATCATGCTGGGCACAGACACCCCAGGCATACACCTAGGGGCAGTTCCCCCCTGGCCGTCCAATACCCCCGTGGACACTCCTGGCCGGGGATGGAAACACAGCTGTCTCAAGGGGAGTTAATTGTAGAACCCCGAGACTTTCCTTTGCAAGCCTCCAGTGAGCAGGTGTACCATCGACCGCAAGAACCTGAGAGTTTGAGGGAGGTTTACCCTAGTGGTTCCTCCTCGTCCTCCCCTGATGAGGCCACAGCCCCTGGGGACGTTGGTCCCCTGGACGACCTCAAACAGTTTAAGGAGCTGTTTAAAAGGGTGGCTTTCACGCAAGGCATCCAAACGGCAGAGGTACAGGAGAAACATCACAAACTCCTGAAAAATTTGAGACCCCTGGCTTCATCCAAAATCTCTATCCCGCTCGACGAAGCCATTATGGAGTCAGCCACTACCATATGGCAGACCCCGGCCTCCGCTCCGCCTATGAACAAGAGAGCATATAAGAAGTACTTCGTCCCGGCGAAGGGCATGGAGTTCCTCTTTAGTCACCCACAACCAAACTCACTGGTGGTAGAATCATCTCAGCAGAGATCAAAGACTTCTCAGTACAAATCAGGGGGTTCAGACAAAGATGCCAAGAAGCTAGAGCTGTTTGGCAGGAAGGTATATTTCTCCTCCACCCTGCTATTGAGAGTGGCAAACTATGCAGCACATCCAGCGAACCATAATTTTGATAATTACTCCAGGCTTACTTCTCTCATGGATTCGCTTCTGGAAGATAAGAAGCCGGTGCTAAAGATGATTGTGCAAGAGGGCTACCCGGCTTCGAGGACGGGAGTCCAGATCGCCCTGGACGTGGCGGACACGGCAGCACACTCAACGGCTACAGCAGTGGTCATGCGTAGAGAATCCTGGCTCCAGACATCAGGTATCCTGAGGGATCTGCAGGCGAAGATTGTGGATCTTCCCTTGGACACGCAGAAGTTGTTTGCAGACTCAACCGACTCAGTCCTCCACTCCAGTAAGGATTCCAGAGCTACACTTAGAACCCTGGGTATTTATACCCCTCCATATAGGAAGAAAAAGTATTACCCTCAGCAAAGACGATACCCGTACCAACCACAGCGTGCTCAGTACCAACGGGGCTACGACCAAGGGCGACATCAAAAGCAGTGACGGTATAGAACTCCCAGGCGACGTCCTCAACAAAGCCGCGCATCCTTCAGCAGGCCCAAAGGCAACAAGTTTGTCGGGCAGGTCGAGGGCTGCACTATCACTACCATCGCGCAATGCCATTCCCAGCTAATGTTCCATCATCGCCTCCGACCGTTCCACCCCCAATGGCAAAAGATCACCACAGACAAATGGGTACTGGAGATCATAGCCACGGGTTACGCGATCCCCTTCCAGTCGCTCCCACCGCCGAAACCTCCGCCCAGGCCCCACCTCAGGGACGCTTCCCACGAGGCGAGACTCAAACAGGAGGTGGACCATCTTATGTTCATAGGGGCGGTGGAAAGAGTGCCGGAGCAATTCCAGGGGAAAGGCTTTTATTCATGCTACTTCCTTACAGAGAAGAAAACAGGAGGCTGGAGGCCCATCTTAGATCTTCGGGGCGTCAACCGGTACTTGTGCAAACAACGTTTTCAGATGATCACAGTCGCCTCCATACTCACGGCACTGGACGATGGAGATTGGTGTGCAGCCCTCGACTTACAAGATGCTTACTTTCATATAACGATCCACCCAGCACACAGGCGCTCCCTCCGTTTTATGGTCGGCAAGGAGCATTTCCAGTACAAGGTTCTTCCGTTCGGCCTCTCCTTGGCCCCCAGAGTCTTTACCAAAACCCTGGCAGTGGTGTTAGCCTACCTGCACAGACGGGGTATTTATATTCCCATACCTGGACGACTGCCTATTGAAAGGGGCCTCGAAGGCAGAGGTCCTGCACATGATATGCGTAACAGCAGACACGTTTTCTTCGCTGGGCCTAGTCATCAACCTCGCGAAGTCAAAGACTGACTCCACACAAGACATAGAGTTTATAGGGGCACGTATAAACTCTATTACAGCAAGGGTGTATCTACCCGACGCCCGCTTTCGCGCCATCAGTTCGCTGGTGCAAGTCATTACATAAAGCCCCACGGTGCCGGTCTTAACGTGCTTTCAGCTGCTGGGCCACATGGCGACGGTGACGTTTGTGGTGCAGAATGCCAGATTGCATATGTGCAGCCTACAACATTGGCTGGCAAGCATCTACAAGCTGGCATCCCACACTGTCCACAGGGTGTTGTCGCCCACGACAGAGGTGCGCAGATCCCTGCAGTGGTGGGTAAACCCCAAGAACCTGCTAATAGGGGTACCCTTTCACCAACCACAAATCTCTTTTTTCTTACTACCAATGCTTCCCACATAGGGTGGGGAGCACACATCGGCGACAAGGTGACGAAAGGACTGTGGTCCCCTGCGGAACAGTCACTGCACATAAATATACTGGAGCTCACAACAGTGTTCAATGCCTGCAAACGCTTTCGAGACCACATACAGGGCAAAGTAGTCGGGATCAATACAGACAATACTTCCACCATGTTTTATACAAATCGACAAGGAGGAGCCCGATCCCGTGCCTTATGTGCGGAAGCAGTCCGGCTGTGGAACTGGTGCATCGCCAACAATATAATGTTGAAAGCCTCGTATTTGCCGGGCGCTCACAACGTGAAAGCAGACCAGCTGAGCAGGCGCTTCGCTCTCGCACACGAATGGCAGATCCGCTCTGATCTGCTACGACCGATCTTTCACACATGGGGGTTTCCCCAGATCGACCTGTTTGCCACTCAGCACAACAAGAAGTGCCCCCAGTACTGCTCCAGGGCAGGATTGGGGCAGGGGTCCCTGGGGGATGCATTCGCGATTTCATGGAAGGGCCCCCTACTTTACGCGTTTCCCCCCACGGTGCTCATCCACAAGGTCTTGCAGAAAGCCAGAAGGGAGAGAGCCTGCATGATTCTAGTAGTCCCAATGTGGGGTCGACAGCAATGGTTCCCCTTGCTTCTGCGCATGTCGGACCACCCACCGCTCCCCCTTCCAGTGGCGCCAGACCTACTCACGCAGGCCTAGGGGTCCATAGTGCACCCACACCCCCAAGGTCTGCGCCTACAAGCATGGCTAATCCATGGCTCAGCTCCCTAGGAGGCACATGTACGGAGGGAGTACAACAAGTCCTGGAAAGTAGCCGAAGCACCTCCACCAGGAAGACCTACAAGCAGAAATGGACTCGATTCACTGCATGGTGTTCCGCCAAGCAGTTAGCTCCACTTGATGTTCCTATACCTGTAATACTAGAATACTTCAAGAGGGGCGGGCTTTCCCTATCTTCGCTAAAAGTCCACCTCGCCGCTATATCTGCATTTTGGCATGCAGAGGAGGGACCCACGGTATTTGCCCATCCTCTTGTTACCAGGTTCCTGAAGGGGCTGGTAAACCTGTACCCCCCTCGGAAACCGCTTCCACTATCGTGGAGCTTGGACTTGGTGCTCAGCACGCTAATGGGTCCACCTTTTCAACCATTAGCCACAGTTCCCCTACGTCTCCTTACGATAAAAACAACCTTCCTCCTTGCAATTACGTCAGCTCGCAGGGTGAGTGAGCTTGCAGCAGTTATGGCAACGCCGACCTGCACAGTAGTCTCAAAGGAGGCGGTAACTTCACGGCTGCACCCAGCCTTTGTTCCGAAAGTTTCTTCAGAGTTCCACCTTAACAAACCCATAGTTTTACCCTCATTTTACCCGAAGCGTCACAGCTCCAGCAAGGAGGCACGCCTACATCTCCTGGACGTGAGGAGGGCGTTGGCCTTCTACATAGACAGAACTAAGTCCTTCCGGAAAACGGACAGACTTCTAGTCTCTCTCGCTCCAAGGTCAAAAGGTGAGGGTCTCTCTTCACAGAGAATCTTGAAGCACATGGTGTCCTGTATAAAAATGTGCTACGAACTTCGGAAGACTCATTTGCTGGCCTCGCCTAGGGCTCACTCCACCAGGGCGGTGGCAGCGTCAACAGCCTTTTTCAAGGGCATCGCATTAAAAGACATCGGTAGAGCGGCTACCTGGTCATCCTATGACACCTTCGCCAAACATTATGCACTACGTCGGGTATACCAAGAGGACACCCGCCTGTCGACAGCAGTCCTTTCGGGGGCAAGCTGCACATAAACCGATTACCCACCTCCTTACTTGGGTTACTGCTGGGTAGTCACCTGTTGTGGAGCACCCCCGGGGACACTCATAGAAGAAAGAGAAGCTACTCACCGTAGTAACAATGGTTCTTCGAGATGTGTCCCCGTGGGTGCTCCACCACCCGCCCATCCTCCTCGCTTCGGATCTCTGTTCAGTGTTTTTCAGGAGCATCCGAGATGGTTGGTCAAGGAACTGGCGCGGACCAGATCGCGCACGTGGCCAGGGATGTGCAAGGGAGCGGCGCGCGCCAGCGCATGCGTGATCCAGGAGAAACTGCTGGAAAGCTTCTGATCTGTGGCGCCGGGCGAACCCGACACCTGTTGTGGAGCACCCACGGGGACACATCTCGAAGAACCATCCTTGCTACGGTGAGTAACTTATCTTTCTCTGCCCTAGATGTGTTCTTTCTCTGCTCATTGGAGTCAAGATATTTCTGAAGCACTGTGGGGATATGGCAGAGGTGGTGGTTGCAATGCTGTATCTATTTTAAACTCTATAACTCAGTGGTGCACACAACCCTTTTCTCAACCAATGAGGGCAAGGAGATTGCCCACACTAAGAAACGGTGTATTTTTAGAAACTTGTTGGATCCTAATGTAGACAGGACAAGTTGTATTTAACTATGTTAGTTGATCAAGGTGAACCTTGGCACTACTGAGGATTTTAAAAAAGTGTCATTTTTTGTTGTTTGCTTTGTTCTCTGAATTTTTTTTTTCTTGATCATAGTACAAGCCATGTGGTTTCACTGTGGCTACCAATTCTCAGTTCTTAACTGGAGATCTCTAGTGATGCAAAGTACTGGCTTGCTTGGCTATGGAGATTACTTTGGTGTTTCACTTTGATATTATATAATCATGTGTAAACATCTATTTATTGTATATCTTGGAAAATTCATCTTGCATATATACAATAACTTCAGAACAGTGAACAGTTTTTTAGCTCTCCACATTAATATTAAATATTTAGTTGCACTCATTGTTTGACTCTGCACAAGGTACCATTTATCCCTGGCCTGAGGTTTTCATTTAAAATTCAGTGGTAGACAATAATGCACTGGCAGACGGGAAAATGCTAACACTTTTTTGACATACTAAACCTGATCTGTTTAAAGTACTGGTTGACCCTCTCTAGTCTGGCACACTCTGTTCTGGTAACATTTGTGGTCCAGTATGATTTTAGTTAGCTGGATGTCCACTTACCATGGGTGTGGTCAGGTTTCCTGCATTCCCAGTGTGATGAAGTGGGGCTCGTGAGGAATTTATCCCCCCTTGTTGGGCTGCATGTGTTTCCTACCATCCTGTAGTAACACCAGGTGAGTGCATCAGTCTACCTAGCATTAGTGCATAGTTGCTGATGGGAGTTTTGATATGACGACTTCTCGCACATATGCAATGGGCCTCCATGCTTTTTGTCCAATTTCCCAGGGAAGCAAGGTGTTACCTGGTAACCTAGTTACAAAAGAGGGAAGAGGGCCAGGCTGGTTTGAATTGGAGCTGGTCAGATAAGTGGGGACAGTCTGGGTTGACTTGAGAAGGAGGACCAGGACCCCAGCTTGGAGAACTTCTCTGTACTCCCTCTCCCCAAGATGGATTGTACTGACTGCTTCTGGTTTCTATGCTAAGTTTGTTCTACACTGTGTCCCTGTCTCCTCGTAAACTGTCTGTTCAGCCTTCTGAATGAGAGTCTCATCTGACTGTGGATGGGGGTTCAGGGCCTGGTGACCTCCACACTCTGCGACATCCATAAAGTTTGTTTACTGCCACCACCCCGGCTCTCCATTTTATTGCTGTTATTTAGCTGTAATTTACTCCTAAGTGTCTTCTGAGAGCTCAGTAAGCAGTAGAAGTATTGTTTTATGCTGCTAGACAGTATTGACCTTCCAAGGTTCAGCTCTGGTCAGGTCGACCTGTAATATGTTCAAATGCCCTTCATGTGCACGCTTACTTGAAATGAGTTTTGATACAGAAGTGAGAGTGCATAGGGGATGGAGATGTCATTGGTGACATTGGTTTGTTGCGTTATAAGGCATCAGGAAAAAGAAGAAAATAAAAGGAGAGGTGCCATCATGGAGTGAAGAGGGTAAGAAAATGTAATAATATAATCAGGGACTGAGTTGTGTCCAGCATTGGAAAGGAAAAGAGCCTGAAATTTGATCCTTTAAATGATGGAGAACTAATGGAGAGATTCTGGTAGGGGAGAACATCATCTGAGTGCTTAAGAAGGAAGGATGAATTGAAGGAAGTAAATTAGAAAACAGAGGCGCCAGAGAAAATTAAGGCGTGGAGAAAGAGGCATTAGAAGTACATGGACATATTTTGAAATACCATAGAAAGAGAGAGAAGTGACAGAATTTGTTGACAGCTTAGTAGTAGGCATCCTTCAGTCTGCATATACTATCGATCGCGCCCTTTATAGTTTCAATTGAGGAGTTCATTTACAGCGTCTACTGTGACTATGAAGACCCACACGAGAGACAGTCCTTGCTGCATCTCTTGCAGATGTGGTGGGTGTCTGGCAAGTCCTTAGTGTGCTTTCTGTGCACTCTCTTCTCCTCTGCTAGCTGTCTGATCTTCATCTGGCCCTTGTGGAGGCCCTTGTGTAACCCCTGCCTCCATCTGCTGCGGTCGTCTGCTAGTTCTTCCCAGTTGTCCAGCTCGATGTCTACCTCTCTGAGGTCTCTCTTGCAGACATCTTTGCAGCGCAACTGGGGGCATCCGGGAGGTCTTTTGCCAGAGGCTAGCTCACCGTACAGGATGTCTTTTGGAATCCTTCCATCATTCATCCTGTGGACGTGGCCAAGCCAGCGGAGCCGATGCTGCTTGAGGAGGGTGTGCCTGGTTGGGATTCCAGCTTGCTCGAGGACGGCGGTGTTGGTCACTCTGTCCTTCCATGATATTCCAAGGATGCGCCTGAGGCAGTGCAAGTGGAAGACGTTCAGCCTCTTTTCCTGGCGGACATACAGGGTCCAAGTCTCGCTGCCATAAAGGAGGGTGCTGAGGATGCAGGCACTGTAGACTTGCATTTTGGTGTGAGTGTACAGCTTGTTGTTATTCCACACTCTTGCTGAGTCTGGACAGAGTTGTGGACGCTTTTCCGATCCTCCTATTTAGCTCAGTGTCCAACAACAGGGTGTCAGTGATGGTGGACCCGAGGTAAACGAACTCGTGGATGACCTCTAACATATAGTTGTCAATGCTGATTGATGGGGATTCAGCAACATCCTGACCGAGTACATTTGTCTTCTTTAGGCTGATGGTTGCATCCTTGCACGCTTTGGAGAACTGCTCCAGCAGTTCTTGAAGCTGGTCTTCTGTGTGAGACACTACAGCAGCATCGTCTGCGAACAGCATGTCTCTGATGAGGACTTCCTGCACCTTAGACTTAGCTTTCAGCCTTGCAAGATTAAACAGTTTCCAATCAGATCTTGTGTGCAGCAAGATGCCCTCTGTCGAAGATCCAAAGGCGTGCTTCAGGAGGAGCGCGAAGAAGATCCCGAACTATGTCGGAGCAAGCATGCATCCTTGTTTTGACGCCGCTCCTGATTCTGAAAGCATCCAATAATATGCCGTCATATTGGATGGTTCCTCTCATGTCTTGTGGAACGACTGGATCTTCGTGAGTAACCGTGGAGGACAGCCTATCTTGTGGAGCAGTTTGAACAGACCATCTCTGCTGACCAAGTCAAAGGCCTTGGTCAGGTCGATGAAGGCTATGTAGAGTGGCTTCCTCTGCTCCCTGCACTTCTCCTGCAGCTGCCTTAGAGAGAAGACCATATCAACGGTAGACCTCTCTGCTCGGAATCCGCACTGCGATTCGGGGTACACCCTCTCAGCAATCTTCTGGAGTCTGCCGAGGATGACACGAGCGAACAGTTTACCAGTGACGCTTAGGAGGGAGATTCCATGGTAGTTGTTGCAGTCGCTTCTGTCTCCTTTGTTCTTATACAACGTTACAATGTTAGTGTCGCGCATATTCTGTGGAACCTCACCCTCTTTCCAGCACAGGCACAGTAGCTCATGTAGGGGTTCCAGGAGTGTGTCCGCGGCACACTTGATTACCTCTGGTGGTATACCGTCCTGGCCAGCGGCCTTTCCTGCTGCAATGCTGTTGATGGCTCTCTTCAGTTCATCCACAGTCTATTCCTGATCCAGTTCGTCCATTACTGGTAGGAGCTCGACGGCATCGAGGACTGCATCAACCACAACGTTCTTGCGTGAGTACAGCTGGGAGTAGTGCTCAACCCAGCTCTCCGTCTGTTTGGCTTTGTCAGGGATGACTTCACCAGATTTGGATTTCAGAGGTGCCATCTTGTTCTGGGTGGGTCCTAATGCCTTCTTCATACCCTCGTACATTCCTCTGAGATTACCAAAGTCGGCACAGGTCTGGATGCTGCTGCATAGCTGGAGCCAGTGGTTGTTGGCACAGCGCCTGGCTGTCTGCTGTACTGTTCTTCTGGCCGCTCTAAGTGCTTGCTGGGTATTCTGGCTCAGTGGGCGTTTGTACTCCAGGAGTGCAGCGCGCTTCTTTTCAATGACTGGAATCATCTCATCGGAGTTAGCTTCGAACCAGTCATTCGTGTTTCTGGCTCTTCTTCCAAACACTGACAAGGCCGTGTTCTAAACCATATCCCTCAGATGTTGCCATTTGGATGTCACATCGGTGTCCCTGGGGCCGCTGTGTAGATTTTCCTGGAGGGTGTGTCTGAACTTTTCAGCTTTCTCCGAGTTTGCCGTCTTTCTGGCGTCAATGTGGGGCCTTCCAGCAGGTTTAGAGCGGTACAGCTTCTTGGGTCTCAGCTTAAGCTTGGAGCAAACTAGCGAGTGATCTGTATCAGAGTCAGCACTATGATAGCTGCGTGTCAGAAGGACGTTTTTGAGGTTCTTACGCCTAGTGATGACCACGTCTAGTTGATGCCAGTGCTTCGAGCGTGGGTGTCTCCACGACACTCTGTGCTGTGGTTTCGTTTGGAAGAATGGGTTTGTGACGCACAGATTGTGGTACGTGCACAATTCATGGAGATGCTGTCCATTGTCATTCATTTTTCCCACACCGAAGTGTCCTAAGCAGGAAGGCCACAAGGCTCAATCAGCTCCAACTCTTGCATTGAAGTCACCCAAGATGTACAGTTGTTCACGAGCAGGTATTTGCGCTACAGCAGCACTAAGCACGTCATAGAACTTGTCTTTTACTTGTCTTTTACTTCTGGTGTGGTGTACAGGGTTGGAACATAAGCGCTGATCAGGTGGATGGGACTGGCGCAAGTTTGAAGCGTGATCCGAAGAAGTTTTTCTGATCCGCCCATGACTAAATCCACCATTTGTAGAAGGGTGTTTCTGACAGCAAAGCCAACACCATGCTCTCTGGGTTCTTCTTGGGCTTTACCCTGCCATAAAAAGGTGTAGTCCTTTTCCTTTAGAGATCCCGAATCTGCGAGGCGCGTCTCTTGCAGTGCAGTGATATCAACTCAGAGCCTCTTCAGTTCCTCGTTGATGACAGCGGTCTTTCGGGTGTCACTGATGGCCTGAAGATCTTCAGTGAAGCCGGTCAGCATGGTCCGCACATTCCAGCAAGCAAGCTTTAATTGTTAGTTTCTCATTTCTTGTTGATTTTTCTTATTGGTTTACCTGGTGCCCAAAATTTTAGTCACTTGTCAGGTTCAGGAACCTTAAGTCTTAAGCCTCATGCACCCAGTGAGGCAGGTGAACTGTGGCGGGACAGTACCATATTGGCTGGGGGCTGCCCAGCTTGAGGCGGGCGGTGACTGTCCAGTGAGATGCGAGGAGATCTCTCTCGTTCTCTATGCCAGTCGAGCAGGAGTTTATAACTGGTATCTGTTGCCTCCCGTGTTTGATGCAACGCTGTTCAGCGATGCCGGAGTACCTCTCCGGGCGTGAGCCTGGGCACTTATTATGGAGACTCTGGGCTGCCCAGACACCAGTGTCCCCTTCTCGTCTTTACTGATATAATCCAAAGGAGAGGATAACCTCCACGTGTGGTACCAGCTCAGCTGCAGGAGTTGCTGGGACAGTGCCAGAAGTTGACACCAAACCGCCTTTGGACTCCACTCCGGATTTTCTGTCAGTGTTTACTCCCTTAGCCTTTCTCCTTCCCAGGATAACCCACAAGGCAGTGGGGTGTGGAGAATGTGGTTAAGGATCCCAATACTTCATACCTCCCTGTCAACACAAGTCACCATAGCTCCCTGTGGAGCAATGACCTCATATCTCTGGGACCCTTCTCCCCACCTTTCGTGTTCCCCCCTCTCCCCCCCGGTTACCATCACCATAGGACCCTCCCCAACCCACTACCCCCATCTGCTCCCATGTCCACCCTACTCACTGCACTGGCCCCTCTCCCCCTAACTGCTCTCATTGCCCCCAGGTCCACCTTCCCCTATCGCTCTTCAGTCTCTTCTCTTCAGAGACTCCTTTTCCTGATAGTGCTGCCTTGCAGGGCACAGGTGGAACACCATACGTGAAAAGGACAAACAAACATGGGGCTCCTCCTTCGGTGAACTCCCAGAGGCAAACTCCCTTCCCTTTTAGCTGCTGCCCCTGTTCGTTGCTCATGGTGTTCGCTGAGAGCTGCAGCAGCTAACGGGGAAGGGAGTTTGCCTCTGGGCAAAGCGTCCTAGAGGAGCTTGGGTGAGTGTGGGATTTGGGGGGTTGGGTGATGAGCTGGTGGGTGAATGTCTGTCTGTCTGTGCAGCTATGTTACTTTGCAGAGAAGGGCAGTTTGATCAGCTGCCTGTGTGCCTGAGTAGTTTGCAAGGTGTGAATTGGGGGAGTTTCCTGCCAGGTGAGCCTTCAAGGGCTGATTAGACTGGAGGCAAGGCTTTCAGCCAGGCCTAACCAGCTAGCAGCTCTCTCTATAAGAAGGGGGCTGTCAGCGAACACCGTTGACAGCTTAGTTTTATGGAAAAAATTAATTTTTCAGTAAGGTAATTTCTGGGCAAGATCTTAGTTGATTTTTTAACCCCAATATTATTTCATTTAAAAAAAACTTATAAAACATGCTTACATGTTTATCATAGCTGATAAATAGCTTTTACACTGACTCCTTAGGTAAGTTTCAAATTGCCATAAAGTTTTATGTTTATTCACATGATGCTGTAACGAATAAACTTGTTTATATTTAATATATGTACTCCTACTTACACTCAAATATTTCCTCTTATTTAGGAAGCTGAGCAAGCAAGAACAGACTACTACATTAGAACACTATCACTTGAATTTCAAAACGTAAGTAGTTCAAAAATTGATGTTTTCCCCACTCAGGACATTTACTTAAGTGAGTTATTTGTATTTTATATTTGTAGTCTTAATGTTGTGTGATTTAAAATCTCAGACCAAAGATCTGATGGTAAAAAATGAAGGAAATATACAGACAAATCGAGTCACAAATAAAAAAGGAAACACTTGTCTCTTTGCTTTTGTACATAACCAAGTTTGTAAGGAGTATAAGTAGTTTAGTTAAAAGAAATATAAGGTTCATGAATTGTTTTAACATATCTGTTTTTGTGGCAGTGCTTCTGTAGTTAACCAGATCTGTAGGATATTGTTCAGTAGTGTTCATCAACAGTACAAGCCCAGATCTTCAGCAGAATTATACCATTTGAAGTCCTTGAATCAATGCTGTTTACATGAACTAAATGTCTGATCCATAAGTATAATCTGATGGGCTAAAGAAGGTTTTTTGGTCCTGCCAACCTCTGTGAGGCCTTTTAATATGTGATTTGACTGATTATAATTGTGTCTGACTGACTTACCTGACTGCCCAACCCACAGATCATTACTTATTAGAAGTGCTTCCTGATGTTTGTCCTTGAAATTTTTTTTAATGCCCAGTTATACCCAAGTGCCTTGTTATTTTTGTTTAACATAAAAATGATACTGTTCTTCAGCCTGGCTTTGATTTAAAAAAAAAAAATTCCATCTGGGTTTCAGTATCTTGTTGACATGGTGTCTAAAGATTTGTTTTAGTTTCAGTTAATAGATGCTTTTAGCTTTTGCTTAATAGGTGCTGACCTTCTTCTTGCTTCTGCTTGTCAATTTGCTTTTGTCAGCTGAAATCTTTGAGGATTTGGCGGATGCAGTCAAAGCTCAAAATAGAAATAAGTGTTTTGAAAAAAATCTGTGCTTAAAGCATATTCTCTTTCTGCCATCAAAATTACTACCAAAGGCAGCATTACTAAAATTACATTTTAAAGATATTATTCATTGGTTAAGATAAGAATCATAGGAATATCTGACACTTCAGTACTTATGATTAATGTACAGTGATAGCACCAATTAATACTGATGTATTTCATATTAATTTGGAAGTTATGAATGTAACTTCTCAAAAAAAGCAATCACTTTTTTTGTAAAATAATGCTAATTTCTTCAAGTGATGTCCCTATGGCTATGTCTGCACTGGAGAGTTTTACTGACAAAACTGGCATTTTGCCGACAAAACCCAGGGAGTGTCCAGTGTCCCATGGTGGTCTGTTGACAGTAAATTGACAGAACTCGGCACTTTGGTCAATCATGTTCTGCTGTTCCCCCATGAGGCATAATGCCTCTATCAACAGAAAGCCACTCTGGACGTAAGGGGGTGGGGGGCCTCTGTCAACACAGAGTGATTCTGGGACACCGGGCATCCCTGTCTGCTCTACTTCTAGTCGGCCTTTTTGTCACGAGAGCAGTTGGGCAGTGATCCATTTGGTAAGTTGGCTGCAATATGTCGACAGAAGTCTTGTTGGAAGATATTTTCTGTCGACAAATCCCTGTAATTTACACATAGCTTATGAGTGCTCCATGTGTACGCGTGATAGTGCTGCCTGTACCTGAGACTGGGAATCTTCTTTATCAGTGCCTTTTGGCTCTCTCATGCGCACCTGGCTACGCTCACACTCTGTGCAGGAAGCATGTATCTAATGCAGTGCAGTCTGGCAGCCCACAATTCCTCTTTACTGCCTGTGGTCTGGGATGGAATCCACAGCACAGTCTGCTTCTCCTATTTCCTTAAAGGCTGAAACTCTCTGGCTTGGGTCACTGTGGTCCAGCAACATCTGTTGTCTACCAAGGCCATGGATGTTAATGGACCAGAAAGTTGTGGGGGCCTCAGGATTGGCCACTGAGCCCAGCAGGTTGTGCTGATGGACCCCAGAAGTGCCAGAACTGACTTCCATGGTCCATCAAATTCCCTTCTTCAGGACTGATCAAGTCCTGAGGGTGCCAAACCAGGGAGGTCCATCTTGCACTATATATAGTGCCTTACATTTTAATATCCTCTTTTCTCTTTTTTTCCTGCATTTTACATATGTTAATTTTACCTTCCGCTTTACTTCATCACTTAGGTTTGTTTCTCCACTTCCCGACTGGGAAGCTTTTTCCTTCATCATTATCCTCAGATGCTTCAGGTTTAAGTGGTGTATCTCTTTCAGGGCTGCCTTCCCCTTAACAGATACCTGCAGTGCATTCACCCTCTGGGAGATGGACACATCCTACAGAAGTGTTCCGACTGGATTGGCCTGAAATCCAGAGTCAGAAAAGACCAGGGCATAAGATTCAGCCTTCTCATTGAGAACTCTCTCTGACCTGTATCAGACCTAGGTCTGGATTCTTCCCCAGAGAAGCCCTCGTGCTTTGCCAGTTGGTTTGCTGACCCTTATTTCCCATGTTCCTTGAAGAAAGAGCTTCACTGTCTCGCTTGGATGAAATAAAAAGCAGGCTCACTACTGGAGACACTGCTCATAAGAACACCATCCCCAGTGATGGCTCTTGCCTCAGCATCATTTGACAGGGGTCAGAGATCCAGGGCCCATCCAAGTATCTCCAGTAACCAATGTGAGGAAATGGTCTTAGGATCCTAACCAAGCAGATCTGAAGTTCTTTGTAGCATTGTCCAGCTCTGGGGCATGAAACAGTCTTTCTTCCATAACTACAGCTCTGAAAAATTTCCTGGTACCACAACTGTTACCAACAGCAGTGAACTTGTTGTTAACCCTGAATAAACCCTTGGCACCAGACAAGTCTCTTGCACCATCTACAGGTATTTCGGTCGATCATACCTTTCCTTTATCATCAAGTCATACACTGTTTGTGCTTTTTCCCCATTCTACAAAACTTTAGGTACCGTAAAGACCTGCTGCTGGAAACGTGCACTCTTGAGTTCTGCTTTCAGTGTGCACTCTTGCTGCCCTGAAGACTCAACATTTTTCCCTTTCTCCACTGAGGACAGTATCTCCTTTCCCCAGCAAAGAGGAGGAAGAGATGTTCCAGTACTCCCTCATTTATAAGGCAAATCGTATCTGCTCATCTTCACTATCCACAGTCCACATGTGTTCACAATCTTGGTGTGGGCTACAATGGATACAATCACATGTTCCATTCATTCCTTCCTGACCATATTAGGACCCTTGGGCCTGGTACAGGGAACCCTCCCAGGGAGCAAAAACTGAGACCTACAATCTTTTTTTTTTTTCTCCATCAGTGTCTTGCCCTCAAAAGACCTGGTACTAACTGGAGAGGAGGAAAAGGAGAATCAGACTCCACATTTTCTCTTCCTCCTTCCTCGACAAGGATATCATGCCTCCACCTCCTACAGTTGTCAGTGACTTCACAAACTTTCAGGACTTGTTCTTCAGAGTTGCAGACCCCCTGCAGGTTCCTTGAAGGAAGTCAAGGATCTAGCAGTAGGGTTGATCTCCGGCATCTCTCTACCAATCAGTGTTATCAACTGTGCAAAGCTACTCTGGCAGTCCCCAGCATCCATCCCTCAGGCCTTGCCAGTGATCATGTCGCGCGCGCCCCCCCCCCCCCCCAAAAAAAAAAAAATCCTCCAAAGGATGTGCAGTTTCTATTCTCGCACCCACTACAAATTCTTTGTGGTCTGTGCAGTGCTAGAAAGAGGCTTTCCATACCAATCGTATGCTAGTCATCCAGGCAGGGACTGAAAATGCTTGGATTTATTTGGACAGGCATTTCCTGTCCCTAAAAATAATTCAGATCTCAGCCATTTCAGATAGTTGTTATTCAGGGGAAAAAAAGGTTACACAGGATAGTATGTACAGTTGTATCAATGTATTTTGTTTGTGATGTCCTCCTGTGCCTTCATGATCTATAACACATCCTATATTCTCCCATTTTTGGTAATGTTTTTTGATACTCCCCGCAACCCCCTCGCACTAAGTAGGTTCAGAGGGATTTTGAGTATATTGTGCTTTGTACGTATGATGAATTGCTCCTTAAATTCTTTTTTTGGGGGGAGGGATATCTCAGTGTTTTGAGCCTTGGCCCGCTAAATCCAGGGTTAAGAGTTCGATCCTTGAGGTGGTCATTTAGGAATTTGAGGGAAATTAATTAAAAAAAAAATCTGTTAGAGATGGTGATAGGTCCTGTTGTGAGCGCAGAGGACTGGACTCAACCTATGAAGGTCCCTTCCAGTTCGATGAGATAGGTATATCTCCATGTATAATAAGTTCAGGATACTAGATTATGGGCAAAAAGTTGAGTCAGAGCTGGTCCCTCTAGAACAAAATATTTAACCTATTTGGTCAGTAGAAGGATTTTTTTTTTTCTAGACGTGAGCATCTGCTTCTCTCTTTTTACAAAAAAAAATTAGTTTCAGCAATTAAGTACTCTTCATTATTTGATCAGAATTTATCTTATCACTCAGTTCAGTAAAGGAGAAAAATTGGCATTTACAGTCTGGAGATGAACTTAATGAAATGAAAACCTTTTCATCTACTTCCATGAAATGCTCATTGTAATGTCATTATGCAGTACTTTTCTGCAGTTTTTCCTCAGGTCACTTAGTTGATTCTGTTGTAAAAAGTACTCATGAAAAGCATAATTTTACAAGTTGTTTTTCTGCCAATCCTGCAGACTCTTCCTGGGATCTGAATGTCTTCTGGGATCTTTGCATATCTGCACAATTCATAAAGCTTTTGCAGACCAAATTTAGGTCTCTACTGACATCTATGGGAGCCAGTGGTTGTCATAGGTTGCACAGGTGTAAACAATTAAATTTTTAATATATTCAGTTGATGTACAAGACAGAATAGAATCTCTCTTTTTAGCTATGTTGGTTTTGTAAGGGCCAACAAAAGTGAAAACTGGTCTGTACATCTGTGTTGCAGAGTTGTCCATCTTGTAGTCCCTCTTTTCAACCTTTTGGCTTAAAGTAGTGGTTTTCAACCTGTCTTTCACAGGCTTCTGGGGTACTGCACGCTATTTGCACTTCCATTTGAAATTTTTAAGGGTCTGCAAATGTCAAAAGTTTGAAAACCATTGGCTTAAGTTTATCAGCAAATACTTACATTTGCTAAATATAATTTAAGGTTACAAGTTTTACTTTATAAAAAATATATATATTTTTGGGCAGCAAAATTGGAGAGGGTGATTTCCTTATCAACTCCAACACCATATCTTTTTCATCAACAGTTCTCTCCTTTCTCAGCCCTTTTAAAATTTTACTTCATGTTCTCTGTATATGTGCATATATATGGCGATACACATCGCATAGAGCTGGAAGGGACCTTGGGAGGTCATCTAGTCCAGTCTCCTGCCCTCTTGGCAGGGCCAAGCAGCACCCCCAACCCCCTTTTTTTTTTTTTTTTTTTCAATCTATTTGCCCTAGATCCCTAAATGGCCCCCTTAAAGGCTGAGCTCACAACCCTGGGTTTAGGCCAATACTCAAACCACTGAGCTGTCTCCCACCCCCACCCCCCTCCAAAAAACAAAACAAAACACCAAAGCTTTGATGGCTGGGAGTTGAACCCAGACCAACTGCATGGAGGGCAGCCATGCTAACCGTTGTACCACCAATGCCCGCTTCGCTCTGGCTAAATGCAACATCTGCTGTCCTTGCAGTGAAAGTCTTTGGTCTGGAAAATACATCATGCAGGAAGTTGTTCAAACAATTGTTCAAAATTCTTCAAGGTGTAATTGATTTGATTTTTTCTTAGGAAAATCGTCGAGTGTATCAGTTTCATTATGTGAACTGGCCTGACCACGATGTTCCTTCATCATTTGATTCTATTCTGGACATGATCAGCTTAATGAGAGAATACCAGGAGCATGAAGATGTGCCTATTTGTATACACTGCAGGTACCAAATAGAGAAGTATTTTTTTTAAAGTTGCTTGGCACAAGACTTACACGTCAAGTATTTAATTGTCAGAAGTTACTCTTTTAGCGTCTTTCTGGCAGTGGGCTATCTTTATATACTGTGTACAGGAGTGTGTATGCTTCAACTTGCCACCTACCCAATGGCTAAAGGAAAATTTTCATAGCCTTAAAATGCAGCCCATGTCTGCTGTTTCTTATCGTTCAAGTGACGTATTGAGGCCAAAGTAATGGAAGCTGTTTCCGAGGTCATTCCAGAACTAAATTGGTTGAAGTATTAGAATATGTCTTATGGATAAGAGGCCTAATGAGTCAGTCTGTCTTCTCAAATTCTATAAACACAGGATATTGACCTGCTGCAGGTTTATATTGCTGGCATACTTGACAAGTACATAACTTCTGTTCCTATATTAAGGAAGGTGACAGTGCCAAGAAATAACAGACTTTTATGCTTTTAATATGCATCCATATGCAAATTAAACATAGTGATTGGATTTCTGGCAAGCTACCAGTGCAGATGTTAAGTCTCTCATACAAGCACACTTTTTTGCAATTGTTTTAATGAAATAAGGGTTAAAACTACATTTCAAATTTACCCCATGTAGTGGGGTCAGCTGTCTGCCTCGGTGCTTACTGCTGGTCACATCAGGAATTAGCTCTGAGTGGTTGGTGTCACACTCATTGTCTGCTTTCTGCTCTGTTTTGTCTTCACACTGGCTCTGGATCCATGTCACTCCCTTGATCTGCATTGTCTGCTTCAGGTCACTGGCCTCTGCCCACTTCTCTATTCTCCCCCTTTTTAGGGGTGTCATCAGTCCTCCATCCATACACCTGTCTGCACAGCGAACTGCATAGGCAAAATCTAGCCCAGGGTGGGGATCCATTTTTGGTGTTGGGGGGGCTGTGGGCACTGGTCCACAGGAAAATCAGTCAGGGGCCATACAAAAATAAACCCCTCACTGATGTGGGGTCTGCACCCCTGAACTGTCACCCCACTCCTGCAACCTACCTTTACTGAGATCCTGCCTCCCTATCCCTATCCTGCTCGTGCATGCTGCCTCCTGTCAAAATCCTGCATCCCCATCCCTGTCTTGCTTCCTGGCAGCCCCCATCCACATACAGAGCCCCTCATTTTTGGCCCCTCTCTAGAGCCCAGTGCAAACATCAAATTTACTGTATTCGCAATTTAGAAAAATCCATCAGTTCTAGTTTTTCCAGTCTGCTGTAATGAACTTCTGATTGAATAACAGGATAAACCATAATATAAAATGGAGGCTTATGCAATTGTCACTTTTCTCTTAAAAGAATAAATTATAACATAGCAATGACTATACCAGAAAAAGTGAAGATAGAACCACCTTTCCAGACCTTTGAACTTCACAAAAGGGTGTGGAAACTTTCTTTCTCCTGACAAAAACCTGTGAACAGCTATGCTGTAGACAGAGCACCACTCCAACTTCCCCTACATAGCCATGCTGTAAATGCTTGAGCTGTTAGATCAGTTACATGTTGTTCTTTATACTACATAGAACGTGCAAAATTGCTTCAATGTGCTCTATTAAACTGTTTCTTCATAAGTGAAGTGTTACCTGTTAGCTATGAAAACATTAAAAAGTACTTGCAGTAAAGTACATGTATTTTAACTTAGATCATTGTCAAAAGAACTATTGAGTAACTATTTGTTTATGTCCATAGTGCAGGATGTGGAAGAACAGGAGCCATCTGTGCCATAGATTATACATGGAATTTGCTAAAAGCTGGGGTAAGGAAGGAATATAATTTATTACAGCATTGCTGACAGTTTATCAGTGTTTTTAAGGAGTCAGGGAGAAGCCAGTGGTCAGCTGGCTTCCCCAACTCCTCTCCTAAGGTAGGGTCCCTGGGGCTGGAGTTGCTACCAATGGAGCTCTGGACCACTGCCAGCTCCTAGCCACAGGGCTTCCAGGGTTCCTCTGGCTCAGGTCAGCTCCTTGGGGCTGGAGCTGCCAATGGATCTCCATGCCCCAAATGTGGGGCTGACAGGGTCCCCAGCTACCCAGCTGAGGATCTCAGCCTGGGCTATTGAGGTGCTGATATGGCATACTGGCTAGTACTGGCACAAAAATAGCACTGCATTTTATACCAGCGATTAAACTTCCAACTTGTTGGGGTGTAACTGACTCAGAAATATCAAATATTCAGATGTCTACAGTATATTTAAAAATTGGCCTTAGGCTACTTATGGAAGCACTTGCTTGTATCAACAGAACTTCAAACCTATCCCATCTCAGAATCTAAGCATATCAAGGTAAAATATAAAGCTATAAACTGTATAGTTTATAAAACTATAAAATGTTTATAGCTGTGTTAGTCTGTATTCTGTCAAAACAAAAAAACAGTCTTGTAGCACTTTAAAGACTAACAAAATGATTTATTATTAGGTGATGAGCTTTCCTGGGACCCATTTCTTCAGATCATCGCCATACCAGAACAGACTCTATATATAAAGCACAGAGGTCCATGAATTGTTATCAAAGTTGACAAATCAGAAAAATTATTGAGGTTGGCGAATCAGATAAAAGAGCAGAAAGGGTGGGCGGGGGGGAGCAGGGCAGGAAGTTAAGTCAAACATCAAAGTATGTGAAAGAGCCCTTATTATGGGTCAGGTAATTGCTGTCTCTGTTCAAACCATGTGTTAATGTGTCGAATTTGAATATGAATGTTGGTTCCAAACATTCTCTGTTAGTCTCTTGTCCAGTAGTACATAGTTCTGAGTATATTAGTCTGAATGCTGATCTGAAGTGCTATTTTTCTGATTAATTCCATAGATCAGTTTTTTAGCATCTACCAATATACTGCAGAGTATGCTCATTCATTTTGTTTTGCAAGGGTTTCTTAAAAGTATCTTAGACATTCTGCATTTGAAATTTCAAAAGCTTACCTGCTTTTATATTTCTCTTGAAGTGTTTTAGGCTCATGCTGATGGTTGCCATAATAGCAGTGTATCAGATGCTTCTACCAAGTCTGTCACACTTGCAGAATTGATTTTAAAAATATTTGTGTGATCCATCAGTGAAACTATTGTAAATATTGGTTCTGAAAGAATTGTTGCTCTAAATTATTTGCATGAGATTCACTTACATGGAGGTCAGCTTTCTATAAAAGTAGTACAAGGCATCCTGTAGTGCTTACTTTAAAAATTGGTCTGATATGTTTTAAATTGCTATGCTGACAATATACTGTATTGTTTTATAGAGAATAACTTAACTTTACCCTATATTTCAGAAAATACCAGAAGAGTTCAATATATTTAATTTAATACAGGAGATGAGGACACAAAGGCATTCTGCTGTGCAGACCAAGGTAGTATTCTTCTGTAGTGTAGATCTGGACTTTATGGCATGCCCTCTTTTAAAAGTACATTAATCATAATCTTTAATGCCTGTAAAATAGGAGCAGTACGAACTTGTGCATCGAGCCATAGCTCAACTGTTTGAAAAACAGCTACAGAAATATGAGAGTCGCACAGACTTGAACATTGCTGATGGAGTGGTATGTTTGTTTTTTTTGCCATATTGCTTTTCAATTAAAATTATAGCTTTTTACCTGCTGTTTTATGTTATACTGTGCATTCAGTCCTTGATCTTATTTGTTTTAAACATTTTTTGTGGTGATCAGGAAGTGTGAGTTTGTGAACCCATGGGCTGCTTATAGATCTCTTAGCAGGTTTAATTAACTAGTGTTCTGCTTGCTCTGGCAGTATGCAAAGAGTAACTTATCTGTGTTAAACCTTGGAATGGAATTTATTTTACTACTTACCATGAGTACAACTCCAGTACTACTTAAATGGTAGGAACTCTGTTTTACACAGGGGACTGTGGGCATTTTAAACACCCAGTCTGAGAGATTTCCTCTTAGCGTGGTTAGATAAATGCATAAAACTCCAGCATCTACTTTACGCTCCATTAGCAGTTCTTTCTTTGACCGCTACTAGTGGTAATGTCAGTGGGGATACAATGCCTGGCCTATAGAAATTAACTGTAAAATGATTGGTGAATAAAACCAGTTAGAAGGAACAAGTAAACTTCAAAGCTTTGTTTGAGTTAAAAAAAAATGTAGAGCAATAATTTATCCTCTGTCTAGTTTAATTACAAATAAAGGTGGGAATGGAGTTAATACATCAGTAATCTTTAAAACTCTTGAATGGACAAACTAACTTTCCATTTTCCTCTCCTCCCCATTCCTGCCCCCAATATACCTGTCTGAAAATACGACTGTGTTAAGGGCTTCTTTAAACCAGTTAAATGTGTACAGTAGACCCCCGACATACGCAGGCGTTGCATTCTTGCAACCCCTTCATAAGTCAAACTTCCAGCACACAAGGCAGGGGACCCAGGAAACTGATGAGTGCACCAGCCCTGGTCAGTTTCCTGGCTCCCACAGTGAGTCAGGGAGCTGGGAACCAGGCATCAGCCTTGCCCACTGGAGGTCTTGCAAGTACTGCTTCCACAGAGTGGAAAGGAGCAGGAACTAGATGAAGGGGCCTTTGTGATGGAGTAAGGGGTGTCATTTTCATCTCACAGACCATCTTGTTTTGCGGAGAAGATACCTTAATATATGGACTATTTGCAGTTTGTGCAGCTTCGATATGTAAAGCAGTCTTTCTGCCCTCTTAAAATTCCTGGAGGATTCTTGCCTCTTTCACTTCCACTTTTGTGATGTGCAGGGACCTTCTTCTGCTCCTTGGAAGAAATGGTCCAGTGGTCCCTGTAAGGTGTGTGCTTGTGCAGATGCTCAGGAGAGATTCAAACACCACCCAACTAATTAGCAGAGTGCCAATTGCTAGTCATGTGTTCCTACTGATGATGCACGTTTGCATATGCCTCAGTGCACATAAAATATATTCCTCACATATAGATGGAAATGCTTAGAGGGAGCCTTGTTGTATGACCTCTGCATTGGAGTGCTGAACCCTCAGAGCCAGTGTTCCCTCTAATTTATGGCCATATGAATGAATTTTGTTATGTACACCAATATGGAGATTGAGGGACAATCACCTCCATATTGGTGTGGACAAAATTCATTCTTCTTTGAGTGGTCCCCGTGGGTGCTCCACAGTACGTGTCGGGCTTGCCCCGGCGCCGCAGATCGGAAATCTTTAGCCGTCTCCGTCGGGTTGCGCATGTGCTGATGTGCACTGGCCGTTCGCGCGCCTTCGATCACGTGCGATCCGGTCCCCGCCAGTTCCTTCTCAACCGCCAACGGCTGCAGATGGATTCCACTCCGGCTCCAACGCCTGAGAAAGACAAAACTCTCTCTCAATTTTGTTTATATTGTTAATAGTTATTACTTTGGTAGTTTTAGTTCGCATTGTTAAAGTTGTTTCGTTAAATGTAGATATAGTTTAAAAAAAAAAAAAAAGGGAAGAAGAACGGAGGCAGCCGCCTTAAGTGGTCTGCTATCCTAAAAGCCGCGAACGTTGTCTTTTTCCAGGGCTGATTACCTGTTAAGTGCCCCATTAACATTCAAAGACTAAATGCCCGGGCCGAGGTGTCCTCGCTGGGGTTTAAGAAATGTGCGTCATGCCGTGAGGCCATGCCTGCCTCAGATGGGCATAGTGAGTGCATTCGTTGCCTCAGGGAGACCCACGTTCCACAAAAGTGTCCTCATTGCTCCAAGCTCACAGCCAGAGCCAGAAAGGACAGGGAGATGAGACTGAAAATGATCTTATTTGATAAGGCCCTCCAACCTGAATCATCGGAGAAGCCCCATAAGGAGGGGCCCTCAGGGTCGCACAAGAGGAAGGCAGCTTCCCTAATCTGCTCTGTACAAAAGAAAAAGAAGCTTTCTCCAGCTCGATCCTTGCCAGTAACACCTGCGAGCAGGACGAGCGGAGCACAGGCCTCTGACCCGTGGGCCGCTCAAAGCGGGATGACCGTAGCGCACGCAGCACGCTGCTGTTCAGGGTTAAGGGTCTTGTTTTTTAAGGCTGGGCTTTCTGGGAAGTTACCTGAACTTTTTCCGGGAAGGAAGAATGGACTTAGGATATTGTCAAATTACTATTTACCTACATATACCTATGTATTATAAAAAGTAATAGCACCTACTGATCAGCATATATGTGTTTCTAGGTGCTGTACAAATTCAACAAAGTTGTCATAATCTTTTGATGGGGGGGGGCAGAATAGTGAGCAAGGAAGATGATAATGTTAGGAACAGGGGTTACATAAGCTATGAACAGCAACAAAGGGTCCTGTGGCACCTTATAGACTAACAGAAAAGTTTTGAGCATGAGCTTTCGTGAGCACAGACTCACTTCATCAGATGCGCTATGAACAATCTCTTCTGAATCCTATGAAGCTGTTAATCATACATGTGCGGTTCCATCAGTCTAGTCAATGTTTTCTTGCCAGTGTAGAACCAAACCGCTCTCAAAGTATACTGCAGTTCAAATTTTTTCAGGAGGATTTTGAGAAGGGCCTTGTAATGTAATGCTCTTTGGGTTCAGGCATCTATCCTTAGCAGCAGAGCCAACAGCCTCGCTGAGCTCCTGGGCAAGGCAGTGGGGAGCCCTGCTCCGTTCCTGGAAGGGATGGGGCCTTGGGCAGAAAAGATGGGTCTGGGAGCAGCCAGCCCTCAGTGCCACCCAGACAATAATGCATTCTCCCTCATACCCCAGTGCTGCCCGGAGAGTACCCCATGGCATTCCAGCAGTGTAAAAGGCCTGAGATCCCAGCCTCCAGGATCTCTGGGCCCCTTTTGTGTCTCCAGAACCCAGGGTAGTTGCCTCCTTTGCCTCCACCCTGTCGGCACACGTGTTTCTTAGTGTGCTCAATAAAATATCCAGTATGGGCTTAGCCTCTGTGATAGGGTTCTTTAAGGCAGTCTGCTGTCTCATCCAGATAACAGTTGGAATCCGACTCCTTATTCATTTTCCACAAGGAAAGAGAAGTTGTCCTCATTTTCTCCAAAAGATGGACACTTTTTTTTACTTGAACCTCTGACCTAACACAGAGTAGATTGCACTATTCTCTTCACGGTACATAAAACTCCCAAAGCCTTTCTTACAAGAATGGAGGAAGTGCAACACAGTGTATCATTTAAGGATCCTTTTTAGGGATTGAGTTGCTGGGTATATAATTTCCCATACAATCAGTTTCTACGTGCAGGTGGTTTCTCTTGTCCAGTCAAGCTTCATGCCTACTGCACTGAAAGGCTGTGTCTACACGTGCACGCTACTTCGAAGTAGCGGCACTAACTTCGAAATAGCACCCGTCGCGGCTACACGCGTCGGGCGCTATTTCGAAGTTAACTTCGACATTAGGCGGCGAGACGTTGAAGTCGCTAACCTCATGAGGGGATCGGAATAGCGCCCTACTTCGACGTTCAACGTCGAAGTAGGGACCGTGTAGACAATCCGCGTCCCGCAACGTCGAAATTGTGGGGTCCTCCATGGCAGCCATCAGCTGGGGGGTTGAGAGACGCTGTCTCTCCAGCCCGTGCGGGGCTCTATGGTCACCGTGGGCAGCAGCCTTTAGCCCAGGGCTTCTGGCTGCTGCTGCTGCAGCGGGGGATTCATGCTGCATGCACAGGGTCTGCAACTCGTTGTCGGCTCTGTGGATCTTATGCTGTTTAGTGCAAGTGTGTCTGGGAGGGGCCCTTTAAGGGAGCGGCTGGCTGTTGAGTCCGCCCTGTGACCCTGTCTGCAGCTGTGCCTGGCACCCTTATTTCGATGTGTGCTACTGTGGCGTGTAGACGTTCCCTCGCAGCGCCTATTTCGATGTGGTGCTGTGCAACGTCGATGTTGAACATCGACGTTGCCGGCCCTGGAGGACGTGTAGACGTTATTCATCGAAATAGCCTATTTCGATGTCGCCACATCGAAAAAGGCTACTTCGATGTAGGCTTCACGTGTAGACGTAGCCAAAGAGTTGCTGCTTCTTGGGCTGAGGATGAAGTCTGACTTAGGCAAAGCAGGTGCCTGATGTCAAGCCATGCTGCATAGCTCTAACTTCCTTGGTTGATTAATACTTGACTAAAAGGTGCTTCAGGCAGTCCTCTCTCAAGAGACTTTGGAGTGCTGACTTTGTTTTTTCAATCCCCCACCTTATGCCCTCACTCTGAAGTTAGTTGTCTATTGGGTTAGAGTCACTCTGCATCCCTTCAGGTAAATCTTCCTCACCTGCTTTCCCACTCTATTTCTGGCCCTTCTTGGAATGATATTGGAGCTGCACTTTTTATGAAAATAGTCTGGAAAAACATACATTTTGTATCTTATAATACTAATTTTTCCAGCAGAGTGCATCTGTCTACTCTGGTAACACCTGGTACAATACAGGAAGAAGAGCAACATAAGATGAACATCAGTATTTCATTCATATACTACTACATTACTTGGAAATCCTGTGCTTTAGCAAAAATAGGTTTGGGGTCTTACGGGTGTCTCGTGCTTGAGTGACAGTTTAAGAGAACTCTCTCTGCTGTGGCCGTGTCTATGTCTAAGCTGGCGGGTAGTAGAAAGTTGTTAGACTGGGTATGCTTTTGAATGATTTCACTAGTTTTTCTTGCAATATAGGATTGGAGGTGTTTTGTTTTTTGGTCGTTGTTATACTTATTGATGTTTAATCATTTTGTCTAAATTCCTTGATTCATTTCATTGGGATAGTGTGATAGAGTCATGGTGCCATACATCAATGTGTCTGTGGGTAATTCGTACTCTACTGGGTCAGCCAGGGAAATGAGTAGTCATCATAGAGAGAATATTTAAAGTCTAGTATTTCTATTTCTCAAAATGTAGGGTTCAGCCTCCTTGGTCTGGCACACTCAGGACCTGAGCAATCTCAGATGAGGGATTTTGCCGTATCGGGGTGGTCAATTCTACACTCCCACCCTCCCCTGCTGGTGTTCCAGCCCTTGCTCCGGGGCTCCCCTCCCTAATGTCAGCTGCAGCTCCCTGACTCCCCATGCTTGCAGGATCTTTGACTACTGGCCCCAACCACCTCTCCCCAGCTGCAGCTTCCTGCTCAGCTTTGGCTTCCCGTCTGGCCTTGTGACTTCCTACCCAGCCCTGGCAGTGAGAAGCCACTCCCTCGCCCCAGGCTTCCTGCCTGGCCCCAGGGATGAGCTGCCACTCCTGGGACAGGGGCTTTCCATGCAGCCCCTGCCACAGCTTCCCCAAACGGCTTCTTGCTGGCCAGCCCTGGCAACTGCTTCTGGCCCCAGATGAAGGTGTCTCACTAGCTGCTGCTGGATCTTCTGCTCTCTTCCCGCCCCGCACCCAACCAGACCTGCTGCTGGTCCTCCTGTCCGGGGCTCCTGCTGCTGGTCCTCCTGTCCGCTTCTCCTCCCGGCCCCAGGACTCTGTGCTCCTGCAAGATCCGTGGTCTTGTTGGACAACAGATGTTGCTGGATGAGAGACTACTGTATTTGGAAGTTTCAGCCTGTATTATGATTTGGTGATAAACAGCAGGCAAATACATATTTTTAAAATATATATGCACATGCTTTTTGATAGATGTTCTGTTGTAAGAAACCTGATTTATTTTAAATTTAGTCAATTCTTTAAAATTCATCTGTGTCCCTTTAATTAAAAGTAATGTGTAATGTTTAAAGGTATAATTCAGTGTGATCTAGTGTAGAGCAGCCCTCACTGGAAATGCCAAGGTCAGTGCAGGCTGCAAAAGAAAGAGCAGACATTCCCAAAAGTGTTTAACACTGAAGTTAAACTCTTCCACTACTCACACTGTGCTCCTGGACCGCCCCCCCCACCACTCAGTTATCAAGAAGCTAAAACAAAATCCCACAGCCCCCTTTATTTCATTCCAGTTCCCTTTGAGTCCATTAGAGTAAGAAGTTATTTAAAAAACTCCTGCTTGTGTATACCAAATGTTCTTCTGAACCCCAAAGGGCCAGCCACATTGAGAAGCTGGATCTTTCCCAAAATACTGTGGTGTCAGCCAATCCTTTAGTGTCTAGAACTAAAACTCTTTTAAAAGAAAAGAGGACAAGAAGAGAGTTGTTAAAGGTAAAAGAATCAAGTATATTATGGCAAACCTCTGGCTGTGCCTTGTGGATCCTGTGTTTCTAGGCACTGATCATATGCCACAGAGTCTCACCGTGATCCTCCATGCTGCCTCTTACCTTTTTCTAGAGGTCCTGGTGCACAGTTTACTAAGCCATCCTCATCACTGGCAGTCCAAGATTTGAATGAAGCCCCTCCATATTCCTGATCTCCCTTTCCAGGAGCAGATTTTCCCACCAAACCTCTCCAAGCCACAGAGACTCAGATCCCGGTATGTCTGCCCTCCACCAAACTATTTAGCCAGCTGCCCTCGCTCTGGCACAATATACAGAGACTACAGAATCGATATATCGAGTTCTTAGCAGTATTGGTGACTTTATTGTCTTGAAAGTTCCTTTGGAACGCACCCACAGATTGGATGACTCATTCAATCCTTTTGTTCAGAAAATTGTTTTTAACGGTTGCTCCAGAGATAAGAAGCAGGATTGAAAACAAAATGGAGTTGATGCAGCTGCTTTTTGTATTCCTTTTTTCACTGGTACCTGTACTTCATGTGTCCCAAATACAAGCTTCACAGTATATGGGCGTGGAAAAGGCTTAGAGGTCTCTGGCCACGGACGTGCCCCTACAAGTCGTACTGAGTCATGAGGTGCACCCCTGGTTCCTTTCAACAGATCATTTTGGTCAATTTCCTGGGCATAGGATTATAAAAATCAATTTCATGATTTTAGTTATTTAAATCTGAAATTTCAGTATTGTGACTATAGGGGTTCCTACCCAAAAAGGACTTGCGGGGGGGTCACAGGTTTTTGTAGGGGAGGGGATTGCGGTAGTGCTACTCTTACTTTTGTATTCGTGCTCTGAAATTACTCCTTTCTAGCTGCTCAGTTCTGTAGGCAGTGTATTAGCCAGCAGCAACACAGAACCAAGGATGACATGGAATGGTACTGCTACCCTGACTCCTGTACTGATGCCTATAGAGCTGGGCACTCAGCCAACAACTGCTTCTCTCTAGCCACCTAGTTCAGAAGGCTGTACAGGAAGGAAGGGTAGCAATATGACTTCCCCTAAAATAACCTTGTGACCCCTTCCAAGTCTTTTGGGTCAGGACCCCCAATTTGAGAAATGCTGGTCTCTGTGAAACCTCTGTAGTACAGTATAAAAACACACAAGACTAGATGTTCACATGTGGTGACCAGATTTCACCATCCATTACCCATTTTTTACAGCCATGATTTTGATAGGCTCCTGTTATGCAGCTTTGATGGCATTTGATGGGCCATAGATCAGGCTTGTAGTGCTGATATCAGTCTTTCTAGGAGTGTCACCTAGAAAACAGCACAAGTTTTAAAAATACAGATCTACTGTACAGATCTGTAACTCATAATATGAAGGTGATGCAGACATATAAATCATTACTTGGTAAATTGTAATCTTTTTGCAGATGTCTCAAGTTGTATATCTAATCAGATTTCTTGCAATTTTATAATAGTGGTATTAATGCTATCATGAAGTGTCTCACCTATTCCATACAGGATTACAATATGTATGAACACATATGTAAGCAATGATAAAAAGAAAATATCTTTGAACACTAAAGACTGGGAGAAGAACTCTGAAGGAGAGGCTGAAACCAGGTAGATTGAGTACTGGAAGTAATGCAGATGCTAAGATTTAAAACTTTTAATCCTGAAACAAGCAACAGGAAGAGGAAGGTTAATTGTGTCTACATTTGCTTTTTTTTCGTAGTATTTAACAACATTTATTGTGTTAACTTTATTTTGTGCTTAGAAATCATGTAAATTGGGAGTCAGTTTTGGCGAGAGTTAAAGGCAGCAGATCCCGAGCAAGGGAAATGCACTTGTGTCCTTAATGGTACCAGATGGGGGCAGAAGTACCAGTTTGAGGGCTTGGTCAAATGCATATGAGTATTTGGAGGTTATGTGTAAGGAAATTCTACTACGAAGCTGACGTAGAGGCAGCCCTCAAATCAGAAGTAGCACCATCAAGGGACTGTTCGAACAGAACCAGTTACAATGAGATTGTGGTCTTTGGGTATTGCTGCAATATAAGTTACCTAGTTCAAGACAGGCAAGGGAAGGTAAAAGCCAGTTTGCAATATCTGGGGCCCCCATGAATAAAACCTAATTTTTTTTAGTAGCTATTGAAGGCAATATTCTGTTAAAGAAATTTTGTGCTTATATAGCAGGAAAGAAATAATCTTAGTGCTACTTATCTTATCTAGTCAGTGGATTATTACAAATCCCCACATATTGCTCCATCAGAGTGAATCCTGCCCTGTTGTGAAGGCACTGAATCCTGCCCTGATGTGAAGGCACCGACTCCAAGGTGAAGAAAGGCAGGTTCTGTATTCTACTTTTGGCCTTTATGCAGAGACTCCAGGCAAGAAATACAGCTATAATGATTTTCTTTGTGTGAATCTGTCTGCAGAGAACTGGAGTACAGCTTATTGCATAATGGTCACAGAGCCTGAAATTATATGAGCCCAAAGCTCATCACCCCTTTCCACCAAAATTCAGTCCACCTATCAAACATCTAGTAACTAATTATATGCTCCTCCCATTTTGGCCTTACGGGTGTGGATACAGTGAGGGTTTGGGTTTTGGCTGAGCCATCTTTCAGGGTTTTCTTTGGTGTCTGCAAGTAGTACAGTCAAGAAATACTGGCCAGCAGGGTGAATAAATTACTTTTTGGGATAAACTAAGGAGATCCAGGCATGGGGAATTTTAAACTATCTTGTTTGTAGTCTGATGCATCCCAAAGAGCCTGTGATTTATCAAAATACCTCCAAGATCTGAGACTCAGTCATTGCTGCCAGGGATGGGTACCCGTTGGAAAGGCAGAGATCTTTCTGTATGTAGAAAAAGGAAAAGTGGCTCACTGCGTACAGCTGCATTCAATTTAGTATATTTCTGAGGAAGTTGCTTGTTAGATTCTCTGACACTAGTCTTGGGAAAAAATAAATTGATGGGACTTAATCCTTTGTCAGGTTTTACCAATCTCAGCCACTAATGCAAGCAGGGTCTGTTCTTCTAAATAAGTTGTTTCCTCTGTCATGACATGACCTAGCCATTTTCTGCTTGGGTTTCCTGTGCATGTCTTCCTGTAAAAATGAGAGAATGATACAATTAAGGAATAATTTACATGTTCAAAATGCTATATAAACTTAAACTTTGTGATGTTGGGTTCTGGTTGCTGCACTGGGCTTTGGTGTTAAGGACTTCTCCCTGGGAGGCCTCATCTTCTGGAATTTTCTTCTGCCTTTTTGACAGATATAATTTCTTGACATTTGGGGCACTGTAAAACCTATTGCTCTTCAAAGGCTTTACCTTATTCATTATATTAGCATTCTTGTTTCTTTTTTAACCTTCTGATTTCAAAGGTAAATCACTGCTTAAAAGAGAAGCATGTCAAACTTGCAGGATGCTCTGTGGCTTCTATTGTACTTTTAGAGGACAAAATGATGGTATAATTTACAACGGGGTGCCTGAAAGAGTGACTCTTGGGAAAGACTCATACTCACTAAATGTTAACAAACACACAAAGCTTCTGAATCAGACTATATATTTGAACTGTGGATTTCAAAAGAAGCATGTGTATTAAATTCCTGATCAGAATGCTTTAACTTGATTATTTATAATACAATGCTCTTGGGAATCCTTGCTCTAAAATCTTGAAACTTTACTGCTTGAGCTAAGAGATTTAAGTTTGTTAGCTCAAAGCCAGATTCACATTCATAAGCCTCCATAGTACAGATACTTGGAAAAGTAAGAGAATCACGCTGTAAACATGTGTTTCAGGTAGGCTACCAAGAGGTCTTGCAAAATAAGGCAGAGGTCCTGTAAAAATAGTATGTCATCATGTAACTAGACATAGCCTGCATCTGTAAAGGGGTCTGAATTAAGTTTGTATAGGCAACCTTAGTTTTTGCATTTCCTAATCTTTTTGTGTGTTTGATTTTTGCAACTTTCACATTTCTTTTAATGTAGCTTTTTGTATGTAGTTAGAATATAGAAACAAGTACATGGGTAAAATCAACTTAGATGGGAGCGAAGAAGATTATACAGATTGAGCCTCTTTAATCTGGAACTCTTGTCTGGCAACATCTGTAATCTGCCATGATTTTAGTTAGCTGGGTGACCATTTGTGGGTGTGGCCAAGTTTCCTGTGGTCTCATAAAGTTTGTTTCTAGCCGCCAGTCCTGGCTCTCTGTTGTTGGTGTTTTGTAATTTAGCTGTAATTTATTCCTAAAAGTTTTGTAAGAGCCCTAATCAGTGAAAGGGTTGGTAATGCTACTAGACAATATTCACCTCCCATGGTCCAGCAAATTCTCTTGTTTGGCACAGGTCCTGTCCCGAGGGTACCAGACTAGAGAAGTTCTACCTGTATAATAATGTTTTCATTAGCAATCTTACATCTTCACAGTAGCTAACTTCTGTTAGATACTTAGCTCAATAAGGTACCCATTAAATTAACAGTTCATTTATATTTAGTGCTCAGTTTCTCCAGATAAAACACTGGTGTTTGGATAAATTTCCCAAAAGAAATTTATATAATTTGTCTGTTGGCTATGGTTCCTAGGCTGACACTTGAAAAGATTTGTTCTCTGACCTTTAATATAAAAGTACTTTTACTAAATCATTCAATAATTCTAAATTGTTACCACCAGTACATTTAATAGATTACTTGTTGCTGTAGCAGGTCTGTGATCAGAAATGTAGATTGTATATTTCCTTCAGAACTCTGATTTGGACTGTTCATTTAGATCTGGAATGGTGCATGCATGTATCTCATGTGAAAACCGTCATGTGTTTTGCAACTGCTGTGTTGATGATGATCTTCTGAAAGGCAAAAGCCCTATCACAGTACAGAGAGTATCTTCAAGATAGCGAGATATGCCATTGGGCCAGAGTGTTGTTTCATTCAGTAACAAACATATTGGTTCATAAATATATTATTGTCTTTCAAATGAGTTGATAGACTGGACACTGGTGGGCTAATATTCTTTGTTATTGTTTTGAAGCAGCTTCTTTTCTTTAAACTTGTCTACTGATGTGCAGAGCAGTATCATCTGTCTAGGAAAGCAGGGAAGTGATTCGTTGAAGCCCATAATCTATGATTAAGAAGGGGAGTGGTTTTCTCTTAACATCTTCATCTGCCTTTCTCTTTGGTGTATGAAGTTAGTGGAACTAACTTTAATTTGGAAATGCAAGCTTCCCAAAAATTTCACCAGTATGGCTCAGTCTTTTGTCGGGGTGAAGGTAAGGACTCAGATGTCAGTCCTTGTGCTGTCTTCTGGAGTTGATACCAAAGGTACGATTTAGAAAATCTGGTATTCTAGTTGCCATGCAACCACATTATAAAAGACTATCACCCACTTGTTTAAATAGGTCAAATCCATCAGAAAACAGCATTAGTTCATGTATGCGCTGGACAACATCTGACTGACTGAGCTGGGAGTGATAGGCATGTCAGCTGAAAATGTCATGTTTCTAGGAATAAATTACTTGTTTCTGAGATGCTGGTAATACTTGCTTTAAAAGAAAACTTCCACTAGTTAGCTCGAAGAAAACTTTTTCAAAAATATTGTATGTTTTTAGTAATGCTAACTTTTGAACTTCTCCTCAGAATTGATATACACACTGTTAAGGTAACTCTGTACGTGATAACTAATATTGGCTTCATCTGTACTTAGTGCAGTTCGTGTTAGTTAACCTGAATACCAAATTTCTTCAATTTTTTTTCCTTCTGCAATAGCTCGTTAAGTAAGGTAGGAGAATATTTCTTAAACTTTGTTTTAACACAAAGGGGTACTGTCAGCTTGAAAGCTATTCGTTTTGTGGCAAATACATTATCTTGTTTATCTTTCTCCTGTTGAATCCCTGAAGATGGCTTTTCCACCAGTGGGACAAGGGAAGGAGACTCTGTGTCCTCGGTGCTGTCAAATACATAAAGTAAAACACATGAAACAGTACTTAATTACTAAGTTAAAGAGGCACTTTGAGATTTGTTATGTGCTATACTGTATAATAGTAAGTAAAAATTGTTCAGAAGTGGATTGTAAAAGTTAGCATCCTTTTAAGATCCTTTATCTCAATTCCCTGAATGCTTTTTTGAGGAGAGTTGCTTCATAACTAAAATGTGTATATATACAATATAATTTATGCTTAAATTGGAAACTGAAGCAAGTGTAACTTGCTATTATCATCCTGCCCCCAACCCCATGCTTTTCAAATTTTGGTTTTGGGTCCTTATTCTGTTTCAGGATCATATAAAAAATGTATTAAGTTCTAGTGATCACGATTCTTTCAGCTTTGACTAAAATGTAGTGGATTTATTTTTTTTTTGGCAGAATGAAACTAGTACAGAGAAAACTATCAGTTCTGTAGATCTGGAGAAACAGGATTCTCCACCACCAAAGCCTCCACGGACTCGCAGGTACTATTTATTTTCTTAGTTTTGAGCTTAATCAGAGTTAGCTTTTTTATATTTAAATGACCAATCCTGTCTCCCTGCTAGTAGCCCATGTATTGTATGAATGAATGGATGTAGTGCAAGGGTGACAAGTATGAATTTACATAATTCCAAAGGCAAGCTAAAATGTAGTTTAAACAACTGTTCAGTCTTGTTCTAGCAATTTCTTGGAACACCGAATTGAATAAGAGTCTTGCATTGCCACAGCATCACTTTTTGTATTAAACAGAAATCTTAACGTACTCAACTCTTATGTGATCTCCAGGTAATGTCAGAATTTTGCAGGCGTGTACATCATTAATTTATTGTTGAAAGTATATTTTACTGTATTTTATTTTCATCTTGGAATGTATTTTTACAAACTTCAGGAAAATTATGGTTTGAGTGTTTCTTGTTTGGTCTGTGAAGAGTGTGTGTTTTCTGTTCAAAGGATTTGTGTAGTGGGCATATAGAGTTAACCTTTTCCATTTTCACTTTAGTGTGGTGTATCAGAACCTCTAAGTTATATTCAGTCCATAAAAACAAACAAACAAAAATCACCTAGCAGACCAAAAGAAACTTGTCAGTAGAGACTTCTTGGTAGAACAAACTTTGAAATAAGGAAGCCAAGCCTTTTAAAGATGATCCAGAAAATGAAAGGAAGGCCTTCAAAAAGCCCATAGTAAACTTAAGAATCACCATGGTTCAGACTTTTAAAGTAATATGAGCATTAAATTTAAATTTAAGCTTCACTCAGGTTGTGTTTAGGACTAGCCCCAAACTTCAAAGGGTGCACAGTAATTCTAAAATTTTGAGGAGTAAAGGGACTTCGAAGTAGTGCGGGCACTTCGAAGTACCCGTGGCTGACCTATGGCTACATGCAAGCCGGCACTTTGAAGTTGCCGTGGGGGAGATTTTGCCGAACGAAGTGCTGCATATGCACCGTAACACTTCATTAGTAATCTCCCAACACACTAATTACCATGCCCCCTTCAAAGTTGAGGGCTAGTCTAGAGACAGCCATAGTGTCAGACCACCTAAGCATCACTTTCAAAAGGGACTTAGGCACTTAAGAGTCTAAGGCTGTGTCTACACTACGAGATTAAATTAGAATTTATTAAAATTGATTTTGTAATGCTGGATTTTATTAATTCGAATTTGACTATCCTCACCTCCCCCACAAAGTTCCCAAAAAATTGACTTGTTCCTGCCACACTTAATCACCAAACATCGAGTGTTGCAGCACTGCATTGTGGGAACCCATCCCACAGTTCCCTCAGCCCTGTAGCATTCTGGGTTTTTGTTGGTGCAGTACGGGGGTGGGAAAAAATCCTGTGAGTGATTGTTGGGTATGTGATGTCATCTTTCCACATTGCATTGCCCTCATTCCCCTCTCATGCAAAGCAAACAGCCATTTTTTCTGAATGAAACAAGGAAAATTAAGGAATCCCAGGCAAAGGAAAACCAAATAGGCTGGCTTCAGAAGGTGTAGGGTGCCCCTGGATCACTGAGGTGGTACTGCCCTGGGATCACCAAGGTCACTGTGCCATATCAACTGGCAAGCCATCCATTTCTCCCCTACCCCAAAGTGCCCCAGTCTGGGTAGAATGGTATGGCTTCTACCTGATAAGACAACTAGAGCTCCAGGCATGGGATTATTAAAGATTTTACAGAAACCATCAGGTGTCTGTATCTTTTTTCAGCTGGCCATTCATCCTCTTTTCCCTGTCTTAAGGGGGCCAGGTGATAAGGAATTTGGCAAAGCTTGAAGAAAGAGAAGGATAGGAAAGGTTAGGAAAAAGATTTTTGGCTTCCCACTACACTTCAGTTGTCCAGCACGGGATGGGGCTGAAATCTCTTCCTTTTACAACTGCAATATCTGTCTTAACTGGCCCGCTACCCCCTCTTCCCTGTGTTAAGGAGGCCAGAACTTGGAGGAAGCAGCTAGAAAAGGTTAGGAAAAAGATTTTTGGCTTCCCGCTACACTGTTGTCCAACACAAGGGATGGGGCTCACCAGGTTTCAACAAGTGGTGGTGCTCAGATGGGGGGCCAGCCCCGATTAACTGTTAGGGAGCTCGACCCCCTCATCCCATTGTGGAGGAAGATTACGTGGATTGAAGGATGAAGGGCCAGTTCACATGTTCCCTGAAAATATTTTTGGGGGTGGGGGTGTGGTGTCCGTGGCTCAAAGGCCAGTTGAAATGTTCCCCTCAGTGGCAGCAAGCCCCCGAAAGTCTTAGCTGCCAGGAGTGACTTGCCCCTGGCAGCAGCAAGCCCCTGAATGTATTTTTGGGAATGGGGGTGTGGGGTCTGTGGCTTGAGGGCCAGTTGAAATGGTTCCCCTGCCTCTGGTGGCAGCAAGTCCCTGAGAGTCTTAGCTGCTGGAAGAGGTTTCCCCCAGCAGCAGCAAGCTCCCAAAAATATTTTTGGGCATGGGGGTGTTGGGTCTGTGGCTTGAGGGCCAGCTGAAATCATTCCCCCAGTGGCAGCAAGCCCCCAAAAATCTTTCCTGCCTTTGGAGCCCTCACCATGCCCAAGCCAGGACATGGTGCTTCCTGGCAGCATGGTCCACACTGAATAATAGGCATGTCCTTCTATTGGGTTGGGGGCTAGCCACAAGATGTGGTTGGGCTCAGGAAAGACCCCAACTGCATGGTGGCTGTGCAGGAGGGGAAAGGGGAGGGGCCCTGCACAAATGTAAACTGCAGAAAAGAAATGTCTTGGCTTCTCATGCAAGCACAACCCTCCTCCTCCCACAGCAGCCTAGCTGCCACATGGCGCTGGCATGGAAAAAATAATCCAAGTGCTCAGCTTGCAGAGGTAGAGACAGAACCATGAATTCCATGTTGGAGCTATTTTTAATGGATAGATGCATTCACAGTGCTAACAGCAAAGAAATAGAAGTTTCTCAGCCTCTCTACAGGCATGACCCCACAGCCATGGGCTTCCTGGTGCTGAATTCAAATTTATGAGCTTCCTGTTACCTAATTCCTGTGCACCTGGAGAGCAGCGGAGAGGGAGGTGGCCAGAGTGGAGGATTGTGGGGCATTGTGGGATACATACGGGACACCTCTGGAGGCTAAGGAATTCGATCCAAAGGCATGGTGCTTCCACACTAGCCTTGATTTGAACTTTTAAATTTGAACTTGATGCTATACCCAGCTGCTTTCAAGGATGTTATGATATCGACATTAGTGCTCTCTGAGATCAAATTAATGGCATTTACAGTTAAACAGTGAAGATGTAAAATCAAGATAACTGCCTTAAACTTGAGTATATCATGTAGTGTAGATGTAGCCAAAATTAGCAATATTTATGAAGACTTTTAGGCTACAGCTTATGTTCTTGCATAATCGAAACAAAGGAAGCTGTTGAAGGGAGGATGGTTAAGAGCTTCTCCAAAACTAAAAAAAGGCATTTACTAAAGGACTGGGGAAAACAGGACAAAGTATCTACACATACAAAAGCTATAATAGTACTATATGTTTGCTTGTGTGTATAGTACATGCACAACCTTACAGTATTATCTGTTACCCAGACACAGTGATTATTTAAAGGTTGTATTTGCAAATATAAAAAGGAAGAATGCTTAACTTTTAAAGAGGAATGGTTTTACTAACTCACATATTAGCCTTTTGAAAGTGTAAAAGCTTAAAACAAGTTGAGAGACTGGCTGTACAGATATAAAATAGCTTCAGAGACAGGCACACTCAGGTTAAGAGTGAACTCTAGAAAAAATAAACTGAGAAGAAAATATAAGACATAGAGTGACTAAGTGATTATTTTTGCTCCTATTCTAGAAAGAGAAACATAGCAATTGGAGCTTTAAGCAGATCATAAGTAGGAGACAGCATGAGGAAAAAATGGCGAAAGGTGGTGAAGGAATACCTGATTTTTGGGAGGGATGAGAGAATCAGATGTGTATGAGAGGCACCATGGTCTTTCTTGGCAAGATGTAGTGTGTGGAACCATCTGAGATTTCTGAATAGCCATTTTTGGTGCTCCTGTTAGCCATGTCCGTAGGTTCCAAGGTTGTCATGCCGAGGGCGGCTGTGGGGATAAGCTCCCATAGCCTATAAAATTCCCTCAATGGCGCGTGTCTCAAAAAGCCTCTGACAACCATGTCCAGCTCCTGGCCTTCTCATGTGGCTTAGTTTTTAAGCCTGGCGGAACCATTTCTACTGACAGGAGAAGGGGTAAAAGGCGGCACGCTGGCGCCTTAAAACCAGTTGCTTCGGGCAGTTGAGGCTCGTTAGCCTTTGGCGGTCGCTCACCTAGGAGAAGGTAAACTCTGATTTCAAACCCCTGCTGCCTTGCGGTCACATCCATTCTAGTGAAGGGCTTCGGGAGTTAACCCTGAGGAAAAATGCGGAGTTGGAGACCCGAAGGCAGCCTGATGTTACTTTTGGCATCTTCCTGGCAACTCCTGCGATGCTGCTGATGCCAAACTATACCGGCTCACCGTTCCTTCGGATTCATCAGCAACATGGAGAGGGGGGGTCTGCTGCATGGGCAACAGCTCATCCTCCATACAAAATTTGCCCAGGCATGCGCCCTGGAGAGGACACTCCAGCATCGCCTCACAGCATCGGCATAACACGGGAAGCAACAGTATACTGGTTACAAGTCATAGCTCGTTGGCTAAGAGCTTGACGCCAGGGGTTGCTTCTGACGGTGGGAGGGGTCATTGGAGTCTCATTGGACAGCTACAGCCCGCCTCAAACTGGGCAGCCCCCAGCCAATAAGGTGCTGTCTCACCACAGTCCATTTGCTTCACTGCGTGCGTGGAGCTTTGGGATCAATCGCAACAGGTGGTCTGAAATCTGTGCACTAAACAAAAAAAAGAAAAAAATACAAAAGCTCCCAGTTCTTAGACTGGGCACCTGGAATGTTAGAACCATGATAACTGGACTTCCAGACAACCTTGAAGACACAGATGATATCCGCAAGACAGCTGTTATTAACAACTAACTGAGAAGGTTAAAAATGGACATTGTCACCCTTCAGGAGACAAGACTCTCATCTTCCGGCAGTCTAAAGGAGAAAGATTTCACTTTTTTCTGGATGGGAAACCCCCCTAGTGAGACCAAAGAGCATGGTGTGGGTTTCGCAATCAAGAATAGTTTGATTGGCTCCATCATACCACCTACAGGGCGCTCGGAAAGGCTTACACAACTCCAGGTGCAAACATCTGCAGGCCTGACCAACATCATCTGTGCCTATGCTCCAACACTGACCTCTTCCCAAGAAGCTAAGGACAAGTTCTGTGATGTGCTCAGCATTACAATCGAAGAAATTCCAACTCGCGAGCCACTGATCATTCTTGGAGATTTTAATGCAAGAGTTGGTGCTGACCATTCCAGCTGGCCCACATGCTTAGGGCAATTCGGAGTTGGGAAGTTAAATGAGAATGGGCAGTGACTGCTGGAGCTTTGCTGCCAGCACAGTCTCTGTGTTACCAACACCTTTTTCAAGACCAAGCCCCAGCACAGTGTGCCATGGCATCATCCCATGTCCAAACACTGGCACCAGCTGGACTTGATCGTTGTAAGGTGCACCTGCATAGGCAATGTCAAGCTGACTCACAGCTATCATAGTGCAGACTGTCACTCCGACCATTCACTCGTTGCCAGCAAGATCAGGCTTCAACCTCGGAGGCTGTATCGAACAAAGAATGCAGGTAGGCCACTTATCAACATTTGCATGACCAAAGACCCCGAGAGGGTTGCACAGTTTACCTGTGCCCTCGATGTGGCCCTTCCTGTCCCAACCAGTGCAGATGCCAGCGGAAGGTGGGCACACCTTAGGGACACCATCTACAACACAGCAATGTCGACTTTTGGTAAGAAGCAGACGAAGTCTGCTGACTGGTTTGAAGCACACTCAGAAGAGCTGCTGCCCATCATTGAGGAGAAGCGGCTCGCAGCGACAACATACAAGACATCCCCTAGCGAGAGGAACGTGCAGATACTCAGGGCTGCTCGTTGTAAAGTCCAAAGGACAGCCAGGCACTCTGCTAATGACTACTGGCTTCAGCTGTGCTCCAGAATCCACACTTTTGCAGACAATGGCAACATAAAGGGCATGTATGATGGAATCAGGGAAGCCATTGGACCAATTCAAAATAAGATTGCTCCCCTGAAGGCACTTGATGGAGAGATCCTTAAGGACCTCTCCAAACAGATGGAAGTGTGGGTGGAGAACTACTCAGAGATGTGTGCTTCGGAGAACACTGTCACAGAAGCAGCACTGAACGCCATTAGGTGGTTTCCAACTTTGTCAGAGCTCGACAATGTACCAACAGTGCTGGAGGTCAGCCAGGCACTTGACGCACTGGCAGTTGGGAAAGCCCCAGGTAAAGACGGCATTCCACCAGAAATTCTCAAGTGTGCTAAGAGCAGCCTGATTCCAGAACTGCATGGGCTACTGTGTCAGTGTTGGAAGGAGCGGGAAGTACCACAAGACATGAGAGATGCCAACATAGTCACTCTTTACAAGAACAAGGGTGACAGGAGCAACTGTAACAACTATTGTGGTATATCCCTCCTTAGTATCGTTGGAAAGCTCTTTGCCCGGGTAGTATTCAAGAGGCTCCAAGTCCTTGCAGATCAAGTCTATCCTGAGTCACAGTGCGGGTTTAGAGCTAAAAGATCTACCATCGATATGATATTTTCCCTTAGGCAGCTGCAGGAAAAGTGCAGGGAACAGCAAAGGCCACTCTGCATTGCATTCATCGACCTAACCAAGGCTTTTGACCTTGTTAGCAGAAATGGTCTTTTTCAGATTCTGGAAAAGATTGGCTGTCTCCCCACCCTGCTCAATATCATGAAGTCTTTCCACGAGGACATGAAGGGAGTCATTGTCTATGATGGATCCACCTCTGAACCTTTCAGTATCCACAGTGGAGTGAAGCAGGGTTGCATTCTGGCCCCTACGCTTCTTGGAATATTTTTTTCCGTCCTGCTCAAATATGCCTTTGGTTCAGCCACAACAGGCATTTACCTTCACACGAGATCTGATGGCAAGCTCTTCCAGCTGTCTAGGCTAAAAGCAAGGACCAAAGCACAAGCAAGGTGCTTGCGAGACTTCCTCTTTGCGGATGATGCAGCTATTACAACTCATACACAGGAGGAACTACAGCACCTCATGAATCGCTTTGCGGATGCCTTCAAAGAGTTCGGGCTTATCAATATCAAGAAAACACAAGTGATGAGTCAGGACACTAGCCATCCGCTTGCCATAAGCATCAATGATCACCAGCTGGAAGTTGTCCATGAGCTCGTTTACCTGGGTTCCACGATATCTGACAACCTCTCCCTTGAAAGTGAGATTAACAAACGTATTGGAATGGCTGCCACCACACTATCCAGGCTAACAAAAAGAGTATGGTCCAACAGGAAACTCACAGAGCACACCAAAGCACAAGTCTATAGAGCCTGCATACTGAGTACCCTCCTGTACAGCTGTGAAACTTGGACGCTGAGCTCCAAATATGAAAAGAGGTTCAACTCATTTCATATGCGTTCCCTGAGATGCATCCTGGGAATCTCCTGGTGGGACAAGGTGACCAACAACACAGTGCTCAAACAAGCAGGGACTGCCATCATGCACACTTTGATCAAGCAGAGACACCTGCGATGGCTAGGTCACATCTCCCTCATGCAGGATGCTCGCATACCTAAGGATTTGCTCTATGGTGAATTGGCAACAGGGACCAGGCTGGTTGGAAGACCTCATCTCCACTACAAAGATGTGTGCAAGCTTGACTTGAAGGCTGCTAACATCAGCACTGCCACCTGGGAGACACTCGCCACAGATTGATGCCTATGGAAGCAACAGGTGAAAAAAGGGCTGTCCCAGGATGAAGACAACCTCAGGCAACAAGCGGAAGAGAAAAGAACCCTGAGGAAGGCCCGCCCCCAGTCCATCAACCAAGGCTCAGTGTTCTCCTATACCCTGTGCAGAAAAGACTGTCAGTCAAGGTTCGGACTTTACAGCCACATTAGCCGCTGCTGTCGATCCAACCCCGGGTGCAACAACACACCGTAGTCCTCGAGGACTGACTGATGCCTGCCTACCTACCTGTTAGCCATGTCCATTGTTGCATATAATCTAAGATACTAAGTGTCTTCCTAGTATTTTTGCTATTTTTGCTCCTTTCCCACAATATGTAACTACATAATGGCCATCTCGGAATTATCCACGTGTTGAATTGCTTAAACCCCCTTGTTTTGCTTTTTCTTTTTTGTACTTCTCAAACTTGTTTAAATTGAAGGATTCTGATTTTTTTCTTAAGATCATGAACATTTTGGTGACATAATTTGCAGTTCTTCCTTTAAATAAATGAAAAAAACCCAGAGGCATCTGATTACTAACAATCAGGCATGTACCTTTATTTTAAGGGTATAAAGGAAGACACAGGAAATAGCCAGTCAATTAATTTTTTCTTTGCAGAACATTTAGGTGTAGGATGGAATTAGTGACTGCAGTTGTGAGGAAATGAAACTACTTAGTCAACTAACTCACATGTAAAGTAGGAATTTTGAAACATTTATTTGGTAGATAATAATATATACTTGACCTTCATGAAGTATTTTATACCATGCAGAATAATATTATTTTGAGTTAAATACCACAGCACAGATGAAAAATTGTATGATAGATGTTAGTTTTTCCGTTAAAAATTAATCTATTCTAAATGGAGCATCATAGTGTCAAGTCATTATTTGGGGCCTATTCTATTTAATAGTTTGCCTTTTTTGTTTCTAGATCACTAAATGTTGGCAGTAATAATACTTGCCAGCCTCAGAGTTGGGGGAACATAAAACGCATAGGATGATGGATCCACACTAAGTGGCTTAATGACATTCGAACTGAGTTGTATGCATCAAAATGGGGTTTAAAACTAATGTTGCTGGTGGGGAAAAAATAGCACATGTACAAATTGTAGATAAAAAGCTGTCTAAAAACTAGTGAGTCAGAATGGTAAGAACATGTAAAATGCATATGAGAACACAGAACAGTCCTGTGGGAGATTTTAATTCTTTTCTCAGAAATACTGGTTTAATTTGACCAGATCTGTGGTGGTTCACTTTGACTTAATGTTGATAAATGAGCTAGTTTATGCAGTTCTCGTGTCTGCTTGAGGGTACCAAAACAAAAGCAAACAAAAAGAAAACGCCAGAGGAAATCACACAAGTGGCAAGGAAGTTTCATCAGGCTTGGAGACTAAAATGAGATTTTGAATAGACTAAATTTAGAATCTGGAAAGAATATTTTAAAGGAAGGTGATCAGTCTAAAAGGAAATAGACATGGAAAAGACTGTTCATGTTGTTGTAAGATGGCGTGGAAATAGGCAATAATTTTAAGACTGTTTCTGCCTTTGGCTTCTTTCACCTTCTCATAATTCTGCCTGAGTGCCTTGATTTTTGACCCAGCATTGCTGAGCGTCATGGTGTACTGTTTCTCCATCATGCCCTTGGAAATCTTCCCATAAATGTCCACGTTTCCTTTGCTGGTCCGTAGCCTGCTTAGCACAGATTTGTCACCCCACACAGAAATGAGATCCTGGATCACCTAATGGCTTCATGCTGGGGCTCCTTTGTGACTCGGAGAACTCTGATCAGAACTAGAGCCCTTAGAACTCAAGATGGCTGGGTGTGATCGCTCCTGAGGTGTGCTATCCATGCTGGTCAGAAAGAAAATTAATTCAAATTCCCAGGATTCCTGTTACCTACTTCCTGTGCACTTGGAGAGCAGTATAGGTGAAAGTGGCCAGAATGGACACCTGTGGGGCATTGTGGGATATTTCTGGAGGCCGTGTTTCCACGCTAGCCTTAGTTCAATCTTTTAAATTCGAACTTGGCATTACGCTGCATTGGAGGGACAGAGTGAAAAAGTCGACCATTGCGCCCCTTAAAATCGACCTAAGGGTATTTGCGGTGAAGACAGTCATACTGTAACATCGAGCTAATTGTGTGCTCTAGTGTAGACATAGCCTAAGACTACCCTACTTCTGCCTCAGCTCCTTCTCCTGTAGCTCAGGCATTAGAGCTGTTCTGGCAAGTGATAGTTACATGTGGGAGCAGATAATGTAAGATACTTGGTGGGAAAATTAGTCCTGAAAAAAGTATTACATTCAATTCAATAATCTGTGTGGTCTTTACTGTCCCGTACTACTGTACCTTTGCATCACTTTTGAAGGCTAGACTAACTTCTGCCACATCTTTGTTTCTTATGGTGCAGATAATTATTTCACTAATGCTCATGGGTGTGCAATATGCATTCCAAACACAGATAAAGTGCCTTCCCTGGAGAGCGTACAGTTTAAAAAATGTAAATGGAGAAAGGAATGTCACATGTAAGTAAAGTTTCAGGGTGACCACCTCACGTCCATCTTGGTTTGCTGCAGTCTTGTTAAGTACACTTTTATCTTTCACACTACTAGCTTCCCTTCATGATTGTCTTTCTCCCACAGCAGTTCTCAACTTCATTTCCAGTGCCACCACTTTTCAATATTCTGTGTTGTTCCTCCATATAGGCAAGACTAAAAATATTCATAAGCTAAGTAGGTGACATAGGCATTTTGTGTCTTGGAGATCTCCTTGTAGAAATGACTTTCAAATGATATTTAAATAAGGTGGAGTGGCTTCACTGACCAGTTCAGGGAGAGTATTCCATGTTCCTAGTCTGTTCAGACTAAACTAATAGTTAAGGTATTCAGCTTTCAGCAGACACATTGCTGGAAAATGTTAAAAGCAAGCAATCGTTCTTACCAAGGGTAGTAACTTGAGAGGGAAACCCATAATATTCTATTTTCATTGCATAATACCCCTTATGGTGACTTTAGAAAATGAGCAATCAAAAACTGCTCTTATATTTAACACTAATGAGCAAGCTATAAGTGTTATAAATACTGGTCCAGCATCCTGAGACCACAGGAGGTCAGGCCACTCCAGGCAGTTCTGCTCCAGCTGGCGGGGCTCTGTGCCCACAGTCAGCAGCTGTTCTCTGCCCCTGGTTGCAGGGGCTCCACATCCCCAGAAGCCAACAGCTCCATGTGCGCTGCGGCAGGAGCTCCCTGACCTGGACCTGAAGCTCCATTCCCAGCAGGTGGAGCTGCCTGCCACCAGACTGGCTGAGCTCCCAGGTGCTGACAGCCTTTGTAGCTGGGGCTCTCTGGTCCAGCATTAGTGGCCCTACCAGACAATGAATGTTGCCAGCCAAGAGTCCTGGACCAGAGAGCTTCAACTGTTCGGTTGTTTGTTGTTTGTTTTTAAATGGTTGGAAAATGTCACTGTGTGCATGCACCTAATTAACTGTTTACTACATGTATGATATGTTCAGTTAAATAACAAAATTTGTAAGAGCACGAATGAATAGGACATAGGATACATCTCATGTGTTACAGTTCACTTGGCTTAAATTCATGAATATTTCATCAGTTCAGGTTTTGGAGGATCCCTTTTTTTTTTTAGTCTATATAAATCTAATTGCTTTGTTTAATCTTCTTCCTGTGTTTAATATTATGGTGTTTTACTTTAGCTTTTAGATAAGCAAAGGAGCACAATTACTCTTAAAAAATCTGTCCCGAAAACTGCTTTTCTTAAATAAATGGCGTGACCACTGAGTCATCACGATTGAGCAGAGTATTTCCCTGTAGTATCAGAGTGGAATAAGGAACAAAGCCAGCATGTTTAATCCCTGTCAGTCTTTTTTTCTTCTGCTCTAGAGTAGTGACTCTAAACCAGGGTACATCAGCTCATTTATACATTTGTCAAGTTTTGCAACAGGCTACATAAAAAGTGTTTGAAGCAGTGCTAACTGAAATTTCAGAGAGACAGTGGCTTGTTCATTCTGCTCTTTATACTATATGCTGAAATATACGTAAACTATTTATATTCCAGTTGATACATATTTATAGATATATGGTATTAGAAAAAGGAAAATAAATCATTTTTCAGAAATAGTATAGTGTGACGCTTTTTATGTTTTTGTATGATTTTTATAAGCAAGTAGTTTTAAAGTGAGGTAGAACTTGGTGGTACCCAAGACAAATCAGATTACCATATGACCCTTAATTCTTTTTCTCTGCACTTGACTCTGCAGTTTGTGGTCAGTGGTAATACTACTTGCTAGTTTCTGATTCTTACCTTTTTCTCCCGTTATTGCAGGGATGTGTTTAAACCATTGTTTAATTCTTCAAATTTCAGTTGGTTTATGTACCTATTTTCATCTGTTTCACTCTGACTGTTCCAATCCTTGGATTTCCCCTCATCATACGTGGTTTTTATTAATGTTAACAATTACAGTAGTTATGGAAGAAGTTTGAATAAAGTTCCTGAATTGGGTTCCTTTTTATCTGAGCTCCTCCTGATGCCCAGATAGTTCTAGCCTTCTCTACTGAAGGTGATAAATCCCTCCCAAGTGGGTCAAATCTTATCAACATGCCTTCTCAGATAATTTGACGGAGGACATGCTATCTTAACTTCCCATAAATGTCCAGATGAGTTTCTGTCAGCATAAAGTATAAATGTGTATTATGTGTTTTGGCACAGCAGCCATTGATGTACATCTAAAGTAACCCCCTGAAATATGTGGCTTCAAGTTGCACATAATTCGCTTAAATGCAAGTTAAGCAGAACTTGAAGATGCTCTGTGGCTGTCTGCCTAGCTGCCTGCAGTTGCTAAAAGCCCCTTCTCCGTGCCATATGGCTGTCAGCTTGACAGCCTCACGGCTGGGGGAAGGCTGGGAGAAGCAGCCAGGAAACTGATCAGCCCTAGTGAGCTGGCCAATTTCCTTTGTCCCACAAACAGCGGGAAAATGGGAACGAAGCAGCAGCCTTGTTCCTGGCTCCCCAGCCCAACGTGCACAAAAATTTGAGTTATGCAGGGGTCACAGGAGCACAACCCCTGTGTAACCTGGGGTTTTACTGTACTGGTACCATTTGATTAACTTTCATGTACATATTAATAGGAGTAGGAGCCTCCTGAGAAGATTCTTTATAAAAGAAAACAGGTTTATACAGAGAAAATTCTTCAGTGCTTCATTGAGTGGGGTGCTCTTGGGGTATGTTTTCACTGTCGTGTAAACCTGGATTCAGATTCAGACTAAAGAGCTAACCATTGCCCTTAAGTATGCACATATATCACTTGAATTTGTGCTCTGACCCACGTTCACAGGGCCTTGTGAGCTAGGAGGGTCTGAACCCAAGTCAAGGTGGAGCCCAAGAGTTCCGCCTCTATTGCTTTGTAATGTAGCTGCAGCACCCTTTCCTCCCTGCACTCTTTTCCTTGGAGGCTACCAATAATATTCCTCTGTGCTATGAGCAGCTTCCTTTGTCTTCTCTCCAAAGAATCATGAGTCAAGTTAGGAAAATGAAAGCATGCTTCTTGTTCCAGTACAGCAACTTCATGTTTAATCCTTCCATTTTATTCTGACTGCCTACCTGCAAACACACCTAGGAAATCCTTCAGTGTTTGCAGTGAATTCTGACCTGCAGTCCTTTACAACATGTGCAGCACTACTAGAGTTGGTAATCTCTGCTGCAAGACCAGAAAAGCTGGATTTTAATTTAAGTACCACGAGTGATCATGAGTATCAGCAAATAGCAAAGAAGCTGGTGGCACTAGATATTATCGGACGAGTGATTAGTACAAAGAATGGATTAAGCAGCTCAAGACTGAATACTAGAAAACCAGGGAGTACAAGCACATCTGGCTGCTCACCAACATCATGTCCATTTTTATGTTGAGTCTGACAAGTGTGGAGGCTGCGATGGGCCATCAGATGTGTACAATGACCGGGTGACCCAGGACAGCATCTCACTGGTCCCAGAAGCAAGCATGTAACTCAGTGGGAGCCAGCGGTGGGCACTGAGTGAGGCAAATGAGGGACCTCTACTGAAAAAACTGGTCCTAGGAGGAAGAACCTTTGCTGCAGGAGCAGCTGTAGCACATCTTGGGGATGAATTCAGGAGCTTTTTTTATGCCTCCTTGGAGGAACAACCCATCACAGAACTGACAGTTGAAACGTGAGAGAGAAGCTGCCCCAGAGCCAGGTCAATTTCTGGACCCATTTTTGTGTTTAGTATGGGAACGGAGGTGATTTCCACTGTAATTACCAATGCAAAAGATATAAACCCTGGATTGTAATGTGTCCCCATTAATGGCAGCTTGCATGCCAGTGCTGCACATCACAATGCAATGCTCCCCACTTCAAGGAATTCAGAGTTGAGACTGCAAAATACAACAACAGAAGTGTATAAAAGAATTTTTGCAGCAAAGGTGCATGTTCTGATATGTTCCAGTTTGTTCAAACAATATATTAATATTAACTTTCCCTGTAGGTATGCCACATGTATGCCTTGCTCCTTGAGGAGGGGAAACAGCCATCAATCTCCCTGTTTTAATTGCGGGGGGGAGAAGGGAAGAGAAGTTTCAGGCCTGCATCACTCTCCCTAACGGGTGTGAGTGAAGGTGTGGGTTAGAGGCTCAGGGTTGAGGCAGTCATTGACAGGGTAGGGAGGAGCACCCTCAGCCACCCGCTTTCACCTGTTTGGTTATTGTCTTTTCTGTCTGGTTTTATGAGAAGCAAACCCATTCCAGGCATGTCCCATTTTCCTGGCACAACCAAACCCTTATGTTGCTGTAAGTTACGATAAGAAGAAGCTGTATATACCAAAATTTGTGACCCTAGCTCTTACCCTTGAGGAGTTCTTGAACAAACAGACTTTCTCAAATGTGTAGTAGATAAAAAGTTAGCTGTTATGAACAAAGTCACACAGAGGTGAACTGGTTTCATTTCCAGCTATGACTTTGTCAGTTAACACCTATTGCCTTGGACAAAGGTGGCGCTTGGTTTATTGGCATCAGGTGATTCTCTCAGAGCCAGTGATTACTTAAGGAATATACTATAATGCCTGCCATGTTGGGTTAAACTACACACTTGACTGCCTCAGAAGTGTCTACACCACTCTACTCAAAGTCAGCTTTCCAGTGCCAAATGAGTGGCAACGCATGTGTAAGTCTGGGGCACCCAGCTTCTAAACAGAGCAGTCTACTTCTGGACTTGTACACCTACCTTCAGGCAGATGATCTTCCAAAGGGAGGATTAGGGCAAGCTGCTTCCAAAGTTTCAGAAATACAGCTTGCTTCATGCAAAAGTTCTGGACCCAGTGTTGGTTGTCCCATCTACATGGTGGTGTTGACCCACAAGCCAGTGCACTGGCATACATAGCCGGCATTGGTGACTGTACAGAGTATCATGAGCATTATCTCCTGATTTGAGCATGGATGTCCATCCTTGGCATCCCCTTCTGTCTCAGTCATTAGCTCTGTTAGTAGCCTTTAGTGGGTAGAAAAGAACCACCAGTATCTCATGGAAGTTGTGCCTGCATCTTGAAACTAAATCAAAAGCCCAAGCAGAAGTTCTTGAAATGACAGTGCCTCCATTTTGCTGACTCCTGTTGCTGGAATCATGCAGACCAAAATGACAGATCATTAGGATTTGTTGGGGGATCTGATCAAACTTCCTGCGATGAGTAGCATGGACAAAGAGCTAGAGTGGTCACATTTTGAGAAGGCCCTGGGAAGTCTGGGATGTATGGGTGGACTTTGGGTCTGCATGCTACTGTGTGGATCCCAGAGCCGTAGGTTCTGGATCAGGTTAAAAAGTTTTTTAACCTTGGGTTAGCAATCCTGAATTCTCAAACCCAGGTTCTTCTGACTTGAGTCTTGCTTACTTGGGCTTATTTTGCAGCATAGACGTATACCCTTATAGAGGAAGGTCCTTACAAATGCGTGCCTTGACAGTTCTGTTTCAATTTGCTGTATGTGTCTGCTTATAAGTAAAGGTTTCAAATGCTTGTTTCTTGAGAGTTTTAATGCTTAATTACATGGAAAGGATCTCTTAAGTACCTATTATGGGTTCCCAAAAGACACTTTGGCTGTGTCTACATGGGGCACAAATCTTCAAAATAGCCATGCTAAGGGCCATTTCAAAGATTACTAATGAGGCACTGAATTGAATATTCAGCGCCTTATTAGCATTAGGACACTTCTGGCTGTGGCGCTTTCGAAAGCGTGTGGCTTGGTGCGGCTACACGGGGGTCCTTTTCAAAAGGACCCTGCACCTTTTGAAATCCCTTTTTTGAAAGGTGCGGGGTCCTTTCAAAAAGGACCCCTGTGTAGCTGCGCCAAGCCACGCACTTTCAAAGCGCCATGGCCGCAAGTGTCCTAATGCTAATGAGGCGCTGAATATTCAGTTCGGCGCCTCATTAGTAATCTGCGAAATATGGTTATTTCAAAGATTTGTGCCCATGTAGACACAGCCTTTCAGTAACGTTTCTTAATGGTTTTGGAATTAACAACTTATGACAACACAGTACAAAATATTTACAATTTTTGCAAAATATGAGCAAATACTAAGTACTCATTGAACATAGTCATCTTTGGCTATAGTGTTTGAACTTGGTATTGGCAAAATGTTAATTAAGAAATTTTATTCTGAGTACTGCCACTGCCATTTGAATAAGAGCATTTTATGCTGTCTTGATTTCATCAGTTCTGGGAGCCATTGAGTCTGGAACTTCTGTGGCTAGTGCTCATGCTAATGGCCTCAGAAAATCTCAGACTGATCTTCCAGGATTAGTGCCAGAGGGACAGCCATGGTAGTCTGTAGTGTAGTGCCAGGTGATTTGAAAAATAAACTTTTCATCAGGTGTGGCAGTTGTACCTGAGTACTTTAGACTGAGGAAGGATTAATTTTATCTTACTATTAGATGCAAAAGCCAGAACTTGGATCAGTTTGCAATTTGGGCTTATTTACATATAATAGAAGTCAATTATTTCAGCTCCAGCAGTGATGTGCTAGTGCTTGAGATCTGGAGAGGATGTTTTAATTAGAGGGATACCAAGTCCTTGAAGCTCTGTTAGCTAATTAGTAGATAGCTTGCTATCTTAAAGAATGAGACATTGTGTTAAGGAAAGCGGTAGAGAACTGCTGTTCAGTAGGATGAAAACTAACTTTTTTAAAATTGAAAGCATACTTTAGACCCAACATTTAAATGATGAAACTTGGTTACAGCCAAAATATTTCACAAACATACAAAGGTCGAGCAGTGCTGAAAGAGAAATGGGAGAACAGAAAGCACGAGAGCAAGAAATTAGTGGGAGAGGAAACACGAGACAACATAATGTTGTTGAATCATCCTGATTTCCTTTTATTTGTATAGAAAATATGGTAGTTCTTTATTTGGGAAAGAAGAGATTAGAATGTTGTTGATGATGATACAAGTCAAATTACCACTTACTGTGAATGAAGCTGCATGCTGTTGTCAAATAATTCCACTGCCACATTTCAAACTCTATCTAAAGAACCTTCTCATACATCTTCAGTTCTGCTAAAATTAAAAAAAAAAATCTTTTGGCTGTTAATATCCCTGTGAGCAATCATTGGTTTGAATTTGTTAGTGGTGCTTTTAAAAACATTTTTCATTTAACCTTTTTTTTCCCCGATAGAGAATCACCAGTAAGCTATTTTTGATCATTTCCAATGCTGGGATGCATGTTACAACCTATAATTCAGTTTCTGAAAAGCTGATTAAATTGTAGCTTTTTCTTCTGCATGGCTAAAAAAAAAATCTAATCCTTAAAGTAGAATATGGTGTCTAGCTTCAGTCCACTTACATAGGGCTTAATGTTCCTATTTTAATTATCCAGGAGAATGCAGATCTCTATTTTTGGTTGATCATAGCAGCTGCATTCCATGACCTTGACATCACTCTTTTATTTGATGATAAAACTCCTCAGTGTGTTGATCAAAGTAACTGTGAGTTGTAGATTTTTCATTTGGATTCTTCCCAGTACTTATTTAAATCTGAACTCTGTTTTGTCCCCTTTTTAATACAGTAGCACTTTTCCACTAAGCAGAGTGGTTTAAACATTTAATGGCCTTTCTTAATCCTTTGAAGCATAGTTGGAGAATGGATGTATTGTAGAAATAATTTTTTCTGATTGCAGTACCCTTTTTCTCCCTATTGCTTGTGACCTCCCTTCGTGTATTTTAGACTGTAAACTCTGGGCACGAATTATCTTCTGTCACTGCAGGTCCCAGTATGCTTTAGAGCACTATAAAAAGTAACTTAAGTTTTTTAAAAAAGTAGAAAACTGTTAGCTTCTGAGTCAGGCCATATTCATATTTTTGTAATGAAAGCTGTGTAATGATTATGAAACTGTAGTATACCTTTACATTGAATTTCATGTAAATGCTATGAGAAGTAATAAAGTAATTAAAATTGAAAAGCTTTTCTCCCCCGGGCTTCCTGTATTACGTATAAAACAAAAAGCAGTGCTATAGCCCTTTAAAGACCTAATAAAATAATATATTAGGTGGCGAGCTTTCATGGGACAGATATCTGAGGAAGTGGGTCTGTCCCACAAGTTCACCACCTAATAAATTATTTTGTTGGGTCTTTAAAGTGCTATAGGACTGCTTTTCTGTTTTGTGACGATAGAGAAACATGGCTGTTTCTCTGTATCAAGAATGTTCTTCTGTGAAATCTGTTGCAATCTACAAAATTAGTCTTAGCTTTTATGTGAGGTAATTAAGCAGTTTTTAGTATCATGGAAATGTCTCTCACCTACTCTAGTGGAAGCAGCAGACCTAAGCCATAAGGAGCTTTTCTTGTATTCTTTTTGTTCACTGTCTTGTTTAGTCTTTAAAAGACATTAGTAGTCTAAAATAGTATTGCATTGTTTGTAAAGAAACTTCATCTAAATCAGTAGACATGCTCCAGAATAAGAAATAGTATATTAGAATAGTTTTTAAATCGGACTTTTTCATGGCTTGCTGTATGTTTCAGAAGTTAATTTATATAACCTTGAAGAGACAGCCTTCCTGTAAAACTGACACACACATCATATTAAAATGTTACCCAACATCGTCCTGAGGGTTTGGTCAAATTATTCAAATATATTGCATGGTCAGTAGTTGAATTCACATAGCTGTATTACTTGTATTTGGCAAAATATAGCATTTTAAAGCAATGGCATATTACTTAAGAAGACAGTAGGAACCTGTTCCTGAGAGGTGTTGATCATCCACTTTGTGGCATCAATGAATGTTGCAGGTGTTCCCCGCATCTCTGGGTTACGCTCTGAAAACTGAAGGAAAATTTTGTAAAGAATGGCCCCCGCTAACCTTTTTTCTCAATTACAAGACTTCTCTGCCAGAGCATAAAAGTCACGTATAGTGAATTCAAACTTGAGAATCAGCTGTTGGACCAGACAAAAAGATGTTCCATCATTTGGATTCACTTATTCAAAACAATAATATTAAGTCTGTCAAAATTCCAATTTTTTTCTTGCATCAAAATGCCCCTTTTTTTTAAATGGAACATGGACATGAAGCTTGGAAATCCGATGTCCCATACTCTTTTAAAAAGTTGTACTCTCAGCTTTGTGTTCATACTCCTGGGTAACATTTGTTTGTTCACTTTTTTACTTTTCCAGATGTTTGACATCACAAGGGCAATTCATTATAAATGGCATAATTGTTTTTGTATACAGGAAGGCCTCGTCATTTGAAATTTTACTTATTTGCCGTTTGATGGGCCTTGTCATCTCGAGCACATCATTCAGCATGTTCATGCTTTCTCAGAGCTCCCTCACAACCACATTAAGGCTGCTAAAGGAATTCCCAGCCTTAACTATGGCATGAAAAAGAAAAGCAAGTTATGCAGACAGTGGACAATAGACTAAAAAAGGGAAAAAGGCGATGACATTAAGACGGAAAGTCGAATTACTGTGTAAGCTGGCACATGATCACGCTGCATCATCAGTAGCTAGACTGCATAGCATTAATGAGCCTAGTGTACATTATATTTTTTTAAAAAAAGAGCAGAACGTAAGGAACATCATTGCTGTAAGTGCACCAAATATGTACAAGTGTGTTGTGTGAGTGGAGATCCCATAACTGAAAAAATGGGAAAGGCATTAAGTAGGCAATGCAGCATCACTTGCTGCAAGCGGGAGTTGGTTTTGCAAATTTAAAAAAGTGCTATTTGCATAACATGAAGTTGATAGGCATGAAACAGCACGGGGTTGTCCCTTGCAACGTGTTAAAATCTTTGAGGAAAAGGGTTATGTGCCCAAACAAGCTTTCAATGCTGATGACACTGTCTTGTTCTGGAAAAGGATGCTCACAAGAACATACTCTTCCAAGGGGAAAAGGACAGTGCTAGGCTACAAGGCAGCAAAAGACAGGCTGACCCTTCTCTGTGTCAGTGACTGGAGACTATGTTGCTGCATTTTGCACTATTAATAGGAAAGAATAAGCACAGTGCCAGTTTTTTGGACGTCCAACAGAAGGGCTTGGGTCACAGCTGATATATTTTTGGACTGGTTTCACAACAGTTTTGTCTGTGACGTAGAAAAATACCTATGGTCCGGAGTCTTGGATAGTGGCCCAGGACATGCTCCCCCACCCAATGCTTTGCAACTTGCCCATCCTGAAGAGCAAGTGTTTTTTCTGCCACCTAACACAACTTCCCTCATCCAGCATCTCGAGCAGTGTGTGATTGCTACTTTTAAAGTCTATTACACCAGGGGCACCTTTGCTTAGATTCGTAATAAGCCGGAAGCTGGTGAAACACTTGGTCTCAGACAGCGCTGGAAGGACTACAACATTGCTCACTGCACCTTTAACATCAAGGAGTCAGTTGACCTAATAAAGTCATCTTCCATCGATGCTTGTTGGGGAGAGTTGTGGAAGGTAGCTGACAGTGACATGTCTGATGTCCCATCTGTCTAAGTAATGATCATCAGGATTGTCAGAATGGCCCATGATGTGAGAGGAGGAGGGTTTTGAGGATGTGGAGGAAATCGGAGGTTGAGAAACTTGGTCACATTCAGAGGAATCGACTGATGAGGACCTAGCGGAACTTGTGACAAATGTTAGATGAGGATGAAGAGGAAAGGGAAGATAAACAGAAACCCAATTTAAATTTAAAACATTGGCTCATCTTCAGTTGCAGGAAGCAGTTCATTGACAAAATGTTTTGAACATGATCCCTGGAAGTTAAAAGGAACTTTGAAGCTGCAATACCAGGAAATTTTAAAGGACTTAAAGTACAAGACTAAATAGCATCCAGTTATGTGCTTGCTGAATCTACCTCTGTTAACCCTCTCCTTCCCAGAGGAACAAGTGCTAGGCAGTGAGTTTGAAGAACTGTTTTGGGTGATTTAAGGTTGAAGTTGGTTGTTATCTTTGTGTTCCAATTTGGTGACTGTTAAGTAATAAAAGTTCTTTGAAGACTGTGTGTTTGTGTCAAACACACCCCACCCCACCCCCATGCCATTTGTGGCTTTCTGTGGAACATAACCTTCGCAAATGGGGAGGCTTTCCTTTATAGTTCTGTGCCTGATACATTTTTCCTGTTGTTAAATTACCCCATCCCGCAATGCAAGTATCTCTTTTAATTTCACTTTGAGTATGTGTATTCAAATTCTCTTGTAGAAATGCAGTTTCGAGATTACTTCCAAAGTTCTTCCACTGATATCTCATGACAGAGTGTCAAAATCTCCAGTATACCAGTTTATATTTCTTGTGTCTGCATCAAAAATCTTCATAAAATATTTTATACTTAATTCTTTTTTCCTCTGCTTCATTAGTTTCAAACTCTCAAAGATAGCTACTGTACTTTTATTTTCATTGTGGAAAAGATTTATCAATTTTAATGGCTCTGAAGAAAAACTACCTCTATATAAGTGATACCTCTTTCTAGACTTCCTAACTCTTCAGTCATTTTAATATAAAGACAAATTTACATCCGTTTCATTTTACAGTAAATTGTATTGGCTATCCTTTTGTGTAGCTCATGGGTGTCCAACCTTTTGGCTTGCCTGGGCTGCATTGAGTGAAGAGGACTTGTCTTGGGCCGCATATAAAATATATAATACAGTTAATGTATATAAATCACATAATAATGTTAAAAGTTTACGATCTTGTGGGGCCGCATTACTAGCTGTCCAGGGCAGCATGCAGCCCGCGGGCCATGGGTTGGACACGCCTAGTATAGCTTATATAGTGCTGCCTAAAATGTTTCTTGGTTTCTTAAAAATTACACACTCTCTTCCAAACTTAGTGTAAATTGTATACTCGTTGCTCAAAATCCACTCCACTAATTTCACTGTAAACAAACTTGCAGAGGTGTCTTTGATCTTACCTTTGTTTTTTCCTCCCACAAGCCAAGTTGTAATTCCTTTTCAACCAATCAGATACTCCACTAGATGACTGCTTGTTTTTATAAACTGTAAGTAACTTACTGAATCAGTCATCAACATCAGTGTTTTATTTGGCCATGGAGCCCTTTTAAACGCAACAGAATTTAGCAGAAACCTCTTCCCAGGCTCATAACATAAGAACATAAGAGAACATAAGAATGGCCATACTGGGTCAGACCAAAGGTCCATCCAGCCCACCATCCCATCTGCTGACGGTGGCCAATGCCAGGTGCCCCAGAGAAGGAGAACAGAAGACAATGATCAAGTGATTTATCTCCTGCCATCCATCTCCTGCCCTTGTTCTGAAGGCTAGGGCACCATACTTTATCCCTGGCTAACAGCCATTTATGGACCTAACCTGCAAAAATTTATCAAGCTCTTTTTTAAACCCTAATAGAGTCCTGGCCTTCACAGCCTCCTCGGGCAAGGAGTTCCACAGGTTGACTGTGCGCTGTGTGAAGAAAAATTTCCTTTTATTAGTTTTGAACCTACTACCCATCAATTTCATTTGGTGTCCCCTAGTTCTTGTATTATGGGAAAAGGTAAATAATTTTTCTATATTCACTTTCTCCACACCATTCATGATTTTATATACCTCTATCATATCGCCCCTCAATCGCCTCTTTTCCAAACTGAAAAGTCCCAGTCTCTCTAGCCTCTCCCCATATGGGACCCGTTCCAAGCCCCTAATCATCTTAGTCGCCCTTTTCTGAACCTTTTCTAATGCCAATATATCTTTTTTGAGGTGAGGAGACCACATCTGCACGCAGTACTCAAGATGTGGGTGTACCATAGTTTTATATAGGGGAAGTATGATATCTTTTGTCTTATTATCGATCCCTTTTTTAATAATTCCTAACATCCTATTTGCCTTACTAACTGCCGCTGCACACTGCGTGGATGTCTTCAGAGAACTATCCACTATAACTCCAAGATCCCTTTCCTGATCTGTCGTAGCTAAATTTGACCCCATCATGTGGTACGTGTAATTTGGGTTATTTTTTCCAACATGCATTACCTTACACTTACCCACATTAAATTTCATTTGCCATTTTGCTGCTCAAAACTCTTTTCCCTCAAACCCCTCCCCCTCCAAGCTTTACCCACCTCAGTCCCCAAAGCCACCCCCTTATCCCCAAGCTTTACTCCACCCATTCCACAAATATACCACCCACCAGGCTTTTAACCCCTCTCCGCATCAAACCTTCCCCCCATCCCCTAGATTAACCTGCCTTAGCCCCAAACCAGCCCCTAAGACTAACCCATCTGTGATGCTGGTTGGGGATGCTATGCTGGGCAGCCACCTGGGCCCAGTGGAAGGAATGCTGGTGTGGAGGTGGTCTGCTGGCAAGGGTGAGCTGAGTCTCCCCCACCAGAGGAGTGTGACTGCTCTGTGAGCAGCGCAAGTGAGGGTCTCTGTGTGTCTCTCTGCCCTGCTGCTGCTGAAATAATGGAACTAAATTTAGTTGGTTTAACAGCTGGCTCCCTCCCACTGCCCTGTCAGCCATTAAATCAATTAAATTCAGTTCTGCTGTTTCAGCAGCAGCAGGGCGAGGAGTCAGCTATTGCAGAGGTGAGCAAACCTTTTACATGAGGCCCCACTTTTACGTGCCTACAATTAGCAAGGGCCCCCAACCTAAGCGGAAGTGAGGGGTGGTCCCCTGGAGGCTACGTGCAACACCCTGTCTGTGGCAGTGAAGGGAGCCAGCAAAGGTTGTGTGCACCCCTGCTTTAAGGTACCCTGCGATGCCTGACTGTTTTTGGAGATACAGACTAACATGGCTACCCTCCTGAGACTAATGAAAGGATTTTTTTAAAATGGTCCTCTGGCTTCCAAGCTTTTAGCATGCACTCAGTTCACATTTTCAAGGTTTTTCTCTGTAACTGTGAGGTCTAGAAACATACTTGAAAAAACAAAAGTTCTCAACAAAAAAAAAAAAAAAAAAGGTGATTCTCACACAATCACTTGACTCCAGGATCTGGCCCTTTAAGAAAAACACCAAAACACGTGAAACATGCAATAAAATCAGGAGAAGCAGCAATAGCAGACTAAAGTTAATGCATTCTAGTCAGGGCCCTAATTTTGTAATCAACCTGGGTTGGTGCATTACTTCAGGCAAATTGAAGTTCTAGGTTTTGATCACTACTGGACATACAGCCTTTTGCTTAAGGAGAGTTGGCTCAGTTCCAGGATTTGATAGAGCTGCTGGAACTAGGGATGCCAGGGTTTTCAGTTTGGTCCAAAAGCACTGAACATCCCCACTATAAAAACTGTTCCAGGCGCTCTGGGATTAGGGCCCCAATGAAGTACTGATTCTATCATCCAGATTTTTGTAAGCAGACCTGGTTCCAAGATTTACCACTTGCAATATCTCATTTCAGATTTGAGAACAGTGCAAGGCTTAGAATCAGCTTCCGCTCTGCAAAAACACATGGAGTTGGAGGGAGGGAAAAAACCCTAATGCCTGCAGAGAGGGAATGTGGCTATGCTGGTAAGGTGTGTGACTTGATCCAGCCACTTGCTGCTTTCTTTGCAGTTCAGTCTCTGGCCCCAGTCCCTTTAAGAAGCCCATTTCTTTGGTGTGAGCTGAGCTGCTGGGAAGCTTTGAGGATCTGACTGCTTTCAATCTCTCTGCTCCTCCCTTCCCTCCCCAGCCCTAATTGTAGGAAAGGAGCAGGCAGCTTGCATGAGCAGCTTGCTCCTTTGCAAGGGTTTGGGAAAAGACAGGGTGACCATATTCCCCTAGGCTAAATATGGGACACTCTGGGGGCAGGGACTGTCCCGGCTAAAATGGGACAGATGGTCACTTTGCAACAGGCAATGACTGCGCCCTTCTTCCCACTCAGACCTCTCACCTCCAGCCTGCGTCCAAACCCCTCACCCACTGCTGCACTCTACCTCCCACCCAAGCATCCAAACCCCTGCCCACTCCTGCGCCCTCCCTCCCAGCCAGACCCCCCACGCCCACCACAGCGCAATGGGGCTGGGGAGAGAAACAAGCTTGCAGCAGGTTCTTCAGGGCTCGCTGCTGTGGACTCCAGAGGGGCTTTGGACCTAGCCCCATGCTGCATAGAGCTCCAGCGTGGGGGGACTCTGGCCCTGCAGGGCATCCAGGGAGGCCTCAGCTCCACCCAGTACAAGGCTCTGGCCTGAGCTCTGTGATGCAGTGAGGGCTGGTGGGGGGGTGGCTCTGCCCTCTCACCACACAGAGCTCTGGCCCCAGGTCTGCAGCAGAGGCTGCCCCAGTAGGGCTCCAACCCCACCTCCACCCCAGACTTATGGCAGGACTCTCCAGAAGGGGAGCTCTGGCCCCATGGGAGGTCCAGGGCTCCAGCCGTGGCCCCATGATGTGATGGGGATTGGGGGCGGGGCGGAGGGACAAAGCTGTTCAGGGCTCCAGCTGCAGTAGGGCTCTGGCTTCACCCGAGCCCCACAGCGGAGACTGGGGGTGAGGGGCCTCCAGCGCTGTCCCAGCCCTACACTGTGATGGCCACAACTCCCCCTCTCCAGCCCCCACTTTCCAATCCCGGCACCTGAGAGAGGCTGGGGCTGGCAGTGGTATTCCAGTGGTGCAGCAGGTGAGGGAGCTACATTTTAAAAGGGTGATGGCTGGGAAAAAAAAGCTCTGCGAGTCTCCGACCAGCACAGGGAAAGGTCACCAGGTGGGAAGCCAAATATGGGAAAATTGGTCCCATTTAAAAATCAGTCGGGATGCAATTTTGGCTCCTTAAATATGGGACCATCCTGCCTAATATGGGATGGATGGTCACTTAAGAAAAGAGAATAGCAATCTGAGAGAGAAAAGAGAGGTGTCCAGGGAAAAGAGTTTGCTGGCTCTGGCTTTGTGTCAGAAGAGGAGAGAAACAGAGCTCCATGCCCCTCCTGTAGCTGTCGACCCCAGGGAATATTTGGTTTGTTTTTCTCTCCCAAACTCCCCACCACCCTTCCCCTGTTGTTATTTTGCAGAAGAGACGGAGGAAGATACCTGATGTAAGGGGCAGAAGGGCTGGCTTTGCATGGAGCTAGACTCCCAGAAGTGATGCAGCGGGGTGGAGAGATCACACTTCACCTTCCCTTTAGAAACTTCACGTCCCCCCCGGGGAGGAATGCCCACAATTCTGTGCACCCTTGAGCTATTGAAATGGAAATTTCTTACAGAACCCTTATTTTCACTTCACGGAACCCTGTGGTTCCATGGAACACCATTTGGGAAATACTGGTATAAATTAACCTTCATTGTAACAAAAACTGAACCTATGTTCACAATAATCTCATCATTAAATCTATGGAATAAATGTGTTCAAAATCTGACTAAATGTCATACAGACTTTTAGAGAAGAGGATGGCAGCAAAACTGCACTAGTGGTTGAGAGGGTTTGAGTATCAAAACACTGCATTCTTAAGATACTTTACCAAATGTGTCTATCTTGTTTTTCATGGTGGATTGATTTAATTCAAGGGCATTTAAATTAAGTTAATAAAAAAGCAAAGACACCTATGGCATCAGCATTGTGGTCTGTGACCATGGTGTTCTAAAATATTCTATGTAATATAAAATAAAAAATGACAGTGGCAAATGGGATCTTCAGATTTCTCTTACTGCAGCCTTCTGTGTTATATACTTGAGTGATTAGATTCTAAAGCTAGTTAACTAATTAAACAAGCCATATCCTTCGATAAGCCTTTTTTTCTAGCAACATCCAGCACAGCAAACATCTTGGGAATTTGCTTGTCAAATCACACTTATACTAAAAGGCATAGGGGAGAGTCTGGAAGAATGATGCATTGTAAAGTCAATTTATTTAAGTTACTAACCAATTTATCCATTCAGACATATTCACGTTTTTTCTCCCGATAAGCATTTTTCCTTATGATATTTCATTTTTGCAACTAGGCCCTGCATCATTTTCTTGTGTTACTTACACTTGACATGTTTTGCTTTTTTTTAACTAGGGTACAGATTTCTTCAAAATATTTCCAGTTACTGTCTCTGTTATGCGTAGAAGCAATGACGGTGGTTGTGTCAAAAGCGTGAGGGACTGTAGAAAGCTGTTCCCTGCATGCACTGAATGTCTTCCCTAATGTCTTCCCTTTTTAATTTCCAATCCCCTGTGCTGTTCCTGTCTGTGCTGCCTCTTTCCTTTCGTATTTATTGTCTCCCTGTCTTAAAGACAACCTCTTAACTAACTCCTCTGCTGTGCTTGATTAATGTCCACCACCACGTGAGCACAGAACAAAAACAGTCCTATCCAAGTTGTCTGTCTTTACACATGCTACTTTTTAGTTTGCTGAAAAAAGAAATTGAATGCCCAGAACTTCGATGAAGCTGGAGTTGGTATCTGGGCTGGACAGACTAGAGTCATTAATTCATATTTATGACATTGTAAGTGTATGTGTAGCATGTTTATGATGAGATGTAATTAAAACTTATTTTTAAATGAGAAATTTTAATTTTTTTTTACCTTTAATAAAAAAAAATCAAGATCCCATTAAAATAAAATATTTTTTAAAAAAACCTTGAATTTTTTTTTCCTGGGTTTTGTCTTCAGAAAATATTTTAGTAGGTGCCACAAGAAGGTCTGACCATTCTACAGATTGTCTGCAGTCAGCTGTGGGGAGGAAAGTGAGGGAAAAATTTGCTTTGAAGCTGTTTTAAGGGTTAAGGTTTATAAAAACTGGCCTTTTAAAAATTAGTATTTATAGTCTTATCTAAGTTACATTTTAGAAGGCTTCTCAACTATTTCCTTGTCTTTTATACTGTTGTGATGTGGTCCATAGCTGCTTTGTCAGCCATATTATACAACCATTTTTGGGAAGCATTTGAAGTGTTGCCCAAAATTTAGATTCATGTATGTTGGATTTTTCTGATTTTTCTTTTTGAGGTGTATCTGATGTGAAGCATAAAGAATTTATGTAATTACTCTTTTGCAGCTGTCTTGTAGAAGGAGATGTTAAGGAAGAAATCCTGCAGCCTCCAGAGCCTCACCCAGTACCGCCCATCTTAACACCATCTCCCCCTTCAGCTTACCCAACAGTCACTACTGTATGGCAGGACAATGATCGATACCATCCAAAGCCAGTTTTGCACATGGTTTCATCAGACCATTCAACAGACCTCAATGAAAACTATAATAAATCAACAGAACATTCAGGGAAAAATGACCCCACTGAACCTGTCGAGAAAAAGCTTGAACGCAATTTAAGTTTTGAAATTAAGAAAGTACCTCTTCAGGAGGGACCACGAAGCTTTGATGGGAGTACTCTTTTGAACCGAGGACATGCAATTAAAATTAAGTCTGCTTCATCTTGTGTAATGGATAAGAATTCTAAGCCACTGGAGTATAGTTCTGGAGATTCACTTGTAGACTCTTTTCAAAACTCTTGTGTGGAATACAGTGTGCCACAATCTAACAAAACATTAGTAGCTTCACTGGAAGGGCTGCAGAGTGCTCCACCAAGACCAGACCGTCTGCCTCTCAAAGAGAAAGGACATGCCACGTGGTCATTACATGGGCCTGAAAATGCACTGCCTACATCTGTGTCTGAGGCTGTGTCTTCAGATGTCTTAAGTCATGACATTAAAACTGCCTCTCCGGTACCAAACCCCATATCTCAAGTGGAACACTCTTCCAGTGACACAGTTGATCATCAGAGTAGTATGCTTCTAGTTAGAGCACCTCTCTGTTTTACTAATCCTCTTCATTCCGATGATTCTGACACAGATGAGATGAATGTTGATGGACCCATGACCAAAAGTATGTCTAATATTTCAACCGCAAGTGCCACAGTTTCTGCTTCCGCTAGTACAGAAAATATTTCTGCTAGAAAAGTATTACCAATGTCCATTGCTAGACAAGATATCCCAAGCATAATGCACTCTGAAGGGGAAAAAGGTAGGACTTTTTTGTATTTCAGATGTATTTGCCACTTTTTAAATAAATCTGTAGAGTGGGAAATGTTTAATTGTACAACATTGATAGCATGGCTGTTTCTGCAACAGTTTAATTTCCCCATCTTCTTTTCTCCCATGAGTTAAATATAACCCTGTTGTATTGTTACTACAAACCTGGAAAAACTGCCTCACGTGCTGTATTGAGAAATATTAATTTATTCCATTAATAGCTTTTTTCTACCTTTTTTAATGGTCTCATTCTTCTCACTTGAAATTAAGTTGCCCATTCCTTCTACCACTTTGTCTACACAGAATTATTAGTGTAATTTTTTTTGTGTCATTAACAAATATCACAGTCTGCTAAATTTTGGCTGTCCCGTTCAAGTTTGGATAACTCTTTTGTGGTTGAAAACATAGCCATAGTAGACACTTCTGAGGAATTTAAAGTATATTTGAATAAAACAGTCCTCATTGCTTTATCACTCTTTGACAAACCTATTACATTGTTAACAGATAATGTGTTTCTAATACTAGGGTGGGCTCTATCATTTCTGTAGCTCACTACACCAGAAAGGGGCAGGGGCCTTGGGAGTAGTAAAAATAGGTGTGTTCATGTAAAATTGTTTGTTTTCAGTGTTTCTGCTCAGTCTTTTTGTGCTCTCATCCAGTGCTGTTGCTATGTCTATTTTGCTACTGACATTCCCAAGTTGTTATAATATTCAAGTCTGACTCCTCATGTTTGAACATGTTAGCCATATTTCTTCTCTTATGGATACTGTGAGGATATATAGATCAAATGTAATAATGTGGATATGCAAACTGTGATCTAAAAGTGATGACTGACAAGAACACAGTACCTAGAGGCTTGTTCCATGGATTTGCTGTATCAGAAGAGAGAAAGAGAGAGTATACTTAAAAATGAAGGCTGAACTGTGATTTCTAGATGACTTGATAAAACATATTTTACATTGTTGTAGATTCTGGTTTCTGTCAGGTATGTACTGCGTGGTCATTGTGGGTTCATCTCTCTCTCTTGTATTATGCTGATTGAAGCAAATTTGGTCAAGTGCAGTTCATCCTGGTAACCAGTTGTTGTATTAGAGAATATGGTGCTTCAAAAACATTCAATGGGTGGTCTTAAAATGAAGTTTATAAATTGCACTTAATGTTCTTGAATGGATGGTTAGGCTTGAAGCTTTGATTGTGTGACTAAGATTTTCAGTCCTGCAGTAATAATTGGGCCTTTCTGACAAATGAATTCAAATGGAGCAGGCCCCAGTAGATCACCACCCCCAAGCTGAAGGATTTCTTTGTATTTGGTGGGAAACCTCTTAAAATGCAACCATACAGAGGTGATCAGGTGTCACAATGACATGCTCCCTGGTGGGCAAGGTGAGGATCTATGGTGTCCCACTAGGGCTATGGAGCCTGTTAATCATAGAACACTAGGACTGGAAGGGACCTCGAGAGGCCATCAAGTCCAGCCCGCTGCCCCAATGGCCGGGCCAAGTACTATCGAAACCATCCCTGATAGATGTCCATCTAACCTGTTCTTAAATATCTCCAGCGATGGAGATTCCACAACCTCCCTTGGCAATTTATTCCACTGTTTGACCGCCCTGACAGTTAGGAACTTTTTCCTAATGTCCAACCTAAACCTCCCTTACTGCAGTTTAAGCCCGTTGCCTCTTGTTCTATTCTCAGAGGCCAAGAAGAACAAGTTTTCTCCTTCCTCCTTATGACTCCCTTTTAGATACCTGAAGACTGCTATCATGTCGCCCCTCAATCTTCTCTTTTCCAAACTAAACAAGCCCAATTCTTTCAACCTTTTTTCATAGGTCACATTCTCTAGACCTTTAATCATTCTTGTCGCTCTTTTCTGGACCCTCTCTAGTTTCTTCACATCTTTTTTGAACTGCGGTGCCCAGAACTGGACACAGTACTCCAGCTGAGGCCTAACCAGCACAGAGTAGAGCAGAAGAATGACTTCTCGTGTCTTGTTCACAACACACCTGTTAAAGCATCCCAGAATCATGTTTGCTTTTTTTGCAACAGCATCACACTGTTGACTCATATTTAGCTTGTGGTCCACTATAATCCCTAGATTTCTTTCTGCTATAGTCATTCCTAGACAGTCTCTCCCCATTCTGTATGTGTGAAACTGATTGTTCCTTCCTAAGTGGAGCACTTTGCATTTGTCCTTATTAAACTTCATCCTGTTTACCTCAGACCATTTCTCCAATTTATCTAGATCATTTTGAATTATGACCCTATCCTCCAAAGTAGTGGCAACCCCTCTTAGCTTGGTATCATCTGCAAACTTAATAAGCGTACTTTCTATGCCAATATCTAAATCATTTGATGAAGACATTGAACAGAACTGGTCCTAACACAGACCCCTGAGGACCCCCACTTTTTATACTTTTCCAGCAGGATTGAGAACCATTAAGAACTACTCTCTGGGTACAGTTATCCAGCCAGTTATGCACCCACCTTAGAGTAGCCTCATCTAAATTGTATTTGCCTAGTTTTTTGATAAGAATATCATGAGACCATATCAAATGCTTTACTAAAGTCTAGGTAGACCACATCTACCGCTTCTCCCCTATTCACAAGGCTCGTTATCCTATCAAAGAAAGCTGTCAGATTAGTTTGACAAGATTTATTCTTTACAAATCCATGCTGGCTGTTTCCTATTACCTTGCCACCTTCCAAGTGCTTGCAGATGATTTCTTTAATTACCTGTTCCATTATCTTTCCTGGCACTGAAGTTAAGCTGACTGGCCTGTAGTTTCCTGGGTTATTCTTATTTCCCTTTTTATAGATGGGCACTATATTTGCCCCTTTTCCAGTCTTCTGGAATCTCTCCTGACTCCCATGATTTTTCGAAGATGATAGCTAAAGGCTCAGATACCTCCTCTGTCAGCTCCTTGAGTATTCTAGGGTGCATTTCATCAGGCCCTGGTGACTTGCAGACATCTAATTTTCTAAGTGATTTTTAAATTGTTCTTTTTTTATTTCAACTTCTAACCCTACCCCTTTCCCACTAGCATTTACTATGTTGGGCATTCTTTCATCAGACTTCTCAGTGAAGACTGAAACAAAGAAGTCATTGAGCATCTCTGCCATTTCCAAGTTCCCTGTTACTGTTTCTCCCTCCTCACTGAGCAATGGCCCTACCCTGTCCCTGGTCTTCCTCTTGTTTCTAATATATTTATAAAAAGCTTTCGTGTTTCCCTTTATGCCTGTAGCTAGTTTGAGCTCATTTTGTGCCTTAGCCTTTCTAATCTTTCTCCTGCATTCTTGTGGTGTTTGCCTATATTCATCCTTTGTAATTTTTCCTTGTTTCCATTTTTTATACAATTCCTTTTTTATTTTGAGCTCGTGCAAGATCTCCTGGTTAAGCCAAGGTGGTCTTTTTCCATATTTTCTATCTTTCCTGTACAGTGGGATAGCTTGCTTTTGGGCCCTTAATGTCCCTTTGAAAAACTGCCAACTCTCCTCAGCTGTTTTTCCCCTCAGCTTTGCTTCCCATGGGACCTTACCTACCAGCTCTGAGTTTACCAAAATCTGCCCTCCTGAAATCCACTATCTCTATTCTGCTGTTTTCTGTTCTACCCTTCCTTAGGATTGTGAACTCTATGATTTCATGATCACTTTTTCACCCAAGCTGCCTTCCACCTTCAAATTCTCTACCAATTTCTCCCTCCCTATTTGTTAAAATCAGATCTGGAACAGCTTCCCCTGATGTTTCAAACAACTCTTTCATTGGGTAAGAACATAAGAACATAAGAACATAAGAATGGCCATACTGGGTCAGACCAAAGGTCCATCAAGCCCAGCATCCCATCTGCCGACGGTGGCCAATGCCAGGTGCCCCAGAGAAGGAGAACAGAAGACAAGTGATTTATCTCCTGCCATCCATCTCCTGCCCTTGTTATGAAGGCTAGGGCACCATACTTTATCCCTGGCTAATAGCCATTCATGGACCTGACCTGCAAAAATTTATCAAGCTCTTTTTTAAACCCTAATAGAGTCCTGGCCTTCACAGCCTCCTCGGGCAAGGAGTTCCACAGGTTGACTGTGCGCTGTGTGAAGAAAAATTTCCTTTTATTAGTTTTGAACCTACTGCCCATCAATTTCATTTGGTGTCCCCTAGTTCTTGTATTATGGGAAAAGGTAAATAATTTTTCTATATTCACTTTCTCCACACCATTCATGATTTTATATACCTCTATCATATCGCCCCTCAATCGCCTCTTTTCCAAACTGAAAAGTCCCAGTCTCTCTAGCCTCTCCCCATATGGGACCCTTTCCAAGCCCCTAATCATCTTAGTCGCCCTTTTCTGAACCTTTTCTAATGCCAATATATCTTTTTTGAGGTGAGGAGACCACATCTGCACGCAGTACTCGAGATGTGGGCGTACCATAGTTTTATATAGGGGAAGTATGATATCTTTTGTCTTATTATCGATCCCTTTTTTAATAATTCCTAACATCCTATTTGCCTTACTAACTGCCGCTGCACACTGCGTGGATGTCTTCAGAGAACTATCCACTATAACTCCAAGATCCCTTTCCTGATCTGTCGTAGCTAAATTTGACCCCATCATGTAGTACGTGTAATTTGGGTTATTTTTTCCAACATGCATTACCTTACACTTACCCACATTAAATTTCATTTGCCATTTTGCTGCCCAATCACTCAGTTTGCTGAGATCTCCTTGTAGTTCTTCACAATCCCTTTTGCTTTTGACTGTCCTGAACAACTTGGTGTCATCTGCAAACTTTGCCACCTCACTGCTTACCTCATTTTCTAGATCATTGATGAACAAGTTGAACAGGATCGGTCCCAGGACTGAGCCCTGGGGAACACCACTAGTTACCCCCCTCCATTGTGAAAATTTACCATTTATTCCAACCCTTTGTTTTCTGTCTTTTAACCAATTTCCGATCCATGAAAGGACCTTTCCTCCTATCCCATGACCACCTAATTTACATAAAAGCCTTTGGTGTGGTATTTATTTTGCTTAGTCTAAACCTATTATACTAGGTTCTTTTAGCTTTACAGCTCCTGGAAAACAGTCCTTACCCACTTCATATTAAGCATAACAATTAACATAAATATACTGCCCTCCTTGTGCCTACCCTCTGTTAGAATTTTATAAAGCTGCTTGCAGCTCATCCCAGTTTTTCTCTTTCAAGGCACGCCTCTGGGTCTTTCTGCTGTTCTTCACATCCAGATAAAATTTATTTCTGCCCTTAGCTTTCCTTTTTTCTGGTGTAATTTCCTGCTTTTCAGAGCTCGATACTCTTTATCCTGCTCTCCCTGGCCCTAAGTTCTAAGGAGCTATTATGCAGTTTTTTCCTGAGGCAGAATCCTTCCTCATTCCTTTCCAAGCTCTCTTGCCTTGTCTTTTCTCTAATTATACTCCCAGTCAGGTCCTCTTTCTGCCTCAGGCTCCCAGCTGAGTTTACTACTTCTAGTTTCCAGAGAAGCTGGACTCACTTTGTTTAAGAAGCCTGACACACTATGGCATAACTGTTCCAAAGCTATTATGATGCTTATTTGATTATAGCACTTTAGGATTTTTAATTGGTGGCACTTTCATCTCAAAGAAGAGACAATACACATTTGACCTTTTCTTGCCCATACTAGAAAAATTGGGCACTGTTACAGGCATGCCAGCAAGTCCATACGTCAGGTTTCCAGCGGTGCACCAGTGCTCATACATTATGTGACTGTCATTTGAGTTGAGTATGACATTGCCAGTTTAGAGGAAAGTACTGGCATAACAGCTGCAACGGTACACTTAATGCATTACAGTGAACTCATCATTGTGTAGGTGCTTTTGTATTGTACCAGGGTTGCACATGCTTGGGATGCTAGTACATATGTTTTCACAATCCTTGGAGTTATCAGGCCACTTGGGTAGTACATCAGAAGAAAGCATCATACAAATGTTTTACCGTATGGTTTGCAGGTGTCCATTTATTAATGAGAACTTGGAGCAACCAGCAGATTACTCTTAGCTGACCTCATTCATAAGACTGTTTTATGGCTGGGTTCCAAATGTCATGCCAAGCAAAGTATTATTAATTCTGGGAGAAGATCAAGGGCCTGAAGGTCCTGTGAAGTAAGGCCTGGGATGATGATGATTGCTGCACAGTGGAGTAGAAGATAACTCCTTTTATGAGGAAATAATGATAATTTCAGTATATAGTCTATAGTCATTCATTTTGGACAGCACCAAAAAGCCTGGCAATGTGCTGTTGAAGGACAGATAGAAAGGACATGCATGGTCCAAATCCAGAACCAAAGGCTTATCCAAAACTGTTCTGAAGATATTTTTGCAGAGCATCTGTCTCTAGAGACAAGATGTATGAGCAAGTTTTGAACAAGGACTTTGGAAGGGAATGGTCCTCTACACAAGATATACTGCTTTTAGCTTACTCCTCTGAAATAAAGGTTACAAGAGCTTACAGTGATAGCTTAACAATGGGAAGAGGCAGGTATTTGTAGTCACTTTTTGTTCTGTGATTAACACTTTGGAAAAAGGAAGTTGTTAAAATTCAAAATGCTCTGACTTTCTATTAGGGTGAGAGAGTTAACTGTATGTTCTCTGGAAATATCCAGTAGGTGTTCCAGCAAAACTGGGAGAGACAAGATCTCATGTTCCCCATTATTTCAAATGCAGCAAGTGAGTGAAAATAAGAACCTGAAAGTTTTATAAATATAATGAATAAAAAAGGCCCAAATTCAGTTCTCTTTTAAAAAAAAAAAACAAAAAAAAACCCTTTTACCCTTTACCCATTATCTTCAAACTTTAAATTTAAAAGAGAAATGAATGCTGCTTTTATGATATTACTTGATACTTCAAGGGTTGTCGGTACATTAATATGCCTTCTGACTTGCCCCTTATTTCTCTGTTTAGAAATCATTTTACATCAAAGCCACAATTTGGAAATATTAGTTACACCAAGATAGTGAACCACAAAGAGCAGATGCTTGACCCATCCCTGTTAAGGCACAGAGAAAGAGGTGAAATTATGACCATCAGAAAGGTGTGAAAATGGATAGTACTGAAATTCAATAAACTCAGGAAACAAAAGTTTGAGGACAGTCAACATTTTTTTGTGTAAATTCAGGAAAGAGAACAGAGAAGATGTAGTGGAATACATCTATTGTGGTATGGAAATGAGCCTACCTGGGGGGAAAAAATAATAAAAGGAGCTGTTAATGGGAAATACGTGCAGAACCAGTGGCAATTTGCTGTTTATTCCTCTCTGGATCTCTGCACCGTATGCATTATGTTCCAGATCTTCAGTATTGTCCCATTAGACACGAGCACTATCTGTTGCATTGTCCCTTCTTACCTGCTTCTTCCTGGTCATTCCCGTGCAACTCTGCCCCTCATCAGAATCAGGAAAAAAGAAAGTGAGAACTTCACAGAAGATGCAGTTCCTGTCCCTATGGTATCTACTTACAAATCGTGTTTTGCATTGATTACTTTAGCTGATGTGTGTTGTTTAGCTCATGTGTTATTTAAATAAAGATGTTTTTTGGTATATCTGTTAAATTACTTTCCCGAATGAAAAGTTTACCCTTTGATAGTATCGTTTAAATCTCGTGGGACACCAGACTACTTCAGTTTCATTCTTAATCAAAACCGTATACATTTACAATATTGAGAATCAGCAACAGCTATTACATAAAGTTAAACTGCCTGCCTGCAAAGAGACAGTATTTAGTAACAAATAGTAATATTCTCTAATCTCCAGGGCTGTGTCTAAACTAGACTGTACTGCCGACATAAGTGCAGTGTACACACTTCTGTCGACACAGAGGGCTTCCAGTTGCTGGGCAGCCCTGTTTACAGAGCTGCCATTCTGCTTTCTGCCACCAGAGGGCAGTGCAGTCTGGTAGTTCTCTGTTGATAGGGCAAGTTGTGTGTAGCAGCAATCTGTCGACAGATGTATCTAGTGTAGACGTAGCCCAGGAGAATACTATCTTGTCAAATAAGATTTGTCCATTCAGTTTTGCTTCCATTTTGCAAAAAGGCCATGGAAATGAATGACTAAGTTTCTAAAGGAACTGATCTATTTTGTCTCCCTCTGCCCTCAAAACTTCCATGAGCTTGTAGAAATTTTTTCCAAATCTCTAGCAAGACATTGTTTCAGAAACCTGAAATTGTGGGCTAAAAACTCATACGGCAGTCTGCTCATGTAGATAAAACAAAATGGCTACATGAATAGACTGTACTATTGCTAGTGGCACTGCTGCAACTATCAAGATTCAAGAAGCAATAGCAGAACACTCCAGTACAGAGGTATCCTAATTCTTTCTACATTCAAAGTAATGCAAAACATTTTTGCTCCTTTGCTCTAAACAGACACTTTTTTTTTTTTGTATTACGGGTTTTGAGCTTCTTAGTAAAATGGTTTCAAATACGCTTACCAGATAGTCTCCCTCCCTCCAAGAACAAACTGAAGGACACTAGGTATCTAAATAGAAGTTTTTCATTTCATGTTTGATTTTGTGGAACACAGTCAGTGAGCTAATCACGGAACAACATGGAGGACTTCTCTCTCCGCTGCTGGGAGATTGATGCTATGGCAGTCAGTCCACCAGAGGATCAATTTATCAGATTTAGTGAAGACCCATTAAATCAACCACAAATTGTTCTCCTGAGTTTTGCAATCCTCTGAATGGGAAGCATAAGTTAAGTGGATAGGAGAATTTCTCACTTCCACCCAGCATGGTGTAGACACAACAGTAAGTCAACCTAAGCTACGTTGACTCCAGCTACATTCTTTACGTAGCTGGGGTTGCTTAACTTAGGTAAACTTAACCCCCTAGACCTGCCTAAAAACTGTTCTTCCTCCAAGGAATTTGTACACTAAATATGAGACTGATAGAAGACATGGGTTCATTTGATGTATAAACCTATTATATCTTGATTTTGCTTTAAACTTTTCTTTACGCGATGCTTTATACTGAGGACATGTAAAAACTGATTGAATAATTGTTAAAGTTCTGTTCTATTTAGATAACCTAGAGTGAAGTAGCTTTGTTTAACAATAATACAAATTTTGCTTCAGATGCTGATGTGAGTGAAGATTCCACTCCTCCACTACCAGAAAGAACCCCAGAATCTTTTTTATTAGCAAGTGATCACAGTGAGTCTCATTTCTTTATTCTGTTTTACAGGTATGGTGGAATAAAATAATCTGGAATAAAACCAGTACAGTACATTAGTTCTTTGAGTGCTGCTCATGTAGACTCCATTGTATGTGTGACCACCCACATGCATGGTCATCAGAGATTTTTGCCTTGATGGTATCTGTGAGGCTGGCCATATTGCTTGATTGAGTGCAACACACGTGCTGGAAAATTGGGTGCTGCTGACTCTGTGCCCTCTCAGCTCTTTCTTACGGTGTTGGAGTTAAGTCTCAGCAGGGACTTTGCCCCTGGAACAACATGCCCCAATATCTGGGCTTTAAATCCTGCAATTTCTGCAACAGGAATCCCTGTTAACAACTTCCATGGCAGCTGCATCAAGTGCCTGGAAGGTGTGCATGTCCAAGAGAACTGCTGGATTTGTAAGAACTCTCTCCCTCACATGGAAAAGGAGAGAGAGAGAGATCAGATTCAGGACTTTTTCTGGAATCCATCCTCTGCCTGGCATCCAAGCCAGCGCAGAATGAGTTACCCAGCACATTGTCATCAATGTGAAATGCACCGCCAGCACCAGTGCCTGCCCAACACAGTTCTTCATTGCTGATACCTAGGAAGAGGGCAAAGGACCACTGCATTCTGGCATCGATTGTGGGGGGAGGGGCAGTTGATGAAGCTGCCCTGACTTACCTACTCTCACTGGAGCCCCGCTGTTAACCATCTCCAGCTGGAGCCATTACCCTGGGAAAAGGTCCTCTTCGGTCTCCTGTGAGTGGGACTGGACCCATCCTCCTGCTAGCACCAGTGCCTTTTTGAACTCATGTGCTGAAGGAGCATAGCCCTCCACCTTTGTTGGTAGTATGTCCAGTACTGCAACTAAGGATTCCCAAGAAGGCAAGCCAGTCGATAAGGCTCCCCAGGGAGCGGTGGAGCACCACCGAACCCTCAAGACAAAGGTGCACTCTCCATCTCTGTGTTGACAGACTGACTGCACCAACAGGTGCTGGTGCCATCTAAATTGCTGAAAGTCTTCATCCTGACTCAGTTCCCAGTTACTGAAGCCTGGGAAATGATCTCCTTCTGCTTTCTACACCATCAGTACCAGTCACCTCAGAGAGAACACCAGTCTGGAGTCACTGGATGCTTCAGCCCATCTCCTTGACCCCAGAAAGAAGGCAGTCACAAACTAGTGGCAGCATTGGAACAGCAGTAACCAGAGAGGATTTTCGCACATCTCCTGGTCCAGGGCAGGTCTCTTTGCTCATCCCATGATGGTGCATTTCTTGAAAGGGTTGGAGTACCTCTACCTGCACATCCAGGAGCCAGTCCCACCTCTTTGAGACTTGAATCTTATGCTGTCCAGGCTCGTGGCCCTTCCTTTGTACACTTAGCTTCCTGCTTTCTCCTTCTGTCTTGGAAGGTTTATTTTTTGGTTGCTATAATGTCTACCCTTAAGGTGTCAGAGGTCAGGGTGATCACTTTGGAACTGCCCTGTATGGTCTCCGTCAAGGAGCTGTGCTCTCACCTGGTGTTCCTGCCCAAGTTTGTTTCCCAGTTTCATACTGGTCCTCTGCCCTATATGTTGAAGGAGCAATGGAAGCTCACACCCTGGACATCTGGTGAGTTCTGTCTTGCCGCGTAGATGGAACAAACCATTCTGTAAGTAATGGTTTTGGTACAGAGGCAGAGAGTATGAAAGGCCATGTGGGGATGAGCTGGCAAAGATACCCATGCTGGCAGTTGTAATGCCTCACTCAGTTAGAGTTCAGACATCATTGGCAGCCTTCCTGATACAAATGCTGATCCAAGAAATCTGTCAGGCCCCAACCTGGTAGTCTGTCTTCACTTTCACATCACATTATGTGCTGACCCAGCAAGCTTGAGACAAGGATGGTATTGGCAGAACAGTACTACAATCTGTAATGTTGTGAGCCTGCTTGCAAGGATTTTGTTTGAGTTGACTACAACGGAATTGACATGAGCAAGTATTTGAAGAAGAAGAATGGTTACTCACCTTTCAGAACTGTTTGAGATGTATTGCTCATGCCTATTCCGTTATCCAAGCTCCTGCCACTCTGTTGGAGTTGTTGACAAGAGAAAAGTACCAAGAGGGTGTACCTATTACCACCACCTGACGTATCAGTCCATGAGTGTGGTGCTCAAGGGGGTGACACAGTTGGCCCCATGGATACTACTTTGGCAAAAATCTCCAGTGATCGTACACATGGGCATGCCCACACACCTCCAGTGTAATGGACATGAGGAATGCATCTCAAAGAACAACAGTCACAAAAAGAGTGGGGAGGGATAGCTCAGTGGTTTGAGCATTAGCTTGCTAAACCCAGTGTCGTGAGCTCAGCCCTTGAGGGGGCCATTTAGGCATCTGGGGCAAATAGATTTAAAAAAAAAAATCAGTCAGGGATGGTGATAGGCTCTGCCAAGAGGGCAGGGGACTGGACTTGACAGTCTCTGAAGCTCCCTTCCAGTTCTGTGAGATAGGTATATGTTGAAAAGGTGGGTAACTATTTTTTCTGGGTTCTACATAATTAAAAAGGCATTGAGCCATTTTTTATTTTTTCTTCCCTAAGTGTAGCACCTTAACGCTTCTTGTTTGAACTTTATTTTGTGGTCTATAGCCCAGTTCTCCAGATTATCAAGATCCTTCTGAATTTTAGTTCAAGCTTCCAAAGTATAGGCAAACCTCTATCCCCAACTTTGTCATCTGCAAACTTGATCAGTATGCTCTCTATATCTACATCTGTTAAGGTCTTCAGTTCCAGGAAGATAGACGTTGCTGACGTTGATCTTCCAGAGTTCAATTTAGCATACCTGGTAGGGATGCACTAAATTGAACTCACAGGGTGACTGCATCCATGCTAGTACTCCTTCCTTTCATTAGGAGTAAGGGAGGTCAACAGGAGCAAATGCTCCCATCAACCTCCCACAGTGGAGACAGTGCGGAAGCCTGAATTAAGGTGCATCAGTTCCAGCTACATAATCTTAGCTGGAGTTGCGTACCTTAACTCAACCTTCTTCTTTAGTGTAGATCTGCCCTTGGCATAGCTATATGTTCCTGTAGTTCAGTAAACCGTCGATTTAATGGACCCTAATATAACAGACTTCGGAAATAATGTGTGCCAGCCTCTCCCCCAGATAAATGGTGGAGACTCACCAGAGCCACAGCTGGGACTGGAGGGGCCACTGGGGACAGAGGAGCCATTTGGGGGCTGCGGTGAAGTGCAGGAACTCTCCTCCCACAGCCCTCTGTATGTGTCAGCACCTGGCCTCTGCTGTCTCCAATGGCACTAAGCAGCAGCCATGGTATTGGAGGCTGCTGCTGGCTGGCAGGCTGGGGAGGGCCATGCTCTACCTTCACAAAGGTGGCTCAGAGCTGGGGGCTGGAGGAGCCATTGCACTGAGAGCTGCAGGAGGTGGAAGGAGTTAGGCCAGCATTCAGCTCCTCTTCTGATAATTGGGAGGGGGGATGGAGGTGTGAGGAGAAAAATGTGACAGAAGGAGGAAGGGGAAGTGGGGGGCAGTGGACAGGAGCAAGTGATGGGCTGGGAAGTTCAGTACATAATCATACAGTATAACCATTCGGATATAGTATCAGAGGGGTAGCCGTGTTAGTCTGGATCTGTAACAGCAACGAAGGGTCCTGTGGCACCTTATAGACTAACAGAAAAGTTTTGAGCACGAGCTTTCGTGAACCTTGTTATCCCCACCCTTGCTCTGGCTTATTTATACTTGGCCCTGCAGATTTCCAAGACCAGCATCTGATGAAGTGAGTCTGTGCTCACGAAAGCTCGTGCTCAAAACTTTTCTGTTAGTCTATAAGGTGCCACAGGACCCTTTGTTGCCATTTGGATATAGTGGACTTTTGACATTAATGGACAGCCCTTCCCCCTATTAATCCGTTAAATTGAGAGTTTAATGTCTTCTGAATTCCACATGAATCTGAATTTGCAGCTCTTTAAGGACTTCTTTGTGACTTCCAATGCTATAATTGCAAACTTTAAAAAAAACAAACAAAAAAAAACAACAAAAACCCTCCTGATTATTTTTGATGAACAGTGAACATCTAAAAACTCAAGAATGAACTTATATCTAAATAGCAAACGATAGGTGATCTCAAAAAGTTGGATAACTCTGCCTACTGTCCTCCAGTGAGAGAAGTTTCAAGAGTGAATGTCAGGAAGACAGTGTTACAAACACACACAAAGTATGAGGAAATAGAATATGTAAAAAGTTTGTGAATGCCAGTTTCATTCTGTGCGTGCTGTTCTTAAAATAGGGGTTACAAAACGTATGGTTTGATGTTCATTAAGGACTGTCTCTTACTCACATGCATTATGGCTCTTGAATGATTGAGTTTTTTACCAAACTGGAAAAAATGTTTCTTCTTGCTATTTGGTTACCAACCCCTGCACGTGCACCTGAATACAGCTGGCGGGTGTGCTTATAAAAATTGAATTTATGGCCAGTTTTCATTTCCTGAAAAAGGATATATTCTTAAAATTATTCCACCTTGCACAGGGATAGAATTTTGGCTGTATTTTCCCCCTCTCCTCTAAAGATTGCTCTGTCTGCTGAGTCGGATCTGAGACAAATTGGTAATGTTCTAGAAAAGTTTGTATAGGAATTACTGACGTGAAAGTGCCATTTGTGAATCCATAGTTATAGATTAACTGGATTTTACACTCATCTTTTAGAGCACTTTATTCTTTGAGCGTAGTATTGATTTTTCTGAGAATTTATAAGTAAACTGTTTTTTTCTGAATTAAAATGAGCTCTTTAAGAAAGTTGGCACCCTATTCAAACAACTTTGTCCTTGACCTCTGCAATGGAATAATGTAAACCTGTCACTTCCCACATAATTAAATCTCACTGAAATGTTATCCGGAGGTTACATTTAAGGAATTTTTAAAAATTATTATTTCACCACTTACTTTTTGTAACTAAGAGTTTCTTATTCTGCATATGGCTAATAATGTTCTGTAGAAAATCCATCCAGAAAAGCTCTTTCAAAATGACTGAAAACAATGAGACATGATAAAGACTGAAACCATGGTTGCCTTCACGTGGTGACCATTTTGACGGGACTCTGATGTCAATGCATATCTAAGATGTATCTATTGTACATATTCAACATATACATTTTTTGTAATTGCTGTTTTTTTTCCAAAGTTTCACATACAAATTAACTTAATTTTCTATGAATGCAATTCGCTGATTGTAGAAATGCTCTTTGATTTTCAGCAGAAAAAAGGGACTTTTGCATTTGATTGGTGGCAGTTTGTAATCTTGGAATTTCTTCAGAAAGTGTCTTGAGCAAAATGTTGTTTGGAAACATTCTGAACACTGTTTTAAAGAATTCTTCTAGGCTGTTAATGTAACTTTTCTCCAAAGCTTTGTTAGGAAGGTTATATTTTATAATATATTTTAAAATTCTACTTTTTTTAGATGCACCTGTGATCAACCCTGTTACATTTTCACAATCTGCTGAAAGTATACTTAATTATCAGAATCTTCCTGAACCAACAGTACCTACAGTAAGTATGAGTGTCAAATCCATGCTAACTTTTAGCTTCTAGAACTAAACTTTTGAATATACAAACACAAGTTTTAAAGAGACTCTCTTTAAAGTTATAGTTTTATACTTGTTGATAAACTTCAACTGACCAAGTATACTGCCCTTTGCTTTCACTGGTGGCCTATACCAATCCAATTTTTGCATTTGAACCTGAGCTACTTTTTCACTTGTTCTGAATTTTGAGTGTTAACATGCTTTTTTGTCACCAATACTTCAGATGAAGTGGCAGAATGGAGCTCTTCTAAACTTACACCCAGAAGTGAAAATTAATGTCAGAAATTGAATGCTCTATTAAAATGAGTTTAAATGATACCTATACTCAAAACTATTCTCCTTAACATTCTGAAGCTTTAGTGCTAGGAACAGTCTCTCTTTCCCTTTCCGTTGCAATAAACATTTCACCAATCCCATGCTCTTTACAAAATTGTAGCCATATTAAAGCTAGTGCACAATTGAAAAAATAATTTTACAGGCTGAACCTCTCAAATCTGGCACACTGTGGTCCTGCAACATCCATGGTCTGGCATGCTTTTAGTTACCCTGATGCCCACTTACCAAGGGTGTAGGCAAGTTTTCTGTAGTCACATAGTTTGTTTACAGTCACCAGACCTGGCTGCCAGTGCTCTGTGTCATTATTTAGCTCTAATTTGCCTGTAAACATCTTCTAAGAACCCAGTAAGCAGTGGAAGTGTTGGTAATACTTCTAGACAATACTGACCTCCTGTGGTTCGGCAAATTCTATGGTTTGGCACTGGTCAAGTTCTGAGGTTGCGAACTAGAGAGGTTCAACGAGTACTGTCTAAGTTAGGAGTATGTAACTATGCTTTTGATGTTTAAGGAGTCAGAAGATATCTTCTGAGAGGAGTTTTTCTTCAAAGTACAGAGAGAAAGAAGGTTTTACTCTTAAAGTCTTGGATAATTAAGAAATGTGGATTTGGAGCATTTAATGTATGTGTTTATAGCTAAACAGAGGTTAACGTTTTTAAAAAATCTCTTTTTAATGCCTCATGAAATCTAAATGAAAATGAAACTTGATGACAAACCTATTTATTTTCCAGTTGTACATTGCCCTTCAGGGCAGACTCAGAGTAAAATTTCCAAGACCCAACTAACTTCCATTTTAAAAAATGATCTAAATTATGCATGTAGAAGCCTTTTGAAAATGGGACATGGGCTCCCAAGGCACTTAAGTACTTTGGAGGCTTTTGCCTAAGACTTCTGCTTTAATGTGAAAAAAAAAATCAAAACCCACAGTCTTTTTGGTTCTGTTTATGTCATAACGGAGTTAATGAAAAGGAAAAGGGGAAACAATGGGCACAGCCCAATATTTTTTTTTTTTTTGCGGGTCCCCGTTAAGAGCTTCACCATACTATAGTAGAAGTGGCTGTGGCTTTAACCACAAGATAGAAAGTTCATTAAATAAGTTGAGAGCCAGTGAAAGTATTGAAATATCCAAAGGATCTTCCAAACCTGGGGAGGGGGAGTAATTTCTTAGCCTATGTCTACACTACACTACATCATAAAGTCAATTTTAAAGCAGTTAGCTTGATTTTACAATGTCACTGTCTTAACTGTGAATGCCATTAGATCAATTTTAGGGAGTACTACGGTCAATATTACACCCACAAAGCAAGTTGGCATAGCACCAAGTTCAAATTTAAAAGATTGGATTATTGCTAGTGTGGAAATGGCAATTATTTAAATTGACTTCATTGGCCTCCAGAGGTGTCCTGTATGTATCCCACAGTGCCCCATGGTTGTCAACTCTGGCCACTTCCATCTCTGCTGCTTTTCAGGTGCACAGGAAGTGGGTCACAGGAAGCCCGTGAATTTGAATTCATCACCAGGAAGCCCAGGAAATTTAAGTCACACTTGGAAGCCTGAATTTCTTTTTAGCTATCCCATCAGTAGCCATCGCATTGGTAGCCATCTCTTGCCATCGCGAGTAGTCAGGTTTCTGATCTGAGTTCTCAGGGTTGCAAGAGAGCTTCAGCATGGTCCCATAATGAGGTCATGGATCTCCTTTCTGTTTGGGGAGAGGAGTCAGTGGTGGGCAGACTTTGAGTCTGCAAGCAAAATTCAGATATTTTTTGAAAGATTTTGCATGGGCTGATAGACAGAGGTTACTCCCAGGATGCTCAGCAATGCTGGGTGACGGTGAAAGAACTCTGGCAGGCTTATAATAAAGTATGGGAAGCCAAAAGGCGATCCAGGTCATCTCCCAAGACACGCTGGTTTTATGAACATCTGGACGCCATTCTTGCTAGGTACCGGACCACATTGCCCAATCTTAATTGGGGCACTTCAGAAGGCCCTTCTGAGGAGTCTGGGGGAGAGCGAAGAGGAGCTGATCCCAGAGCGGGGCAAGGAGGAAGAGGTCAATAGAGAAGATGGGGGGCTACCAGCAGGGGTCCAAGGGAGTTGATCCTGTCAGCCAGGAGCTCTTCACCCTCGACCTCAAATTGGTCCTCTGTATGCCGACACCAGAATTACCAAGGCCCAGCTGTTCTGGTGATTATTTTTTTCCTAGGCCGTGTCTACACTAGCCAAAAACTTTGAAATTGCCATGCAAATGGCCATTTTGAAGTTTATTAATGAAGTGCTGAAATACATATTCAGCGCCTCATTAGCATGCAGGCAGCCACGACACTTCAAAATTGACGTGGCTCACTGCCGCATGGCTTGTCCAGTCGGGGCTCCTTTTCGAAAGGACCCCGGCTACTTCCAAGTCCCCTTATTCCCATCTGCTCATAGGAATAAGGGGACTTAGAAGTAGCCGGGGTCCTTTCAAAAAGGAGTCCCGACTGGACAAGCCATGCGGCAGTGAGCCACGTCAAAGTCCCCTTATTCCTATGAGCAGATGGGAATAAGGGGACTTGGAAGTAGCTGGGGTCCTTTCGAAAAGGAGACCTGTCTGGACAAGCCATGCGGCGGCAAGACACGTCAATTTTGAAGTGTCACGGCTGCCTGCATGCTAATGAGGCGCTGAATATGTATTTCAGCGCTTCATTAGTAAACTTCAAAATGGCCATTTGCATGGCAATTTCAAAGTTTTTTGGCTAGTGTAGACGTAGCCCTAGAGTGCAAGCGGGTTGCGGCTGGATTTAGGCATAGGTTTTCTATGGATCTATGCCCTTCAGTACAGTGTGTTTAATATTTCTGGGGATGGAGCGCTTATCTGTTTTAGGTATCTCCAGGAAGGTCTCATCCGGGTACTCTTCTATTTTTTTCACAAGGATTTTGGGCAGGCCTGACTTATTGTGGCTTCCACGATAGCCTACCTTTCCATGCCAGGCAACAAGATAGTGATCTGGTATCATGGTACCACACAGCATTTTGGCAGATTTTCCGGACTTGTGCTCACACTGGATGAGCATCTCTTTTTCACTGTCTGTTATCTTTAGGAAGGTGAGGTCTTTTTTGGCAACCTAAAGAAGCATGGAGATTTGGATTAGATTTTTTCCACAATGCTCCCTACCCATTTAAATTTCCTGGGACTACACTACCACACCATGTGTCTGGCAGGTGCTCTGTCTTCCTCCGCTGTGTGGCTGGCAGGGTCTCCTGGCTCTCTCTCCTCCCACCATACTGCTGGCTTGATGAAGAGCTACTGAGAAACCTTTCCCCCCCCACCATGTGGCTAGAAAGCTTTTTCCCTGCCTTTCTTTTGCACTTTTAAAGGGATCCCTCCCCACCCAGCCATATGGCTGGAATTGAACTCTTCCTCCTCACCACACGGCTGCTGAGCTCTGTGGACCCTTCTCCCAGACACCAGCATATCCAACATGGGTTCTTCATGTTTTTGAATAGCCTTTTCCCTGCAGAGAATTGTTCCGGGGACCACCACGAAAACTTTTTCCACTGCTCCTGGACACTGGCTGGCTTCCCCTGCTTTAAATACCCTCCTCCCGTCTCTGTGCGCCTCATTAAACAGGTAGTTCCTTACCATGTCCACAATAAAATGGTCTGGATAAGTGATATCTTATGCAGTTCAAAGTTTGATTGAGTCATCCTTAAGAAGCCAAAAGTGGCCTTAGAGAAAGAAAGTTTCACTGATTTGTAAAGACAGAGACCCATTCATTCTATGTGTTAGCACTCTGTGTGAATTGGATCTCAGTTTTGACCTTCAGAACAGCCACTGCCAGCCAGAGGGCCACAGAAGAATGGCAACAGGGGGTCCTGGAGTTCAGGAGAGAGGAATCAACACGGCTGAGAGAGGGCACAACTCAGCTCCTGATGGCTGTGACAGTGCAAAGTGAGGTCCTGTGTTCCATGGTGGAGCTGCAGAGGGACTCCCTATGCAGCATTCAGTTTGCAGATTCTGCTCTGTGCTGCCCAGCTCCCCTCCGTATAGGTTGCCCATCCCACCTCATTGTGGTCTCTGAACGCGGGCAGCGAGGGCAAGGACAGTCTGCCAACGCACCCCCAAGTCCTCTCTCCACTTCAAAAGGTTATTCCATCACCCTTGAAATCCCTTTTCTCTGCCACTTAATCCACTCCCCCATTAAAGTATTCTTTGTATGACAACCACAGTCTGATTTATTGCTTCATGTGTGGTGGGGTGCACAAATCATTGCAGGGAGTGCAACCAAGGGGAAGGTGGAGAGGGCTGGTAGCATGGCTATTTCTACACAAAATTCCATGGAGGACTCACAGAAGAGGGACCTCGGCAGGGATTGGGGTTGCAAGAGCTGATGAGACCCCAGAGGCACTGCCCAGAGTCCAGGATTGCGGGGAGCTGGTAGGTCGTCAATGAGACCAGCCCTGAGCACAGAGAAGCCAGGTGCCAAACTTAGCTTATTTCACATGTGTGGGAACCTCTGGTTTAAACAAACAAAAAGTTAGCCTCTTCCCCACCCCCAAGTACAAACATGCTTTTTGTGAAAATAATCCTCTGTGTGCATCTATTCCTTTTACTGCATTGTAACACTCTCTTCCTCAAATAAAAGTATTCTGTCTTTGAAAACCACAGTCTGATTTATTGGTTCACATGTGGTGTGGTGCACAAATCATTAAAGGTAATGGGGGTGGTATCACAACAGTCAAATACAGCAGAACCACATGGCTGCCAGATCATTCATAAATCTATTTTTCAAAGCCTCCCTGATTACGGCTGCCTCTGTATTCCCACTGGTGAATATCCTTGTGGGCAGCTGTGCTTAAGCCCTGCTCATGGCATCTGCCTCTGCACTCCAGGCTGTCATGAAATTCTACTGCCAGGATTCACAAAGGTTCCGCAAAACACAGCACACTGCAACCACGGTGGGGATGTTATTTTTGGAAAGGTCCAAATGGGTCAAAAGGCACCTGAACTTCACTTTTAAATCGTCAAAGACACACTGCACCACCATTCTACACTTGCTGAAGCTGTAGTTGAAGCACTCCTTGCTGTGGTCCAGGGTGCCCATCTATGGCTTCATGAGGAAAGGGAGCAGAGGGTAAGCAGGGTCACCCAGTATTATTGTAGGCATCTCCACATTGCCAATCTTGGATTACCTGGTCTAGGAAGAAAATCTCATCCAAGAGCTTTCTGTACAAACTAGAATTTCTGAAGATGCACACGTCACGAACCTTTCCCTACAATCCCATGTTGATGTCAGTGAAATGACCATTATGATCTACCACCGCCTGCAACATCATTGAAAAGTATCTTTCAGTTTATATACTCAGAGGCCAGGTGGTCCAGGGCCATGATAGGGATGTGCATACCATCTATTGCCCCACCACAGTTTGGAAACCCTGTGGCAGCAAAGTCATTGACTATGTGCTGGACATCTCCAGGGTCACAGGCTTCCAGAGCAGACGCTGACAGATTGCAGTGGCAACCTGCATAACCACGACCCCCAGTGTAGAGCTGCCCACCCCAAATTGATTTACCTCTGACTTGTAACCTGTCGAGCACTGCAAACTTCCATAGAGTGATTGCCACTCACTTAGTAACCATTAAAGTCAGTTTCCTTCTTGTATTGCTGCACTTCGGGGTGGGCGTCAGCAAATCGCAAAGTTCCATTAAAGTGGACTTGTGCATGTGAAAGTTCTGCACCCACTGCTCGTTGTCCTAGACCTCCAAAAACAATGTGGTCGCACCAGTGTGCGCTGATTTCAGGAGTCCAAAAATGCTGTTCCACTGTAAGCAATGCATCCAAGGCAGTCTGCGTTTCTAAGTCCCTCGGCTGCAGTTCATCATTTTCATCTCTACTCTCTTCCTCCACAACCATCATCTCAGCCCACTTCCTTTGTTGAAACTGATACTGTGCAACATTGTGGGAAGTGGTCATAATGCCTGTGCAATGACCTGAAGCATTTGTGGATCCATGCTAGTGCTGTGCCAGAGAAAATGATAGGATCTGCTGTTTGGTTTTTTGCGTAGTTCATATGTGCTCTGAATTCTGGAATAGTGCTTTGCATTCTGGGATAGTGACATCAAACACCCACAAGGAACTGCAGCAGGTTCTTTTCCCCACCACCCAATGGTACAAAACCCCCAGAATGCAACAGGCCTAAGGCACTGTGGGATAGATCTCCATAATGCATTGCTCATGCAGTCAAACGTGAATAAGGCAATGGAGATGCAGTAAGTCAACATGGAGAAACGTTAAGTCAACTTCGTGGAACATTTGTGGCAAATTAAATTAGAGTTTAAAACACCCATGTTTAAAAAGTCAAATTTATTAAAATTGATTTTATTTCGTAGTGTAGACATAGCCTAAGTAATAATTCTCCATGTCCAACATAGTTAGGACATTTTATCTTCTTTCGTTAGTGGTGACTAAATTGTGCAGCTACTTAACTGGTTAGGAAATTCTAATTTAATTTTTCTAAAATTTTAATTCATTATTGCAGCCATTGGTATCGTGCTATGTAGATGGTGTGCTGAGGAAGGGGCAATATGAGAGATGATCATGGAAAGGAGCAACCTGGATGCAGAAATAATAGTGACATGAATTAATTTAGTAGTTAAAGACAACCTGAAAAAAATTACTCTTTTTTTCTTCTAACTACCTCTATATGTTAATTTGTATGCATGTAGTTTTCAGATATGACTTCTCTCTTCTCTAGTTCCTTGAATTTTGCCATGGAGGACACACCCATTCACCTTCAGCAGCTCACAAGCCTCATGATCACATTAATCATTTAGCTTTAGTTTGAGCTCCTGTTACTGAATATTTTACCCCTTCTCATGCTCTGTGCAGGGAAGCAACAATGTAATATCTTCATTAGAAATATGGTAACAATTTTAACTAAATTCAGCAGTGTGTAACTAGAAGGTACAGAAAGTGGAATATTGTCAGCTGGAGACCATGAACCATTCTTGAACTTTTCTTGGTTTTCCTTGAAAATTGTGGAGGGGAGTGGAAAGATCAAAATCACTACATTTAATTTTCTTTAAAGCATGGAAGTGTGGATTTTAACAAAAAACAAGTAGAAATGAGTCTTCATGGACCATTAGTGTTGTAAAATGAAGAAACTTTAAAAACTTTCCAACTCATCTTTAATGCATCACGGCTTGTGTTATTTTGCTAACATTCCAGCTATCAGCACTTGTTACCACCATATTATCATATTCTATTAACTTAGTCTTCTGTAGCAGTAGGAAGTGTAACATTTTCCAACTCCGATTATTGTATCTCCTTCCAGAAATGTTTGCTTTTATTTTGAACATCTTAGTTATTCTTTAACAAAGTAGTTTGAGGCATCCTTCAGAAATATATTACAATATTTCATGTTAATATTTCATATTAACAGGGCTTGAAAACAGATGGACATGTGAAACTTGGTAAGTGATTTATTTATTTCTTGAATGTTAATGACACTTCCAAACTAATAATTTGCCAAGTGACTAGTCAGTTGTCAGTGACCTTGAAGTAAGGGTCGGAGGGCAAACTGATTAACTACTGAATTGGTCCAGCTGTTGAACGTGTGCATTGTGTATTTACGTAACATCTTAAGTTCTTGATCCTTTTGTACAGCTACCATTTTTCTAGTCCATAGCCTATTGTACTTTGTTACAGTAATAGGTTTGCAGCAACTTAGCATGAAATTTTTTTCAATTCAACTGTAGGTTTATACTAATTTATAAAGTTCTATATTTTTTCTTTCATTCCCAAACTCTTCTTCTATGTCTAGAGAGTGTGTTTTAATTTTCATTTTATTTTACAGTATTATCTAATATCACAAATATTGTATCTTGGAACTTCATTACATTGTTAAATTGTTGTAAGCTTGAAGCTTTTACAGTACATTCTGTTCATTTCCTCAGAGGCACCAAATATGAGCTGAAAGGAAAGCATGAATACAACTATTTATATTAATATATTAAAAGATACTGTGAATTTAAACCGTATTTTACATACCTACCTTTGATATTAGTTGGTTGGAAAATAAAATCCTCTAAAATATTGTTTACTTCATATTAATGTAAGTGAAAATTTAATATTTGGATTTCTCTCTCATTGGTCAGTGAAAGCCAGTGGAATTAGTTAAGTTGCTGGAACTTTACTTTTTGCATCTGATGAAGCGGGTCTTTGCCCATGAAAGCTTATGCTCCAAAATACTTAGTCTATAAGGTGCCACAGGACATCTCATTGTTTTACAGATACAGACTAACTCAGCTACCCCTCTGATACTGGAACTTTACTGTAATCACTTTCAGTTCTCAGTGCTGCAGTGCTTGTGTTAAAAAGCCTCAGGGAAATGTTGAGGAAAAAAAAAACTGTTGCTATTGGCATAAAAACAGTTCTGTTTTAGCCTTGAATTTTATAAATATTGGTTATCTACATGGGGTAAAATTTGAGCTAAGTTTGATTTGAAAGCACCATTTTTAAATTAAGGCCATACAAATATCTTGCCTAACATATTTCTGTTAAAATCTTGTTTTCCAGATAATCTTGAAATGGGCAACAAACCACCAGCTGATACTATACCTCAGATTCCTCTTTCCAGTTCCACCAATATAAAAAGTCAAATTTCAGAAATTCCAGTAGAAATCACAGATATTGGTAATTCCTATTCATTCAAAACTGACCCTTTTTTAATTGTTTATATTTAATATATAAATGTGTAACTATTGACCCATTCAGCATATACTGTCCATTTAGTAGCTTTAAAAAAGTGTAATTCTTTAAAAAGTTAAATCCTATGGGGTGTGTCTACGCTAGGAACTAACTTCAAAGTTAAGCAGTACATCAAAGTACCCAGCAGAGTCTCTACACACATTTTCCCTTACATCAAAGTTAACTTTGGGAGTTCCCAAAGTTCCTAACTTCGAAGTCCATACTCCATTTCTGGGAATGGAGTAGTGCCCTACCTATAAGTTTAACTTGGAAGTAGGGTGTGTGTACATGCTCAACTTCAAAGCAAGCAACTTTGAAGTTATTTTTGTAGTGTAGACGCAGCCATAGAGGAAGGGATTAGTGCAAAGTCTGGCAAATGAAATGTAAAAATGTAATTAGAAGGCCAAAAGTGAATTTGAAGAACAGCTAGCCAAAGACTCAAAGTATTTAGGAAGAGAAAAGTTCAGCAGAAACAGGACACCTGCTAAATGACTAGTGTGGGTCACTGGACGAGTGAGATGCAAAAGCAGCATTCAAGGACAATAGAGCCATCATGGAAAACCTAATTTAATTCTTTGCATTGTGCTTCATAGCTGAAGTTGTGATGGAAATTTCCGAACTTGAGCCATTTTTTTAGGTGGCAAATCTGAGGAACTGTTCCAGATGGAGAGGTCATTTGAGAGATTTTTAGAACCAATAGATGCATTAAATAAACCGTAATATGTCATTAGATGGTAGTCACCTAAGAATTTTGAAAGAGTTTAAATGTGAAATTGCATAGCTATTACCAAGGTATGTAAACTGTCAGTTAAATCAGATTCTGAATCAGATGACTGGAGGATACTTAATGTGATATCATTTTAAAAAGTGTACACAGACGATCCCAACAATTACAGATTTATAAGCCTAATTTTAGTGCTGGGAAACCTGGTTGAAACTATAGTGAAAAACAAAAATTAGCTGTTATTACTGAAAGATAACTTGGAGTCATTGTGGATAGTTCTCTGAAAACATCCATTCAACATTCAGCACCAGTCAAAACAACTAACAAAAAACAGTAAATTCATTAAGGATGGTTCAGTAAGACAGAAAATATTATAGTGGCTATCTATAAATCCACAGTATGCACATATCTTGAATACTTCATGCAGATGTGGTCATTCTGTCTCAAATGTATAATATTGGAATTAGAAGACATACAGTAAAAGGCAACAAATGATTAGGAGTATAGCATTGCTTTCTTCTGAAGACAGACTAGGGCTGGGGCTTTGTGGCTTGGGAAAGAGACGACTAAGGGGTAAATATGATAGAAAAGTATAAAATCATGACTTGAATAGAGTAGAAAAATAAGTGTTTTTTACTCAACACAGAATTTGAGGTAGCAAATCAAATTAATAGGCAACAGGTTTAACACAAAAGGAAGGAAGCAATTTTTTCCACACAATGCACAATCAATCCATGGAACTCCTTGCCATAGGATGTTGTGAAGGCCAGCTCTATAAGGGGGGAGTCAAAAAGAGCTAAATAAATTGATGAGGTACATCTAAGCTGTTAACCAGGATATGTAGAGATGGTGTCCCTAACTCTGTATGCTAGAACCTGGCTTTCGACAATGGGATGGATCACTTTATAATTACCTATTCTATTCATTCTCTCTGGGGCGTTTGACGTAGGCCACTGTTGAAAGACTGAATACGCCTCAAGGAAGTATGATGGACCTTTGGTCTGACACAGTATGGTGTTTTCATTTTCTTTAGGTGCATGAAACTCAAAGTGCACTCGTTAACAGGTTTTGGTATGAAGCTTTTATACGTTACTTTCCAAATGTTGTTAAAATACAAAAATGCTTTGTCAGTATAAACTACAGATCCCATAGGAGGGTTTGCCAATACAGCTATACCAGTAGGCTTTTTCTAATATAGGCCTCACTTGAAGATTTTGGCAATTAGTGCTGTAACATTTAATCTCTCAGGCTGCACGTACACGACAAGATAAATTTGAAGTTAAGGCATTGAGCTTGATATTACTTGACTGTCTTCACTGTAAAAACAATTATCTTAATTTAGGGAGCATTAATATCAATGTCATAATATCAGAACCATGAGGGTGTAGCATCAAGTTCAGATTTAAAATTTTGACTCAAGGCCAGTGTGGGAGTGCCACGTCTCTAAATGGAATTTATTAGCCTCCAGAAGTGTCCCATGTGTTTCTCACAAAGTTACACAGTTACCTGCCATGTTTGGCCACTTCCTTCTCTGCTGCTCTCCATCCAGATGCACAGGAAGATGGTCACAGGAAGCCCGCGAATTTTAAATTAAACTTGAATTTGGAATTCATGCACACCCAGCCATGCAAATATAACGGGCACACACAATGAAAAAATTCTTTTACCCATTGCATAGCAATTGTATCGTAACCATCTCCTGCAGTTATAAGCACTCAGGATAGTGATCTGCCTAGTAGTTCTCAGGCTCGCAAGAGAACTCCAGCATGGATCCATCAGGAGATTCTGAATCTTCTTACAGTTTGGGGAAAGGCATCAGTGGCGAGGAGACTTAGGGTGGCCAAGAGAAATGTGGTAATCTATGATCACCTGTTGCGCAAGATGACCGCCGGAGTTTACTCCCAGGACTCTACGCAATGCTGGGTGAAGGTGAAAGTACTCCAGCAGGCCTATCTCAAAGTCTGGGAAGCCAACCAGTGGTCAGGGTCATCTCCACACAGCTGCCACTATTATGAACAGCTGCACGTGTGTATGGGAGGCAACCCCACTACGGAGCCCAGTATAAATTACAACACTGGTGGAGGCCTGGGTCTGGAGTCTGGGGAGAGCCAAAAGGAGCTGGAGGCCTAGGAGGAAGAGGCTAATGGACAGGAGGCAGGGGGCAACAAGCAGGGGCCTGAGGAAGTTATTCCTGACAGCGTGGATCTCTTCACCCTAGAGACAGAACAGATCCCTTCTACCAAGCTGTTCTGGTGAGTATTTTTTTCTGAATGTTACCAGTGGGTTGCGGGCAGGTATAGGCATGGGTATGGGTATCGGTTTTCTATCAGTCTGTGCCCCTCAGAAGAGCATGTTAATATTTCTGGAGATGGAGCGCTTCTCCTTTTTGTAGAGCTCTTTAAAGGTGTCATCCAGGCATTCTTGTATTTTTTTGCACAAGGTTTTTGGGCAGGCCTGACTTTTTGCAGATTCCACAGTAGCACACCTTGCCACACTAGGCAACCAGATAGCAATCTGGTGTCATGGCATCACACAGCATTTTGGTAAATTTTCCAAGCTTGTGGTGACACAGGATGAGCAGCTGTTCTTTGTCGATATGTTAGTTTTAGGAAGGTGGTGTCATCTTTGGCAACCTAAAGAAGCATGGGAATTTGGATCAGATTTTTTTTCCCATATTTTCTACCCTTCCACATTTCCCTGGAGTGCATTACCACACTGCGTGACTGGTGGGCACTCTGTTTCCTACCCCAACCCCACGCAGGTTGCAGGCTTTCTGGGCCTTCTCCCCTCCCATGTCCCTTTTCTGCCCTGCATTTCTTTTACTTTACAGGTATCCCTCCTCCACTCAGCTGTCCATGCGGCTGGAATTGAACCCTTTCCCACCCTTCCCCCTCGCCATGCAGCTGCTGGGTTCTGCAGAGCCTGCTACTGCAAATCAGCATGTGCAGCAAAGGTGGATTTGCCTGCCTTTACATGGCCTTTTTTCCCTGCTGAGGGCTGCTCCAGTGAGCACTGAGAAAACTTTTCTGCCCTGACCTGGCAGATAGCAGGAACCCCATGCCCTGTCAGCATTTCTTTTTACTTTATAGGGATCCCCACCTACCCAGCTGTCCATGCGACTGGAATGGAACTCTTTGCCACTATCCCCTCTTGCCATGCAGCTGCCAGGCTCTATGTGCCTTGCTCATTACAGAGGATTGCTCCAGGAACATCTGAAAAAAGTTCTTCCCCTGCACCAGGACACCAGATGGCTTCTCTGCTTTGCAGCCCTGCCCCTTCCCCCGAAAAACAGATGCTAACTTACCACATCCACAACAAAATGTTCTGGATCAATTAGGTTGAATGATGGCTTGTGCAATGCACACCTTGAATGTCATCTTAATAAGTCTTAAGTGGCTTTGCAAAAAAACTTTCTCTGCTAGAACAGAAAGAGACCCATTCATTCCATGGGGAAGTACTTTGTGTGAATTGTATTTCAATTTCGACCTTCACTTTCCAGCTGCCATACCCATCGTGAGAGACAGGGCGAGGAAGCGAAAAAGGTGTCATGCTGCAGCACATGGAGTGGTCTGAGGCAGAAACCAGTAAGATGTCAAGGGACACAGCTCAGTGGCAGTAGACTACAGCTGAGTGGCAACAGAAAATGCTTGAGTTCCAACAAGAGCAAGCAGCAAAGATCGTAATGGCAGTGAGTGACGAAACAGAGGTCTTGTGCTCCATGCTGCAGAGGGACTCCCAACACAGCACTGCAGGCTCCACTCGGTGCTGCCAGGAGTCCCCTGAAGACAGGTTGCCCACCCTCCCTCATTGTAGTCCCCTAATGCAGGGAGGGAAGGCAAGGACAGTCTGCTGCTGTAGCCCCCAGTGGCCACTGCAAAAGGCTATTCCACCACCCTTGACAAGGTTTCTTTTCTCTGCTGCTTAAAGCTCTCTTCCACCCCAAATAAACTTATTCTTTTGAGCTTGGTGTGATTTTTTTTTTTTGGCGGGTACACAAATCATTGCAGAGAACCTGGAGGGGATGGGGAGTAGAGAAGACCAGTAGCACTGCTGCTTGCCACTATGCCAAGGGCTGCAGAGGACTCGTGGCATATGGGACTGGGCAGGGGAGGAGAGGGCTGATAGCACAACTGCCCATGCCTGCCGCGAAGCCAAGGTCTACAGAGGAATTACGGCTGATGGAACCAGGCCAGGCGGGGTGGGGTAGAGGGCCAAAAGCAGAGGTGCCCTTTTTTAAGGAGAATAACCCTGCCTCCACATCCATTCAACTTCATCCAACTTAACCTTCTCCCACCAAGTAAAAGCATTCTTTCAGTAAGTCACTGCCTGATTTATTGGTTCACATTTGGTGGGGCACAATTCAGTTTGGGGAGTGAGGCTTGGTTTGGATTGTAACTGAGAAATACGTCACTATCATGTGCATGACAGATTGTTCATGAAGCTATTTTTAAAGCATCCCTGAGTGCTGCTGCCTCTGCATGACAATTGGTGAATAACCATGTAGATGGCTGTGAGTGAACCCTGCTCATGGCCTCAGCCCCAGAATTCCAGGCAGATGGGAAATTCTCCCGTTCACAATGTTATGCAAAATAATGCATGCTGTAATCACAGTGGGGACATTAGTTTCAGAAAGGTCCAAATGGGACAGTAGACATCTGCACATCACCTTTAAATGGCCAAAGATGCATTCCACCAGCATTCTGTACTTGCTGAGTCTGTGACTGAAGTTTTCCTTGCTGCAGTCCAGGGCTCCTGTGTAGGAATTCATAAGGCAAGGGAGCAGAGGGTAAGCAGGTCACCCAATATGTCAGCAGGCATTTCCATGTTTCCAATCTTGATTTTTCCAGTCTGGGGAAAAAAGTCCCATTCAGGAGCTTTCTGTACAGACCAGAATTTCTGAAGATGTGCGCATCGTGAACCTTCCCTGACTATCCCACATTGATGTTGGTGAAACGACCTTTTGTGATCTACCAGCACCTGCAAAACCATGGAGAAATATCCCTTTCAGTTTATATACTCAGAGACCAGGTGGTCCAGGGCCATGATGGGGATTGCATGCCATCTGTTGGGCTACTGCAGTTAGGAAATGCCCTGGCAACAAAGCCATCCATTATGCCCTGTACATCTCCCAGGGTCACAGTCTTCCAGAGGAGATGCTGTCAGATTGAAAGGGCAACCTGCATGACCACAGACCCCACTGTAGATCTGCCCATCCTGAATTGATTTGCCACTGACCATTAGCTGTTGGGTATTGCTAACTTCCACAGAGTGATTGCCACTTGCTTTGGAACTGTTAAAGTCGGCCTCATTCTTGTGTCGCTGTGCTTCAGGGCGGGTGCCAGCACATCACAAAGTTCCATAGAAGTGGACTTGCACATATGAAAGTTCTGCACCCACTGCTGGTCATCCCAGGACTCCGAACTGATGTGGTCCCACCAGTGTGTGCTGGTCTCACGAGTCCAAAACCGCACTCCACTGTCATCAGTGGATTCAGGGCAGCCAGCATTTGTGAGTTCTTAGACCACAGTTGAAAGAGTTGCTATTCAAAGCCAGCATTATCATCATCATACTGAACCATCATTGTACTTTTTAATATAAAGCAAAATTGTGTGACAGTGCAGGAAGTTGCCCTAATGGTGTGTGCAATGACTTGAAACATTTGGGAATCCATGATAGTGCTGTAATGGAGAAAATGCCATATGAAATGATGCAATCTCCGTTTCATTCTCATGTGATTACTGGGTGCTGTGAATTCTGAGACAATTCTGGGGTTCTGACATGAAACACCCACAAGCAACCAGGCCTAAGGCACTGGGGTATAGGTACCCACAATGCATTGCTCACGCAGTCGAACTTGGATAAGGCAATGGGAACACAATCTCAATACAGAGAAACAGTGGGTCAAATTTCAATAAGGTTTGCGGACACTTAAAGTCAAATTCATACAAGTGAGGTTAAAAAATTGAACTTATTAAATGTCAAATTTATCTCTCAGTCTAGATGTAGCCTCTCTTGCAAAGAAGAAGAAGAATAGCTATTAACCTATAGTAAATATGAATTTCTTAGTATATTACTTTCAGAAACCAAGCACACTGTGTTGGGAAGAACACCGCAGCGGTCAAACACTCTGGCATTTAATTTCAAAAAGGGGAATTACACTAAAATGAGGAAGCTAGTTAAACAGAAACTAAAAGGTAGAGTAATTAAACTAAAATCCCTGGAAGCTGCATGGAAACTGTTTAAAGACACCATACTAGAGGCCCAACTTAAATGTATACCCCAAATAAAAAAACACAGTAAGAGACCTAACAAAGAACCACCATGGCTAAACAGCCATGTTAAAAAGGCAGTGAGAGAGAAAAGGGCAGCTTTTAAAAAGTGGAAGTCAAATCCTAGTGAGGAAAATAGAAAGGAACATAAACACTCCCAAATTAACTGTCATAATGTAGTAAGAAAAGCCAAAAAAGAGTTTGAGGAACAGCTAGCCAAAAATTCAAAAAACAATAGTAAAATGTTTTTTAAATACATTAGAAGCAGGAAGCCTGCTAAAAAAGCAGTGGGGCCCTTGGATGATAAAGATATAAAAGGAGCGATCAAGGAAGACAGTGCCATTGCGGAGCGATTAAATGATTTCTTTGCTTCAGTCTTCACGGCTGAAGATGTTACAGAGGTTCCTAAATCTGAGCCAGCCTTTTTAGGCGACAAATCTGAGGAACTCACTCAGATTGAAGTGACATTAGAGGAGGTTTTGGAATTAATTGATAAGCTGAATAGTAACAAGTCTCCAGGACCAGATGGCATTCACCCAAGGGTTCTGAAAGAACTCAAATGTGAAATTGCGGAGTTATTAACAGTGGTTTGTAACCTATCCTTTAAATCCACTTTGGTACCAAATGACTGGAAGACGGCCAATATAACACCAATATTTAAAAAAGGCTCTAGAGGAGATCCTGGCAATTATAGGCCGATAAGTTTAACATCAGTACCAGGTAAATTAGTAGAAACACTAGTAAAGAGTAAAATTGCAAGGCACATAGAAGAGCACGAATTGTTGGGCAAAAGTCAGCATGGTTTCTGCAGAGGGAAGTCGTGTCTGTCTAATCTATTAGAATTCTTTGAAGGGGTTAATAAACATGCGGACAAAGGGCACCTAGTGGACATAATATACCTAGATTTCCAGAAAGCCTTTGACACGGTCCCACACCAAAGGCTTTTATGTAAATTAGGTGGTCATGGGATAGGAGGAAAGGTCCTTTCATGGATCGGGAATTGGTTAAAAGACAGAAAACAAAGGGTTGGAATAAATGGTAAATTTTCACAATGGAGGGGGGTAACTAGTGGTGTTCCCCAGGGCTCAGTCCTGGGACCGATCCTGTTCAACTTGTTCATCAATGATCTAGAAAATGAGGTAAGCAGTGAGGTGGCAAAGTTTGCAGATGACACCAAGTTGTTCAGGACAGTCAAAAGCAAAAGGGATTGTGAAGAACTACAAAAAGATCTCAGCAAACTGAGTGATTGGGCAGCAAAATGGCAAATGAAATTTAATGTGGGTAAGTGTAAGGTAATGCATGTTGGAAAAAAAAACCCAAATTACACGTACTACATGATGGGGTCAAATTTAGCTACGACAGATCAGGAAAGGGATCTTGGAGTTATAGTGGATAGTTCTCTGAAGACATCCACGCAGTGTGCAGCGGCAGTTAGTAAGGCAAATAGGATGTTAGGAATTATTAAAAAAGGGATCGATAATAAGACAAAAGATATCATACTTCCCCTATATAAAACTATGGTACGCCCACATCTCGAGTACTGCGTGCAGATGTGGTCTCCTCACCTCAAAAAAGATATATTGGCATTAGAAAAGGTTCAGAAAAGGGCGACTAAGATGATTAGGGGCTTGGAAAGGGTCCCATATGGGGAGAGGCTAGAGAGACTGGGACTTTTCAGTTTGGAAAAGAGGCGATTGAGGGGCGATATGATAGAGGTATATAAAATCATGAATGGTGTGGAGAAGGTGAATATAGAAAAATTATTTACCTTTTCCCATAATACAAGAACTAGGGGACACCAAATGAAATTGATGGGTAGTAGGTTCAAAACTAATAAAAGGAAATTTTTCTTCACACAGCGCACAGTCAACCTGTGGAACTCCTTGCCCGAGGAGGCTGTGAAGGCCAGGACTCTATTAGGGTTTAAAAAAGAGCTTCATAAATTTTTGCAGGTCAGGTCCATAAATGGCTATTAGCCAGGGATAAAGTATGGTGCCCTAGCCTTCATAACAAGGGCAGGAGATGGATGGCAGGAGATAAATCACTTGTCTTCTGTTCTCCTTCTCTGGGGCACCTGGCATTGGCCACCGTCGGCAGATGGGATGCTGGGCTTGATGGACCTTTGGTCTGACCCAGTATGGCCATTCTTATGTTCTTATGTTCACTTTTATTTGAATTTTGTTTTTCAAATTGTCAATGTATTATCACATTTTACTTACTTGGTTTTGGTCTCTATGTAGTCAGTCCTCACTTTTACATTTATAGAGTCTGCGAAATCATGCTTTAATGATTACAACATATTTCACTGTACAGTTAGGACAACTTGAGGAAATAAAACAATTTTCCTAATTCATTATATTTGGGGGAATAAAATAAGCAAATTATAAAATACTGTAATTATAAAAGACGCTTACAGATAAAGTACCTTCAAAATATGGGTTTAAATAATGAGATATGAGTGTCTGAATGGTCCATATATGTCATTATTACAACCATCTTGTGTTGTAATTCTTGCATTGAGACTACCTGAAGTTTTGAAAGTCCATGAAAACAGGAATAACTTAGGTGGGGGATAATGACAAATGTGATAATGATTCTTCTCAATGTTAAAATTTTTTATTTTGCATTTTTAAAGATTATAGCTTAAATGTTTTTTTTTTTTTAAGCTTTTAGTAACCGTTGTGGAAAGCCAAGAGGACCAAGACAGCCACCCTCAGAATGGACATAATGAAAAAAGAAAATGGTCACTCTTTAAATTATACTGGAAAAGTCAAGTGCCACTGAAAACTAAATAGTATTCCACTTTTTATTTTTGGGTGACTAACACAGAACAGTCTAGTTATAAATACAGAATGGTACACTTTTTTACTTTTCATCCTACATAATATATTATTAAACAATCACAACAGTGGATTCCAGTATTACAACCTAACTTCTTGCTGGGGCCATCTACCTGCCTTATTACACCTAGGAGAAAGTATTACATATGGTTTATTTTATAACTTCCAAGTATTATTGCCTTAATGTCTTTTAACCCTGTTACACGCTGCTTGTAGACATTTGTTAATATAGTGATACTTTTGACAAATTGAGTTTATGCTTTTTGCTAACTTTTGATTACCGTGTATGCATTATTTTGTATATGTACAGGGCAAGTAGGAATATAATTTGATAAAGTTGCAATCATAAAATATTAACAGAAGATGTAAGAAATCTCTGCATGTTCTAAATTCTTGTGTATCTTATTTGTAAATTATTTGCCCTACAATTTTAGAAAACTGTTTCTGATTTAAAAACAAAACTATTCTGGGCACAGCCAGAATTACAGGTTAGCAGAGATAAAGATTGTAATACATTTTGTAAATTATAAACAAAAGGTTATTTTTATATTATACACTGTTTCAGACCTAATTTGTTGTGGTTTTCATCTAGTCATGGAGATTCAGTAAGTGCCTTGGAACCATATTGAATTCTCTTAGCCTATGTACATTGCTTCAGTGTTTTGAGTTCCTCTGGTTTAGAAGTTTATAAAAAGAAAAAATATAAGTATGTTTGTAGTATAATTGACCATTAGTAAAATAGAACTCATTCTAAGTAACAAACACTCCTTAGTTTCCATTTTTATATTTCATACATTTCAATTCAGAGATGAATTTCCTAGAAGCTTCCTACATCATAACTGGTTTAATACTACAGTATAATTTGATGTGTATTTCTACTTTTGTACAAACATTTCAGGACACACTGGTAAAGGGACTATTGGAGCCATTGTTTTCCATTGTGCTGGTAAAAATAGTATTTTGATCATTCAGCAAGTGTGTGTGTATGTATGTATGTATGTATGAAAGCAACTTATCATATGAAGATTCACGTAGAGCCCTTGCAGCTACACTGTATCTTGGCAGTATACCATGCCAAGGATTAATCCTTATAAGGATTCTCTACTTATAAACTTTTGTTTCTGTAATAATGATAGACTCTTTAAATTAAAGAAAGTACTTCAAAATGTGTTTTTTGGTGTTTTTACTTATCTGGAACGTATATTTTTAGCAGGGAATTAGAGTACATTGGAGTGGGCGTGGTTATAGGAGCTTTGCAATGAAGTATATGAAGAAAAACAGATTTTTTTTTAAAAAACTGTTTTTATTAATGAAATTAGTGAACAAAAACTTCATCCATGGGTATCTGCTGTTCTGGATGCTAGCCATGGATTTGTTTGAGTCTTTTCTGCCACAATGGGAAGCACTTCAGTCAATTCCTTTCTTTGATTTCAGGTTCTCTACTGTTCACAACAGAGAG